>NC_139162.1:52374008-52974008 GCF_964270905.1 Leucopleurus acutus | reverse complement strand
TGGAGGGGGACAGGGACAGGCTTTGGAGGGGGCTCATTTTTCGGGGCTCCCACAGCCCCCCGTCCTCTGCCACTACCCATGTTGGTTTCAGTGCTGTGCCACACACCTCCCCAGGCACACTGGAAGCCTTAGTGATCATTTGCTAAGTTCTTCTCGCCCTCATTCACCTCTTATTTGTCCCTCAGCTCCTTTGGAAAACCTCAGACTCCTGCCCAGGCCGGGTCAGGCGCTCTCCCTCCCCCACCCCTACAATACCCTGTGCTGCCTTCCCTCCCCCACGTGTCACCCTGAAACATCCTGCTGGGGTCTGAATCGGCTTCCCAATCATACTCCCGGGGGCCCGGGTCTGCGTAGGCTCTGGTCTCAGCCCTGCTCAGGACCGGCCTCCCGTTAGCTTGGTAAAGGGAGTGGATGAGGGTCGGCAGGGGTGCACTGGGGGCCGCCCCACGCTCACTTCGGACTTCCAGCTTGCACTCGGCCAGGGCCTCCCCCAGCTCGTTGACGGCCAGACACGAGTAAGTCCCCGAGTCGAAGGAGGACGGGCGGCGGATGTTCAGCGTCAGGACCCCCAGGTAGTTATTCGTCAGGAACCTGGGATCTCCGCTGATTTCCATCTTGTTCTTCATCCAGACCACCTTGGGCTGTTGAGGAGAGTGGAGAGGAAGCCATGTGACGGAGGGTACCCTGGGAGATAGCAAAGTGGGCCTTGGGAGGCAGATTTGGGTTCTCCTTCTGGCTGTGCCACCTCCTAATTTTGACTGGCTGACCTTGGACGCGTCACTTCTCCTCTCTGACCCTCAGTCTCCTCTTCAGTAAGAGGAAGAGCCCACCCCTCGTGGTGGCCCATAGGGCCCTGCATGATTTGGCCCCATTACTCCTCTGCCCTCACTTCCCACCCCTTCCTTCCATCTGCTCTGCCCACACGGGCTGCCTCACTGTCCCTCAAACAGACCAGACAGGCTCCCGCCTCAGGACCTTGGCACTGGCTCTTGCCTCTTCCAATACTGCTCTCCCCTCCTCTTTTCACCTAACCAGTGCCTGCCTATCTTTCAGGTCTCAGTTCCCCTGTCACTTCCCGGGTCGTAGACTGGAACAGGAATGCCCCACTTTACACTCTCACAACTGCCTGCATTTCCCTAGCACGCTCGCCACCCTTTATAATTTTATAGTCATTTGTGTGACTTCGAATGCATGGCGGTCTCCCCCAACATACGGGAACTCCTTGTTCAAATCACCAGCACATAGAAAGCCTCTGAAAACGTGTGTTGAATGAATGAATGAATGATGTAAATAAATGAAGCAAATGAATGAGCTGAATAAATGAATGGATTGGTAGGGAAATGAGCGGAATGAATGAATGGGTGGAGTTAGTGAACAAAGCAGTAGACAGCGGTGATGGCGGAGGTGAAGGAAAGAATCCACGGGATGCCTACAGCAGCTGACGCTAAAGATTGGCAAAATGTGTCAAAAGGGCCAGGCAGTCAATACTTTAGGCTTTGGGGGCTCTGTGGTCTCTGGGTCATGGACACACACAAACCATTAACGTGAAAGCAAAATAACAAAACAGAAAAAGAAAAAAAACGTTTTAAAAATTATTTATCCCCTGGCGGTCCCGTGGTTAGGACTCGGCGCTCTCACTGCCAGGGCCCGGGTTCAATCCCTCGTCGGGGAACTAAGATCCCACAAGCCACGTGGCACAGCCAAAAAAAAAATATCTCTGAGAAACCGGTGGCAGGCGGATTTGGCCCGAGGGCCGTAGTTTGCCAGCCGCTGGTCTAGGTGGGTCCTTGGAGTTCAAGGTTGCAAGTGTCCACATTCCCAGACAGTAGTCTGGAAACCAGACAGGGCAGGAAGACGCCAAGGAGCCCTGCAGGTTTAGACCCCTCCACCCCAAAGGTTTCTGCTTTTGAGGGAAGTCAGTGGAGTGAGCTGAGACTTGGGCTCTGGTTAGAGCAGAGAGACAGGAAGTGGGTTAAAAGTGAGCAAATCCCACGAGCAGAGAGAGAACTCAGGGAGGAAGAGCCCGTGTGGCAGGCAGGCAATGGGGCTTCACCTCGATGATGAATTCCCTACAGGGTTACACATTACACACACTACGTGCGTACACACACACACACACACACACACACACACACACACACACACACACACACACACACACACACACACACGGCACCTTCGGGTAGCCTCTGACGGCGCAGTTGAGAGCTGCAGCGTAACCAGCCACGACCACCCGGTCAGGTAGAGGCGTCAGGAACTTGGGAGGCGTTCGGAAGTCATGCTCCTTGTACTCAGGCAGTTTGAAGGTGACACCTGGGGGAGGGGTGATACACCTGTAAGGGGACTGGTCTTCACTGTCCCCGGACCACTTCTCCTCCAGCACCAGCTGCCATCAACTCTGAGTGCAGGGAGGGAGACTACATGGAAAATAGATAACCAACAAGGACCTACTGGAGAGCACAGGGGACGCTACTCACTATTCTGTAATAACCTATATGGGAAAAGACTCTGAAAAAGAACGGATATATGTATATGTATAACTGAATCACTTAGCTGTACACCTGAAACTAACACAACATTGTAAATCAACTACACTCCAATTAAAAAAAAAAAAAAGAAACAGAGAGAGGGGGAACTGGGACTGACCCCCTCGGAACGGTGGCAGTAGCCATACCTGTCTTGAGGATGCAGGCCGTGTTCTTGGAGACGCCAGGCGAGTCGCTGAGCCCACAGATGTTCTCGCTGTAAACTCGGAAATAGTATTCGTTGCCCATGATGAGGTCTGATACAGTGCAGGAGGTTTGCCGGTTGTGTTCGTAGACGTTGAACCACTCCTACGGCATGGGGGACAGGGAGGGGCCGGGAGAGTCAGGGACACGGACCCAAGCAGGCGCCTCGCTCATAAAACCCACCGTTCCCCAGCAGCTCTGTTCACAATGGCCGGAAGGTGGGAACAACCCAGGTGCCCATCAGTGGATGAATGGACAAGCAAAACATGGTCCATTCAAACCAGGGACTGGTAGGGGAATTCCCTGGCGGTCCAGTGGTTAGGACCCCACGCTTCCACTGCAGGGGGCACAGGTTCGATCCCTGGTAGGGGAACTAAGATCCTGCAAGCCGCACTGCACAGCCAAAAACAAAAATCAAACAAAAAAACAGGGCCTAGGGGCTTCCCTGGTGGCGCAGTGGTTGAGAGTCCGCCTGCCGATGCAGCGGACACGGGTTCGTGCCCCGGTCCGGGAGGATCCCACCTGCCGCGGAGCGGCTGGGCCCGTGAGCCTGCGCGTCCGGAGCCTGTGCTCCGCAACGGGAGGGGCCGCAACAGTGAGAGGCCCGCGTACCGCAAAAAAACAAACAAACAAAAACCAGGCCTAGTACTCAGCCATGAGAAGGACCGAAGCACGGATACCTGCTACAATGGGGATGAACCTGGAAAACACGGTGCTGAGTGAAACGAGCCAGACACAAAAGGCCACAGAGTGTGTGACTGTGTCCATAAGAAATGTCCAGGAGGGGCCGGTCCACGGGGACAGGAAGCAGATGGGGGGTTGCCAGGGACTGGGTGGGAGGGAAAGGGCAGTGGCTGCTCCACGGACAAGGGGTTTCCTTTTGAGGCGATGAAAATGTCTTGGAACTAAAGAGACGGGGTGGCTGCACAACATTGGGAAGGTGTGAAATGCCACTTGCAAACGGTCAATGCTAAATCTGGCTAGAGGAATTTTACCTCAATACAAAAGAAAGAAAAAGAAAACCTATTAAAGAGTTCCCTGGTGGCCTAGGGATTAGGATTCCAGGCTTTCACTACTGGGCCCGGGTTCAATCCCTGGTCGGGGAAATGAGATCCCTCAAGCCGCCCGGCACCACCAAAAAAAAGAAAAAGAAAATCTGTTATGCACCAAATCTCAGCCCAAAGGCTTTCCTCCCTGTCCCGGCCCACTCTCCCAAATTTCCCGGTGCCTCAGTTTCCCCAGCTGGGAAATGGGAAGAACACACCTGCTCTGACAATCTGGCCGGCTTTTCTCCCCCCAAGTCCACTCCACCCCGGGCCCCTCTAGTCTCTCACCATGGTTTTCTTGTCGGCCTTCTGGACGAAATACCCGGTGATCTCACTGTTGCCGTCATCCTTGGGGGGCTTCCACTCCACCAGCGCGTTGGTGCCCCACACCTCCTTCACCATCACGTTCTCCGGTGGCCCTGCCTTTTCTGGAAGATGGGGCGCGTGTTATGTCACCCCAAGCATCCCTAAAGGTCCAGTGCCTCACCTCCTCTCCCCTGTCCATCCCCACACCCTCTGATCTCTCTTAGGCTCTTTCCCACTCCCATTTCCTCCCCTTCTGACCCACTGCCACCTCACACCCTCCCCGGTCCCAGTCTCTCCACTTTCCCCTGTCCTGGGTCCTCCTCATCCCCGCCCATCTCCTCCCCTCCCCCCTCATCGCCGCCGCCTGCGGGCCGCGCACCCACGACCCGGATGTGGATGGTGGCCGTGTCCTTCATGTTCTCTATCTGCACGCTGAGCTCGTACTCCCCGGAGTCTGAGCGGGCAGCCTCGCGCACGAAGAACACTGTGTCTAAGGTGCTGGTGTGCACGAGCACGTGGGAGGTGTCTATGGGCGCCCCGCCCTTCGTCCACGCCACCTCCGGCCTCGGCTTTCCCTGTGCGGGAAGGCGGGGAGGGCGGCGAGGTTAGCCCGGGTCTCACCCGCAGAAGCTGGCCCCTCACCCCTGCCCCACCCCCGACCCCAGCTCGACGCACCTGGAAGGGAATGACGAGGTTAATATGCTCCCCCACTTTGCGGATGTAGGTCTGGCGGAGGTGGCGGGGCAGCCGGATCTTGGGTTGCTCTGAGGGCACAAACCCAGGGAGGGGCTCAGCGCCGGGCAGAGGGACTCGACGGAGGGACAGACAGACCAGGGGCGATGAGGTTGTCGGGGGAGGCCCTAATGATGACACCGACTTGGTCTTTAGGAGAGCAGAGTCGGGGGTCAGGAGTCCTCACCCACAATCTCCTGGATGGTGACCGGCTGGGCCAGGGTGGCCGGCTGGCTGCGCCCCGCGATGTTGACCCCAACGACGCGGAAGGTGATTCTGGCTCCCGTGGGGAGGTCCTTGACAGTGAAGCCACAGCGCTCCACCAGTTCCGTGTTAGCAGGGACCCACTCGTCAGCTAGGAGAGAGGAGCGAGGCTGGGCATCTTCCTTCAAGACCTTCCTAGGGGCCCCTCCGTTTGTGTCCTTTCAGCGCCTAGGGCCCCACCACAGTGAATAGCTGCAACTGACATTTCTTGAGCATTTCTTATGACCAGGTTGGAGCTAATTAATGTTAGCGCATTAACTCCTGCCTCCATTCTGTTATCCCCATTTTAGAGATGAGGAAACTGAGGCTCAGAGAGGGTAAGGGGTTGGGGTGGTAGTTACAGACAGCTCCTCGGATTCCTGCTTGCAAATGGGCTTTTCCATCGTGGTTCTATTGCCATGGGTTGGTGAACCAGTGTGAGTCAGACCAACAATCAACAGGGTGAACTCTAACAAAAGTATAATAGGTTCTGAAAGACAGATTGGGGAGGGGTGGGCAAGGGTAGGAACTGGGTAAAGAGTGCTGGGAAGAGAAAAGGAAGAAATTGACCAGAGACCACCCTTCCATCATTTACATGCATCCCCAAATCCTGTCATCACTGGAAACTGCTTTCGCCATTTTTAGATGAGGAAACTGAGGCTTAGAGGTTTGCCCAAGGTCACACAGTTACAAGGTGAAGGGACAGGATTGGAACCCACAACTGTCTGACTTAAAGCCTGGGATACAGTGTCAAAATGATCTTGTCTGTCTCCCCAGTGAGAGGACCATGTCGGAGATCTTGTCTGTCTCCCCAGTGAGAGGACCATGTCTGAGATATCCCCAGAGCCGAGGCACTGGGCCTGGCATGGAGTCAGTGCTCAATACATGTTTGTTCCGTGGAGGATTGAGAGTGGGATGTGTGGAAATATGGATAGGTGGATGGACAGACAGATGGAGAAACAATGCATAATTAGACGGTTGGATGGTCATACAGGCAAACGGATGGATGGAAAGAAGAGAGGGAGAGAAGAAACATAGTGGTGAAGCGACAGATACATGGATGAAAACAATGTTACTGGATGGATGGATAGTTAAATGATCCAAAAAATTTTCAGATGGATAGAGAGATGGTTGGATGGATGACTGGGTGGGCAACTGGAGAAAAAGAAGGAAAGAAGGGAGGGAGGGAGGGAGAAATAGGTGAAAAAGAAGGAAGGAAAAGAAGGAAGGAAGGATACATGGATGGAAGAATGGATGGATGGATGGATGAAAGATTGGTTGGATGGGTAGATGAATGGATAACTAGATAGAACACAGGAGGAGCAACATAGGTAGTAGATAAATACTTGGATGGATGGATAAAAAGGTATCACTGTGTGGAGGATGGGTGTAGGGGAGGGAGAGGGGGAGGGAGAGAGGACAAGCCGGTCACTGGGGGCCTGGTTTGACCCATCCCATCCCAGGGATTCAGGCAGGCACAGACAGAAGGGCCGTTCGCTATGGCAGAGATCTGTCCCTGCACTGCCCTATTTGCAGGCCTCTGGGACTCTGTGTGTGCCACCGCCCCCCACCAGGCCAGACGGGGTAACTCACAGCCTTCCACGCAGTACTCCACCAGGTACCCATCGATGCCACCTGCCCCAATCCTATCTGGGGGCCGCCACTTGAGGGTGGTGGTGGTGTCCGTCACATCCTCCACTGTCAGGTGCTGGGGTTCACTTGTGGGTGCTGTAAGAATCCAGGGAAAGGGGAGGTGGGGTAAATGAGGGCTCAGGGGTCAGAGCTGGAGTCACTGGTCAGGAAAGGGATCAATATGGTGGGCCAAAGGTCAGGGAGCAAGGATGTGGCATCACGGGTCATTACAACAAGATCTCAAGGAATCGTGAGGTCTCCAAGGGCAGGGATAGGTGTCTGTGTGGTAGGTCAGAGGTCAATGCCATATTCGGGGGACAGCATGGAGTCTAGGATCATAGAGGTCGGTGGCTGCTGTACTGGGTCAGGAAGAGGTCAGGAGGATGCGTGGGGCTGGGGGGTCAATGTCTTGAGTTGTTGGATGAGAGGGGACAGACGTCAGCGGAGCCAAGGGAGTCAAGGCCAGGGTGTAGGGTTAGACATCAGTGACGGGCAGGCCATGGGTCAGAGGTGGACGGGGGCTAGGTGAGGGTGCAGAGGGGCATCACCAATAGGCATGAAGGGCTTGGTTTTGCCGCTGGGCTGGGAGACCCCAATGGCGTTGACAGCAAAGACCCGCATCTCGTAGAGGATGCCCTCGATCATATTGGTGGACTCATAGGTGGTCTCCGTGAAGACCTCGAAGTTCAGCTTCATCCAGTGCTGAGAGCCCTTCTTCTTCCGCTCCAGGAGGTACCCTGGAGGCCCCCGCAAGCAGAGAGAAGTGGGAAGTCATGGGGAGGCCTGGGGTCCCAGGTCAGTTGGGGCAGTCAAAGGCACATCAAAAGGTCACATGACTCTGAGAGGTCTGAGGCCGTGACTCTTGAGTTGGTCTCAGGGTCACAGAGCAGTCAGAGGTTACCGTCATGGGGCCAGGGATCAAGAAGGGCCACAGGTCATGAATCAGGGCGTAAGGAGGGAGTCACAGAAAAGCCTAGGCTGTTAGCCAAAGTGAGGGTTCCCAGGTTGCTGGGGAGTAAAGAATGATAGGGAAGGCAAAAGGGATCGTGAGATATTGAAGATGGAAAACCGAGTTTCCGAGGGTGGTCACTGAGGATGCTATAGGGACTCTTGGAGGTCAAGGAGAAGTCAGGGGACGGGGAGGTCATCAGAGGTCATGGGCACTGTGGCACACGGGCACTCACCGGTGACCATCTGTCCCCCGTCATACTTGGGTGGCTCCCAGACTAGGGTGGCCCAGTCTTCTCCAACCGATGTGACACGCACAGCCTCCGGGGGATCTGGGACATCTGGGGAAGGGGAGGCAGGATGGTCAGAGGACACCTCATGGCCTCGGGGAACCCCCCCTGGCTCAGCCCCCTTGCTCCCCTCTGCTCACCCACAACCCGCAGGAAGATGGTGGCCACGTCCTCGCCGACGGGGTTGGTGACCTTGATGGTGTAGCGGCCCTCGTCAGCTCGCTCCGTGCTCTCGATCACGAAGCTGCTGGTGTCTTTCTGCTTCTCGATGTGGACCCTGCCCTCAGTGCTTGAGAACACCTGAACACAGCCCACCAGATGGCCTTTTTCTACCTCTCTCAAAACCCAGACCGGCCTCCACCCCTCCCCTGCCCAACAGTCTCCAATGGCTCCCCGTGACCACACAATACACAGGCTGTGGACCCAGCACAAGTGGACCTGCTGGGTCTGCCCCCAGCCTCATCACCCCCCGCCACTTCCCTCCTTGCCTTCCAAACACCACCCTTCATTAAAAACGCCAGGCTGTCTCATCCCCAAGATTTTGCAAAGCTGATCCCCAGGGCATGCAATGCCCTGACCCACTTCTCTCTCTGCTATACCGTTACCCATCCTTTAGAACGCACCCAGAAGTCGCCTCTTCTGGAAAGCACTCCTGGCTGCCCTCAGCTGAAAGTGACAGCCCACTCTGACTGCTATGACAGAATCCTCATAGTTTCTGGTACCTCCCTTTCTCTCAGCCCTGATCACCCTGAACTGTGACTGTTTGGGCACGTGTCTGCCTCTCTCCAAAAGTGAAGGCTCCAGGAAGGCAGGGGCTGCATCTGATTCATGGTTGTATCCTCAATGCCTATGCAAGAGCCTGACATACAGGAAACATCAGGGGGTGTTTGCTGAGTGAAGGAATGAATGAAGATTGAGTCAAGTCTATCCGTTTTACAGAAGAGGAAACGGAAGCCCAGAGGACAGAAGAAAAATTGAACTGTTTCAGGGCCTGGAACATACAAGATGAAAATATTTGTTGGATGGATGGATGGATAAGTGGATTGATTCATGGATAAATGGACAAATGGATTAATTACTGGATGAATTCATTAATCAATCAATGAACTGATGAATGGAAAGATGGTTGGATGGATGAACTAATGGATGGCAGGACTGATTGACTGATTAATGGGTTCATGGATGGATGGATGGGTGGATGGATGAATGGTTGGAGCACTCATCACGTGCTAGGCCAGAACCATGTGGTGAACAAACATAATCTCCAATCTTCAGAACAACCCTCTGAAGAAGGAATCAAATTCCTCATTTTACAGACAATGAAACTGAAGCTCAGAGAGGGAAACCAGCTTGCCTAAAGTCCCCCAGCAGAGCTGAGAGGGAGAAGTCAGGGCACAGGGGAAGCTCCACCTACCTCATCCTCCTTCATCCAGGTGGCGACAGGAGGGGGCTCCCCTGTGATGGACACGTCCAGCCTCAGCTTGTTTCCAGCCACGACCACAATTGTGTTTTCCGAGGTCTTGCCCGAGAAGTCCAGGTGGATCTTTGGTGGCTCTGGTGGCAGAAGAGAGATTCTGGGGAACTTGGGAGTGGGCAGCTGGGCCCTCCCCATCCCCTCCAGAGGATCTCCTGAGAAGCTGGCTTCCAACAGCCACAGAGAACCAGCGGTCCAGGTCCCCTGCCCCTCTGCCCTCAGAGCCAGGAGTCCAGGCCCCCAGCCTAAGGACCACAGCAGCCTCTGGTCCCTACCTTGCTTGGGGACGTACTCCACCGTGATTTCTGGAGGACAAAGAAGACTGATGGTTAGGTCTATGGGGCCCCTGATCCCCCCCTCACACCCCATCGCCCTGGGACCTGAGGGGTTGGGAGGTGGATTCAGGCCCATGACTGTCCCTCCTCCCACAAGCACCTGCTGTCACCCCCAGCGTACAGTTAGGGAAACTTAATCCTGAAGGGGGTTGGGGTCTGGGAGGGCGGGTGCGCTGGCACCCAGGGGGAGACAAGGAGGTATCCTCACCCAGGAAGTTGAGTGTGGCCGAGAGGGACAGGGCATAGCCGTCGGGCACAAATGTGTAGTCTCCCTCATCCTCAGGGCGAACGTCGTCAATCGTCAATCTGTGGAACCTAGGGGGAATGGGGGGTGCAGGGCAAAGGTCAGGCCAGGTCGCCCTGGGGACCACCGCGGAGACACACGCGCCACAGTGCGATCCCCGCGCTCAATGCAATGCTAGTGCCTGGACCCAAATCTCGCTCTGCCCCTTACTAGCTGTGTGACCTCGGGCAAGTCACTTAACCTCTCTGTGCCTCCGTTTCTTCATCTATAAAATAGAGGTAATGTTCACAATCTACAAGGGGGTTGTTGTAAGGCATTTAGAAGACTCCCTGGCACCTGGTAAGTGCGCTGTAAAGCATTAAGATTAGTTCTCAGCATTATTGACACCATCAGCAGGCAGGGGCCTCACACAGAACCCAGCAAAAGTCTACGTCTGCCAAGAGCTATTATCAGGAAATCCACAGGGGCACGATGTTCTGCTGGCATCACAGTGGTTCTCGGCATTCTGCAGATTACCAGGTGTTTATCTCAGGTGTCCACGTGCTACGCTTTGAATCCCAGCCCCGTTTCCCTAGCCAGATGGCCTCCCCGCCAAAATTGACTGTTTGCAAATATAGTCACAAGTTTCCTGTCCTGTAGCTGTGACCCTTGCAAGGAGACCTTGCCGCCTGTGACCTCCTTTGCCCCATAGGATATAGTGGAAGTGACACTGGGACAGCGCCCAGCCCAGCCCTCAGAGGCCCTCTTCGCTTCTGCTCTCTCTCGGGACACCTGTGTTGGCCACGTGAATATGTCAGGACCAGCCTCCTGGGGAATGAGACGTCCCACGAACCAGAGTGGAGGCAGCCCAGTTGACCCAGGTGAGGGCCTGAGGGAGCCCAGGAAGACGGGCATCCGAGATCAGCCAGCCTCCCACCAACCCTGAGACTCACAATGAAATAAACCCTTGTGTTCTATTGTTGTCGTTTGTTTTGTTTTTTTGCAGTCCTGCATGGTTTGTGGGACCTTAGTTCCCCGACCGGGGATTGAACCCAGGCCATGGCAGTGAGGACAGAGTCCTAACCACTGGACCGCCAGGGAATTCCCTGAACCCTTGTTCTTTTAGACCACAAAGTCTGCAGACCACGTCCGCAGTCCAGTCCGCACCTCCCGATGTGGGACATGGTGATCCTCTTGCTGGGCCGCACCTCGACCCCATTCTTGTACCACTTGCCCGTGACCTTCTCATCGGACACCTCACACTTGAACATGGCCTGTTCTGAGGCCTTCACCGTCACATCTGCGATGTCCTGCAGGACCTCCAGCTGTTTCTCTGGAGGGGGAGGGAAGGAGATGGGGCCATCAAACTGCGGGCAGTCCACAAAGACTGGCGAACACCCATTACGGGCCAAGCAGTGTCCCAGGTTCTTGGGATTCTGGCCGTGAAACAATCTGTGGGCCTCGTGAGCTCACGTTCTAGTGGGGAGACAGACAGTGAATGGGAAACACACAAACCAATAACTAGAGGGAGCGATGAGGCCTGAGGGATGGCAGGGAGGCCGCAGAAGGCTCCCAGGTAGAGGGCGCAGCATGTGCAAAGGCCCTGCGAGGAAAGCAGGGCTTGTTGGTTTGGGAAACAGCCAGCAGGCTGGTGCGGAGGGAGCAAAGCAGACGTGGGAGACGGCACAGGCAGGACACATCCCGTGGGCCATGGAGAGCACTTTGCATTGACTCCGAGTGAGGTGGAAACTGCTGGAGGGTGTTGGGAACATGGCTGCGATCTGACTGACATTTTCTTTTTAATTTTTTAAATAAAACAATGCACTTGTATGGCTTAAAAATAAAATGATAAGAGGATGTAGGTATAGAGCGGGAAATCTCTCACCCACCCACTTCCAATCGTACCGGTCTCGATCCCTTCTCCAAAGACACTATAGCCAGTTCATAGCCAGAAAAGCAAAGATGTACACACAGTTCATTCCCTTCTTTCTTTCTCTTCCTTCCTTCCTTTCTTTCTTTCCTTCTTTCCTTCCTTCCTCCCTCCCTCCTTCCCTTGCTTCCCCTCTTTCCCCTCCATACAAATAGTGGCATATTTGCTTCTTCACCTAACAATACATCTCGGAAACCCTTCCAAATCACTAACTAAAAATTGTCCTTTTTTATGGCTACAGAGGGAACTACCATCATTTATCTGGCTTATTAATGACTCGGGCTTTTTTTTTTTTTACTTTTTATATTGAAAATATTACAGACTCACAGGAGTTTGTAAAAATAGCACATAGAAAAAAAAGGGGGGGGGGAATAGCACATAGAGTCCCATGTACCCTTCACCCAGCTCCCCCCAATGGTGACATCTCTCGTAACTGTAGTCCACTATCCAAACCAGGAAACCGACATGGGTCCAGTCCTGTGAACTAGACCACAGAATGTGTTCAGTTTTCACCACCTGACATTTTACAAGGATCACTCTGGCTGGAGTCAGGGTTGAGGCGCAAGTGTAGAAACAGAGAGAGCAGTGAAGAGACTATTGCCACAGTCCAGGGTATGGGGGTGGGGGATGGAGACCTGGGCCAGGTGAGGGCAATGGAGGTGGAGAGAAGTGGTGAGATTCAGGATATCCTTGGAAGGTGGAGCCACCGGGATTTGCTGGTGAATCAAATGTAGGGTACGAGGCAAAGAAGGAGTCAGGGACAGCCCCAAGATTTGGGGCTTGGGCAACTTCGAGTGGCGCGTTGAAGCAGGCGCAATGCGGCTCCCTGCCCCACCGGGAGGCCCCCTACCTTCCACGATGAGCTCCGCCTCACACTGGCCGCCGTTGGTCATGACCTGGTAGTGACCACTATCCGCCAGGGTCACATCCGAGTAGATGAGGATGTGACGCTTCCCATCCTTCTTGAAGCGGTACATGGACTTGAAGGAATCCTCCCGCGTCAGTTCCACGCCATCTTTCGTCCTGGGTGGAGGGGACAGGAAGGGGGGAAGTGAGGGGCCCGCTTAGGCTGGAGTCTGGATGTCAGAGGTGAGTGAGGGGCCAGACAGACAGTCCTGAGCAGGAATCAGGAGTCAGAAGGGAGATCACGCAAAGGAGGAGAGACAAAGGTTGACAGAGGTGTCTAGAATGGATGGATCACAGGTGGGGGTTGGGGAGAAAAAGAGGAAGAAGAGGTGACAGGCCACAGGTCTCAGTTGGAGGTCAGGAGACACAAAAAAGGGTCATGGGGAGAGGTCAGAACATGGAGGAAGTTCGGGGTCACAGAGAGATGTCAAATATTGTGGCCTCAGTAAATGGTGCTTCCCTGCTTGGGCCGGTCCTCCCACTTCACTTCTACCTCCTCATCATTCGAACCTCATCTCGATCGTCACCTCCTCCAGGAAGCTTTCCCTGACCTCCTGAGTCCTTTTCTCCTAGTAAAAAGTGGTTATAGCATCAGTTATTGATCCTCTGCAATATCAATATTTGTCAAAATAAAACTTTGATGTTTATTTGTGTGATGACTTTATTAATGCCTGTTTCTGTCTCCAACACACACACACACACACACACACACTCCACCCCAGCAGTTGGCCAGATCATAAACTCCACAAGGGCAGGTTAATATATATTCTCTCCATTTTCTCTCCAATACATGGAAGAGTGCCACCACACAACAGGTGCTCAATAAAGACTCGTTGGAGGGGGAATAGATGTAAGAATGGACGAATGGATGGGTAGATGGGTGAGTGGGTGGACGGGTGGGTGGATGGATGGATGAATCAATGGGATGGATGGGGAGATGATGGATGGATGGATTGGGGGCTGGGGAGATGGATGGATGGATGGATACATGAATGAATAGTCAAAGCATGGATAATTGGTTGAATGGGTGAATAAATAACTTAAAGAATCAGAAATAGCAGGGATCAGGAAAAAGACCTGGAAGAGGATGGGATGGGGAGAGGTCAGAAGTTTCAGAAAGAGGTCATGGGTGAGGATCAGGATTTATAGAGAAAGGCTGAGGTCTCCTGGAAACTACCGGTTAAAGGTCTGAAATCTTCAAGAGAGGTCCTGGGGCTTCCCTGGTGGCTCAGTGGTTAAGAATCCGCCTGCCAATGCAGGTGACATGGGCTCGAGCCCTGGTCCTGGAAGATCCCACATGCCGCGGAGCAACTAAGCCCGTGCACCACAACTACTGAGCCTGTGCCCCACAACTACTGAAGCCCGCGGGCCTAGAGCCCGTGTTCCGTGACAAGAGAAGCCAGGGCAGTGAGAAGCCCGCGCACTGCAAGGAAGAGTAGCCCCTGCTCGCCTCAACTAAAGAAAGCCCGCGCGCAGCAACGAAGACCCAATGCAGCCAAAAATAAATTAATAAAATTAAATTAAAAAAAAAAAAAAGAGAGAGGTCCTAAAGATCAAGACTGAGACAAAGACACTGTGGGCATCTGTGTGGAGATCAGGGGTCAAGAGTCACTTACCACATGACTTGGGCACCCTCTTCTGACACCTCCACTGCCATTTCTACCCGGTCGCCCACAAACACCTGCTGGTCCTCGAGGGGTGTGACAATCAAGACTGGGGGTTCTGTGGGGCGCAGGGCGACAGGAGGTCAGTAGTTTCAGGATCCCCTCCAGAGCCCCACTCCCCAAGCTCACGCCCAAATCCCGGCCTCACCTCTGACGAAGACCTCAGTGAAACACTTCTCATCTTTGACGACGACCTCATAAGCAGCATCGTCCGCCAGCGCACACTTGTTGATGGTGAGAATTCGCTTCTTACCAACATTCTCAAACACGTGCCTGACGCAGAAGTCTCAGCTCAAGCCAGGGCATGGGGGAGATTCTGCGTCCACCCATCTATCCTCTGGACAAGCCACTCCCTCTCAGAGCCAAATTGTGTGGGAGGAGATCGATGGTCCAATTTCTAGTATTTACGTAACCACAGCAGAAATACTGACCGTCCACCCATATCCGTCTTCTTCCATTTAGCAGGGACACACAGCGACCCACCTAGACAACTACATTTCCCAGCCTCCTTTGTGGCTTGGCGGGCCGCACCACTGAGCTCGGACCAACAGAATGTGAATGGATGTGATGGCATAACTGCAAGGTCATCTGTAATTTTGCAGTGCTTGTTCTAGACTTCTCTCCTTCCAGCTTCCTGTCTGATAGACACAGATGTGCCCATGACCCGCTTCAATCATGCAGATGAGGACACCACCACAAGAAATGGTGTAGCCAAAAAATATGGAACCTGCGTCTAGCTCAATCCGCCAGAAATATCTTTCTCTCTAAATTAATATGTTCTGGGGACTCTGTTACAGCAACTTAACCTGTATCTTTTTTTTGTTTTGTTTTGTTTTGTTTGCGGTACGCGGGCCTCTCACTGCTGTGGCCCCTCCCGTTGCGGAGCACAGGATCCGGACGCGCAGGCTCAGCGGCCACGGCTCACGGGCCCAGCCGCTCCGCGGCATGTGGGATCTTCCCGGACTGGGGCACGAACCCGCGTCCCCTGCATCGGCAGGCGGACTCTCAACCACTGCGCCACCAGGGAAGCCTAACCTGTAACTTAATTAACATAATTTTTATCTTATCCAAAATGCTCGTGATGAGAAATTTGGAAAACACAGCCAAGGGGAAAATAATAAAAATAGAACCCATCCATAATTGTATCATCAAGAGATAACAGCTACAAATATTTTGGCCTCCCTCTTTCCAATCTTTTTATATCTAATCTACATGTAGATTAACATTTTGTGAAGCAGAGATGAGCACTGTGCTTCTGCACATGACACTAATCTGTTTTTTTCTTTTTTTACATCTTTATTGGAGTATAATTGCTTTACAATGGTGTGTTAGTTTCTGCTTCAGAACAACATAACACTAATCTTGAACAGCTTCCCATGTTAGTATAAATTTTAGAATATCTTTTTTCGTGACCGCACAGCACCTTAACATGGAATGGTATGTTTTGGTTATTTGACTTTTTGCTACAGCAGCACATGTTCCAGTGAACATCCTTGCAGCTAAATATGCATAACCATGATCATGCCCTTACGATAAATACCTAGGCTTGCACGATCTAAAGGTTTTCGGGGGACTTCCCTGGTGGTCCAGCGGGTAAGACTCCGCTCTCCCAATGCAGGGGGCCTGGGTTCGATCCCTGGTCGGGGAACTAGATCCCGCATGCCGCAACTAAGACCTGGCACAGCCAAAATGAAGAAATATTTTAAAAACAGATCAAGGCTTTAGAATACACTGCCCTTTTGGAGATTTGCCAATTTACATTCCCACCAGTAACATGTGGACCTATTTCCCTATGTCTTCTCCAGCACTAGGTTTTATCCTTTTTTTGGGGGGGGGGCTGCACCCCGGCATGAGGCATACGGGGATCTCAGTTCCACAACCAGGGATCGAACCCGCGCCCCCTGCAGCGGATGCGCTGCGTCTTAACCACTGGACAGCCCGGGGAGTCCAGATTTTATCATTTTGTAAAGTTTTTGCCCATTTGGAGAGCAGAAAGGCCGTTGGTGGGGTTTTTGTTTGTTTGTTTGTTAATATTTATTTTATTTATTTATTTGGCTGCGCCGGGTCTTAGCTGTGGCGTGCGGGATCTTAGTTCCCTGACCGGGGATCGAACCTGGGCCTCCTGCATTGGAAGTGCAGAGTCTTCACCACTGGGCCACCAGGGAAGTCCCAAGACCGTTGTTTTGACTTGCGTTATTATTAGTGGTGGTGGTGGTTGTGTTTGCAAGGTTGAATATGTACTTAGTGAATTAGCTACTTGGGTTTCTTCTAACTGAATTCCTGTCCTTCATCGCCTTTGTCTGTTTTTCTACCGAGGTATTTGCACTTTTCATGTGGATGAGGGAGTGCCCCTTCTGGGTTAAGAGTGGCCAGCCCTATTTCTGGACTCTCTCTCTGGGACTTGGATACCCCCCAACCCGGGGACTGCCCCTCTCACATACTTGCTACTTGGTTTGATTTCTTGGCCGTTCTTGAACCACTTGAGGGGAAGGTCTGGGTCGCTAATCTCTACCACCAACTTGATCTTGTTGCCTTTGTCCACTTGGTAGGCTGGATCCAGCTTCTTCGTGAAGGCTGGAGATTGAGGGATGCAAGCAGGATGGAGCTGAGAGGTTCTCACTGTCCTGAGCTGTCAAGTCTCCCTCCCCAGACCACCAAGGTCAGAGAGCCTCCTGTGAACTTGGAGGCCCCTGAGAACTGGCATCTCTATTACTCCTCAGATTAGGACCTCCAAAAGATAAGTCCAGGGTCCAAACATCAGATACCTACGGTGCTGGAGTCCCTATGGGCAGGGCCCGTCTCCCCTCAGACCAGCACTGACCTGCACTCTTCTTGACCTCGACCTTGGCCTTCTTGAGTCGCTTCAGCATGCCCCGGAGGTCAGTGATGCCATACTGGAAGGCAATCCTCTCATACTCGCTCTTCTTTGCCCCTTTCAGGAGCTCCCAAATCTCAGGCGGGATGCCTAGATCATCGTCATCTTTCTTCTTTCTCTTCTCCTCCTCAACCACCTGCCTGAAGGTGGAGAGAACAGGCCGGGGCCACCAGGGAGTGAGGAGGTGAGGGTCTCCCTCTGCCTTCTCCACTCACTTGCTGTGTCACTTTCTCTCTCTGGGTCTGTTATTCCTTATCCTGTCCCACCTGAGCCATTGCTCCAGCCTCCTCCCTGGCCTCCTGACCTCATCTCATCTCTTCACCTCCAGTCGGTTCTCCACTCGGCCCCAGAGGGCTATTTCTGACCCCCACATCAGATGCCACCCCTTCCCTGCTCAAAACTCCTCCATAGCTCCCCATTGCCCTCAGGAGGAAACCCCAGCCACTCAGCCTCGAAATCACAACCTCGCCCTCTGTCCCATCACACTCCCACAGCTATCCAAACCACCCTACTTGCCTTTTCCTGAGCACTCTGGGCTCGCTCCTGCATCCCAGCCTTTGCACAACGTCTGTCCCTGCCTGGATGACCCATCTCCACCTGCTCTTCAATCCTACAAATGCTAGTACCGAAGTTCCCTCCTCCATGAGGCACCCCCTGTCCTGCCAGCACCTCAGTTGCCCTCACTCTGAGCTCTCACAAGGCCCTCGTGGGACCTTCTCTCTGACCACACTAAACAGTTGTGGTCTGTGTCTGTGTCTGCTGGATCAGACCCATCTTCCCAAGGCAATGAGCGACTCAGTGTCAGGGAACCAGTCAAACTTCTCCCTGTCCCCTCATCAGGGCCTGGTAGACGGGAGGCCTCAGAAGATGTTTGATGAGTGAGAGAGAGTGAATCTCTGGAAAGAAGGAAGGAAGGGGAGGGAACAAAAGAAGGATAGATGCGTGGGTGAATTTGGGGGACATATGAATATCTGGATTGATGTACAGAGCATTAGGTGGGGAACTGGTAAATGGATGGAGGGGTCCATGGATGGCTAAGTTGATGGATGAATGGGTCAATGGATGGGTAGGTTGGTAGGGGATGGGTGGCATTAAGCCAGGTGGATGGGTTGATGGAGGATGGCTGGGTAAGTGGGTGGATTGATGAGTTGGTGGCAGATGGCTGGGTGAGCAGTTGGGTGAACATGTTGATGGAAGATGCCTGGGAAGATGGTTGGCTGGGTAAAGACAAACAGATGAATCTATTAGTAAATGGAGTTTCTGGGGATTTGGTTATGGAGATAGTTGAGTGAGTAGAAGGATGGATCCGTGGACCAGCAGATAATGAATAACTGAGTGATTGGACAAGCATCATGTAGAATAATATGAAATTGCCAGTATTCAATCATTTTTTACCTACAGAATAGCAACTTCATATAGATGAGTCTAACAGGGAGCTATCTGGGAGGATGGGTGTGCCGTTGAAGAGGTGAACAGTTGACAGAGGAAAGCCTGGCTAGATGGGTAGGTGGATGAGTAGATGGGTGGGATGTTGGACTCAGTTGAAAGAGAGATACAGGTGCAGATGGGAAGGTGGATGCATGGTAGACAGATGGCTGGTGGAAACGTGGATAGATGGGTGCCTCAATAGATGGGGAAGTGGATGATGCGGTAGGTGGGTGAAGGATGAATGAATGGGTTAATGAATGGGTGGCTGAGTGTAATGGCCGATGCATGGACGGACAAGTGGGAAGAGGCGGGTAGATGAATGGATATGTGGGCAGATGGATGGGCGGTGGGCAGGTAGGTGGATGGGTAGATTCGTAGATGGATAAATAGGTAGCTGGTTGCCTGAATAGATGAGTGGGCAGGCTGATGAGTGGGTGGGTTGATGGGTAGATGGATAAATAGCTGGCTGGCTGGCTGGATGAGTGGACAGCCTGGTGGGTGGGTGAATGGACAAGTGGATGGATGGATGGTTGGTTGGGTGAACGGGTGGATGAGTAGGTGAATTGGAGCCTGAGTGGACAGGAAAGTGGATGTGAGGACGATGGGTTAAAGGGTGGGTAGGTAGGAGAAGTGATGGGCAGATTGTTGGTTGGGTGGGGCTGTGGGTAGGGGTGTGGGTGAATGGGTGGATGGGTGAATGGACAGGTGGCTGGGTGGGCAAGGAATGGGTAGATGGAGGGGAGGCAGAGTCCTGGGATGGCAGTGCGGAAGCAACGGGGGGCAGGGGGGCCTCACCCACCATCCTTCTCCTCCTTGAGGCCCCATCTCCCCTTTCTGTGCCAGGCGGGGTGGACTCACCTCTTCTGCAACAGGCCGCTGAAATCCAGCTCACCTTTGCCTTCCGGCATCTTTTCACCCCTGTGGCCATTGAGAGGGAGTGTGAACCCCATGGAGGTCCCGACCCTCAGACTCACCCTGGGTCCCCACTCCTTGCCCTCCCTGATCCTCCCCTTCTCCCACAGCTGTCCCTCCCAAGGGACACCCTCCCATGGTCCTTGGCACCAGGACATACTCCTGCCCCTCCCCAGGGTCCAGGGTCACTTACGAACGCTTGAAGCTTTCTAGACTCTGCCCAGCGGAGTCCTGATTGGGCGCTGGGGAGAGGCAATGGGGGAAGGGAAGGTGAGCTTGGAGGCAAGGCCTGATCTAAGACCAAGAGTGCCCACCCCGGGCCTGCACAACCTCCCCCAGACCCCTTTTCCTCCATCTCTTGGGCCAGCACACCCTCTCACTTGGGCCTGGACACCCTCTGCTTGTAGACGCATTTCCCTGGCTGCCATGCACCACCCTCTCTCAGCGGCCTGTATCCCCCTCACACCTGGGCCGGCTGGCCCTTCTCCCCGGGGCTGGGCAGCCTCATTCCCTGTGCCCTCCATGTTTAAGTCCCCACACATCCTGAGCTGCTGATGCCCCAAAACCTGTACACTCTCAGAGTTCCACACACATGCTCCCAAATCTGTGTAGCCGCCCATCAATCCTGTATACCCTCACCCTAAACCTGGCCATCCTTAGACTCCCCTGAAATAAACAGTAGACAATAAAATGGAAATTATACTTTAAAAAAACAAAAAAAACCTGGGACACCCTCTCTTCCCGAGCCCTTACTGCCACTTTCTCAAGCTTGTACACTGTGACCCTGGAATCTACATAACTCACCTCCTAAGTTCCACGTGAACACCCCCAAACCCTGAACCTTTTCACCCCCAAATCTACACCTCCTCACCCTCTAAGCCGGTAGATCGTCTCCCCTATTTTGAACAACCTGACCCCTGCCTCTGTGCTCCATCTTCCGAAAACCTGTGCCCGCCTTGTCCCCACATCAGTATACTCTCCCCACACCTGGCTGACAGATCCATCCCCCGCCAACCAGACCCAAGACCCCTGGCCCCCACCCCCGCCAGCGTACCCTCCACATCAATTTTGAAGGCACAGCTGTCGCAGATGTCCTTGGCTTTGACCTCGAGGCGGTAATCCCCGCGGTCACCCAGTACCACCTTCCCGATGTGCAGCTCCAAGGAGTATACCTGGGGGCCAGGCCAGGGGTATGGGTGCACATGTCCGACCCCCAGTGCCACACCACCTCCCCCAGAGCCCACCTCACAGCTCTGAGTGCCCCCAGGAAGGGCCAGCTGTCTCTTCCCATGCCTGGACAATCTTGGCCTCTGGGGGCCTGCGTCCCTGACCCTGAGAGCTCTCTGGGCACGCACACGCCGTGCCCAGGTGCACCCTGCCCCGGCCCAAACATTCTTCCCTCCTGCCCGGCACAACCCCTACCAAGGAGCTCCACACGATCTCCAGCCCTGGCCCACAAGCCCTCGAGTCCCCACAGGGTCCTCACATTGCTGGCAGAGTCGTGGGACTCCTTGAAGGAGAATCGGGCCCCACTCTTGCTGTCCAGCTCCAGCCACTTCCCCTTGAACCACTTGATGGCTGGTTTGTCCGGCAGCTCTTTCCCGTTCAACTTGGCCAAGATCACGGCATCCTTTCCTGGGTGGGGGTGGAGGGGTGGGAGGGAATGGCCAGGCAGGAGTCATAAGACTCTGCGGAGAGGACTGGGAAGCCGGGAGACCCCAGCCCCGCCTCCCTCAGACCCAGGAGCCCAGCCCCCACGCGATCCTCCCCGAGGCACCCCTCACCAGTCTCCACCGACACAGAGGCTGGCTTCTTCAGGAAAATGCCGGTGGGCTCCTCAGTGGTGGGAGACTGGTCCTCAGGTGGGGCTTCTGCTCAGGGGACAGGATTAGGGGGTCTAAGGCCGGCCAGGGAGGGGACGGCAGGCCGCTTTGGGGGCGGGGTTGAGAGTGAATGAGGGACCCTCTGCTCAGCAGTCAAAGACCTTGGGGCACAGTGGCTTCTCCTGACCTGGGAGAGATCACGCTTCATGCAGGTAGCTGCGTGACCAGGTTCCCCGCCCCTTTGGGCCTCAGTTTCCCCATCTGTGAACCGGATGGTCTTAAATGGGGCTTTGGGGTAGGAGAGGATAGACTGGGGCATTCAGAGCTGGGCAGGACTCGGTGATGAATGAGCCAGTTGCTGGGGGCTTGAAGGCCAGGCTGAGGGGCTAGGCTCTGTCCTGGAGGCACTGGGGAGCCAGGGAAGGCTGTGAGCAGGGGAGGGCGGTCAGCACTGGAGCTGTGGGGAGGGTGGACTAAAGGAGAGAGAGCGGGAAGGTGCAGAGGGGCCAGCGGAGGCTGGGGGATGAGGTGCCAGCTTCGGCCCGGCCCTCTGGAACACCATCTCACCTTTGGGGGGCTCTGCAAGAGCCTCTGGAGGCGGGGCTTCCTTGGGAGCCGGTTTGGTGGCATCTTTGCCTGCGGGGGCATTTTTGGCCGCTGTGAGGCAGGAGATATTCACAGTTGAGCACCTGCTCAGCGTTCTCCTCTTCCAGAACCCAGGAGTGCAGGTCCCTGGGCCCCCCCTCCTCCTCCTCCTCCGGAATCTGGAGTCCAGCAGTCCAGGTGTAAATTTATCTCTAATCCCAGAGTCTGTGAGATCCGGTTTCTCCTTGCCCCAGGCAGGCCATGCCCCATCCACCCAGGCCACCAGGCTCTGACCTTTTAGGTCTTGGAGGTATAATTAGCTCTTCCCCTGGGCTGGAAACTGGATACTCGTGCTGACCACAGCATCTTGCACCCGTCCTGCCTGCTGGCACCTGGCCCGCTGGGGCCCCAGCTGCAGCGAGGGGCTGGACCACCATCCCTCAGCCTGGTTGGTCTGGTGCCAGCGGACTGGACACCCCGGGAGGAGGGGTCCTCCCTGGGGGCTTGTGTCTCCTCTGTTCACTGCCTCATAGAGAGAAAGCCGCAACCCCATATAAAGAAATGCCTCCAGTCCCATTCAAAGAAGGGCCCCCAAACTGCACATAAAGAAAGGCTCTCCGGCCTCTATATGGAGAATGTCCCCTAATTCCTACATGGGGAAGCCCCAATTCCCATTGAAATGAGGTCCCCTCAACCTTGTACAGAGAAGTCTCTCCTCACCACACAGAGAGGAACCTCTAATATCTAGGCACATTGAGGACCTCATTCCCCTGCAGCGAAAGACCCCAATCCTCACTCAGAGAAGTGACCCTGGTCCCTTCCCAGAAGACCCCATCCCCAAATGTAGAGGACCCCAAACGCCCTGCAAAGACTCCGCCGTCTACAACCACAGGACTCCCATCCTCAACGAGAAAAAGGGACACAAATTCATAATCAGAGAATCTCCATCTGCACCCAGAGATAAACCCCCAACTCCCCAGAGAAAGGAACCCCTGCCACCCCACAGGGAAGGGGAAACCCCCTCCCACCTAACACAAGTATGGGACCCTCCTATCCCACACAAGGAAGGGAGCTCCTCCCCACACAGAGAAGGCACCCCATTCTCCCAACCCTATGGAGGGAGAAGCCCCCAGTCCCCATTCAGAAAACAGAATCGCGTCTCCACATAGGGAGGGAGTCCCCAAATCCACCTGGTTTTTCCTCAGGCATGTCGGCGGACCTGCTCCCTCTCCTCTGACCGCAGCTGTGTCCCGATGGGCCTTAAGGAGGACAGGTGGGCCCCGGGGGGAGCCCTTTAAGGAGTCCCGAGACTCCCAGGAGGCCCTGGGAGGCATCAGACGCGCCTCCCCACCCTCCCCTGCAGCCCCACATTCCGCCTGTGTGTTCGAAAGGCCGAGAAATAACAGCTGGACAAGGAGAGATGGCTGAATGCCAGGTCCCCGGGGAGGAGGGGCTGGGGTTCCGACACCTGGGTCCGAGGGAGGACGTGCCGGAGGCGGGTGACTCCCGGGTCTGAGGGAAGGGGGCCTGAGGGCCTGGACTCGTGGGTCCAGGTGCAGAAGGGACCTGGAGTCCAGATTTTTGGGTCCCAGAGAAAGAAGGACGAGGGCCTGGACTCTTGGGTCCTAGGCGGAGGGACAGTAAAGGACTGGGGTCTGAAGTGGGTGAGGGCTCTGAGCCAGAACTCCGGCATGGGGGTTGAGGATGGTGGGGAAGACAGGGTCTAGAAAGCCATTCTTAGTATCTGCAAGTCAGGAGTTTTCGGGAAACCAGAGCCGGGAGGGAGGGTCCGGTTTCCCAGGGTAGGCAGGATGGCCGCGGGGGAGGCGGGGGGAGGTCTCTGTGCCCGCAGGGAGGGCACTGAGTGTCGGGGACTCCGGAGTCCCACCCCCGGGCGTGGGCATACATGATGGCTTGGGGCCCCGGCCACCTGGGACCCCGGATTGGCCGCGGCCCCTCGTGGGACCGCGCCCTGCGGGCTCCCCGCGATGGTTCCCGGAGCGGGCGCGGCGGGCACCGGAGGCGGGGGAGGGGGCGGGTGCCCCAGCGGGGGCGGGTGGGGAGACCGGGAAGGCCCTGGAGGGCTGCCCAGACATTGGCGCGCTTCCCGGCAGGGGTGCCTGTGGCTTTCCGAATGGGGGTAGTGGTGGCCGGACGCGGGGGTGCGGGGAGGTGAAGGAGATGAGGGGATTGCGGGAGGAGAGGGTCTCCAGGACACCAGGTGTTTCGGAGAGGAGGGCGAGGTGGGTGTGGCTTGGAGTTAAGGCGGAGGGCAGGCGGGGAAGTAACGCCGGCTGGAAGACCCGGTGTTATTGAAGACAAGTCCCTCACCGTTTTCTTCCTGCCTATCGCCAACCCCCCCCCCCCCAACCCACACCATTCTTTTCCAAAACCCCCTAAGAGCTGGAAAATTCCCCGCCTCCACCGAGCGCGGAGCCAACCCGAAGGCAGCCCCCTTGTGACGTCATGGGTTGCCAGGCAGACTGCTGCGCGGCTCCTGCGGGCCCAGCAGGTTGGTGGAGCGCCTGGAGAGCTGGGAGCCTCGCTCGCTACCCGCGGGCCTTATCCAGCGAGAGGAGGACAGAGATCCGGAGGAGGGCAGAAATTCAGAAACGAGGGACAAGACCCAGACGGAAAGGGAATCAGGAAGAGGGGTGGGGAAGAACTCCAATCGTCAAGAAGAGACGGAGACAAAAACTGAATCGAACCACCAGTGCCTGCATCTCAAGCCCTGACCGCGGCCTTCAAGGCTCGGCCTGGTTTGGCTCTAACTGCCTCTTGCATCTCCTCTCTTATCTCCCCCCTCGCCGTCCCAGTGTCTCTGAGGGCCAGCAGGCCCGGATGGATGGGTAGCATTGCGGTCCCTGACAAAGGGTCCTAGAAGGTCTACCTTGACTTACTTTATTTTATTCCAAACTTGGGGTGATGATGATAGTTTTCGTAAAAGGTACCTCATTTGCAAGAGGAGGCCCTCCCAAAAGACATTTTGTCCCTGGCACCGCCCCAGGGAGGGGGGTGTGCTGTCCTCGAGGGCAGGTCCCAGCCTGGGCTCTGCTACCAGCCGCTGTATGCCCCCCTCAAGGACCTCTTCCCTCTCTGGATCCTTGACGCTCCTTCCTCGACTTCCTTCTGGCTACCAGTGGGTGGATGGGTGGATTTCAGGAGATGTATCAAAGGCTTGACAGGGCTGCGAGGGCCTTCCGAGATCTTCCTCCTCCTCTCCCCTTTCACAGAAGGGCCAAACTGGCCCAGAAGCAGCAAGTCTTTCACCCTAGACCCCCCAGCCACCCAGGCTCAAGGACTTGGGACTCCGGCTTCTTAGCCCACAGCCTCTGACACCCCCCGAGGGTTCCAATCAGAGCTCCCACAGCTCATCCGGTCTTCTTCTGCTCAGGCTGGATTCACACGAGAATGGTTGGGGCGAACGGACAACTGAGAGAAGCCACCGGGGTTTGACAGCCAGGGGCGATGGGGACTTGAGCAGATTGGAAAACAGATTCCCCATTAGAAGCGGCCAACACCCTGCTCCAGCCTCTCCACATCGAAAAGCTGGCCCACTGTTGCTGGATGGTGCAAAGTCTCTGGTTAGAACTGACATGGGGAGGGCTGCCACGGTCACCCAGAAATCAGTTGAGTGGCCAGAATTGATCGCCAGCATGGCCCTAGGGAGGGCATTACAGGAGGCGGAGGGTCCCCAGGAGAACTCGGAGCTGTTGGTGGGGTCCCCAAAAGGGCATACCAGATGAGGATCCCAGAGGGGCCTCAGATGTGATTGGAGGATTCCAGACAAACAAGGGCATCGCTGAGGTGGCCCGGATACAACAAGGTTCACTGAGGTCCGCCCTCCAGACCTGACAAGGGTGTTTTCAGACATGACAAAAGGATCCCAGAGGCACCGTAGATGTGACCGGAGAATTCCAGACATAAACAAGTGATAGCAGGGTGGTTCCAGAGAATTAGGGGATCTCAAAAATGACAAAGGGATTTGGGGGGACAGACAGAATGAGTCACAGATGGGCACAGAGACATGTATGCAAAGGGTTCCCAGAGGGACCCAGACATAACTAGGAGATCTCAGATGGGACAGGAGGGACTCAAACATGAGAAGGGGATCCCAGAAAGACCCTGGACAGGGCTTAGGGTTGCTGGCAGAGTCCCCCTCTTGGTGTGATGATCTGTAGGCTCACCCTCCCCTAGACGAGACTGAGAGATCGCAGACACACAAGGGATCTCAGACATCACAAGGGGATCCCAGAGAAGCTCTTGGGACTCTGGAAGCACTGTCCTGCCCCGCCCCTCCACACAGACACATAAGTATAGTCGTCTCTGGGTCCTTCAACCCAAGACATGAAGATCTTGGGGCCCCTGGACATGACATGGGAATCCCAAAGAGGCCCCAGACATGACTGGGGGGATCCCAGAGGGACCCTGGGCAGGGCTTAGGGATTGTGGCAGCGCCCCGCCCCCGAAGCCAGGATGGGGGATCCGTGGGTCCTAGGACCTAGGGTGTGGGGACGCCCACGTGACACAGGCGTGGAGCCCCTGAGAGCCCCCGAGAGGCCGCCCCGGGCTCAGGCCCGGCGGGCGGCGGGCAGCAGCGCACTGTCAAACTGGTAGGTGAGCTTGCGCTTGACCTTGCGGATCTCGCCGGTCTTGGCGTAGTTGCGCAGGGCGCGCGCCAGCTTCTGGTAGGTCATGCGTTTGCGGTTGCCCTTCTGCTGGCCCCAGCGGCGCGCCAGGAGCTCCTTGTGCTTCGAGGAGAATTGGAAGACCCCGGCGCCCGGCTCCACCCACCACACGCACTCGCGCATGTCTCCGCGCGTCAGCAGCCCCAGCAGGAACTGGTACAGGCGCAGCTTCTTGCGGGCCCCTGCGGCGGGTGCGGGGCGCGTTAGCTGAAGCATCCTTCGGGCCCCGCCCCACCCCCTCCCCGCTTCACCCCGCCCCGGAACCGCCAAGCCTCTGTCTCCCCATAAAGAGAATTGGGGTGACGAAGGTGGCTGCTAGGTACACCTGCCTGGCTCTGTCTGTGCCACACTCCCATCCGGGGCAAGTTGCTCCCCTTTCCTGAATGTGCCACCCCATAACCCTCATCTCCCATCCCTGCTTTATATTTCAGGATGTGTCTCTGTCCTGTGACTGCTTGGTGGCCAGCACGTATCTGTTGAGCGCATGGATGAATCTGTGAAATGGGTTGGCAATGCTCCTCAAAGACTTATGACAGAGCTGACTTGTGGTGAAGAGATCTGAAGTGGGTTTGAATGTGGCCATTTCTCCAGCTCCAGGTCACTCAGTGTGTCAGTTCCGCGGGGACTGGGATCCTGGGAGAGGCCAAGGGGTCTGACTCCCGGGCTCCTTTAAGCAGCAAGGGCCCCACAGAGTTGGGGGGTTCATAGCAGGCACTGGATACAAGAACCCCACCTCTGCCATTTTCCAGCTGTGTGACGTTGGGGTGGTGACTTAACCTCTCTGAGCTGGTGTTTCCTCAGCTAAAAATGAGGCTCGTGTGTGTGTTTTTACAAATCTTTCTGAAGCGCTTAGTACCAGGTGCTGCTCTAGGCACTGAACAATTATGAGCTCCTTTAATCTTCATCATAACCCCACAAGATAGGGATGATAATAACAATGCCCATTTTACAGATGGGAAACTGAGGCCCAGATAGGGAAGGTAACTAATAATTCCAACTTCCAGGGGTTGTGAGTAATGGAGGGCACAGGGGCGGAAGCAGGGGTTGAATGATAGATGGGAGTTGATATTGTGATGATTTCTTTTGCTACTGTGTCCATAACGATGGTGAAGATTTATTGAGTGCCAAACTCTGTGCCGAACACTGCTATCTCATTGACATGTATGATCCCCCCTAATTCTCCCAACCAGCAGCAATAGACACTATTACTGTCATCCCCACTGTACAGATAGGAGACCAAGGCACAGAGCGGTAGAGACAGTTGCCCAAGGCAACACAGCCAGCAGATGGCAGATCTGGGAACTGCCCTCAGCGCTGGAGTATATATACTAGTTGCTTGGGAAGACATGGTTCCTTTAACCTCCCACCCCCATCTCCAGTTGGAGTCCCTCCCACCCCACTTGCGCCCACATACCTGCCTCAGATCCCCTCCCCTCGGGGCCAGCCATGAGGGCCTCATCTGACTCGCTGTCCGAGACCTCCAGGGCGGGACTGTCCAGCAGGAGGTCCTCTTCCTCTGACAGCACGGGGCTGGGGTATGGGGCGTACGCCAGGGGACCCAGGGTCTGTGGAAGGTCAGGGTTACCTGTAGTCCCAGAGGGAGGTCCCCCTTCTCTCACTCCCTCTGCTTTCGTCCCTTGGCTTCTTCCTGGGCCCCGGCCGTGGCCCTCCCCACTCTGCTCACAGCCTGCACTCTGGCCTCGGTTCAGATCTCCATGGCGTGGCCAGGGGATGCCCGGGCCACCTCCATGAGAGCCTGCTCCACACAGATGATGGCCTTTGGTGCTGCCCCTGACCCACGTTTGTGCCTCTGTTGGCTCGATGGTGCAATGGAGTAATAATGCTGCTTAACCTTAGAGGGTCGTCAGAGGGATGAAGCGGTTCCTGTGTGCACAGGTTTTGATGCAGTGCCTGGCACCTAGGAAACCTCAATCGAATGATGGGGATTTTCATGGTCACCCTGCCCCTCACCTGGCTTGTGAAGTCCTCCATGGGGTATGCTGGGAAGCCAGGCCCCGGGGCCTCCAGGCTGGGGGCCGGGTCCAGGTTCCCCACAGGGCTGTAGGTTGAGGGTCCGTAACAGAGCTGGACACCCTGGGTGTGGCTGAAGGTGGCCACAGCCGGGTCAAAGGTTTCATAGGAGGCGGCTGGGACAGCTGGACTGAGGCCGTAGCTCCACAGATCTGGGGGGGAAGGGCGCTGAATCAGAAGCTGAGAGGTCTGGCCTCGGCCCCCTCCCCCTGGAAGCCCCTGCACTGGCACAGAGGGACCATTGTGGGCTGTGCAAATCTCTGACCCCAGGATTTGCATGGGCAAGCGGGTGATTGGGAGAGGAAAGGGGAGGAGGTCTGGAGGCCTGAGCTAACCTCGTCCTGCTGTGCCAGGTGACAGCCTCCCCTGGGCCTCAGCTCTCCCATCTGTAAAATGGGCCCAAGGGGCAGGTGGGGAGGGTGCTGAGCCAGGATCACTCACCAGGAGCCCCGTCTGAGTCGGGGTAGCTGGAGTGCTTGCAGCTGTCCAGGTCATAGAAGACTCCATCTGGGTACTGATAGGGGTTGGGAAAGAAAAGGGGTCAACCCAGGCTGCAGGGAGACCCCACCCAACCCTGGACCAGCGGGGAGACTATGACAGGCTGGGAGAGGGAGAGAAAGAGAGACACAGAGACTAGGCACCAGAGACAAGGGCAAAGAGAGGGACATCCAGAGATACAGAGTTGGGAGATAGATACAACACAGCAGAAATACACAAAGGCCCAGACCCAGACGCGCGCGCGCGCGCACACACACACACACACACACACACACACACACACAGAATGAGAGACACAGGTAGGGACACATAGAAAGAGACCAGGGTCTCGCAAAGGGACACAGCAGCCAGCCCCTACTAAGACTGTGGGCTTCCGGGAATCCCAGCACCTCACCGATACACAGTTGTGACATTGTAGCAGCTGGGGAAGGTGTAGATGAATTCCCCCAGTCTTGCCTGCCTGGGGGAGGGGGAGGGGGCCGAAGGGTGAGAGGCACAGAAGTGTTTTTAACAGAGGCAAAGAAGCTCTCCATGTTTTTTTTATCCACCTCCATATCACTCCGATTCATCCCAAGAATCATGTTGCTTTAGCAATTAAAGTCTAAAACTAGATATATGCCATCCTGATAAACCAGTGATCTCACTGCAAGGTATTTACCCCTGAGCACTGAAAACGTATGTCCACGAAACAGCCTTGTTCAAGAACAATCAGCGCAGCTTTAGTAACAGCCCCCAAACGGGAAACGGCCCAAGTGCCCAGAGACAGGAGAATGGACACACAAACTGCGGTGCGTTCCTAGGATGGAGTACTATACAGCAAGAAAAAAGGACCAACGTCTGACACACACTTGATGTCGCGTGAGGAAACCAGACCCAAAAGGTCTGTGTGATTCACTTTATATAAAGCTCAAAACCAAGCAAAACTAATCCGTGGTGGAAAATATCAGAGGGGTGTATTGATTGAGAAGGGACGTGAGGGAATCTTCCGGAGTGATGGTAATGTTCTATATCGCAGTCTGGTTCGTGGTTACACAGGTGTGTGCCTAAGTTAAAACCTCATTGAGCTGTACACAAGATTTGTCTCTTTCTTGACTTGTAAGACAAACCTCAATTTTTTTTTTAAAGCAAAACTCTTCAAGTTGGAGGAGGGTGGGATGTGCTGGCGAAGGGGCACCCACAGGGGGGTTTCTTTCCAGCACGTGAGTGGGGTTTTATTTCTTGGACTGAGCTGTGGGTTTTTGGGGGTGGGGTATAGTATTCTGCACGTCTGAAATAGTCCAGACTCAATTTTTGAAAATACGAAGTAAAGCAGAGAAGAGAAGAAGGAATAAGTAGATTTACTAAATGTGGGATGGACGGAGGAAGGGACACAAAGTCAAAGACACAAAGACCCACCCCTCCCCGTTCGAGGAAGTGGACCAGAGTCTGAGAGAAGAGAAGAGATGTTAGGAAAACTTCTGTGATGGAATGGGTAGGAAGGGGGTCCTTGGAGGTACCGAGGAAAAGTCAGAAAGACAAAGGGACAGGAAGGAGTGGAGGGGGAAACTGAGGCAGGGAGGTCGCGATGGGCCACGTGGGTCCCCCCACCCCTCCCTGACCCCCAGGGCCCCAACTCACCAGACAGCTGAAGTGTGGCCCGTCAAGCCTGGAGGGGGAGAGACACAGGGGCATGTCAGGGGAGCCTGCAGCCTCCTGAGTCTCGAAGCGGTTGGGCAGATGGGGGACAGGCGACTGCAGCTGTGACCACCACAGCTCGTTCACTGCTGCGTGTCTCTGTGTGAGACCAGCCCCACCACACTCACCCCCACCAGGACAGGAAGTGGGGGGCGGGGGCCAGGCAAATGTTTCCCCCTCCCCCGGGATTTGCATAGACAGAGGCTGGGCGGGGGCAGGGAAAGTGAGGGAGAGAAAGTCCCCGGAGAGATGTGGGCGCCCGAGGGCGGGTGGGGGCGGGGCGGGGGCCTTGGTGAGCGAGTCGGTTAAATGGGTCCATCTTGGACCGGAGGAGATAGATGGAGAGATGGACGTCGGGGTAGAGATGGGAAAACACAGAAGAGGTTCAGCAGAGGGGAGAGGAGAGGAGGGAAGGGAGAAAGGTGTGGAGAGACAATTCACATGGCATGGGATGTAGGAAGTATTTATTAAGCCCCACAGATAGATGGGGTGGGGGACAGACGGGGAGACAGAAGGAGAGATGAAACAAACTGGAGAGACAGAGAAAGACACAGAGAGAGGGAGCAAGAGGCAGAGAACAGAGACCCAAAACAGAAAAGATGTGCTAAGCAGCACAGTGAGCAGACCCAGTGAGTGAGTCGGGGATGCAGTGAGACTCCGAGGAGATGGGGACAGAGACAGAGATGGAGGGCCACTTGGGAGAGGACAGCAGGGCAGAGAAGCAAGCATCCCAAGGAAAAGAGATCTTTGGGGTCCAGGGGAGACACGGATGGGACGGAGGAAGGAATCGAGGTGGCAGAGGAAAGAGATCCAGGAGGGGCGAGAGACAGTGTGGACCTCCCTCCCCTCCCACCCACCTGCCCCCTGGGTGGGGCAGGCCCGGCAGAGGGGTCAAAGGTGAGGTGCAGGGCAGGGGTCCTGAGTACCACTTTCGGGTGGCCCCCACTTACTGTGCAGCCTCTAGGGTGAGCATGGTGGTGCTGGGCTGGGCTCGCTGCCGCCTGCAGACACCACCCCTATTTATACCTTGGCCCAGCCCCCTGGGGGGGGCAGGGGTGCCGGCGGCTGTGAGCTCAGCCCGCCTCAAAAATCCCCTCAGGGAGGGAGTCAGGGGAGGGGGCTGGATTGCACAACCCCTTGGTCACGTGGCAGGGAGGGTGGGCCCAGGGTCTGTCTGGATTTGGGGATCCCCAGGGTTGGGATGGGGGGATTGACCCTAAGGAGTGGAGATGGGAGAGGAGCCAGATTTGGGGGGACCCTGAAAAAGTAAAGGAAGGATCAAGGGGTCCTGTGGGCAGGGGGGGTGGGGGGAGGCTCTGGACCCAGGAACCAGAGGGGAGTGGGTTGCCAGGCACTGGGGGCACGCTGAGACCGCCAGCTGACGAGAGCACTGGGGGTGTCAGAGGTGGGGGGGCCCCGGGCTCTCAGAGTAGACGTGGGTTGGGCTGGGGTCCCTGAGAAAAACCCAGGGCCGAAGCCGGTGGAGACCCCGATGTGGAAACATTGTGGGTGTGTGACATGAGGGGGGTCCCCCTGGTCGTTCCGGGGAGCGGGAGCCTCCAAGCCAGGGGCTGCCCCAGGCCTGGAGGAAACAGGTCAGCACCTGGAGGGCGGGGCAGCCAGGCCGGAGGAGCTTGTGCCCATAGATGCTCTGCTCACTGGGCCTCGAGGGAGGGCTCGCGGGGGTGGGGTGAGACCCGGCCCAGGGAGCTTGCAGGGAGGGTGAGGGAGTCCGGTGAGGGCCTCCTGGGGGTCAGTGGATCCCACTGAGTGGAGCTAACCCATCTGGGCCAGAGCTTATGACAGTGGACCACGACCCCCCAGGGACCACAAAGCACCGGGTAACAAAAGGCCTGAACTTTATTAATTCTCCGCCCATCCCACCCCACAAGGCCCCTGTGGGGAGTCGGCCGAGGTCAGAGGTCACCAGGCCTCGGGGCCGGGGGGCCCGAAGCGCCTCAGAAGCTGCTCCTGGTCCTGCAGGTCCTTCCGCACCTTCTTGCGCATGTAGAAGATGGGGCAGTCCCGGCTGCGGGTGAGGACGGGGGTCAGGGCCACTGCCCCTGCCCGGGCACACCAGAGTCCCACTGCCCAGCCCAGTGGTGGGGCAGGGGCCGTTCCCAGGACTTTGGCCCCTGTATGCTGCCCACCCACCTCCCCTCCCACGATGGGCTGTTTGCTCAGCGGGCATGGGGGGAGCCGATAACAGCGGGTGCTCACTCAGGCGCTGGGCCACCAGCCGTATATCACCTGGCACCTGGCGTGGGAACCCGCCCCGCCCACCTGTTCCCTGGGGAAAGGCTGGCCCCGCCTTGGCGGAGGGGGCCAGGACCATGTGTATGTGTGTGTGTGTGTGTGTCTCCCCATTTCCTGGGCAGATACTGGGTGCCTAGCACCCCCCACTCAGCAGCCCCCAACCCCACCCCAAGAAGGCTGGGATGGGCACTGGCCCGTTTTGCAGGCCAGGACGCCGAGGGTCGGCGATGCGGGGGGCGCCGAAGCCTGAGAGCCCGGAGCCAGGGCTTTGGTCCATAGGCCTCGGCAGCTCAGAGGAACCTGGGCAGTCTAGCGCTGGGGCCCAACAGGCATGCCCACCTGGTGCAGATGACGTCCTCGTGCAGGCTGCCCTGACAGCGCTGGCACTGGGTCCAGAGGCGCGAGAAGCGCTCCTCCAGGGCGTTCAGGTGGGATACCTGGGGATGGAAGGGCTGAGTGGGCGGCCCTGCGCACCCCCAGCTGCCCCTCCCCACCTCCCCTGATCCCTCACCTCCTTCTGATACAGCTCCGACCCCCGGGCTTCGCAGAACTTGCACACGGCTCCTGGGGTGGGGGAGGGGGGCAGGTCAGCCTGGGCCGCCCCACCCCTGCCCCTTCCCCGCCCGCTGCCCATCCCGGCTTCTGAAAGTCCCCATCGATGAGAGAACAAGGGAGCAAGTGTGTGGAGAAAACTCCCTGGGGAACTCCCAGGGCGGGGGGCCCAGGACCCTCGTGGGGCTGCCTGCAGACAGGAGCCCCCCACCCAGGGGCCGGGGCCTATCCAGGTAGCCATGGCAGCTCGTGGGGCCGGTGCCGGGGACCTCGGGTGACGGCAGAGGTGGGAGGGCAGGGGAACGGGCTCGGGGTCGGGGACGGTGCTCACCCTGGTGGCTGAGGACAGTGCGGCAGCCAATGCAGCAGTTTTGGCGTTTGGCGAAGGCCAGGAGGCCACCCACCTTGCCCGTGAGTACTGTCTTGCAGCGCGTGTGGTCCCCGCCTGCGTGTGAAGGCAGGCGGTGGGCCCGGTGCCCTCCCCCGCCCCCCACCCCGGTACCCCGCTTGCCCCGGCTGCCCCCCGCCCGTACGCAGCAGCACGGCCTCGGCCCGGCCCTCGCCCAGGATGGGCTCGAAGATGCGCAGCAGAGGCTTGGCGAGCTGCTGCTCAAGGTAGTACTGCGTGTCGATGGGCAGGCTGTGCTCCAGCACGAAGAGGGGGTCCTGCGGGCAGAGGGGCCGGGGTGGTCTCACCAGGGGGGCAGAGTGGAGGGGCCGCAGCCACACACACAGGGGCCCGGGAAGGGATAAGGGGCTGCGGTCCCTGCCAGGCAGGTCAACAGCGGGCAGCCAGGGTGAAGGGCACCGGGAGCTGCCGTGCGTCTTCCAGCCATGAGTGGGGGCAATGGTGGGGGGCAGTCACTGGGCCCGGACTGGGATGGGGTCAGAGGTCATGGGGGTCCCTGGCCACGGGCCCTGTGATCCATGCTAGGGTCCACAGGTAGGAGCCCTCAGGTCACCAGGAAAGGGTCAGAGTTCACGGTGGGGACAGGAGATGTGAAGGTGGATGTGAGCTGGAGCTGAAGGTTGGAAGCCAAGATAAGAGGTAGCAGGACAGGAACTAGGGACTGACAAAGGGGTGGGGGTGGGGTCACAGGTCACTGGACATCCAGGTAGGACAGGGGAGGTATGAATCCAAGAGAATTACAAGTTGAAGATTCAGGATCAAGGAGTCAGTCAGAGACACAGAAACAGGTGGTGAGACAGACACTCTCGCTCTGTGCAGTGAGGCTAGGCCCCCTTCTGCAGGATGGAGCCAGGAGGGGGTCAGAATAAGGGGGGTGGGGTGGAGGGCCTCTCCAGAGGGTACCGGGAGGCCCGGAGCAAAGCACTGTGGAGCCAACTCCCCCGGGTGTGTTGCGGGGCGGTTCTCAAGGCCCCGTGGGGCCTGCGGAGAGAAACACCCTCCCCGCCAGGCCTGGAAAGCAGAAGTGAGAGCAGAGGAGAGCTGGGCGGGAGCGGGCAGCCCAGGTGGGCCTGACCTCGGACTTCATGTAGGCGGCCACGCCCTTGGCGGCACTGATGATCACGTAGGGGACACGGTCACCCAGGCTGGGCGCGCTCCCGGGGTCCCGCTTCCTCATCCTGCGGGGAGACCGGGGCGGCAGGCTGGGTGAGGGCAGGTGGGACGGTGGGGGCAGGCTGGGGGGTAGGAAGTGGTGGGCCCAGCTGGAAGGAGAGGGGCTATTTCTGGCCGGTCCCGCCCCCTACCGCGCTGGGCTGACCTCTCAGCCAGCTCCACATGGGCCTGCTTGCCCGCGTAGTCTGCGGCTGCGCGGGTCAGCTCCTTGGTGATGACCAGCTGTGAGATGTCGATGCGGTTACATAGCAGGTCGGAGATGACGTCCTGCGCATGCGCCACGGCGCCCGCGGGGTCTCTGCAGGGGGGCGGACGGATGAACGGGCGTCACCAGTGGCTGTGGCCGCCCGGCTGGCACCTCCACTGCACTGAGGCTGGGGGACCAGGATGCGCTCCAGGGGCGGGGAGGGGCCCTGCCCGGCCGCAGGCTGCCAAGTGGCAGAGGCAGGGCCGGAACCCGCAGCTGTCCGACCCCACACTCTTTCCACAGCTCCGCCACCGACAAAGGGCTGGGCCTGACACCTGTGTCCCCAAGGGAGGAGGGGCTGGGGGCTGGGCTCCTGGGCCTGAGGGAAGAGAGGCCGGGCTCCAGGTCCGGGTGCGGGTTTCACACACCGGTCGATGAGCAGGCGGCGCAGAGAGGCGGTGACGAGGTTGGCCACTAGGGGGCAGTTGTCCCTGCGCACGGCCTCCAGGCCCTTGCAGTCCATGCGGTCATGGGCGTCAGACCGGGAGGAGAAGAGCAGGCCCGCATACCGCTTCTTGCTGATGAGCAGGTACGGGAAATAGACCTGGGGGGAACCCGCGGCTGAGAGCCCCTGAGGCTGTGGGGGCCAGTGCCCCATCCTGGGGCTTCCCCAGAAACAGACAGGGCCAGACAGGGATGGTCCCTGGGACACAGGATTGCGACACGGGAAGATGGACCCTAAGACCCCAGCACCTCAGCTCAGGGGGACACCCTCAGCACTCCAGGGACCCCCAAGTCGGAAATGGGCTGGGATAAAGCTAGACCCTAAAACCCGAGATCCAGACACTGGGGTGAAGTCTGGAGAGCCCCAAATGGGGGCCTGAAACAGACCAGAGGCAGACGGGGGAGACCAGGCAGCACCCCCTCAAAGACAGGAGACTAAGGGCAGGGAGTGAGCCCTGGGGCAGGGACAGGCTCCAAATCTGAGAGGTGTACCCCGAGGCCTGACCCCAGCTTCGAACGCGGGGGATGAATCCGGCGTGAGGGCTCCCAGACCCAAGCCTGTCGCACGCTGGAAGGCAGGGAGCATTGGACAGCGGTACCCCGATCCAGGAGTTGCCGCGTCAGGGCCCCTGCTGCACAGGACAGCCCCTGAAAACACCTGAAAACCAGAGACGCTCCGAGACCGACGGGGTCTTTAGGAAACAGACACCGTTCTGCGTAGCAAAGCCCAAGGCTTTTGGGGGTTTCCAAAACCAAGGTCCCCAAACTCAGGAGGATCCAGGCAACACAATACCTCAAAACTGGGGCTTACGAAAAAGAGTTTTTAAATAAATAAATTTTTTAAAAATAAGGGACTTCGCTGGCAGTCCTGTGGTTAAGACTCCATGCTTCCACAGCAGGGGGTGCGGGTTCGATCCCTGGTTGGGGAACTAAGATCCTGCATGCCGCACAGCATGGGCAAAAAAATTTTTTTTAATAAATAAATAAAACTGGGGCTGATGAACTCAAAGAATAGGATACCCAGGGCACCCAGATCAGCACACCTCGAAATGGAGACATAAGCAACAATGGGCGTTCCTGGACGCTGATGCAGTAGGAGAACCCTACCCAAATGCACTCAAACTTTGCAGGCACCCTGAGAAGCAGAGACCCCCCCCCCAAAACTGGCAAGACCCACGTCTGCCCACTCCAAGCGCTGGGGGGCCCCCACTTACTTTCTCAAACTCTAGCCGGATGGGTGAGGGGAAGTGGCCAGACACCCAGTCCGCAGCCTCCCGTCCCAGGGCCATGGCCTCAGCCACAGAGGAGACGCCAAATCGGCACATGACAGAGTCAGTGTCGCCATACACCACCTGGGGAGGGGCACGTGTGACCCAGAGGGTTGGGGAGATGCTGGCGGCCCCTGCACTTCCCACACCAGCCCCAGGCCTGTCTCAGGCCAGCAGTGGGCAGGCAGGAGGCCCCTGACCTTGGCATTGGCACTGTAGCCGTTCTCCACCGTGTACTTGGACTCCACGAGCTGCTTCGTTCTCTCAATCATCTGGCGCCCGAACCCAGTGACGCTCTGTCAGAGAGAGAATCAGGCAGAGTGAGGGCCCAGGTGCCGTCCCCAGGGAACACGGGCTTAGGGACCCACCTCTGCTGCTTTCTGCAGGTGTGAGTATGGACGAGCCACTGCCCTTCTGGGCCTGTTTCCAAATCTGCAAAATGCGGCTACTGAGCTGCTCCTCAATGGTCTGCTGGAAGTAGGTCCCTGGCCCAGAGCCCTGGGCACAGAGGAGGAACTGACTGCAGCAAACAGTGGTGGAAAGGCTGGAGCCAGAAGAGGCCATCAGCTCAGTGTTTCTCTCCACGGAGGTGCTGAGAATCTGCGGACACTGCAGGCAGCTCTCCGTGGTGCAGGACCACTGACATTCCTGGTCCCATCCCCCTATCCTTGGGCAATCAGAAATGTCCCCCCAAAGGTAGGGTGCTGTACCAGGGCCATGGAAAGACCATTCCTTTCCAAATAAGGAAACGGAAGCTGGGGGAGGAGAAGGGACACACTAAGGAGAAACAGGCATGACTCTTCTGTTTTTGTTTGGATCCGCCCAGAAAACCTTTGTCTTTAACTAGAGCATTGAGGCCACTTATGTTTAGTGTAATTACTGATTACATCTGAGCTTAAATCTACCATCCAACTAACTGTCTTCTATTTGTCCCACCAGTTCTATGTTCCTTTTTCTTTCTAACTTCTTTCTGGAATGACTCAGTATTCTTTTTTTTTTATTATTCCACTCTGCTGCCCCCATAAGCTTGAGAGATAGAAATAGGGAAAGAGGCTAAGAAAACAGAGACATAACAGAGACAGAGGGAAGGGGCTGAGAGGGAAATGACAGAGAGACAAGGCCAGGAAGCAGCAGCTGCTATGAGGAAGCCCCAGGGGAAGCAAAGCCACACCCTCCTGCCTGGCCTCCCCTCGGGGCTGGAACCTGACAGCCAGACATCCAATTCTTTCCATGGAGGAGGATGGGAGATGCCCCCAGAGATTATGAAGGGCCAGTAAGAGCAGTAAGGGTGGCCTACTGTAAAAGATTAACCTCGCTCAAAGAGAGGCCTGGCTCTCAGCTGGCTCCTGGGAGGGAACCTCTAAGCCAGGGGTCCCCAACTGCCGGGCCATGAACCAGTACCGGTCCGTGGCCTGTTAGAAACCAGGCCACACAGCAGGAGGCGGGCCAGCAAGTAAAGCTTCGATTGTATTTACAGCTGCTCCCCCCCCACACCCTTGCTCGCATTACTGCCTGAGCTGGCCTCCTGTCAGATCAGCGGTGTCATTAGATTCACACAGGAGCGCGGACCCTACTGTGACCTGCGCATGTGAGGGATCTAGCTTGGTGCTCCTTGTGAGAATCTAATGCCTGATGACCTGAGGTGGAGCTGAGACGGTGATGCTAGCGCTGGGGAGTGGCTGCAAATACAGATTATCATTAACAGAGAGGTCTGACTGCACAGAGACCAAAATAAATCAGTTGCTTGCAGACTCATATCGAAACCCTATCAGTGAGTGGCAAGTGAAAACAAGCTCAGGGCTCCCACTGATTCTGCATTACGGTGAGTTGTATAATTATTTCATTATATATTCCAATGTAATAATAATAGAAATAAAGTGCACAATAAATGTAATGCACTTGAATCATCCCCAAACCACCCCCCCCGCAAGGTGCATGGAAAAGTTGTCTTCCACGAAACCGGTCCCTGGTGCCAAAAAGGTTGGGCACCGCTGCTCTAAGGCCTTGGCGTGTCCTGCCTGACAAGTGTCTTTGTTCATCTGGGACCTTGGGTCACATCAGGTGATCTGTGCTAACGTGATTTGTGGTGGGGCCTTGGGCCACATGATATCCAGCTTGACGTCTGGAGGGACTGGAGACTGAGTAACTAAGGTCAGTCACATGGCGCTCCATGCACCTGACCCCCAGTAAAAACCCAGGACACCAAGGCTCAGGGGTGCTTCCCCAATGGGCAGTACCGTGTGTATGGTCACATCAGTGCTGGGAGGAATAAGTGCTGTCTGCAGGACTACCCTGGGAAAGGCAACTGGAAGCTTCCACCTGGTCTCCCCTGGACTCTGCCCCATGTGCCTTTCCCTTGGCTGGTTTTTTTTTTTTTTTTTTTTTTGCGGTACGCAGGCCTCTCACTGTGTGGCCTCTCCCATTGCGGAGCACAGGCTCCGGACACGCAGGCTCAGCGGCCATGGCTTACGGGCCCAGCCACTCCGTGGCATGTGGGATCTTCCCGGACCGGGGCACGAACCCGTGTCCCCTGCATCAGCAGACGGACTCTCAACCACTGCGCCACTAGGGAAGCCCCCTTGGCTGGTCTTAATCCCTATCCTTTCACTGTAATAAATCATAACGATGAGTATAACAGCTTTTCTGAGTTCTCGGAACCCTTTTAGTGAATCACTGGATCTGAGGATGGGCTTGGGGGTCCCTGAACTGTAAGTGGGTGTGTGTGTGCACAGGCCCCTCCCAGCATAAGGCCCACCCACTGCCAGTTCTTCCAGGTGTTCCACCCACAGCCATGTGAGGACTGACACAATGTTCAGGAAGGGAGCTCCCCGTGGCTGGAGGTAACCAAGTCTGGAATGTGCAGGGACCCAAACCCCAGGGGAAGGAGCTAGACAGAAGACCTCTCTAAGAATCTCTTAGGCCATGAGCTGAGGCACTGATCCCAGCGTGGCAGAACCTCAGACTCAGGCGCTCTGTGGTCGTGCCGTGGGTCTGTTTTTCCGTATGAACAGCAGAGTAAACAGGCCTAGGATGCTGCTGTGGCGGGGAGGGAGGTAGTGGGCTTTTATGCCCACATTCCCTCTCAAAGCAGAGCACTGCCCTAGCACCGGCCAAGCATCTTCCCTGGGATCCTCACACAGGGACGGGACAGGGGACCCTCGTGCCTGTTCCAACTGTGACCAAGAACACACCGCGAATTAACGGCCAGAGCCTGACCGTGCCGTTGGGTTAGCCCCCAGCCCCGCCCCAGCCCCCCGACAGAAACACGGCCCTGCTCTCCCATCAGGAGGAGGGAGCGAACCTGCTCTCTGCTCCCCCACCCTCATGTGGACCAGGGGAGGAGGTGGGCTGGGGTGGAGACTGCCAGGGACATAGGGGCTGTCAGGTGACTGTGTGACAGGTGAAAAGAATGAGCAAAGCTGCCTCCCTCCCTCAGTCCCTCGGCCTCTGCCTCCCCCGCCCCGCCCTGCTCCACCCCAGCCCTCCCGGAATTTATCTGTCTGCAGAGCACCAACTGCTTTCCCATACACATTTACTGCTGTCACCATCTGTGTCCCCGCAAGGCTGGGCACCAGGGGAGGAACTCTCATCCACTGTGTCACCTGCTGGACCCACAGGGCACGAGGCCCAACCTACAGTGAACGGTCAGCAAGTGTTTGCTGAACCAACGCATGAACCAATCACACAAGCATTCGCTCTCCAAAAGGTCAGCGGGTTGGGGCGATCTGGGCCCTGACCTCTACTACACTGAGCCCTGGTTCTCCCTAAGGGGTGGTTGTCTGTCCCCTACCTGCTGCGGTGCACTCACCTGTGAGATCTCCAGGCATGGCAGCTTGCCCACCTGGGCACCAGTGAAGCCGTACACAGAGTTGGCGCTCACTTTCAGTGCCAGCTGCCGCCCGTCCAAGACCTGCCGCCGTAGGGGGTCTGTCTCCTTGGCCAGCTCGGCCTTGGCCCTGGGAGGAGAAGGAGAAGGGGGAGGCAAAGGCCATTCAGGTGGCATTTCAGGCCTCAGGGGCAGACGAGAGGCCCGGGCCTGGGCACTGGTCAGGGTGCCTTTCTAGAAAGGGGTGTCACATACACTTGTGCAGGTTGCACACCGCACAGAGGTGCCCAGCACAGGGGCTGGAGGGAGCTGCCCGCAGGGGGTGCCTTGTTCTAACTCAGGCACAGCTGCAGCTAAGTGCACCCATGACGGACAGGGATCGCCAGGCCGCCTCAGCAAGGCTGAGCTACGAGCAGGGGTGGGCGGCCGGGCTCAAGAGCCCACCTCTTCCGGGCGCTGAGCAGGTTCTCCAGGATCTGGGGCAGCAGCCCCTTCCGCACCGCCGTCTTCACAAACTCGTCCCCCGTGGGTGTCTTGATGAACTGATCCTCGGTCAGGCTGGGCCGAAGGTGGTGGGGGTGACGCCTGGCCTCCCTGGCTCCTCCTCCATCCCCTCTCGGGACCCCCCCACCTCTTGCCAGTCCCCTCCCCTCCCCACTAGCTCTGGATCCCCAGCCCCAGCCAGCCTGAGGCCGGCCCCTGGGTGGTCTCGGGGTACACGTGGCGAGCGGGGCCACCATACCCCAGTTTCTGGGCGGCCCCGGGCCGTAGAAGCGTGGTGTAGCACAGGTTGTGGGCCATCATGATGGACGGGTACAGCGAGGAGAAGTCCAGGGTGGTGATTGGGACATCATAGTACCTGGGGGGCCGGGAGGAGTCAGGGCGGGGAGCCCCCCTGTCCCCACCAACCCCACCACCGGGCCTTACCCTTTCAGGGGCTCGATGACCGTGGCCCCCGTGTAGTCCTCGCCACCCTCCGTCTTCACCACGGGCATCAGCAGCCCCTGGCGCATGGCCTGGGAGGGCAGAAGGCGGGAACTGTGGATGGGCGCGGGCAGGGCCCCTCAGCAGGGAGCGTGGTGGCCAGGCCCGCCCTGGGCTCCGCCCGCTGACCTGCCGCAGCAGCTGGGACACGACCTTGACCTGCTGGCCGCGGCTGAGCAGGTAGCTGAGGGGCACGCCGGTGACGCGCGCCATCTCCATGGCATTCACCAGCACCATGAGGCGCTCCAGCAGCCGCAGGGGCAGGAAGGCGTCCTTGAGGCAGTACACGGCCAGGCGGCGGCGCGTCTGGTCGTTCCCATTCTGGGGACGGGGGCAGGCATTAGGGGACAGGGAGGCGACAGCGTGGGAGGAAGGAGGAAAGAAGGGCACAGCCTGAGGACTTAGTGAGGCCCAGAGGTCGGGGCAGGGCAGCGGAACAAAGGTCGCCATGCCAGAGGTCGCGGGAGTGGGTAGGGACAGGGGTCCCATCTGCGGGGCGAGATCAGAGGTCGAAGGTAGGAGCTAAAGGGGACGGTCAGGAGAGCAGGCGGATGTCCTGGGCAAGGAAGGTAGGTGGGCGCCGAGGGCCGAGGTCGGGAGGGTGGGGAGAGAAGGGATGGCGGGAAGCGGGTCGGGCGGCGCGGGCACCTGCAGGTCAGTGATGATGCTGTGCTGTACGTCCTCCTTCTGCTCGCCTAGGAAGTGGAAGCTCACGGCATTGAGCGTGTAGGACCGGAGCTTGTACTCCCGCAGCAGCACCTGCAGCGAGCGGGAGCGGGTGGGCGGCGGCCCCGGGGAAGCGGCCCTGTGAGGGCGGCCCCCGCCCGGCCTGCCGTACCTGCAGCATGTCCATCTGCACGCGGCCCACCATGCTGACCACCTTGCTGTCCCGCCGGCCGGTCTGCCTGGACTGGAAGGACGAATCCCGAATGCTGGAGCGGAGGCCGGACACACGGCCCAGCAAGGGGAAGGTCTGCACCTGGGGGCACAGCACATGGGGAGAGCGGGGGCTGTGGCGGAGGGATCCGCATGGCCGAGCCACAGCAATGGTAACCAGACAACCCATGACACCCCCTGCGGTGCCACCCTCTCTTCCTGCTGGGAGCCCCGCGGGCAGGGGCAGCTCTGGGGCAGAAGGACCCTCTGTGGCTGGACAGGCACGGATGGGAGGCTGGGACAGGGAGAGTCAGGGGCCTGAGGGCTGGGGCGTGAAGGGGCAAGGATGGTGCCCAGGGGCTGCGGGAGCGGGGGCAGGGGCAGACTTGGGGATGGTGCTAGCTTGACGGGGAGGCAGCGGGTGCTCAGGGTGGGAGGCCTGGAGGACGGCAGGACACGGTGTGGAGCACCAGGTCTGCACTGGCGACAGTGCGTGAGCCGGGGCCAGGTGTGGAGGAGAGGCCTGAGCTGGGCTGGGAGCAACGAGGCTGGGGCTGGAGGGCAAGGGCAGGGAGCGGAGGCCGGAGTATAGATGCCAGGCCGACAGGGGTGGGCTTCTCCCTGGAGCTGCCGGGGGCCTTAAAGTGTGCTTGTTTGCTTTTTCCATTATGAAACTGGCCAAACATAGAGAAAAGGAAGAAAATAATACAATATATACCCCGTTAGGAGTTGAACTGGGTCCCCCCAAAAGATGCTGAAGTCCTAACTCCTGCACCTCAGAATGTGACCTCATTTGGAAATTGGGTCTTTGCAGGTGAGCAAGTTAAGTTGAGGTCATTAGGGTGGCCCTGATCCAATATGACTGTGTCCTTAGAAAAAGGGGACATCGGAGCACAGAGGCATGCACAGGAGGGAGAGTCAGGGAGAGTGCCACGTACACTCCAGCAATGCCTGAGGCGACCGGAAGCTACGAGAGAGGCCTCAGAAGGAACCAACCCTGTGACACCTTGACTGGCCTTCCAGCCTCCACACTGAGACGACACACAACCGTGGGGCTTTGCTACGGCAGCCCCTGCAAGCTCACACGACCCCCCAGGCCCACACCAGATTCAAGCATCAAGGCTTTGCCACCTACTTCAAGGACACCCCCTTTTTCCCTTATTTTTTGTTGACATATTTTAAAGCCTGAAGAACAAGGCGCTGCACCCCTGCCCACTTCAATCTGCCCCTCCAAATACACAAGCCTTTTCTGACTTAACCACGAGTGCTTCCTCGCCTCTGCAAAAGCCACAGAAACCTTCTGGGCTCTGAACGGGGCAGGGACGGGGCCAGAGCCCGGGTTTCAGGGAGGCAGCCGCCCACAGCCTGAGCCCTCGGTGGGGTGTCTGAGGGCAGCCCCACGCCCCCGCCCGCCCGCCACACCTTGAGGATCTGGGCCCGGGAGATAAGGTACGGAAGGTCGAAGTTCTGGATGTTGTAGCCAGTGATCACGTCGGGGTCGATGATGCGGACGAAGGCGGACCAGGCCTGAGGCAGGAGCACACCGGGTCACCCAGGCTGTCATCCTGGTCAACCCCCTGCCATGGATCCTCCCCACTCCTGGAATGTTCTGGAAGCCCCCAAGAGCAGCCCAAGAGCCCTCCCACCCGTGGAAGAAAGACTGGGAAGGTGCTTCTGAAAATAACGAATCCACAGGGGAAACGGCTCAGAAAACGGCCTTGCGCCTGGGAGGTGCAGTGTGGGGAGCTGAGGAAAATGGGGGTTGGGGGGCACGGAGCGAGAGCCACCTGGAGCAGGTCCTCCTCCCGCTCGTAGCTCTGCACCTTGGCGCCCAGGATGGGGGCGCAGGGCCGTAGGGTGAGCGCCAGGCGCAGGAAGGGCTCTGGCTCGCCCCAGCGCAGGCCCAGGGAGCAGATCTGGATCACGGGGTCCCGCTCAGGCTCCGGAAAGATGCCTGCAAGGGGAGGGAGGAGGGGGAGGCAGAGACCTGACCCCTGATGCTCCCTCGTGGCACATCGGGTGGGTGCACCTCTAAATCTCACCTGGCCCACCCGCTCGTTTCTGTCCCCACTGCCTGCAGAGCCTGCACAATCCACCCTGGCTCCCCACTGCCTGCAGCTCCGGGCCCTCTTACCCATCCCTCACAGACTGGGCCCTCTTACCCATCCCTCACAGACTGGGCCCTCTACCCATCCCTCACAGACTGGGCCGACCTGCCCCAGCGCCTCTGCACTCGCTGCTCTCTCTGCAGGGAATGCTCTCCCCGCCCCACTCCCCAGCCCCTCCCTCTTCACGAAGCTTAGCCCCTCGCCCGAGGCCTCCCCTGCCCACCTGTCCGAAGCAGCCCTGTCTGTCTCCATCACCTTCCTCCTTTGCGTTGCGAGTCTTTTAATAACCTGTCTGCTTGTGTGTCTACTCCCTTCTCCCTGAGTGAGCTTAAGAAATGCAGGGACTCCCGGGGTGAGACTGGCATATCACTAACATCCGGAAGGAGGGAGGGAGGACCCCCAGGCCCCGGGGACACACCTTTGCGGCCCGCGCACTCGATATCAAAACTGAGCACCCGCAGAGGTGCGATTCGCTGCCACTGCCCTTCTGGTGGGTGACTGACCACATCCGACCACAGGACGTCCGCCTCCAGCTGACACAGTGTGGCCTGTGGGGACAAGGTGGGTCAGCGTCTGCAGGGTCCCGGCTCTGTGACCCCCACCCCACCCCGGGACCCACGCACCTTCCCCTCCGGCCTCAGGACGTATTTCCCAGCCGGGAGTTCCAGCCAGTTGCAGCCAACGATGTCTGCGTCCACCATGAACCTGCAGGGGGACGAGGGTCAGTGGGCAGAGGCTGCCTTGGGGGGTGAGGGGAAGGAGGCGAAGGTTGGAGAGGTGAGGCGGGGGCCATACCGGATCTCAAAGTCAACGTTGGCCTCGTAGGGCGCGAAGCTGGGGGTGCCCAGGCCGGCAACGCGGATGCCCTGCTCCAGGACGCGGCGGGCGGGAGCCACGAGGCGGGGCAGCGCCAGGGTGATGCGCAGAAACGGGGAGGGGCCGTGCCCGTGGTACCCAAACATGCCTGCAGACGGAGCGGGTTGGCACCGGCCTGGAGGGACCCCCACCCACCTGGCCCCTGGGGCAGCACTCACTCTGCCGGGAGCACAGCTCCATGGCCAGCACGGCCGGCCCCGTGAGCTCCTTGCCCCCGCGCTGGTCCCGGCTGATGGCCGTGTTCAGCTCCCGCTGCAGGTCGCTCAGGTGCTCAGGCCCAAACCCTGGGTGTGGGAGGGCCCGTCAGAAGTGCAGGGGGCCTCCAAGCGGTAGGGGCGAGGAGGGGTCTTCGGGGTCGGGGCCACTCACCGGGGGGTGCCGGGGTGTAGAAGTAGGGCGCAAAGCCGTGGATGTGGCAGCAGACAGAGACGCCCTCGTCGGTGACCCCGAAGGCGCGGATCACCGGCACGGAGTCCTGGGACGGCAGGGGCACCCCAGGCAGGGGCCGTGCTAGGCCTGGGGGTGTCATAGTGTAAGGCAGGGGCTGCTCTCTCGGACACCTCAAAGGTGTTCCTGCCTCCCTCCTGGTTTACGTGTCTACCCTTGTCCTCCTTACAGTCCTTTTCCCACTGCACAGCTAGAGGGAGCACCCCACCTTTTTCGCAAATTTCAAAAGTAGAATCAACTTTGTGTGGGCAGCCTTACGAGCTTTAACTTAGGGATAGATTCGTGTAACCGCCACCAAATTGGGGTACAAGACGGTCCCGTCACTCCAAACGGCTCCCTCACGCTGCCCCTTTGTAATCACACCTGCTTCCACCCCGCCCCTGGCGCGGCTGGTCTGCTCTCTGCCATGCTGATTTTGTCTTTTTGAGGCCGTCCACAGAATGGAGCCAAACAGTACATAACCCTCCAGGCCTGGCTTCTTGCGCTCAGCATGGCGCCTCTGGTATCCAGCCATGTCGCTGCATTTGTCAAGTTTGTTCCCTTTTATTGTGGAGAACCACTGTGTGATATGTTACCCATTCACCTGCTGCAGGACATGTGAGTTGTTCCTGGTTTGGGGTGGATATGAATAGAGCTATCAGCATCCATGGACTTTGTTTGAATGTAGGTGTTTGTTTCTCTAGGGTAAATACCTAGGGGTGGAACTGCCACATTCTATGGTAAGAGTAGGTTTAACTCTTACATCTCAATAAAGCTTGGGGAAAAAACCAAAAATTCAATTACCACCAGAAAAATAAAAAAGAGTAGGTTGAACTCCGTAGGAAACTGCCAGGTTGTTTCCCAGAGCGGCTGCACCAAACTGTGGCCCCACCGAGCACAGGGAGCTCCTGGCCCTGCGCAGCCTTGTCTGCACTTGCTGGCGTTGGTATATTTCACCTTAGCTTTCCTCACAGCTGTGCGTTTGCGTCTCATGGTGGCTGTCATTTGCATTTCCCTGATATCTGATGACACAGCACATCACCTCATGTGCTTATTTGCCATCGTAGATCCTCTAGCGAATTGTCCAAGTTTTCTGTCCACTTTCGAACTGGATTGTTTTCTTTCTCTTGAGATCTGAATGTTCTTTATTCGCAGCACTGGTCCTTTGTCAGACATATGGACCGCAAACGTTTCCTCCCCGCCTGTGGCTTGTCGTTTCATTCTCGTACAAGGGAGTCTTCGAAACACAAGTCAGGGCTTAGAGGGGCTCTCCCCATTCCCAAAGGCTCCCCAGCTTTCTCAGAATGGAGCCCCGAGGTCCTCAGTGGGCCAACAGGATCTCCCGCGACCTCCCACCTTCATCTTCACCCCTCGCTCCCGCCTCACTGGTCTCCTGGCTGTTCCTTAAACATACCAGACCTGCTCCCTCCTCAGGACCCTCTGCCGGGAATCCCGCTTTCCCAGACACCCCTAGAGTTCCTTGTTGCCTCCTCAGAAGGGCCTTCCTGCACCTCCATGACGCGAGGTCCAGCACCGCTGCCCTACTCAATGCTCCTCGGTTACCCTCACCACCACCTCACGTTCCGCTTCTTTTTTTTTTTCCTGGCCGCACCATGCGGCTTGTGGGATCTTAGCTCCCCGACCAGCAACTGAACCTGAGCCCTCGGCAGTGAAAGCACAGAGTCCTAACCACTGGACCGCCAGGGAATTCCCTCCACTTCCTTTCTTATTCTGCCTCTCCTTCTAGAACGTGAGCCTCTGAGCGCAGGGACCTGGTCTGCCTGGAACAGGGCTGCCTCAGTGCAGACATTCATTTGTTCCTGACCAACTGGATGGATGAATGTATACCACACCACACGCCTCTCCCCTCTGCGAGGAGCCAGCTCCTTCAGGCCTCATTTAGAAGATGCCCCCCTCCTCCAGGATGCCCCCACCCCAGCCCTGTCCCTCCCTCTCGCAGCCCTGGTCACCTGGGCGGGGACTATCTGTGTCCATCTCCTCCCACAGAGCCAGAGGGGCTGACCTGACCCAGCCTCCACCCGGGAGCCCAGGGCCCCTCCTCCCACCCACCAGGCCTCTGTCCCCCAAACTCACCCACGTAATGGTCGATTTCCAACTGCTGGAAGATGAGGGGCTCCGTCTGGGGGTCCAGGTGGGGTGGGGAGGGCCGAAGCCACCGGGCATCTATGGCTGTCGGGGAGAGCTGCCCTGGACGCGGGAGAGGGAAGCAAGGCTCCATGGGTTTGTGGTCCTGCTTCGGAAATAAGTACTAAGTGCCTTCCCAGCCCTGCCAGTGATCCCTCAGGTGGCATCAGACTTGTGAAAAGAAAGTCAGGTGGAGGTCGTGGCCTGGATCAGGCCAGAAACTCGAGAGAGATTCAGGAGTCAAGGGTCAAAGTTAGACTGGAAGTGACAGGAAACAGAGGTGGCCTACTGACATGGGGTCAAAGGTCAGCCCCTTGTGGAGCTCAAAGTGAGCCAGGGGCTGGCAGTCAGAGGTTACAGGTCAGCTCCATGGTTCAGAGGCATGACAGGCGTGGGGTGCAAGGGGCTCCTGCTCTAGGTCTCACCGTCCGCAGCCCCCTCCAGGGCCGACTGCAGCTCCTCCTCCTCCTGTTCCTGCAGCCTGTGCTCTGCCTCCATCTCCTCCATCAGCGCCAGCTCCTCCTCGAACTGCGATGGCCGATATGCCTCATCCTCATCCCAGAGGCCCCCACGGGCCCGCTTTGGGGGCACCCCAGGCCCTGGGCCTGGTCGCCGCTTACCATCCATCCTGTGGGGCAAGTTGGAGCAGGGTGAGGGTGCCCATCCTCTCCATGGCCTCCCATGTACCCACCATGACCATGAGCTTTTAAAAAAAATAAAAAAAAATCTCCAGAGTGGGGAATTCCCTGGGTCCAACGGTTAGGACTCCGTGCTTTCACTGCTGAGGGTGCGGGTTCAATCCCTGGTTGGAGAACTAAGATTCCACAAGCCGTGTGGCGCAGCCAAAAAATAACTATCAATCAATCAGTCAGTCTCTGGAGCGCCTGAAGAGTAACATGACTCTCCATCCCCCCCCACACTCTCCCCACCCCAACCCCCGCCACAGGCTCGGGGGGTGCTGGCACCTTCCAGATGCCCAACGATCATCAGCAATGCCCAGCTCAGTTTAACCCTTTCCTCACATGCTCAAGCCCTCCACATGATTTTTGTCCTCGTTTGCTTGCCCCTTGCCAACCCCTTGACACCAGCCCTGCACACCCTCCACCCTCTCTCATCACAGACGTGGTCCTCAGATCATCCCTTTCCTCCCCATAAGCCCCTGTCCTCAATGCCCTCGCCTGCCCCTCTCCCCATTGGCCCAGGCCTTCCTCCTACAAACAGCTGGGAAGCGCCTCCTTCAGGCCTGTAATTTGAAGTTATTAAAAATGAAAAAATTTTAAATTAGTTATTTATTTAGAAAAATAAGTTGTAAAAAAGTACACTTCTCCCAGCATCAGGCCAGGACGGAGGGGATTATGAAAACTAAGAGCAGACCCAGACCCAGCTGGGAGAGAGTGGGGGAGGAGACAGGTCAGCTGCCCTAGGTGCAAGGGAACACCTCTGGATCTTATAACTATCCCCCCACATCCAGTCTCCCCTTAGTCCTTTTTGCAACAGACCCCTTGCCTTGGAGCTGCCATAGGCAGTCCAGCCTCAGACTACAGTTCCCAAGGTGCATTGCAAGAGGTAGTCACATGATCGTGTTCCTTCTCACGGAATGGGGGTGAATGTGAGGTGTGCAGCTTCTGGGACAGCCTGAAAAGAAAGCCTGCCTTCCAGCCTTTTCCCCCTTCCCCATGGCTGGAGCGTGGATGTGGCGGCAGTGAGCCAACCTTGACCACGGGGACAAGGACAACACTGAAGGGGATGCAGAGCTCCAAGATGGAAGGAACCTGAGCCCTTGACAACCTTCTGGAGCAGAGCTGCCTACCTTTGGATGGTTATGGGGAGACATAAACTTGTATCTTTCCTGGGCTACTGTGCCTTGGTGTTTCTTTATTATAGCAGCTTAGCCTAAACCTCAACAAACACAGCATGGAAAAATTCTGAGCTGACTGGGGATATGTTATGGCAAATGTTGGTGGCATACAATGGTACATTTCTCAGCATTAAAAAGGAGGTGGCCGCTGATATACTCACAGGATGACCGAATTTCAAATAGACAGCTAATGGGAAGCAGCCACATAGCACAGGGAGATCAGCTCCTTGCTTTGTGACCACAGAGACGGGTGGGACAGGGAGGGTGGGAGGGAGATGCAAGAGGGAAGGGAAGAGATACAGGGATATATGCATATGTATAGCTGACTCACTTTGTTATTAGCAGAAACTAACACACCATTGTAAAGCAATTATACTCCAATAAAGATGTTACCAAAAAAGTACATAAAAGAAGCCAGACACAGGAGTACATGCTGGGGAAATGGGGAGTTACTTTTGGGGTGATGAAAATGTTCTGAAACTAGACAGAGGTGGTGGCTGCAGAAAATTGTAAATGCACTAAATGCCACTGACTACACACCTTAAAATGGTTAATTTCACCTCAATTTAAGAAAACAGTATATATTGTATGATGCCATTTACACAAAGTTATAGAATAGACTAAGCTCATCTATGGTACTAGAAATCAGGCTTTTTCTGGGGTGGGAGAGACTGACCGGGAAGGGGCATGAGGTTGTTTTGTGGTGTGATGGAAATGTGCTGTACATCCAACTGTACGCTTGAGACCTGTGCATTTCACCATATGTAAATAGCACCTCAAGTAAAAGCAATAAAAGTGGGGAGGCTGCAATTCCACATCTAGGGGTTTATGCTACAGATACACTATCACATAATGAAAACCTGCATTTACAAGGTTATTTCCGGCAGCATTGTTTGCAGTCGCAAAAGACTGGAAACCACCTAAATGTCCTCCCCTGGGGGACTGTTTAAATAAGTTACATGAATTCCGTTCCATGGAATATTATGCAGCTCTATAAAGGAATGAGGAAGCTCTCTATGTACTGAGACAGAGGACTCTCAAAGACCCATTGTTAGGTAGAGAAAGCAAAGTGCAGAATGTTGTACATAAGAGAACTTTTGTGTGTGTGTGTGTATATGTGTGTGTGTGTGTGTATGTATATATATATATATATATATATATATATATATATATATATATATATATAAAAAAGGTGTCTAAGAAAATGTTTATCCTGATTCTAATCATTAGGAAACAATCAAACCAAAGACAAGACTGGCCTGCAAGATGGAATCTTCAAAAACTGTCAAAGTCACGAAGGGGGGGAAAAAGGGCCAGGAAACTGTTTTAGATTAAAGGAGAGACTACGTAGTCATGACAACTAAATGCAAGGTCAGATCTTGGATTAAAAAAACAAAAATAGCTCTGAAGGCTATCACTGGAACAACTAGGCAAATTGAATAAGGATTGCCTATGAGATTACAGTATGCCTCATGGTAAATGGCCTGATTATAATTATCCTATAGTATCATGATGACTACAACTTGCAAATAGTTCAGCCAAAAAAAAAGTGTACATGCGTCAAGATAAAGCGAATGAGGCAGCACATTCACAACTGGCCAATCCAGGCAAAGGGCTCATGGGTGTTAATTGTTCTTGTCTTGGGACTTCTCTGCAGGCTTGGAATTTTTCAAAATTAAAAGCTTGAGGGAGGGCTTCCCTGGTGGCGCAGTGGTTGAGAATCTGCCTGCTAATGCAGGGGACACAGGTTCGAGCCCTGGTCTGGGAAGATCCCACATGCTGTGGAGCAACTAGGCCCGTGAGCCACAACTACTGAGCCTGCGTGTCTGGAGCCTATGCTCCATAACAAGAGGGGCCGCGATAGTGAGAGGCCCGCGCACCGCCATGAAGAGTGGCCCCCGCTCGCCACAACTAGAGAAAGCCCTTGCACAGAAACAAAGACCCAACACAGCCATAAATAAATAAATAAAATTAAAAAAAAAAAAGTTGGAGGGAAACACATAAAATAAAAATAACATTTTCACAAGGTGGGTGGGAGAATATATCTAAAGATGTTGGCTTTTCATGCAGAGTTCTGGCAGGATGGGTAATAAACTGGCAACACTGGTTCCCTGGGGCGAGAAGACAGTTTGACCAAGAGCTAATTCACATACCATATGATTCACGCATTTCAAGTGTATAGTTTAATGGTTTTTAGTATATTCAGACTTGTGCAACCATGACCACAGTCCATTTTAGAACGCGTTCAACACCCCACAAAGAGACCCTCTGGAGTCAGCCCATCCCCCTCCCCCCCTCCCCCAAAGCACCACTGATCCACTTTGTCTAGATGGATTTGCCTGTCCTGGGCATTTCCTAGAAGTGCAGTCTTGTGTCTGGCTTCTTTCCCTGTGGGTGATGTTGTCAAGGCCCACCCACGTAGCACGGATCAGCGCTTCGTTCCTTTTAATGCCTGAATATTTCCCCACCGCGTCGCTATCTCACATTGTGTTCATCCACGAGGGTTGTTTGCACCTTTGGGCTCTTGTGAACAGTGCTGCTATGACCGTGCAAACGCGGGTTTTGTATAAGGAGAAAGAATCTGAACCAGCTCTCCTTTTGCGCCCTCTGAAGTAACTGTGAGAGATGCAGAGAGTCAGGACCTGGGGGAGAAACCCGGGTGAAGCAGAGGAAGCTGAGGGGTTTCCAGCAGCCTGGAGGAGTGGCCAGACCTGGCCTGGCAGAGAGAGGTAGAAGGGGGCCGAATGGCAGCCCTGGGTCACTGGGCTGTGGCCAGGGGGTACGATGGGAGGGCAGCTGTCACCGGAGCAAAATCTAGGGTCCTGGACTAGTTCCCTATCCCAGGCACTGCCCTTAGCTCAGTCAGGCGAGGCAGCATTAGAAGGAAGGAGGCCCCTGGGTGTCCCCCCTCAGGGGCCCCAGCGCAGAGCTTGGAGTTTGGCAAACGCTGTGAGCTTCTTCCTTTCTCGACGCTTCAGTAGCAAATACTGAACAGCGAGCGAATCCAGCAGTAACACACTACGATGAGTGTCTGCTTCGGGTCAGACACCAGCTTCTCTGTGACTCACTCCCTCGAGGTTGTCATCCCATCCCACCCAACCTCACGGCTTTAAATGCCACCTCTACGCTTTTGTGTCTCCGGCCCAGATTTCAGCCCGGCCTCCAGACTGACAGATCCAACTGCCCACTGTAAGCAGGTCCCTTCAGGCACCCCAGACTCCAAAGCCGGGCTCCTGATCTCCCCACAACCGTGCTCCTCGCACCACACCATCTCCCCCGATTCGGTAAGCGGCAGCTCCCATCAAGCCAACAGCCTTGGAGTCACCCCAACTTCTCTCTTCCCCTCAGACCACACGCTCACTCCATCTGCAAATCCCATCAGCTCTGCCTTCCAACGGACGGGAGTCCCACCGCTTCTCGGCCTCCCAGTCTGGTCCCTCTGGCTCCCTAAAATGGTTGGCCGCTTTATTTTGTGCATTGCTGCTTGTCTGGCTCCCCCTGCTGGAAAATGAGCTCCTAGCGGGCAGGGAGGCAGTTTCCTTCACTGCAGTATCACAGGTGTCAATAACAGCGTTTGGACCATAGAGGGCGCTCAAGAAATATCTGTTGGGACTTCCTCGGCGGTCCAGCGGTTAAGACTCTGCACTTCCAACGCAGTGGGCGCGGGTTCCATTCCTGGTCAGGGAACTAAGATCCCACATTCCCCACCACAAGGCCAAAAAAAAAAGGGTGCTTCCTGCCATCAGCATCCTCAGACCTCCCCTATCCCCCAGACTACTGCAACAGCCCTGATTCCTGACCTCTCCCAGCCGAACCAGCTTATAAAGCCTCCTCCCCCACACCTGGGGAATTTGTCTTCAGGGCTCCCATTCCCCTGTGAAAGAATTAAAAAATTAAAATAAAACGACTATGATAAAAAAAAGAAATATCTGTTGAATGAATGAACAGCCTCTTCCCCCACCCCACCTCCATCTCCGTCCTTGCACCCTGCCCCCTCAGTGTTCTCCACTCAGGAGCCAAAGGGATCCCATACAAGTGTGTCAGATCATCCACTCCCTGCTCTGCTCGGATGCTGCCCCTGGCTCTCATCTCATGCACAGTTAAAAGCAAAGCCCTCATCTTGGCCCACAAGACCCTGCACAACTGCACCCCACCCTTCACGGACACCACCTCCGCCCTCTTTCCCTTGCTCACTCCAGCCACTTGCCTCCTCTCTGTTCCTTAAACACTCCAGCCTTGGTCCTGTCCCAGGACCTTTGCACAAGCTGTTCCCGTTGCTCTGCAAATGCTCTTTCCCAGATCTTCCCATGGCTCCCTCCTCCCCTCCTTCAGGTATTCATTTGCTCGAATGTCCCCTACTCAGTGAGGCCTGTTTAAAAATACAGCCCCCTGCCCCATGCTGATACTCTCCAACCCCTTCCCTTGCTTTACTTTTCTTGCTGGTCTTTGTCGCTGTCTGGTGCACTGTGGCAGGTCTTAAGAGTTCTCAAAGTGTGGTGCCCTGGACCTGCAGCATGAGCTTCTGGTGGGAACTTGTCTGAATGCTGATTGTCAGGCCCCATTCCTACTGAACCAGGGCCTCTGGGGGTGGGGCCCAGCAATCTGTATATCGAGCCCTCCAGGGACTCCGATGCTGCTCAAGTCTGAGCACCACTGCTTATTTATTTTGTTTATTGTCTGTTCCCCACGAGGAGAATGGAAACACTGTGAGAGCAGGGATTTCATCTTTGTTTCCTGCTATATCTCATGTCCCCAGGAGAGTGCCTGGGACCGAGTACGTGCCCAATAAACATTTTCCGAATGCAGAAGGAAGGAAGGAAGGAACTCACAGAATTTTCACCAAAACTTCTGAGGGTGGTGCTGCTATTAACCCTCCAACACAATGACTGGAACTGAGGCCCAGAGAGGTGAGCCACCTGCCCAAGGCGGCACAGTTAGCTCAGAGGGGCAGAGCCAGGGTTCAAACCCAAGCAGGCTGGCGCCTGAGCCCCACCGGAAACCAGCGCTCCAGACTGCGGCCTCCAGGTGTGCCAGGAGAGGTATGGGGGTGAACTGCCCTCTGCCCAGTTGGGGAGACAGAATGAGGACAGGCTCATCAGCTTGCTCACCCCCGTATCCGGGCTCACACACATCTGCTGAGGGATTGATTAAATAATGACAGATGGACCTATTCACTCTTGCCCCCCAGAAAACTACACACTTTTCACTCTTTGGTCTTGTCCTGCCTCTGAGCCTCTCTGAATCCCGCTGCCCTTGTCACAGGCTGGGGACCATGTGGGCTTGTCTGACTCCCTCAACAGACAGAGAACCTTTGAGACTAGGGCAGGGCTGATGCTTCTCTGGGTCCCCAGCATCACCCAGCACGGTGCCTGGAACGCAGGCCACTTCAAGTTGTGTCAGTTTAGACTCCTCTCCAGTGTCACCGACTCCACAAGTCTGCACTGAGTCCCGGCCTTCTTCTCTCGGCTCCCAAAGACCAGCACTACCTCTTTATAGCTCAGAGCGCCCTGGCTTGAGGTTTCCTGTCCTTCCCCCAGCCAAACTGAATTATCACTGGCTCCCCAGTGCCTAACGAAGGCCCTGCCACACGAGCAGCTGGCTGAAGGAATGAAGAGAGGGAACAGCATTGCAGGAGGAGGGAAGGGCATGGCAAAGGCCCTGAATGGGACAGGAACCTAAGGGGCCTGGGTGGGGAAGTGCAGGAAGTAGGGGGAGAAAAGGCAACAAGAGGTTCCTGAAGTGGGTGTGGCCATGAACCTGACACACTGACATCACCCTGCCCACTCACTCCACCTAAGCTCTGCCCTCAGGGTGGCACCCCCAAACTTGTTCCCCCTCAGCCTTCTCTCTCCAGCCTGCTGCTCAAACCGCAAACCGCAGTAATCTCGGGCTCCCCTTTCCTACCCGATCCCATCGTGCGGGCTCAAACCCCAAACACAACCTACGCCTGATGGATTCTCCCCACCTGCACTGCAGGCGGAGCCACCTACGGTCCCCTCCTGCCTCCTAACTGGCCTCCCTCCTTCCACTCTTGCTCCTGCTACAATCCTATCTTCAGCCAGCCACCAGGGACTTTTTTTTAAAACGCAGGGGAGGGTCACGTTGCTGGGATGTTTAAAACCTCCCCCGGGCTCCCTATCGAACCTAGAATAAAAGCTAACCGCACACCGAGATTTACAAGGCCCTGCAGGATCTGGTTCTCTATCCCGTCTCCAGCCTCACCTGTTCCCTCCAGCTACAAGCACTCCAAGTTCCTTCCTACTTCGAGGCTTTTCCCCTGGACGATCCCCCTGCCCGGATCGTTCTTTACGTGGCTGACTTCTCTCTCAAATGTCACTTCCCCAGAGAGACGATTCCTGATCACTCTAGTTAAAGAAGCAGGCTACTCTGTTTTACTTCACTTGGGATAAGGTATCACAGGCTTGAAAGCATTGCTTTATCGTTTATACTTATTACTTGTCTACTGTCTGTCTCCCCCTGAGACAGGGACCTTTTCTAACCTGTTCCGGTTGTAGCTTCTGCTTCTAGAACAGTGCCTGGCACAGAATACTCAATATTTAGTGAATAAAAGATGTCGCTATGCCCCCACGTGCACCATTCAGTCCCCAATGCCTCCGGAACCGGTCTCCCCAAAGACCCTCCAGGGTGAGTCCACGGAGCCCAGCGCATTCGCCCCCCGCATGCCGAAGGGGCGCCCCACCCTCTTCATCTTCCCGCGCGTCCCCGTGCACGCGCCCACAACAGGCCCCTGCCCCTCTTCCGCGCGCCCCCAAGCCAAGGGGATTCCTCTCGCCGTCACGCCCCACGCGACCCCTCACAACCCTCTCTCAGACCCACGTGCCCAGCTCCTCAAGCCCCCTTCCCCGCCAGGCCGAACTTCCTGCAATTCCCCTTCTCCCGTAACTCACCCGCTTCAAACGCCGTTTCCCGCCACAGCCCACGCCGCCGTGACCCCTGACTCCGGCGCGCGCATGCCCAGAGTAGAGGCACGCCGAGCCGGGCCACGCCCCTACCGCACGAATAGGGGAAAGCCACGCCCTGTTTCCCCCACCTCTGGGGCACAGGCCACGCCCCCTCTTTCAGACGCGGGCTGTGGTCTAGTCCCCTTGCTGACGAACCCTCGCCGAACCACGCCCCTTATGACGTATGCGGGTCAAAGCCACGCCCCCTCCCTGCCGAAGCGTCGCCACCCAGTGTTATCGGAGCGCGCGCAGCGGTGTTGGGCGCTGGCCGTCACCACGACTCCGCCAGTTCTAAGGTGCTAGGCGCGCCTCCTCTGCTTCCCCACCTGCCTCCTGGCCGAGGCCTTGCTCGGTAGGACCACCTGGGCACTCACTGTTCATTCTTCAGCTCGCGCAGCCAGACCTTTTCCCTCTCCGTAGAGGCTGGCCCGTTCGCGCTCAGATCCTGGCCTGGTCGGTTCTCCTGTCTCACAGCCACAGTTTCCCCGTCTACAAACTGGACTCAGCGCAGGGCGGGCACACCTGTAAGGCGAGAGGCACACTGCTTGGGATGGGACCGTCTCTTGTAACTACTCTCACTTCTGCTGTTCCCTCTCCCCCTTCTAAAAAAAACAATGTTTTTCAGTACCCAACCCATTCCTCCAAGCAACACCCTCTTCACCCTCGACCAGGACTGTCCATCCAGCTCACCTCGGTGTCCCCTCAAGGCATGGAGCAAGAGAAGGAGACATTAGGAGAACTCCACTGCCCTTCCTTACTTTGAACTCATCTGGGCCTTTTGTGAGGCCTTGCCGGACTTCCTCTTCCAGCTCCCACATTGCCCCGTGCTGACCCCATTAAAGCCCCTATTCCCTTACCTTCTAGCAGTCCTTGCTCAGCCCCCCATTACCAGCCTTGACTGGTAGACAACTCCAAGGAGGGACTTGATCTTTTTATTTATTGTTTTATTTTTTTAATTTAATTTTATTTTTGGCCGTGCTGCCCAGCTTGCGAGATCTTAGTTACCCGACTAGAAATCAAACACGGCCCCCAGAAATGAAAGCGCAGAGTCCCAACCACAGGACCGCCAGGGAACTCCCTAATATATATTTTAGCGGTTACTTCCATTTACAGTTATTACAAAATACTGCCTATATTCCCCGTGTTGTACAACACATCCTTGAGCCTATCTTACACCCGATAGTTTTCACCTCCCACTCTCCCACCCCTGTTGCCCCCCCCCACCAGTAACCACTAGCTTGTTCTCTTTATCTGTGAGTCTGCTTCTTTTTGTTACATTCACTACTTTGTTGTATCCAGATTCCACATATAAGTAATATACAGTATTTGTCTTTCTCTCATTTCACTTAGCATAATGCCCTCCAAGTCCACCCAGGTTGCGGCAAATAGCAAACTTTCATTCTTTTATGGCTGAGTAGTATCCCATTGTGTATATACACGCCACATCTTCTTCATCCATTCATCTGATGGACACTTAGGTTGCTTCCATATCTTGGTAATTTAAATCATACTGCTGTGAACACTGAGGTGCATGTATCTTTTCGAAGTAGTGTTTTTGTTCTGTTTGGATATATACCCAGGACTGGGATTGCTGCACCCTGTGATGAGTACTAGTTTTAGTTTTGCTTTTGGTTTTGTTTTTGTTTGGCCGAGCCACGTGGCTTGTGGGATCTTAGTTCCCTGACCAGGGATTGAACCCGGGCCCTCAGAGCCCTAACCACTGGACCACCAGGGAATTCCCCTAGTTTTAGTTTTTTTGAGAAACCTCCATACTGTTTCCCACGGTGGCTGCAAGGAGAGACTTTATCTTGGTCACTGATGTTTCCAGGGCCTAATATTGTATTTGGCACATAGTAAATGCTCCATACATTTTAAATTTAATTTATTTATTTTTAGCTGCATTGGGTGTTCGTTGCTGTATGCGGGCTTCCTCCATTTGCGGCCAGCAGGGGCTATTCTTCATTGCAGTGCGTGGGCTTCTCATTGTGGGGGGCTTCTCTTGTTGTGGAGCACAGGCTCTAGGCGCATGGACTTCAGTAGTTGTGGCACGTGGGCTTCAGTAGTTGTGGTGTGCGGGCTCTAGAGCGCAGGCTCAGTAGTTGTGGTGCACGGGCTTAATTGTTCCGCCACATGTGGGATCTTCCCGGACCAGGGCTCGAACCCGTGTCCCCTGCACTGGCAGGCGGATTCTCAACCACTGCGCCACCAGGGAAGTCCCAAAATGCTTCACACATTTTTGCTGAATGAATGACATCTGTGACCCCAGGATGGCCAGCACAGTGCCTGGCCCACAAGAGACTTCAGCCAATACTTGATTGAATGAAAGCCCCTTCTCCTCATCCACTTAAACCCTCCTTGTCCTTCAGGAGCGGGCTCCGACCACCGGGAGGCGACTGTGAGGTTGTCAGGGGCCTCTCCTAGGCACCCATAGCGCCTAGTCGCATCACCCTGAACCCTTCCCAGCTCAGCACCAGGTCCATGGGGGTTGGTGTCCATGAAGACCCTGGCAGCCCCTCCCCACCTCAGACTCACTCTGGCTCAGGGCAGGTTTCTATTCATACTTTATTTTCCTGTTTTTGTTTTTTTTAGTTTTTATTAAATAAAAGGAGCAGAGGGAGGGGGGCCTGTGTCTCTCGGGCTCTGCGGGAGGCACAGGCCCTCCCCTGCCTCCCAAGGTGCACTGCGTGGTAGGCTTGAGGTGTAAGCTGGGCAGGGAGGGCAGCTGGGAGTGCTGGGAGAGGTCGGGATCCATGACCCATCTACCCCTCCCAGGAAGACTCAGTGGGCGGGGAGAGAGGCTCCTGGACCCCGACTGGGGCTCATCCTGAGGGTTGACGGCTGGCGGGGCCAGGGCCTGCGCTCCAAGCCACAGGGCAGGACCCCAGGCCCAGCCCGGCCCCTCCCCACCGCAGTGTTCATTCACTGGAGGGTGCAGGGTGGTGGGGCAGGGTGGCCGGGCCCCTCATTCGTGGACGTCCCAGATCTCGGAGAGCAAAGGTGGCAGCTTCTTGTCCTGGAGCCGCAGGGCGAAGACCTGCTCCGAGTGCACGGAGCTGAGCGTGCGCAGGCTCACGAGCTTCATCAGCATGCGGGGGAAACGCAGCTGGTCCTGCGGGGGGACGGGAGGGCGTGGGCGCGGGTCAGCCCCTCAGCCCACCAGGAGGGCCCCTCCGTGGGTCGAGCCAGGAGAGACAGCGTGGCGCCCCGTGCGTGGACTAGGCCTGGCTCCTTGTGGAGGGGACAGGGGCTTGAGGACACACTCTCGCTGAGAGGATGCTGACCAGGGCTCAGAGTGCTGTCAGGGGCGCCGGGGGCGGCGACAGAGCTGGGCTGGGACTAGGCAGCCGGCCCCTGGCCCCAGGCTGACCCACACGGGTCTGGACTTCCTGTCCCTCCCCAAGCCGGAGGGGCTAGGCTCTGGCACCTGTGGCCTCTTGATGCGGGTGTAGGACAGCAGCGCGTCCACGTAGGGCTGCTGCAGCGCCTCGACTCGGCTTGGCTCCTGCACGTTGGGCCGGTCGGCCGAGAAGATGTTGATGGCGATGAGGAGGGCGTACTCAGCGTCGTCCAGGCCCAGGCGCCTCATGGCCCGCGAGAACTCGAAGATGGGGTTGATGAATTCCACCTGCAGGCCTGCGGAGGTGGGAGGCCCGGCCCGATGAACCCCCCTGACCCTGAAACCGGCCCCCATGCCTGGCCCCTGGCGCTGCCCGCCTTCAGCAGGGTGAGCGAAACAGCAGCAGGGAGAGAGTGCTGGTCACCCTGTAATCCCACTGCCTGTCAGGGTGCCTGGCACGTAGTAGGTGTGCCATACCTCTCGCCCGAATGAAGGAACGAGTAATGAGCGTGAACACTTAACTCAGGATTTTCTACCACCCCATCACCGCCTTCACTCCCTTCCTGCCTTCCCGGTTCCTCTCCTTGGGAAAACGAAAGAAGTTTAATCCTAGGTCACACTATGTCACCCCCTGCGGTGGCTTCCCCTGCTCACAGAGTGAAGCCCAAACTCATTCCCAGGCGTGGCTCATTCATTCATCAAACTTGATTGAGCACCTACTGCATGCCAGGCCCCAGGGGAGAGATGTTTATAAGACAAAGCCCCCTGCTCCCGTGGAACTTACCTTTGGGGCTCGAAGGGACAGACAGTAGATGAATATGTAAGGAAATTATCCACCCTGTGAGATGATTCTGAGTTCTATGAATCAAGGTAACACAGGGAAGGGTAATCGGGGCCCACGAGAATCGTGTCAACATCTTAGACAAGATGGTCACCATAGGGTGACATTGCACGAAGGCCTCCCTCGATGCAGGGTGTCTGACCCCAAGGAGAGGAGGGAGCAAGTTACCAGGATGTGTGAGTGTTCCAGGTAGGGCACCACCCGTCTTTTTTGCCTGGAACTAGTCTTCCTGGGCCCTGAGACTTTTAGTATTAAAGCTGGGAAGGTCCCAAGCAAACTGGGATGAGTTGGTCACCCTAGTTCTGGACAGAGGGACCAGCAAGTACAAAAGCCCTGAGGCGGGAGCACATTTGGTGGGTTCCAGTAAGAGGGAGGCCAGTGTGGCTGCAGGAGAGTGAGTGAGAGGAGAGGGTGGGAGATGAGGGCTGAGAGGGACGAGGCCACACCCTGCAGGGCCGGTGGGCCAGGTGAGGACTTTGGCTTTTCTCCCAGTGAGATGGGAGCCATGGACAATTCTGAGCACAGGAGGGACATGAGCTAACTTGGTTGTTAATTGGATTCTTCTGACGACTGTGTGAACAAACACACTGGGTTGGGGTGGAGGTAGAAGCCCAGTGAGGGGCCCCTGCAATGTTCCAGGAAGAACCAACTGAGGCCCAGACTGCGGTAATGGCAGAGGATGCGGGGGACGTGATGTGAACCAACCTCCTCTCCAGCCCCATCTCCCTGTGCTCCAAGCCTCCTTGTGGTTCCTTAAAACCGCCCAGCTCTTCTCCACCTCAGGACCTTTGCACATGCTGACCTCCCTGCCAGAAACACTCCCCTACAACCCAGTGCTCCCCTGCCAAGCTTATACTCAAAGGGTTACTGGGACTGTCCTGGGTGTTGGAAGGGCCAAGTGTTAAAGGGAAGATGAAGTTAGGAGCAGACGTCCAGGAGTACAGAGAGGTGCCCCAGGGAGAAAGAATGGGACAGAACAAGACTTACCAAGAAAGCCCAGAGGCCGAGGGAGCGAGGCCTTTGCACGTGCATTCCCTGGTGGCTAATGCTACTCCTCACCTCCTTTTTAGGTGATCTTTCTCACTCCTCTAGCCTCAGTTCAACTACGCTTCCTCCAGAAGGCCATTGACTAGGTTACATCCCCAAGGAAGTGCTCTTGGAGGGCAGGGACCAGGGCTGCCCTGTACGGTTGGGGAGATTGTGCATTTCCTGATGGACTGAGATCCAGCCTCCCTCATGTGAGACCAGGCTTGAGGAGAGAGTGTCTTCTCTTAATTCTTACCAAGATGCCCTATGTGACAGCAGAGACCCCTCTGTTTCATCCTGCGCTATGTCCCACTGTGCAGAGTTGGTGCTCAATAAACGTGCTCTTGTCTCACTACAAGGTGGGCTCAACCCTCACCCCACTTGGGAGATAAGGAAACAGAGGCTCACACAGGGGAGAGGGCCCCGCGTCTCCCAGCCAGCAGGGACCCAGCAGAGGCGCCACTTGCGCCCCCACCGCCCAGCCTGCACTTGGCCTTACCTGCGCGGTGGAAGTCATCCTTGCTGTAGGTGAAGTCTTTCAGGAACGTGATGCACTCGGTCTCGTGGTTGTAGCGTCTGGCTGTCTCCAGCAGCATGATCTGAGAGAGGTGGGGAGAGGGATGGGCAGGGGTTTGAGGAGCTCTGTGACCCTTTAGCCACTGTCCTTCCTCTCCTGGCCTGAATGGGGGCCCTGATCTTGCCGGGATCATCCCTCACCACCCCCACCCCCGCCCCGCCGTTCTCACGGCCACACGGACTGCGGTCAGCGTGTTGGACACTCCGAGCTCTCTCCCTCCTCCAGGTTCAGCACCCCCAGCCTCCTCCACTCAGGACACTCTCCCCAGGTGGTTAGGAGGCATGGGGCAGAGCTCTTTGTTTTGTTTACTACCACGTACCCAGCACTTGGAATAGCGCGCGGCATACACTAGGCACTCAATGCTTATTCATTACCATTACTTGATTCAAATGTCAACTCCCTAAATAAGCCCTTTCAGCACATTCCCTAAAGTGTGTCCCTCCAGCCCAACCCTCAATTATTCTCAGCCTCAGACCTGTTTCCGTTCTCTCCTTGCCTCGTGGGAGGCTCTGATGACTTGTTTAGTATTTTGATCTTCTCCTATAGAATACCATCCCCACCAAGGCAAGGACCAGAGTCTGGCTTGTCACTATGCTCCCAGCATCTGTCCTGGGGCTTATCTCTTGGGTTCGTTGAGGGCAGGATGGAAGGGCCTCCCTGAGGCTGGGCGGGCCGGCCATTACCTCAATGGTAGATGCCTTCAGGAGGGCGATCTGGTCCTCGCGACCCAGCTGCAGGAAGCCAGGCACCTGCTTGGCGAAGTCCACGATCTCCTGGACTGAGATGATGGCCAGCTCCGTGAAGTGGGCGAAACGCTGCTGGCGAGCATCACGGGACTGCGGGTCTGCACCCAAGGGCCAGGGCTGGGGACGTGGGGGGCCAGGTTACTCTCAGGATTTCTCCCATAAGCCCAAGGCTATGGGGGCCCCTTGAGGCAAAGCCTACACCCTAGGAGGCCCCCGTCTCAAAGCTCCTGCCCTCTGGAGCCTCATTCTCTCCCCGTGCCCCAGACTGTGGCCCTCTGAGCTTGACCCTCCTGGGCCCATCGCCCCTCAAGGCTGTGGAAGGGGCTGTACCGTGACTTTAGGCTGGTCAGAGAAGGAGCGTTTATTGCACTGCAGCTGGGCCGCCACCAATTGCTGGATCATTAGTTCCTGAGCGGCTGTTAACTGGACACCCTCGCCTTCCCCGGAGCCCTGGCCACCCCCGTCAGACCCTCCAGGGGAGGCCCCAGGCCCAGAGGCTGAGCTGCTGCTGACTCCCAGCCCTGTGGGTGACGACTGCTGCTGCTGCTTCCTAATCTTCTTCTTCCGGATCTGTTCTTTGGAGAGGACGCCTGTTGGGGAGACACAGCCCTCAGTAGAGGTCCCAGGCCTGGGCAGGGGCCAGGCTGGCACTGCTCCCTCCCCGGCACTCACACTGCTCCCGCATCCCAGCCTCCTTGCATTTTCGCAGCCGGCATTGCTGGCACTTGCGCCGCATGAAGGCATCCATCTGGCAGGTTCCACCGCCCCGGCAGGCATAGCGCCCGGCCCCGCCTCGGATCACACTTCGCCTGAAGAAGCCCTTGCAGCCTTCGCAGCTGAGCACATTGTAGTGGAAGCCAGAGGCTGTGTCCCCGCACACCTGGCACAGCTCGTCGCCCAGCATCTTTGGAGCCGGGCCCTTCTTTCGCTTGCGCTCCGGCTCCTCTGCTGTGTCTAGGATGACTGGCGTTGGTGGACAAGCCATGAGAGACAGAGCCACAGAGAAAAACGGCAGCCAGAGGGACAGGTCCATGAGAGATCGGAGGCAAAGAGTCAGAGTGTGGAGAGTGATCCAGGGAGATGGCAATTCACAGGGAAAGATGTGTATGTCAGTGAATCCCAAAGAATGGGTCAAAATAAGAGATGTCAAGGACTAAGAGAAGAAAAAAATCAAAAAGAAACTGGGGTTGCCCATCCCCATTTCTGATCTTTCTCCCTTTCTAGATCCCTCCCTAAGCCTCCATACCAACTCCCAGCCCATGTCCCTGGACCCCGTCTCACCCACGACGGAAGCTGAGTTGGCCCCATCAGTGCCTGGGACATCAGGATCCGCCCCTGGGCACGGCTCAGGGCCATCCTCCTTTCCATCAGGTGAAGAAGAGGGGGTGCTAGGGCCATTTCCTGGGAGAGGGAGGCAGAGTGAGTTTCTCCTGACAATAATCTGCTGGCAGGGGGATGGCTGGGTTGGGAAAGGGGTCACTCACCAGGCAAGGGGGTGTCCAGGGAACTCGTGGCGGGGGTGGACATGGTGGGGTCACGGAGCAGCCTGCAGAATACAGGGGGACTGAGAGCCTTGCGGGGCCAGGGAGGGTCAGGTTAGGCCAGCCACAGGTTTTCATGGGGCTACCTCTCTTTCCTCCATCTCTCAGACTCTTCCCCTACTGCATACACACCCCACCCCCAGTCCCTGCCAGTCTGCATACCCTCCCATCCAGTTCCAATAGGGCCTGACCCCTTCTGCTCCAGGACAGCCTTCAGGTGGGTCTCAAGCCCCTCCTTCCTCTAGACTCTGACCCTCCTTTAGGCTCCCTCCACTCTAGATCCCGCCCACCGGCTTTTTCCAGATACTGTCCCTTCTGCTTCAAGTGCTCGGCCCTCACTTCCTCACCCCACTTCTGCCGAGGAAGCACCCCTACCTCTCATTCTGACCCCATCTCCTCCTATTATGCTCCGCCCACATATCGTTTCCTTCTAGGTCCTTCCCCATCCCTTCCAGGTCCCGCCCCACCTCCTCCCATCATACTCCGCCCCCACACCTCTCTCCAGGTCCCGCCCCTCTCCGAGCACCAGTGGGGGGCGGGGCTCATGGCTGCGCGCGAGTGTCTCGTGGGCGGCCTCTCGTGGGGTCCCCTACTCCCGTTGCCCTGGAAACAGCCGGGGGCTGCGCGAGCTACGGAGAGGAGACGGTGGAAGGAGAGAAGGGGGCTGAGCCAAGCAGCGCGGGGAACATCGGGAAGCCCCAGGCCCAGGGGTCCTCCCGCGTCTCCCCACACTCGAGTGCACCTGCTTGCGTACCCTGGGTCAGCTTCTCTTCCTCCTCCTCTGTATACACCGGCACGCCGACGCGACTCGGATCCCCTCAAAACTAACTTCGCCACTTCTTCCGGCAACCCCACCGTGCGTCACTTCCGGGAGTGGGCGGGGAGTCAGGGTGACGGAATTCCGGTCCCTCTAGGGCTAGCCTAATCAGCTGCCCCGCACGGAAGTCGCGTACCCACCGGAAGCTTACCTTTCCGGATAGTTCCACTGGGGGCTGGCAGAAGAGTTCCGGACCCATTCAATCAAGCGTTGGGCAAGAGGGCGGCATGGCAAGACCCAAAGCTTCCCGCCCCGCTCTGCGTGGCTTTAAACTCTGCCCTGTGCTTCTCTGGGCTTGCAAGCCAAAGATTTACTCTGCATCATCTCCACGACTACAGATCCTTTTCGCACACGGCTTATTAAAAGCATGTTTGTCCCTTCTGGGTTGTTATAAGTTTTCTGATTTTGGAGGTGCGCCGCTTATTGGTTTTAAGTAAGTTAAATTACAAACCTAGACCTAGAAAAAACCTGGAAAAAATATATTTTAAAAATAATTTGGTAATAGGAATAATTCTTTTAAAAAGTAACCTTCCTATACGAAAAAGATAAAAATAATAGCGTTTAAAGAAAACTCGGGAATTCCCCGGAGGTCCAGTAGTTAGGACTGGGCGCTTTCACTGCCGTGGCCCGCGTTCAATCCCTGGTAGGGGAACTAAGATCCCGCAAGCCCCACAGCAGGGCAAAAACAAACAAAAAAAACTCTGAATACTTGAACAGGTAGAAGATGGAAATTGTTCCAAAGTCTTCCCACCGTGATAATCAGATCTATGTTGAGCATATATGTATTGTTTTTTAATGGGGATATATGCTCCATACTCTTTTGTAGATTGTTTTGTCCATTCCAGCGTGGCCTTCAAGCTGTGTAAATTTCCATCCAAGGATGTTTACCAATAAAACGAGTGGCTAACATGGGCATGGGGCATGACGGAATGGGTGTCTCTGCCACTTCCTCAATGTGTAATGTTGAGCCAAGCTACTTACTATCCCTGCACCTCAGTTTCCTCATCTGTAAATCGGGACCAACAAGAGTTTGTTGTTGCATTGTCATTATGATTAAATGAGGTAAAAACCATGAACCTGGCCAGCCTCAAATAAGGAGCCCAGTATGTGTGAGCTATGTTTATTCTGGTGAAAATTATTTTTAACTTTTCACTGTTAGAAAAGTGCAAACGGCTGAAATAGACTGAAGATGGACAACAGTTTTGGGGCAAGTCACATCGCTCTCAGTCTCAGTTTGTAACCAAGCAGGACCCTAACGGGCCTTCCCATGACAGACCCCTCCACTATATCCTCTGCTGTAGATTCTCTCTGAAGTGAAACAGGAGGGAAGGGGGCAGGGCATAACCTTTAAAAGAATGACATAGCCCGAGGACACGACATAAACCTGATTAGAACCAAATAGGTCCAAGATGGCGGACAAGTTGACTTCCACTAGAACTTGAGCCTCAGTATACGCTCATTGTAACACATCAGCAAGCTAAATGACACACCCACAGGCGCCATGACAGTTCCAAGTCCAACCATAAAGGTCAGAAAGTGGGCAATGGCTTAATCACTGGAAATCCCCACCCCTTCCCCAAAATAGCTGGAATACTTCTCCCACTCATTAGCCTATGAAATTACCCACCCCTATAAAAACTGACAACCCCATATCCTCGTGCCGCTCTCGCCTTCTAAGATGGCCCACACTCTGTCTATGGAGTGTGTTTCTCTCTAAATAAATCCACTTCTTACTATCACTTTGTCTCTCACTGAATTCTTTCTGTGATGAGACATCAAGAACCTGAGCTTCATTAAGTCCTGAGACCAGGTGTGTGATCTCTGTTAAAAGATCTTGGGTTCGAGTCCCAATCTAGGTTTTGGCTGGATTTGAGTCCTGGCCTGTGGGTTCAAGTCCCAATTTGAGTTACACAGTTTCATAAGTATAATAATATCTCATGATACTATACACAGATAATAGTCTCTCATGCATATTTCCTGAGTTTTTCAGATGCTAAGAACCACCACCAAATGTAAGAAATTAACTACTTGATGATCATAGCCCCCAGATCTACTGGCACCTAAGGACTGATAGTGTTAACTGCCCTGTTACCTCAACATCAACCAAGCAGAGAACTATGCACGAGTTGATCACATACCCTGGGTTGCCCCTCCCTCAACTTGCCTTTAAAAATGAGGGTGGGTAGGACTTCCCTGGTGGTGCGATGGTTAAGAATCCGCCTGCCAATGCAGGGGACACGAGTTCGAGCCCTGGTCCGGGAAGATCTCACATGCTGCGGAGCAACTAAGCCTGTGAGCCACAACTACTGAGCCTGTGCTCTAGAGCCTGCGAGCCACAACTACTGAAACCCACGTGCCACAACTACTGAAGCCCGTGCACCTAGAGCCTAGAGCCCGTGCTCCACAACAAGAGAAGCCACCGCAATGAGAAGCCCGCCCACCACTACGAAGAGTAGCCCCCACTCGCCGCAACTAGACAAAGCCTGCATGCATCAAAAAGACCCAACGCAGCCAAAAGTAAATAAATTTATTTTTTAAAAAAATGAGGGGGGAGGGATAGATTGGGAGTTTGGGATTGACATGTACACACTACTGTTTAAAATAGATAACAGCAAGGACCTACTGTATAGCACAGGGAACTCTGCTCAATATTCTGTAATCACCTAAATGGGAAAAGAATTTGAAAAAGAATAGATACACGTATATGTATAACTGAATCACTTTGCTGTATACCTGAAAATAACAGAACGTTGTTAATCAACTACACTCCAATATAAGATTTAAAATTTTTTTAAATACTCTGCTGAAACCCTTTGGGGAGTTCAGGGTTGGAAGATGAGCCGCCTGTGCTTGCATCGCTCTGCAATAAACCTTTCTCTGCTCCAAACTCCCATGTTTTGGTTGGTTTGCCCTCACTGTGGTCTGTGGGTTTGGGAGTAACAGCTAATCTGTAACAAAATGATATGTACATCAACAAAGGTGGATGACATAAAAAATATGGCAGCCAAATCTTACTTCAAAATATAGAAGTGCTGTGAATTTGAAAGCTACAGTGCAGTCTGACGCAGGAATGCTATAGCATCAACTCAGATGTCTCTGGCAGTGTTGTAGTGAGTGAAGCGATTTTTCCAAAATTATGACCAAGTCTTTTTTTGTTTTAGTTTTTTTTGTTGTTGTTTTGTTTTTTTTTTCATTTTGGCAGCACGGCTTGCGGGATATCAGTTTCCCAACCAGGGATTGAACCCTGGGTCACAGCAGTGAAAGCGCTGAATCTAAACCACTAGGCCACCAGGGAAATCCCCTGACCAACTCTTAATACACTTATCAATAAGACAAGGTAGGAATACTTTTGGCTTGTTCTAAAACAGGCAAAGAAGGCCAGAATGGCTGGAGCTGTGTGGGGTGGGATGAAGATACAAGATAAGATCATAGAGGGAACACAGATCCAATCATGAGGACCTGTGGGCTAAATGTGTTCAACACTGGCTGAGAATTCACAAAACAGTCCCTTGTCCAGGGCGACACAAGTGGACTACATTTCCCACCTGCCCTTGCAGCTAGCTGTGATCACGTGACTCAGTTCTGGCCAGTGGAACTCCAGCAAAAGTAATAAGGGCAGTGAGCAAAAGCCAGGCCTGGAGGCTGACTCCAAGGTGTCTGGAGCTTCAACCCACGCCCGCCCCCCGCCCCCCAGAAAAGTCTAGTAGGGACTTCCCCGGCGGTCCAGTGGTTAAGACTCCAGCGCGTCCACTGCAGGGGGCGTAGGTCCCATCCCTGGTCGGAGAACTAAAATCCCGCATGCCACGCGGCGCAGCCAAAAAAATTAAAATTAAAAAAAGAAAAGACTTTTAACCGATATTCTTATTTTTTGTAATGAGCCTAACTTGCTGGTTAGATTAAAATGCTATTTTCTTTTTTCTTTTAACTTAAAAAAATATTTATTTATTTACTTACTTTGGCTGTGCAGGGTCTCTGAGGCAGCACGCAGGGATAGTTGCAGCATGTGGGATCTGTTTTCCGACCAGGGATCGAACCCGGGCTCCCTGAATTGGGAGTGAGGAGTCTTACCCACTGGACCACCAGGAAGTCCCCTAAATGCTATTTTCTAATGCTGCATAAATGCAGTATGTACACAATTGAGCCCAAATAAAATTACCGTTTACGTGTTCATCAAATGGTGAACAAGCTCATGAAGACAGTTGAAATGTAATTTATGATTATGTAAATTAAGCGACCTTCAGGACACTAATACGTAGATAAAGGAGACTTTCATTATTGTGAATCAATATGTCATTAACCTTGAAAATTATATGCAATTGTCACAAACATTCCTTAAAAAGTAAAAAAAAAAAAAGGACAATCTCCAAAAAGAAAGAAAGAAAAGAAGAATCTAGTAGCTCTTTATCCAGTCGAATCTTGAGGCTTGATTGTTCTGAGTCTGGAGAAAGGTGTCAGGCCTGAGACTTACCTCGAAGGCTCCTGGTCTGGTGTTGGAGGTCGACCCGGTTACAAATCACTATTTGACAGAATAGGGGTGATCCAGGTCTCATTTGCTGAGTGTGTTCGGAAGACATCTCTCAGCTACCTTAGGCAGGGGGCAGTCAGAGAGGACTAACTTACCTGACTTCTTTGTGTCGACATTTCAGGCAATGGGAAACACAGGGACAAAAGCAGGGAGGCTTGAAAGAGACCCATGTGTTCCAGGATTTCAGCTCAAGAAACCAGGGAGGGAGGTAAAGTTTAAAAATTAAATTTTTTTCAAAAAAAATTGCTGCCTTGGGGAAGGTGCTTAAAAATACTTGTTGGATCTCAGTAAATTAAGTTGAATTAAGAGACTGGTTCATAACTACAAGAAAGTTGATGAAATATTATTGTCAATGTAAAAATGATGCATGTAGAGTCAACCATTTTTGTAGCGTGTACACTAATTTTTAAAAACATTTTCGGGAAATTTATGTGGAAAAACAAATGAAACTGTATTATCAGAATTCACGTAAAATAGACTGATCAGAAAATATTTTTTCCTTTACTGAATAGAGAATAATCCCAAGGCTTTACATTTCTACCTGTTACGAGTATAATTCCTAGAGTTTGACTAAATCATAAACTAGAACTCTTTGAAGAAAAAAAAAAGAAAAAGAAAAGACTCTGATGAGGGGGCGGGTCGGGGAAAGAGCAGATCTTGTCTGAGAAAATAGGCCCATACAACCACCGTGTGAGCATTTACGGATTTGCAGGCAGGACCTTTCAGAAACCACTTAATCTTAGAGAGTAAGAATTGGGACCGGGGACTTCCCTGGTGGTCCAGTGGGTAAGACTCCTTGCTTCCACTGCAGGGGACACGGGTTCGATCCCTGGTCGGGGAACTGAGATCCAGCATGCCGCGCAGCACGGCCAAAAAAAAAAAAATTGGGGCCGGAAGATGCAAAAGCCAGGTTGGGGTGGGGGGAGTCTGAGGTGTCAAGACTGAGTATTCCGGGCTTCACTGGTGGCGCAGTGGTTGAGAATCCGCCTGCCAATGCAGGGGTTCACGGGTTCAAGCCCTGGTCTGGGACAACTACTGAAGCCCGCGCGCATAGAGCCTGCGCTCCGCAACAAGAGAAGCCACCGCAATGAGAAGCCCGCGCACCGCAACAAAGAGTAGCCCCCGGTAGCTGCAACTAGAGAAAGCCCGCGAGAAGCAACGAAGACTCAACGCAGCCAAAAATAAATAAATAAATAAAATTTAAAAGAAAAGAAAAGAAAAAGACTGAGTATTCCAACTGCTGAGACAGAGGAGGGGGAGATGTGGGGAGAGTTACTGTAGAGAAACTGGCCCTCCATCTGCTGTGTTAGGGAAATCCCTCAGCGCAACGAGTGCTCAAAGTGAGTTGTTAAAAATATTTATTGACCCTTTGCAAGATGCCAGGCGCTGTCCTAGGTGCTGAGGACAGAGTGGCAAGTGAAACAGACCAAGATCCCTGACGTTGTGGAGATCAGATTCTAATGGGGAAACAAATGTTAAAGATAATAAGTAAATCACCAGTATAGAAAGTATCACTGGGACTTCCCTGGTGGCACAGTGGTTGAGAGTCCGCCTGCCAATGCAGGGGACACGGGTTTGAGCCCTGGTCCGAGAAGACCCCACATGCCGTGGAGCAACTAAGCCCGTGCGCCACAACTACTGAGCCTGCACTCTAGAGCCCGCGAGCCACAACTACTGAGCCCGCGGGCCACAACTACTGAAGACCGCACGCCCAGAGTCCGAGCTCCTCAACAAGAGAAGCCACCGCAATGAGAAGCCCGCGCACCACAACGAAAAGTAGCCCCTGCTCGCAGCAACTAGAGAAAGCCTGCGCGCAGCAATGAAGACCAAACGCAGCCAAAAATAAATAAATAAATTAATTTAAAAGTATCACTGGGCTTCCCTGGTGGCACAGTGGTTGAGAGTCCGCCTGCCGATGCAGGCGACGCGGGTTCGTGCCCCGGTCCGGGAAGATCCCACATGCCACGGAGCGGCTGGGTCCATGAGCCATGGCCGCTGAGCCTGCGCGTCCGGAGCCTGTGCTCCGCAACGGGAGAGGCCACAACAGTGAGAGGCCTGTGTACCGCAAAAAAAAAAAAAAAAAAAAGTATCACTGATTCTAAGAAGCACGTGGTTTACTACTGATGACATTAATTATGTCGTGTTAATTTCAGTTAATGAAATGTTAGAAGATGTCAAGTGCTATGGGGAAAAAATAGATCAAGGTAAAGGAGATTGGAAATTCCGGGGGAGGATGGTTGACATATTCAATAGGGTAAACAGGGTAGACTTCACTAAGAAGGTGACATTTAAGCAAAGATTTGAAGGAGGAGAGGGAGTGAGTAAGGTTTTCTGGAGGGGAAACACTTGGACAGAACCGCCTGTGCAAAGGCCCTGAGGCAGGAGTATGTCTGGGATGTTTGAGGTACAGCCAAGAGTGAAGGAGGGGGAGTGAGAAGAGATGATGTCAGGGAGGGGACGCGGCCTAATCATATAGGGCCTTTCAATTCTGTAATGCCTTTGGTACCTCTGATCCTTTGATCCTACCCTTTTTTTCCTGTTTCCCTTATCTCTCATGTCCTCCCTTCCTTAGGCTGCATAGATTCTGTGGTCAACCACCATAATCGTGCCCTTGCACAAACAACATTAATGCCCTTACTCTTTCTCCCTCAGTCATACTTGCCTGGCAAAACCCCAACTCTGGTTAAAATGAACTCACTGCCTCTGTGTGCCTGCTCTCACCCAGCTGAGCTTGTGAGTGGACACACTTCAGATGTGTGACTGCAAACACTCAGAACCAAACTGCAAGGCTGTCACAGTTTTCTTCTCCAGTCCCTGAGAAATCATTTTCTCATCTTCTTTCTCTAAACCTCTAGAAGCCCTCGCCCTTTTTGTTCTCACTTCTTCTTTTGCTGAAAAAAATAGAAGCAGTCAGAAAGAAACGTCCCCATGCTTGCCTTAGGGACACTACTGGCTCACCTTCAGAGGTACACTGCTGTCCCTCCCATGACCATGTTTGGACAATCTGTAAGAGGCCAACCCCTCCACATAGGCACTGAATCCCTTCTCTCCCTATTCAAAACGTTCCCTCTTGCAATGTTTCCTTCTCTCTCTTGCATCATTCTTTGTACAATGCTTAAGCCTTTGTTCCTTTAGGATTCCTCTTCACTGAATGCCCACACTTCCCCGCGGTGCTGCTGAGGATGCTTCCTGAAACTTGCGGGTCCTAGGCCCTCCCTCTTTGCAACTTCGCCCTGAAGATCACTTTCCTCCAGCATCTACCTAAGGGACTTTCCTGCTACAACATCCTAAAGGAAACCCAAGTTCAAGAGGTGGGGCCCCAACCATTTTGAAAGCGGACCTTCTGGCCTTACTGAAGCCTTCAGATGACGGCAGCCTCAGCTGACATCTGTCTGCAACCCTATGAGCCAGAACTGCATGGTCAAGCTACTTTCAAATTTTTAACGCAGAAAGCCCCCCCCCCAAATAATAATAAATGATTATTTCTGCCTTAAATCACTCAGTTTGGGGGTGATTTTTACACAGCATTAACTAACTAGTACACTCTCCCAAGTTTGCTTTTCTCTAGGTCTACCCAGTCCTTGTAAATGGAAATAACATTAACACAGTTGTAATCATGTAAATGAATTGCTTTTCCCGCAGATTCTTGGGCTCTGTCTCAGGCCTCTGGAATCAGAATCTCTGAGGGTGGTACCCAGAAATCTAGGGCACGCTTAAACTGGGTTTTTGGGTGCTCCTAAATACTTGAGAAACTTAATTATGGAAAAGGGGGCAGACAGAGAGACACTGCAAATTATTTTTATGCTTTTTCAATGGTGGTAGGGCTATGGACTTTTTGTGTGTTTCAGTATTTTCCAGATAAAACAATAGGAATCAGGGGTCCTGACACTTTGGCAGTCCCACTTAATATGGGGCAGAAGACGTCTAGTCTGACCCTCTCTTCCTTCCCCCAGACCTTTCACAAACGTCCCGGCCATACATTTGTTTGCCCCAGAAAACTCTTGTGGTTAATGAGAAAAAATGAAGTGAAAGTTGTAAGTAAAGAATGGGTAAGGGAGGGGCACAGGAGACTCTCCACCACCACCGAAGTCGGGAGTGAGGCACGCCAATACTTCCGGCGACCCTACCAAAATATTTGGCACGTTCCTCCCAAAATACCACCCATCACTCCCACATCACCCACCAAGAAACTCCGTGTCTTAGTCACCTCTCAAACCTGGAAGTAGGCAGTGAACAGGGCGCAGTCTCGGGGAAAGAAAACGGAGCCGCAGGACGCCTGGGTCCGCACGGGTCCCCAGAGATGTCTCCACCACCGCTTCAACCCCAAAGCCTCCAGCTCCTTCCGGCCCAATGGGACCAAGTTTGCCATTCAATACTGAACTGGCCGCCCAGAAGGCATCCTGAGTGAGGACAAGCTGACTGGGCGTGACCTTGGCCCCGGGAAGGCTTGAGCCTGGGAGAAGCCCACCTCTAGGATTATCTGGTTTAGGGAGGGGCTTGAAGAGGCGGGGCCTCCAGGGTAAACGGATGGGGCTTTTGAATTGCGAGGCAGGGCTTCCTGGGGAAGAGGGCGGGGCTTCCCAGACAGGGGCGGGCCTTCTCAAGTTACAAGGCAAAGCTTCCTAGGCAGTTGGAGTCGTTTACAGATGTCCCCAGACCTGGGATTCATGCCTTGGTTTGGGAGACTTCAGAGACATGTAGGTAATGTCCTCCCGGAAGTAACTTACTCCATTTGAATCTACCCCAGATTGGGGGAATCACAGGTGCATCGGTGATTTTTGGGGAGGCCCTGTGGGAGCCCAGCCTGGTCTTCACATTTGCCCACTTCGATGGGATATTGGGCTTCGGTTTTCCCGCTCTGGCTGTGGGAGGAGTTCGGCCCCCGCTGGATAGACTGGTGGACCAGGGGCTTCTGGATAAGCCTGTCTCCTCCTTCTACCTCAACAGGGAATGGCGGAGGGTCTACCTTCCTCTGAGTCCTAGCCCCAAGAAGGAAGTTCTGCCCTCCTTCAGGAAGTCACCGCCCCAATATAAGAAACACATGAACCCTATTCATAAGTTCCACTCACTAAGCAACACCTTAAGACCTACTAAAGAAACTCACCGTCACTTAAAACGTTCCATGTTTCAAACTCAAACCAGGAAATTCCATGCCCTACCCCATCAAATACTGAATTTAAGAACCCCATCTTCACCATAAAGAAATCCCAATTCCATTGGAGAACACATGTCAGAAGTCAGGAATTGCCCATTTTAATCTAAGAAGTTACATTTACCTTTTAGGAAGCTTAAAACTTATGTTTAGAAAGCCCAAGCTGTTCTCCGGGCAGTTTCCAGGCAGGAAATTCTGTGCCCCTTCAGTTATCCGGACGTCCAACCCAGGAAGTCCCACCCACCTCTTTTGCCCCCTGCAGTGGAAGGGCGGAGTCCTAACCTTTTGCCCCCTGCTGCAACTTTTGCCCCCTGCAGTGGAAGGGCGGAGTCCTAACCATTGGACAGCCAGGGAATCCCCCCACCCACCTCTTAGTAGATCCTGACCTTCCACACTTCCAGGAAGTGCCCGCCCCCCCCCTTCCGCCTTCCTATCACTTTCAGCCAACTGAGGAAGTCTAATTCCCCGGAAGTTCTAGACATGCAGTTCAGAAAGTCTCATCATCCACTCGGGGAGACTGATTCCTCACAATCACACCTACCAAGGCCAATTCAGAAGCCTCAATGCTCCACTCCCCCCAAAAGTTTTACCTTCTGCAGTCAAATCAAGAAGTCCTATGCCCACTTCAGGAAGCTCCCAAGACCCTAAAATCCTAACCTCCACCAAGAAAAGCCCCATTTCTCTTCACTTCTTGCCTTGCTTCCAGTCCCAACATCAAGGCCCTGCCTGCATCCCACTATCCCACCTAGAACCCAGACACCACCCCATTGGCAGAAGTCCCTCCCTTGGCCACTCCTGGGGCTGGCAGGAGAAATGCCCACGACACCTACAGCTGTCTGCCTCTGCAGGGACCCTGAGGCAGCTGATGGTGGAGAGCTGGTCCTGGGTGGCTCGGACCCAGCACACTACACCCCACCCCTCACCTTTGTGTTAGTCACGATCCCTGCCTACTGGCAGATCCACATGGAGTGGTGAGGAACCTGGCCTCCTAGGTCTGGGAGGAGTGGGCTAGAGCCTAAAATCCAGTGTCCTGGTGTGAAGGGAGCCGAGGACCCAGACTCCTAGGTCTGATGGAGGAGGGATTGTGGGCCGGGACTCCTGGCTCTGCAGGAGGAGGGGGCTGGGGGTCTGGCCTCCTAGGATGCTGGCTCTAATGACTGCCTCCTTCTGCTTCACAGTGTGGAGGTTGGCACAGGGCTTACTCTTTGTGCCCGGGGCTGTGCTGCCATTCTGGACACAGGCACGTCTCTCATCACGGGACCCACTGAGGAGATCCGGGCCCTGCAGGCAGCCACTGGGGGAGTCCCCCTGCTAATGGGGGAGGTGAGGACCTGGTGTCTGGTGGGTGTGGGCTGGGGAGGCTAATAGGGATTTAATCGTGGACATTGGGCAGGATGCTCTGGCCTGCGGGTGGGAATTGCATGGCTAAGAGGTATGCACGGGCTGAAAACACTGGACCTTGTGAGTGACAGGCCAGGGGTTAGTGAGGGGAAGCAAGGACACCTCCCAAGTGTCTACTCTAAGTGACTCCGGGGACAGGACAGGATGAGAGTGAGTAAACTTATAATTAGTATAAGACTAATTACATACACATATAGGCCCAGTATGGCCCGTGGGCCACCAGTTTTTGATTTTCAATTAGAGGAAAAGAGGTTTTGATCAAATGGGAGCCTAGGGGAAGTGGCAACAACTATATAGGAGTGAGGGAAAAGCCAATAAGGCTACAGAAGACAGCAGAGCCTGACCACACAAGGTCCTGAATACCTAGCTGCTCAAAACGGACATTTCCCTGTTGCACTGGGAGTCATGGAAAGAATTTGAGCAAAGAAGGAATCCCTCGTCTCTACTTGCTCCTCTTTTCCCTCCGTACCTCATCCAGTGCTCGAAAAGCCCAACGCTCCCTCCAGTCTCCTTCCTCCTTGGCGGGGTCTGGTTTAACCTCACGGCCCAGGACTCATCCAGGTAGGTGGCAGTCACAATGACCCGTCAGTGACGGGTTGAGAGGGTGGGGCTGGGAGTGAGACATCACTAGGGCCAAGCAGGAACCACATAAACATTTCTAGTGCCCACGGTAGTGGGCGGGGCGAAGCTCTGGCTCGTAGGAAGAAGGAACACCGGTGGGCGTGACACGACACCTGTGATCCGTCTTGTCGCCCTGTAGATTCCTCGGGGTGGCGTCCGTCTCTGCTTGTCTGGCTTCCAGGCTCTGGACATGCCTCCGCCCGCAGGGCCCCTCTGCGGGGCGATGTCTTCTTGGGCAGCTACGTGGCCGTCTTCGACCGTGGCGACAGGAAAAGCGGGGCGCGAGTGGGGCTTGGGCGCGCTCGAGCTCGTGGAGCAGGACAGTGAAAGGGTGGGCTTGCGCAGGCGCAGTTCTCCGGTTGAGGCCCTGGTTATGCGCATGTGCATCCCCCGATACTCAGTAAAAATCTATTTCTATTAAACTTACCTGGGTCTCTTCCTTTTTTTTTTTTTTTTTGCGGTACGCGGGCCTCTCACTGTTATGGCCTCTCCCGTTGCGGAGCACAGGCTCCGGACGCGCAGGCTCAGCGGCCATGGCTCACGGGCCCAGCCGCTCCGCGGCATGTGGGATCTTCCCGGACCGGGGCACGAACCCGTGTCCCCTGCATCGGCAGGCGGACTCTCAACCACTGCGCCACCAGGGAAGCCCCCCCCTTTTTTTTTAAGCGCGTGATTTTTTTCAGAAAAAAGTTAGTGTCCGGCTCTCTGGAGTTGAGAAAGAAAGGAAGGAGAAAGGTATCATTCCTCTCCAAGGCGCACACTGGTGCGAGGGTCCTATACTACGAAGCCCATGAAGCCTCTCGCCTACACTGCCTCTCCTCAAATGCACTCGACGCCGCGGAGCATCACGGACGTTGTAGTCTAGGCGGTGTTCACGTCCTAACGGGGGCGGGGGCAGCCACAACACGCGTGGGAGGCGACAGGTCGCGACGGCAGCGACAGGTGGCAGTGGGGGGTGGCTGAAATCGTAAAGGATTTTCCAACCCTTGTTCTAAGGGGAGGAGATACCATTCCCGCACACTTAATCTCCTGTTCTTCTCTACCCTTGGGATTCCCCGGGTTGGGGGGAGCTGGGCTGCCCCTCCTCCGGCGATGATGTCACTACCCTCCTCCGCAGCCTCTCGCTGCCCAGAGCTGCGGGGCTGGGTCACCCCTCCCCCCATCGCTAATCCCGGATTCCCCCATCCCCGCCCCGCCTCGACTTGGGGTGAGTACGGGGGAGGGGGAGAAGGCACAGGGTCCGGGGGCGGTAAGACAGCCCAAATCCCAGTTTTGGAGGCGGGGGACTCGGGAGAGGAGGACTCAAAGGTTACAGCGGAGAGGTAATTGGAGGGTCTCGGGGGACCAAGGATCGTAGGCAGAGTCCCCACATTTTCAGCTTTAGTGCCTGGAAGATCGTCTTTCCTGGATTTAGAACTGATAGGAATGGGCGCGGAGGAACAAGGAAGGGGTCTTGGAAGTCAGGAAGGGGAAGACCCTTCCCCAATTCCAGGGCTTTGGGGAATGGAGGAGGGAGAGTTAGGAGGCGGCGCCAAGGATGACTGAGGTGAGAATCTGGGGCTTTCAGGAATTTTGTGCCTTGAAGGCCTGAGAAGGGATAGACTGGGAAGGAGGAGGGATGGGGAAAGGGTCTGAAGACGCGAACAGACATTGGCCTCCCCTCCCCTGGTGTCCGTCGCTAAAAATCGAGTCCACGTCCCTCTGGCCTGTTTGCCGAGCTGGGTGTCCCATAACCCAAGCCCTCATTATGCCTCCAGAAGCCTCCCCTATGGGTGGAGAATTCAGGCTCACAAATCCCCGCATACCCTGGTGGGGCCTGGAGAGGGCCATGTGGGAGTGACGGCACCCAAATTTCCCAGGGCCTGATGGAGTCTGGATCATCCTTGACCGAGCCTCTTCCCCCAATCCCACGGTCTTTAATCCCGAGTCTCATTCCCTATTCTCCCTTCTTCCAGCCTCCTCGCTCCCCCCACCCCATCCCTGCCTTCCCCACTTCCCTCTGCCCCAGCCCGCACCTGCCTGGCTGCTATCAAAGGCTGAAGAGAAAAGTAGAGTTGGGTAGGGTGGGGGGAGGGTATAAGGGAGGATGGCTGACTTAGGTCCTTACCCTAGCCCTTACTCCCAGCTCCTAGTGCCTACCCAACGCCGGCCCCAGCATCCACCCCCACGCCCCACCTGCCTAGAAGCCTCACTCAACCCAAGACCATTCCCTCACCTCAGGATTCACTGCTTCTGCCTGGGGATACACCAGAATCCGGGGCAGAGCAGAGTAGGAAGCCCCGATGTCTTTTCTCTACCCTCCTGGGTCCCACGGGGGCTTGAGGACTGCCTGAGAACAGTGGATCGGGGGCAGTGGGGGGAGTTGAGGTAAACTACCTCCCTGGTCCGCAGGACGGGCCCCACTTCTGCAACTCTCTGCAGTGACGCAGCCTCGAGTCCTGGCCAGGTTGAGGATTAGAGACGGTGATGCGGTGAGAGCCTGAGAGAAAGCGACAGAAATCCAGAGGCAGGGACAGAGACTGAAGGACAGCAGGACAGAGCCCCAAAGAAGTGGGGACAGAGACCCAGAAAAAGGGGGACAGGGATTCAGAAAGGGGTGAAAGAGGCACGGGGTGGGGGTGGGGGATAGAGGCCCAGGGAAGGGAAAGAAAGAAAAAGGACAGAAAGAGAAAAAGCAGTGACAGAGGGGGAAAAGAGACGGAGGAGGGGAAAAAGACACGGGGAAGGAGGTAGTAAAAGAACAAGAGCTAGGGGGACGGAGACCCAGATGGATGGGCAGAGACCAGAGAGAGGAGGGAGCCTGGGATGCCCTGGGATGGCGGGGGACAGAGACACAAAGAGGAGGGACAGAGACCCAGAGAGAGGCAAATCCGAGAAAAAGGTCCAGAGGGCAAGATGAGACTGGGGGTGGGGAGATCGAGACACAGGGGAGAGGAGACTGAGGCTTAGAGAGAAGAGGGGCAAGACTCAGAAGGAGGGGGACAGATACAGAGAACAATGGGACAGAGAACCAGAGGGAGCGCAGAGTAAGGAGGGGCCAGAGCCTCAGAGGAGTAAGGGCAGAGACGGGGGGACAAATATTCAGAAAAGGGGAGAAAAAGAGACACTAAGAGACACAGAAGCGGGAGTCGGGGTGGAGAGGGAGGCGATACCAGCCAGCCGCCGTACCTGCAGAGGGAGGAGGCGGGCTGGGAGCAGTGCAGACCTGGGACGCCCGCAGCCCCTGACCCACCCACTTCCCTCCCACAGGCACAGCCTCCTGCCGCCGCAGCCCCAGCCGCAGCCGCTGGCCCCGCCCCAGCCCCCGCGCCTGCGCTCTACCACCCGGGGTCCAGTCCAGCCCAGGGGGCGGGGCCTGACCGGCTCCGGGGCCGTCCGCCTAGTTCTGGCCCCGCCCACCATTAGCCCCGCCCCAACTTTCTGCCCTCCCACCAGGACTCTCTGAAACCTAATCCCGCCCAATTTCCTATTGGCCCCGCCTATTGCCTCAGTCTAGACTTTGTTTCCCGGCCTTTTGGTTTCTCCCCTCCGCTTCTCTTAAGACTCTCCTTACCAGTTCTCATCCATCCCTTGGTTCTGCTGGCTGCAGTCCGCCGTTATCTAGACCTCGCCCACTTTCCCTCACCTCGTTCCCCCTTCTAAGGCCCTACTGACCCTTAGAACTATCTCCCAGGTTCTCTGGCCCCCAAGACTTCCCGTTCTAGGTCCCACCGCTCCGTCCATCCCGGTAGCTTTGTACTCTGCAGGTCTCACCTTTTCCTTAGCCATTCTCTACACTTTTAGCCCTGCCCCGCCCCCACCTAGCCTGGTTGCTTTCAAATCCCTTAAAGCGCCTCTCCTCCCTTAGTCTTGCCTTTCCACAGCCCATTCAAGACTTATTTTACCATTCGTGGATCCCACCCACCTCCCGCAGTCCCTCCGAATCCTTCCTGACATTCTCCCGGCCCAGCCACGGCTAAACGGGCCGCGTTTGCAGCTCCGACCCTTCCCCTTCTTTTCCTCGCCTCCCTTAGTCCTAGCCAGAAGCTCTCAGGTTTCCAGGCCTCGCCCATTTCCGCCCCTTCTCACTGGGTCTCAGTCCCTGTTCCCCTTGCCGTGTCCCCTTTCTGTCCAGTCTAGTGCCACTCTCCATTTCCAGTTCCCGCCCCTCATTCAGTCCCGCCCCCTCACTCTCCCAGCCCAATTAGGACTGTTTCTAATTTCTGTGGCGCTGCCTCTTCTTAAGATCCGCTCTGCCCCGTCCAATCAATGTTAGGAGCTCAACCCGGCAGTCTCCATCTGCCCCACTTCACCGGGTATTGCTTGCCGGCTCTTTAGGTCCGTCACTATGCAATCCAGACGGCCGCCCCGACTGTGGCCCTGCCCCTGACTCCGCCAGTCACGGACAGTCAGGCCCCTTTAAATAGCTCGGACCTGTCCCCTTCCTCTGCCCGACCCGCTCCTTTTCTTAGTTCTATCAGATCTCTTTCTTATATTTAGCCCCGCCTCCTCTGTTCTCCCAGTGCTGCCAAACCAGGCAACTTTAGCCTCCCATCCCGCCTTAACACCTCGCTCGGCCCCGCCCCTTATCCCAGAAAGACCCAATCGGTGTGTTCCATCTGCGGCCCCGCCCCGACCAGCTAGGCGGAGTTGGAGTCCGGGCCCTTCTCTCAGCTTTAGCCCCGCCCCCACCTCTTCCCAGGCCAATCAATTCAGTTTCTCCCTCCCTGCGGTCTCGCCCCCTCCCTCCATCACCTCCTATCACCCAATCACATCTCTCTCCCCTGCGGCCCCGCCCCCTGATACCCCGCCCCTCCCTCTCCGCCCCCCATCCAATGCTGAGCTCAGTCTGCGTCTCATCCTTCCGCGGGCGCCAGGGGTCCAGCAAACAGCAGCCGGTGTCGCCGCCGCAGCCGTCCGAGTCCCCGCTGCCGCTGCCCCCGCCGCCACCGCCACCGCCACCGCCGCCGCTGCAGCAGCAGCAGCAGCCTGCGCAGCCCGGCCCCGCCGCGTCCCCGGCGGGCCGCCCGGCACCCCGCGGGCCCGGGGGCCGGCGCGCCGAGCCATGCCCCGGGCTGCCGGCGGCGGCCATGGGGCGGCACGGCGGCGGCGGTGGCGACAGTGGCAAGATCGTGATCAACGTGGGCGGCGTGCGCCATGAGACGTACCGCTCGACGCTGCGCACCCTGCCGGGGACGCGGCTGGCCGGCTTGACGGAGCCCGAGGCGGCGGCGCGCTTCGACTACGACCCGGGCGCCGATGAGTTCTTCTTTGACCGGCATCCGGGTGTCTTCGCCTACGTGCTCAACTACTACCGCACTGGCAAGCTGCATTGCCCGGCCGACGTGTGCGGGCCGCTCTTCGAGGAGGAGCTCGGCTTTTGGGGCATCGACGAGACCGACGTGGAGGCCTGCTGCTGGATGACCTACCGGCAGCACCGGGACGCCGAGGAAGCGCTCGACTCCTTCGAGGCACCTGACCCCTCGGGCGCCGCCAACGCTGCCAACGCTGCGGGCGCCCATGACGCGGGCCTGGACGACGAGGCGGGCGCGGGCGGCGGCGGCCTGGACGGCGCGGGCGGCGAGCTCAAGCGCCTCTGCTTCCAGGACGCTGGCGGCGGCGCCGGGGGCCCGCCAGGGGGCGCGGGCGGCGCGGGCGGCACGTGGTGGCGTCGCTGGCAGCCCCGCGTGTGGGCGCTCTTCGAGGACCCCTACTCGTCGCGGGCCGCCAGGGTGAGCGTACTCTCGGAGCCCCCATCCCCCTCCCCTCTCCTGGAGCTCCCAGACCCTCAGAAACGCCCCATCCTCGCCCTTAATCCCTGGTCCTTCCCAGCCCTTCCTGGTCTCTCGGCCTCCTAGCCTCTTAGTCTCCCATACTCTGAACACACCCCCGTCTCCCGGCCATCCCCAGATCCTCAGAAGATCTCTTTGCCACCTTCAGAATACTCCAGACCTCTCTAAACCCCACCCAGCTTATCTAGGCCATCGTAGGCCCTTAGAAACTTCCTTTCTGACCATGAATCTCTTAAACACACCCCCTGAACAACCCCACATCTGCCTTTCCTGGACCCCTCCTGAGACCCTCAGAAGACATTTCCTCAACCCTGAGTCTTCTTAGCCCCTTTTAACCTCTTCTCACCTCTCTTGGCCACCCCTCAGACCCTCAGAAGACCCTTGTCCAGCCCTCAGTTTCTTGTACCTCCTTAGATCCTCAGAAGACATCTCTTTCTAACCCTCAAAGTGTCCCAGGCCCTGTGAATACTGTCTCCACCCCCTGCAGACCCTCTGAAGCCTGCTCTCTAGCTTCCAGTCGTCAGTCCTGAAGCCTCTCCCAGCACCTCTGATTCTCCTTCTGCCCGTCTCCACATCCCCTCCCTATCTCCAAGTTTGAGTCTCCTGGTTACCTTTGAACCCCCCTTGCTTATTCTGCCCTTAAAGTCTCAGAATAGTTCCCACCCCAATCTCAGAGTCCCCTGGACTCCTCTGAACCTCCAAACCACTTGCTCTGGCTAGTATACTTCCCCCTCACTGCAACAGAGTCTTGGGGCTTCTTCTCTCCTGGGACCCTGCTGCCCCCTCTGTGTTCACATCCCTTCCTGCATCCTCCACACCAACTCCCCTCCCGAGGATTTCCCCATACAGCTCCAGACTTCCCCCAAGGCTTTCACACTCCTCCTCAATGTCTCCAGAAGAGTCCTGAGCCCCCATGATATGATTTTCCTCTCCAGAACTTCCCATATGCCCTCCAGAATAGCTTCTCTCTCATCCACAGATTCTTCCAACTTCTTCCTTCATCTTTAAACTGCATAGCCCACTCTCTATCTCTGGGACGCCCTCCTCCCACCCTCAGCCTCCCAGCCTCTTTCCTAGTGGGTAAATGACTTTCCTTCCCGCTCCAGAACTTTACCTAACCTCAATCCTTGGGACCCTCCTCAAGTTATCAGCCCCAAAACTTCCTCCTCAAAATAGCTCCCAGGTCTTTCTGATCTACCTTGGTATCTTCCCACCTGACGCCCCTCCCCAAGCCCTGCTCACTTCCCCTTTCCTAACCCCCCCCCCCACTACCCATTCCAAAGCACAGGACTGGGCCTCTCAGACCCCCCTCCGCCCCCCGCAAAGTGAACCAAAGAGCCCACACTCCAACCTTCTCCTCTCTCCAGTCTTATCTCTCTCAAAATTCCATATTTCCCCCAAAGCTCTCTTCGTCTCTCCCCCCAAAAAACTTTCCTCAAACATCTGTAACTTCCCAGGCTAAATAGCTATCCTTCCCCCTGTTTCTCATTTGAACCTCTTCCTCCTCTTAACTTCCTCCCTGTGTTGGAGGAGAGAGGACAGTTCAAGATGTGGGGGTGGGAAATTAGAGAGAGGAGGGAAAGAGGAGAGACTCCAGGCCCCTTTCTAGCCTCCTGGGGACCCAAACACTCGGAGGAGGCGGTCCGGCACCCTCCCCCCACCGTGCCGCGTCCTGGGCCGGCCAGGAAGGACACGGAGGACCCGCAGTGCCGCATTCGCACTGGGGGAGGGAGCGAGGGGGAGGGGGGCCGGAGGCACCGCATAAAGTTTGGTCCCCGGGAAGCGCTGAGTTGGCAAGATTTGGGGTTGGGTGGGGGGGAGGTGGGGGAGAGGAGGTGCAGAAAGGACGTGGCCCTATATGCCCCCTCAGGCCTCTCAGCGGCACCCTCCCCCCATGGCCTGGGGAGCCCTTCCCTCTTGTGACCCCATTGAAGTGTTCTGAGGTGAAACTAGGGGTCTGGGACAGCTATGGGGGACATTCATTTACTTTACAGATGAGTTTTGAGTGTCCACGTAGTGCCAAGCATCTTCTGGCCGCCAAATGAGAGTTTGAGAGTTGAGAGTTGAGGCCAACGCAAAGTGGAGGGTCCGGCTCTACCTCCCCCTCACGCCTCTCCCCATAATCTCCTCTTTCCTTCTTACAGGGACTCCATGCCCTCCTACGCCTTCTGCTTTTGAAGCATCTCTGGACAAGGGGGTCCTGACGCTGTCCAGCTTCTAAGCTGCGCACTGCGACGGGTGCCCACCTTTCCTTCTGTGTCGCGGGAGGGAAGGAGTTAATTAAGCTCCTGGCCTGTGGCCTCCCGCTGTGAAGCGGCACTGCGGCTGCGCACTGCCTGCTCGGCAACGGCCTGGAATGGGTTAAGACAGCTCTCAGGCCTTGCGGCTGCGCACTGCGGTGGGGGAGCTGTCCGTGGTGCTGCCCCCCGCGCGCCCCGCCCCCTGGTCCATCCGGCCCGCCCCCACTGCGGTGCCGCAACCTGCGCCCTGCGCCCGGCTCGGAGGGGGGCGGGGGAGCACCAGGCATGCGCTCTGCGGAGGCCTCTGGCCTCTTAAACCACTGCGGAGAAACGAAGAGGGGGGCGGGGCAGAGGGCCAGAGTTGAGCCCTAGCCCACCCCAAGATCTAGGGTCATCTCTGAGGCGGACGCTGGCCCGCCTCTCGGCTCTGCACTTCAGATTAAAGTCAAGGTCTCCCAAGCCCGGAACTTGCCCCCCATCCCGTGGAGGAAACGGAGTGCTGAGAGGGACAGTGCTGGCCCGGGAGCCAACCCTGGCTCTCCTCTCTTCTCTGCACCCCAGGCCATCTCTCCTCTACCCATCTGATTAAAGCCCCCTCTGCCTCAAAGCCCATCCCCTTCCTTCTCTAAGGACTAACCCCACTCCTTCGACCTCCCTTCTACATATCTGATAAAGCCAACTACAGTTTCTAGGGGCCTTCTCCAAGAGCTTGACCCTGTCTCTTCTCAAGGCCTTCATCAAAACCCACACCATTGGGCTCAGGACCATCTTGAAATGAACCAGGCACCCCTGCCCCCATATCTCTGAACCTCTGACAAGCCCCTTCACCTCTCCTTGGGCCTAGCCCTGCCCTCTCCCCTTGCCCTATGTTCAAGCCCCTGACATTCCCTTCCTTTCCAGAGCCTTAAACCCCACCCCTATCATCTTCCCTTTTTTCAGTCTTGACCCTTCACCTCCTTCTTCCTTCAGGGACCTAACATCCCTCCTCCCCTCTGTGGGTCCAACTCTGCGCTGTTCTCTCTGGGTGAGGGCCTCACTCAGCCTTCTCCCTTTTCTGAGACCCAGTCATTAGCATCAGGGTCCTTAAACACCGGCACCTATCTGAGGCCTCAACCTTGGCTCCCTTTAACTGATGCCGCAACACCCTAATAACGGCTCAAGCCTTACTAGGTTCCAAACACTAGACCAAGCACTAGTTTTGGAGTCAGGCCCTTTGTATACTCATCTAATGTAATCCTTACAATAATCCTGTAAAAAATTTGAGGTTCAGAAAGATTAATCTCCTTGCTCAATTAGGCAGGGAAAAAGCTGGATTCAAACCCAGGCTTTCTTACTCTTAACCACCTCCTGGTTCTGCCTCCGACCCACCTTCTCCCCTTCGCCTTCCCTCAGCTCCAAGCTAAGCCCCAAAGCCTCTGAGACACAGGATGTATGATCTTAGTCTCCCTACCCACATCCCCCAGCAGAATGCTTGGACCCTGCCAGGGACCCCTGAGATACGACACAGGGAACAGGAGCGGGGGGGATGGTCTAGGAGACAGAGCAAGGAGGCAAAAATTGCTGTTTCCAGGAAAGAAGTGGCCCATCTGCTGCTGCTTCTGGGGCCAGCTCTTCTCCCGAGCTGGGGGAGAGCTGCCTCTGATCCTTTTGCAAGATTTAGAGAGAACAGGATGCAAGAAGTGATGGAGGCACTGGGGTTGGGACACCTGGGTTTCCCTGGAGTTTGTGTCTGGGAAAGGGGCCTCTGGGAGGGTCTCGGGGAGATGGCTAATTGACCAGATGCCTGGGTCACCTTCTGCCCTCTCTCTCCTGTCCTGTCCCGCAGTACGTGGCCTTCGCCTCCCTCTTCTTCATCCTCATCTCCATCACCACCTTCTGCCTGGAGACCCACGAGGGTTTCATCCACATCAGCAACAAGACAGTGACGCAGGCCTCCCCGATCCCTGGGGCTCCGCCGGAGAACATCACCAATGTGGAGGTGGAGACGGAGCCCTTCCTGACCTACGTGGAGGGTGTGTGTGTCGTCTGGTTCACCTTTGAGTTTCTCATGCGCATCACCTTCTGCCCAGACAAGGTGGAATTTCTCAAGAGCAGCCTCAACATCATCGACTGTGTGGCCATCCTGCCCTTCTATCTGGAGGTGGGGCTCTCGGGCCTCAGTTCCAAGGCCGCCAAAGACGTGCTGGGCTTCCTGCGGGTCGTCCGCTTTGTCCGGATCCTGCGCATCTTCAAGCTCACGCGGCACTTCGTGGGGCTGCGCGTGCTGGGCCACACTCTCCGTGCCAGCACCAATGAGTTCCTGCTACTCATCATCTTCCTGGCGCTTGGTGTGCTCATCTTCGCCACTATGATCTACTATGCTGAGCGCATTGGCGCTGACCCCGATGACATCCTGGGCTCCAACCACACCTACTTCAAGAACATCCCCATCGGCTTCTGGTGGGCCGTGGTCACCATGACAACCCTGGGCTACGGAGACATGTACCCCAAGACGTGGTCAGGGATGCTGGTTGGGGCGCTGTGTGCCCTGGCTGGGGTGCTCACCATCGCCATGCCCGTGCCCGTCATTGTCAACAACTTTGGCATGTACTATTCGCTGGCCATGGCCAAACAGAAGCTGCCCAAGAAGAAGAATAAACATATTCCCCGGCCTCCGCAGCCCGGCTCGCCCAACTATTGCAAGCCCGACCCACCACCACCGCCCCCGCCCCATCCTCACCACAGCAGCGGCAGCATCAGCCCTCCACCACCCATCACCCCGCCCTCCATGGGGGTGACTGTGGCAGGGGCCTACCCACCAGGGCCCCACACGCACCCCGGGCTGCTCAGGGGGGGAGCGGGTGGGCTCGGGATCATGGGGCTGCCTCCTCTGCCTGCCCCTGGGGAGCCTTGCCCATTGGCTCAGGAGGAAGTGATTGAGATCAACCGGGCAGGTGAGGAGGGGGTGCGAGGGGTGGAGGTGGGGGGCGCAGGCAGAGGTGGGGAGGTTGTGAGGGGGGCAGGAGGTAGTTGCTGAGACTCCGGAGAGATGGGGTGGTCAGCAACAGAGACGGAAGAGAGGACAGTGAACAGCAATTGCTGAGGCCAGAGAAGAGGCACGGAAATAGTGATGGAGAAACAGAGATTTCGTGTGAAAGAGGGTTTTGGGGAGAGACAGACTTGCAGCCAAGGTATTCAGGGGAACCAGGGGGGTGGGGGGCAGAGCGATCAGCCATATGGTGAGAGGGACTCAGAGAAAGAGAGATGGGGGGTGGTTCAGAGCACAGGGAGAGAGTCTCACATGGGAATCAGGGGCCAGAGACCGAGGCCAGGGCACTGTTGCAGTGTCTGATGAAGGAGGTGAGGGGAGAGGAAAGTTGCCTGAGCCTGTGCTCATCTCTCCCCCCCCAGGGGAGTCTGTGTCTCAGAGGCAGTGATTGGGGCATCAGTCCCAGGGAAGGGAGAGGCTGGGGGGCCCCACCCCCATGCCGTAAGTAGGTCAAGAAAGGGAGCTGGGCTGCCCGGCCCCCATCTTGCTCCCTCAGCCGCTGACCCAGTTTCACACCAATTAAAAATAGCTAAAGTCAGAGCCTGGGGGACCCCCACCTCCCCCCTCCCTCATCTGTCACCTTCCCAACGCCTCCCACTGTGCCCTTGCCAGCGTCCGACACCCCTCCCTAAACTACCACCTCCCAGCCCCCTGCATCCCTCCCAGCCATCCCTCCAAACCTATCCCAAACCATGCACCCTACCCCAGCTGTGCCCTATTCGGTCCACTTCAACCAACCATCCCACCCTCCACTCTGTCTCAGCCTCCTTCCCAGCACCCGGTTCACTTCCCAACCACCTCTTCCCCCCGTCCCTGTCCCTTCAAACACCCGACACCCTACCTCAGTCCTGCCCTTCTCAGAACCCAACACCCCGCCTGACCCCCACTTCCTAGCCTTCAACTCCCTTCCCTACCGTTTTGTCCTTCCCAACACTCAACACCCTCCCCACCCAGGACCCACTCCCCAAACCCACCAGCCACACCCCCTAACCACCTGCACCTCCATCACCTCTCCTCGCTGACCTTGCCCTCTCCATGAGTTCCCACACCTCACTCTCTCCTTTGTGTCTCTTGTCTGACCCTCGGGACACAGATCCCCGCCCCAATGGGGACCCTGCAGCAGCTGCGCTTGCCCACGAGGACTGCCCAGCTATTGACCAGCCCGCCATGTCACCAGAAGACAAGAGCCCCATCACCCCCGGGAGCCGGGGCCGCTACAGCCGGGACCGAGCCTGCTTCCTCCTCACTGACTATGCCCCTTCCCCTGATGGCTCCATCCGGAAAGGTGAGGTGCCCTCCACTGGCCCCCTGGGACCCTCCCTCTCCTCCCCTCCCCCAGGGGAGGGGAGAGAGGGAGATGAGGGAGGAGGTGCTGGACTTCCCTTCCCCCATCTCCTGGCCCCAAATTCCCTCCCTCTTAGACGCCCTCCCCCAAATTTCCTCACCACTGACCCTTCACCTGTCTTTATTCCATCTCCATGTCCCCCCCACCCGACCCTCTGGCCTTTTCCCCCACCCCCAGCCACTGGTGCTCCCCCACTGCCCCCCCAAGACTGGCGTAAGCCAGGCCCCCCAAGCTTCTTGCCCGACCTCAACGCCAACGCTGCAGCCTGGATATCCCCCTAGTGGACGAACCCCCTCCCCCCAGGGTAAGTAGCCCCCACCCTCTGAACCCCCTCCCTCCTGACTAACCCATCTGAGAACATGCAGCCCCCATTGACCAAGACTCCTGTCCCCTCACTCCGAACAGCTCCATCCAATTAACCCCCAGCCCTGACACTGGCCCCGCACCCCCCTGCCCAGGACCTGCGGTGCCCCTCACTAACCCCTAGAACTAAGCCCAACCCTCCCCACCATGTGCCTGACCTCCCTCCCCGCCCTTACGACTGACCCCCATTCTCAGCCCCATCCACATCTCTCTCCCTGCCTCCCCCCTTGGTTTTGCTTTTGTTTATTTAACCAAGAAAATGGGGTACACACCCAGGACATCCTTCTGGGCACAGGTTGGGGTGGGAAAGACTCAGCCACTCACGCAGTCCCTTGTGGATTGGCCAGCACTGACAAAGCACACGCAGGCTCCCGGCGCAGCGCTAGGCCCAGGGGATTCAGCAGTGAGCAATCCAACCGCACCCCCGCCCTCCACGAGCTCTCAGGTTGGGGGAGAGGCAGACACAGACCTAGAACTGAGGCCGAGAAGCAGGGCTGGGCTGAGGAGCCTTGTCCCAGGATCTGGGGAGAGGCGGGTCTGCTCTGGGGCTTCGTGAGGACGCACCTGAGTGGGGAGACTGCAGTTCAGGAGGCTGGGATGAGGGTCCAGGGGGAGAGGACAAAGCCTGAGCTGGGGTCAGGGCTATGGGGGTGGAGAGGAAGGAAAGAGACAGAGTCGGGGGGCCAGGGGTCAAGAGAGCAGGGTCAGGACTGGCCAGTGGGGGAGGTGAGGGAGATAGAGTGAGGAGACGGTAGATGAATTATTCAGCAAACATAACGAAGCACTTTCCACGTGCCAGGAATCCAACATATATTCTGTAATCCTCACAACAACCCCAGCGAACCCCTAACTTCATTCATTCATGCATGCATGCAGCAACTGATGATTGAGGGTAGAATTCCAGGCACTGGAGATTTAGCAGGGCACAAAGCAAGAATCTGCCATCACAGAGTTGCTACTCTAGAGCCTGGGTCAACATACTACAGCCACGGGCCAAATGTGTCCACCAGCTGTTTTGTAAATAAAGCTTTATTGGAACACAGCCACTGTCTACAACCGCAGACTGGAATAGTTTCGACCGAGATGGTATGGCCCACAGAGCCCCGAAAATTTTGACCATCTTGCCCTTTACAGCGAATGTCTGCCACTCCATGATTGGAGGAAGCAGAAAACAAACAAAAGGATAATTACTCTGGCCAGGTCAGATAAGGGGTGAGAGTCTTTCTGAGAAGGTGGCATGAAACTTGAAAGCTGAAAAAGCTCCAGCCAGGCAGAAGAAACAGCAAGTGAAAAGGCCCTGAGGTGCTGCCTGAGGTGCTGAGGTGGGATGAGCTTGGTCTGTTAAAGGAACAGCGAGGAGGGAAATGTGGCTGGAGCTGAGTGGCCTAAGGGAGAGGGGAGGAGTCTGGGGGGGAAGGTTTTTTTGGCCATGGTGAGAGGCTGGATTTGATCTTAAAAATGATGGGAGGCCACCTGAAAGCATTTGATCCATCGCTTATTCATTCAGCACATGCCTGTGGAATCTCCCTTCGCAATAGAGATACATCCTAAAGAATCCCTACCGGCAGCTTAAGGAGATGCCACAGCAGGACTTAGGGAGCCTCCAAGGACAGCCGCATCTAAACCCCCTTGTCTTACAGAAGTTCAGGGAGGTCCATGGCCGACCCCCAGCCACAGAGCAGATGGCGGACAAGAACCCAGGCTTCTGGGGTCCTAGTCCAGAGGGGACTGTCTGGCTCTTCTTGTTCCATCCCCAGACCTCTCCTTGTTGCAACCCGCCCCCCACCTCCATCATCCTCCACTTTCATCTCATTACCAACCCCCTGCCTCCCCGCTCCCATCTCACCCCTCCCCCTGCTTGCACCCAGTCCTGTTACCCACCTCCCTTTGTTCCCCACTCCCAGGTCTGGATGGGCCCCTATGGAATTGAGGGGCAGGGGGAGGGGGGAGGATTCGGGAATGTGGGTGAGGGAGGACTGGGGGGGCAGTTGGGGGGAGTTCCCTGCTTCTCTTGCCTCGGATGCCAAAATCCATTCATTGAACTCAAATTATGGCTGGAGCTGATGGGGCTGACTGAACTCCCTCCCCCAAGGTCCTGGATCCCTCCCTCTTCCACACGCCTCCCTTCCTAACTAACCTTCCTCCAGGACCCACCCTCCACTATTACCCCCCAACCAAGATCCTTCCTCCTGACCTGACCCTCACCCGCCCCATGACCCCTCCCTTCTCCGTCTCCCCTCACCAACCACCTGATTCCCGCACTGACCCGCGCTCCCCCCTCCTCCCCAGCCCTCCCCCTCCTCTTTCCTTCATCCTCCCCTTCCCCCTCAGCCACCCCGGAAGCTCCTTCCATATTTGATGTCTCTGGCCGCCCCCATTTCACTGCTCCCCTCCCCCGGAAAACACCAGAGAGGAGGAAGAGATCTCAGCTTTTCTCCGTCCCCCCAACAGTGAGGCTGTGTTGGGGGGTTCCCCCTGCCCACCCGCCCCCCCCGTGACTCTGTGTATTTCTGTCCCCAGCTCTTGTCACCGCCTGAGACCTCGTGAGACCCTCGGTCCCCCCCTGCCCCTTCCCCCCAGGTTAGCAATTGGGAATGGCTGGGAGGGGGTGTTCCCAAGATACTGGGCTTCCAACCTCCCCCAGGCCCTCTCTCCAACAGTCAAGATGCCCTCGTCCAGACAGACCCCTTCGTACTGCCTAGCAAAGCCCTAGAAGAGCCCAGACAGTGGCAGAACGCTTCAGACATTCCTAAGTTTTCAAGAAACCCCACATGTGCCCCTAAACCTTAGATCCCTTTGACTATCAAGACATTGTCAGGACCTTCCCATCAGAAGGTTCTCGTTTAAAGGCTTCTTGACCCTTTAAGATACCCCATTACAGCCTTCAGCTGAGTCTTGCCCTCATCAGACTGCTCTAGGAGCTGCCCTCCTGCACCACCCCCGCCCCGCCCAGGGAGGAGGCACTGCCAACTTGTGCTCCATTCAGCCCCTCGCAGCGTCCCCACCCGCCTGTCTTCATTTCTCTACATCTAGGTTAGCCCCCTACCCACTGCAGCCCCACCCATTCCCTCCCAAGGCCTCTCCACCGGCTGCTCCCCCACTGGCATTCCACCCACGCTCCCTCCCCACGCCCGTGCTGCCCACCATCTGCCTCGCTGCCCCCCACCGTTTTGCCTCAGACGAGGGGGCCAACAGGGGGGAGGGGAGTTGAGGGGGGCTGCGGTGGGGGGGGTGGGGGAGGCTCGGTGGCTGCCACCCTGCCTCCTAACCCTGAGTCTCTCCCCCCTCCCCATGTCTGAACCTTTCTCCTTGACGCCGACTGACTGTCCAATTTGTTCACTTCTCTCTCTCTCCGTCTCCTTGGTCCGCCTCTGTCCATCTCTCCGTCTCTTGCCATCTGTCACTTTGTGTCTTGGTGTCTGTCTCTCCATCTCTTATCCTCTGTCTCCCTCACCGTCTCTCTCACCTGCCTTCTCTCTCTGACTCGCCCTCTCCATCTCTTCCTGTCTCTTGCCTTTTCCTGTCTCTGTCTTCTCTTTTTCCATCTCATATCCCTTCTGTTTCCCTCCTGCTTCTCTCTGTCTTGGGGTCCCTCTGTCTGTTGGACCCTCCCCCTGCACCCCTATCTCCTCGATTCCTCCCCGTGTTTCTGCCCTTCGCCCCCCCCCCCCCAGGTTACGAGAAATCCCGCAGCCTGAGCAGCATCGCGGGCCTGAGCGGGGTGTCCCTGCGCCTCGCCCCCCTTGCCACTCCCCCTGGCTCTCCCAGGGCCGCCCGCCGCGCTCCCCCAACCCTGCCCTCCATCCTCTAGCGCTCCCCTCCCCCCCGTGGGGGGACTCGGGGGTGACAGGGAAGAAGGTCAAAGGAGCTGGGGGTGGGGGGTGGGGGAAAGGGTTTTTTTTTTTTTAAATCAAACGGTCATTAATAATATGCAACCGAGACGACGATGCCAGCAGACACCCCCGGGCCCCTCACCTCCACCTGGGCCCCCAGGATGGAGGGGGGGAGGAGCCAAAGCCCATCCCCCCAACTATTCGCCCCTCCTGAAAAAAAGCCTTCTCAGGTCTCCATGAACCATAGGAACCCCCCCGCCCCGAATCGACTCGTGTAAATACGTCCAAACTATATCAATTACATTTTGGGGCGCCTCCCCACTACTCTGCATGCCTCCCCCGAACTGGATCCCCGCCCTCTCCAACTCCACCTCAGCAATAAGCCGCCAGGGGCTGCATGCTGCGTGCGAGGGAAGGGGCATTCTGGGAAGCGGGTGGGGACCTCCATGTGGGTCGGGCTAGCCTTTAAGCTACCGGAGGGTCTCCTGGCCTCCTACCCTTCACCCCAGGAGGGCAACCCATCACGAAAAAAAAAAAAAAGCAGCAATGTGGGGGAAGGAGGAACAGTCACCCAAGCCAAAAACCGGAGCCGAGCTCACACGGTAGAAGCGGAGGCACGGGGGGAGGGGTGGGCTGAGGACAGCTGCTCCCTCGGCCTTAGGAGCATCCCTCTGGTGAATTTCACTCTTTCCTCCTCCTCCCCCACCCCCCACCCCACCCCCGGGGATCTGCACGCCTCTATTGCTGCATGGACTGAGACCTCCCATCCCAGTATTCCTGGGATGCTCTGGCCCTAGCACACAAAATTCCCCAACACCCCCTCCAGATTCCCATCACATGAGGCCTGCCCCCAGAATTCCTGAGACTGAGTCTGGCATCCCGCATCCTCCAAATCCCCACACGCTCCTGGGACTTAACCGCTGCACACAGATGCTGTCCGCACCGCGCCCCCCCCCGCCCCCCCCCCTCACCGCCCACCCATTCCCTGAGCTGCATCCCAGCACCTCAAACCTCCAAGACTTGATCCAGCCCTTCAGCTCACTTTCAGCCTTTGGGATGCTTCCAAATCCTTCCCACACTCTGGACATTTCCTGGACACCCCTAAATCTGACATCAGACATCCTCCTCAGGTTCCCCTGACGCTAGAATTTTCAAGATAAGCTCAATCTGTCTGCAATTCCAGGGAACCAGACCTTCCCGGGGCACCCCCTTTCTTATGCCTAACCCTCCAAGAGCCCCTTTCTTTAAATGGTGCCCCAAAGGCACCTTCTTCATAGACGCCAGTGTTTCCCAGAGAGTCATATTTGTACCCCTGGCGATGTGCTAAGGTTTTAGGCAGTACAAGGACAAACACTTATTTTTAAAGTTTTGTCTTTCCTGGCATTTCGCACATAATTGCTGCTTGGCCAGGACACCGTTTATTTAGGTTAGAGGTGTTTACATTTAAAATGTAGAGCCTGTTCCCTAGTGGAGGGACGCTGGAATAGCAGAAGCTTGGGAAACCACATATCTACCTGGGCTGGGATCCCAGCTCGCCCTTCCCCGGCCTTCTTCAACCCCCCACGTTCGCGGGTGGAAAATTATTTCTCATACCCCATCCTGGCTCAAGAAGGATGCGCTACCTACCCCAAGCCCAGGGACCATATCGGTCCCAGAATCCTTAAGGGACTACCCCTTTTGGAGCTTGGGGCCCATGGAATTAGCAACCTCCCTCCCTCTGCTCCCACGGCCTCAGGAACCCCCCACCCCTCGCCTGAGGATTGGTGGTGGGGGTGTCACTGAGAACGATTCTTGATACAACGATTCCTATGCAAGGGGCATTTTTGAGTCCGCCCATCCTTCCCTTGGACCCTAAACCCTGGCGAACCAGGGGTGAGGGGTGGGGCGGGTTCTGGCGGGAGCGGGGTGGGGCGGGGCAAAGGGCTAGGGGCTTTAAACACCAGGGTATGGGGTTGGAGACTGATTATATTGCCAAAGGGTTTAACTTCTTAAAGCAAAACAAAACCCCAGATACCCCTGACCCTCACGGAAGCCGAACGGTGCAGGGAAAGGGGGTGAGGATTTTTCTAAAGGGTACGGACCTCTTCCCAACGTCTCCCCACTGCTCGCCAATCTGCCACACGTACCCAGCTTTTTAGTTCAGCTTTTAAAAATAGTCACAACCATTATAAACCTCTACACACGTTATTCTTGTTCCCCATCCCCCAAGTCAACAGTGTGGGATTCGGGGAGGGAGAGAGAGAGCTAAAGGGACAACTTCCAAGTCCCGACTCTCCTTTTCCCCCCGGCCGCCAGGGTGCCTGCAACTACACGCATGCGCTGCATGACGCGCTCCCCACACGCATGTCGCGCCCCTCCTGCGCTCCGGGAACGCACGGACACGGGGCGGGGGCGGGGTGATTGGGGAAGGAATGAATGGCGGGGGGTCTTTCTGAATACAGCGGCTCCTCCCCAACACACACACAGCAATAAGTTTCTCTCACTCAAAAGTGGGCGGGGCGGGCCTGTCCTGTTGTTGGGGTGGGGGGGAGTGGCAAGGGGGCGCTCTCAGGGATGGGGGAGGGTGCCCGGAGTCAGTCTGGGGAGGGGAGGTCTGCAAATCGTCCAACTCTGGTGCTAATGGCGGGTCTTCTCAGCCCACCCCCAGGGCAGGGAGGGAGGGGTCGGCACGGCCCCTCCCCCAAGCCTCCCCCACGCCCACCCTGGGTGCATGAACCGCCCGTTGCAGAAGCTGCCGCATGTCACCCCCCCCAAATAAAAAGTGTCATGCCCCCTTCCCACCCACCCTCTCACTCCCCACCAAAATAAAAGTTTCCTTTTCATTTAAAAGTTTCATCCTCTTTGTCTCCAGAGAAGGTCTCCTGATGGGGCTAGGGGCTCTGGGGGCAGACAGAAGGTTGGGACAGAACAGCAGGGTCGTATTAAGATGGCAAGGGCCTGCACTTTGAGGGTCCAGACATCCCCCTCATCGCCGGCTCTCACCTTGTGATTTTGGCGGGGGCAAGTACCTGCTTCAGTTTCCCTGATGGTAAAAATGGGGATCCACACCCCTAACTGGAAAGTCTGTGAGGGCACCTGGGTCATGTGAGCTCCCGGGTCATGTGCCGGTGACTAGTCCCCAGAAAAGGAGTGTGGGCTCAGGAGTTACCCACTCTGAAGTCAGACTGGGTTCAATTTCTTAGTAGCTGTGTGTCCTTGGGCAAGTCTCTCAACTTCTCTGGGCTTGTTTCCACCACTCTAAAAGGGCGAGGGGGGGTGATCTATTAATTCAGCAAACATACTAAGGCCAACTACGTGCCAGGCACTGTTCTAGACACTGGAAGGCAATGAAATCCCTGCCTCTAAGGGTTGTGCTGAGGGTTGAGACTAATGTCCCAAGTTTAGCTCAGCTAAACAAATAGTACGCAGCAAACAGCTCAACAGTCACCACTATCATTGCTTTGCAAAGCCTTGAGGGTCAGCTAGAGTGCAGCAGCCCTTCTGCCACTCGCTGGTGGAGAGGCTTGGAGCAAGGGACCCTGGAGCACTGAGCCTCAGTTTCCCGTCTGTATAATGCAGGGGATACTTTGGAGGAAGGTTGGGTGAGGGGAAAATGAGTTCTTTCACATTAAATGCTGGGTACACGTGAGGTCCCCCGACACTGGCCAGTTGGATTAGAACCAGCAGACTGCCCCCCTCCACTCGCTGCCCCTTGCCCACCCTGTCCCCCTACCCCTGCAGGAACACATACAGCCCCCGAGGGGTCCAGTCGAGGTTGGAGTTTATTTCTGCCAGAGTCTGGAGCCTGGGAGGGTATGGGGGCCTCCTCCAACTCCCATGAGAAACTCCAACTGAACTGTGATCACACAAGAGCAACCAGAAGGGAGCATGGGGGGAGGGGAAGGCGTGAGGTCCCCTTATCTTGCCCCTCTGCAAGGGTCAAAGGCTGGTGGTGGCCTGGGGCTCAGGGTGCTGTTGCTCAGAAGTTCCGGGGTCAGTGACTAAGTGGAGAAAGACACGGGGAGAGAGAGGGAAAGAGGGAGCGGGAGGGGGGAGAGGGAGGAGAGAGAGGGAGGGGGAAGGGGCGTGGGAAGCCCTGGCTGAGGAGGGCAGGGGAGCCATGCTCCCTTCCTAATATAGATCATTCATAACTGAAGGAAGGATTTGGAGCGGGATGGGACCCCAGCTTGCCAACTATACCCGAATTTCTCCCAAGCGAGAGCGCCCCAGTCCCTTCCTCCCTGCTTGCCCGCTCCTCTGTGTTTAGGGGTTCACGGGAAGTCTCAGGCGACCCCCCCCCCGCCCCCACCCCCCGTGGGGTTGATAAGTGCTGTTATGCCAGAGAGTGGCACCATTTCCAAAGTGCAAGAAGCCAGAGGGTTGTTCGTGGGACAGGCACCAAGGGGGCCAGGGAGGGAGGGCCCGGTGGCTGCAGGCAGGGTAGGGTCACTGCGTTGGGGCCGCAGGGGACCCTTCGGGCTCCGCGGGCAGTGGCCCAGACCCCGGCTCCGCCTCCTCCGCCGCCGCCTCCTCGTCGGACACCACGCCCTCCTCCAGTCGGAAAACCTGGCGCACTGAGCGGGTGGTGAAGGTGAGGGGGCCGCGTCTGCGGGGAGGAGAGACCAGGGGGCAGAGAGAAAAGTGAGAGATAGGGAGATATGGAGAGACAGAATAAAATGGGGAGGGGGGCACAGAGAGATGAGGGGACAGCGAGATACTGGGGTTTATGGAGCGACGGTGCGCATGTGCGGGGTGGTGGCCTTACCGAAGCCGGTTCCTCAGCGTGTTCAACTCCCGGTTCATGGACTCGGAGGCCTCTGTGACATCCTCCAGCTCGTGTTGCAGCCTCCGGCGGACTGCCTGAGCCCGGGACGCCTCCTCCTCGGCCTCCTCCAGCTGCCGCTTCAGCTGCTTCACTCGAAGGTTCCCCTTCTCCAGCTTGGTGTGAGCAGGGGGGCCGGGTCATTTCTCTGGGTGCTACCCTCACCCAGAGCTCCCCACAGCTCATCCCTCCTACATCCTGACTCTGTCCTGTGCCCTGCCATCTATTCATGCTTTGTTCTTTTCTCCTAGATCCTCTCACCAGCCTCCACCTCAGATTCAAATGTGAGGTCATCCCCCACTCAGCCTCAGAGGAATCTTTCTATGCTCAGGGCTGACCCTGCCCCTTCCCTGCTCAAAGTCCTCCGTGATTCCCCAGTACCCCTGGGACAAGGTCTCAGCCCTTCAGCCTGGCATTCCAGGCCCTGCAGGGTCTTCTTCCCATAAACACACTGATCAGACCATCTTCACTGAGACCCTCCCCAGACCCTGCCATCTCTCTCTCCATGGAGGGGACATACCTAATCTGTCTCCTGCCAACTCCTCTGACCTCATTTCTTATCATTCAACCCCCCAACCTCATTCTTCTCTCAAGCAATCCTGGTCTGCTTTTTGGCTTGGAACTCACCAAGCTCATTTCCATACCCCAGGGTCTTTGCACCTGCTGTTCCCTCTTCCTGGCTCTTTCTCACCCTTCAGTATCAATTCAACTGTCACTTCCTTAGACAGGTCTTGCTGACACCCCACCCCCAATCTAGGGGGGATTCCCCAGTCCTCTGTGTCCCCCTCTCTCTTCATTCTCTTTTTTCTTCATAGCCCCTGTCACAATCTGTAATCATCTTTACTTGTTTATAGGTTTATGGTATCTTTCTTTTCCTACGTTGAAAATGTGAGCTCTTTGAGAGCACAGTCCTTCTCTGTGTCATTCACAGCCACATCTCCAAAGCCCTGCACAGTGCCTGGCACATAGAGGGTGCTCAACAATTGTTTTGTGAGATGAATGGGGAATAAAACACAGCTGAGCTTTTAAGGGCACAGCAACTATAATCAGTCACATTTGAGCCTGGGGTGGAAGCTGGCAAGAGGATCTGATCCAGGCTCTCTATTGACTGTGTGACTCTGGGGCAAATTATATCCCCTTTTAAAGTTTCCATTTTCTCGCCTGTGAAATGGAGCTGATGAGGGAACGTAAGCATGTATTTTGTAAAAAGCAAGTAGCATACTACTTGGGACACAGTAACTGCTCAATAAATAATTAAGAAAACAGACTCTGCAGCCAGAGTGCTGGAGTGTGAACTCTGGCTCTATCTCTTACTAAATAAATAATGGTGAGCAAGTTAATTCACCTTTCTGTCTCAGTTTTCTCACCAAAATTAGAGGGAAAATAATAGTTTAACCTACCTCATAGAGTTCGGATAAGAATTAAGTGTACTATATGTTATGTCTTTAGCATATTGCCTGGCTCGTAGAAAGCACTCAGTAAACAGCAGGTGTTGTTATTTTAGCTGTGGCCAAGCCTCTGGATAGGGTTTAACTTCTTCCCTCTCCCTGGCTGTCTAAGGTCCCCACCAGGGCCTTTCCTGGATTCCAGAATTTATGGATCACAAAGTCACTGATTCCAGCTCTCTGCTGACGCACCAAGCCCCAGGATGGTGTCTGCACTCAGTTCCAGCCCAGCACCCACACGTTCTCTTGTGATGGGAACTCACTGCCTCCAGAGATGGCATGTGCTACTTCTCTGTCAGTGGTCCCCCCACCACTCCCACTGCACCTCAATGACATCAGCTGCTCACCTGGTCCCGGAGCTGGTCAGCCACCCTCCGCTCCTCCTCCACCTGGAGCACCACCTCTTTAAGCCTCTTCTCAGCCCTGCGCACCAGCTTGCCAGAGAGGATGCGCTCCCTATGGAGAGGTATGAACGGGAGAACCAGGAGAGCTGCTCACCTGGGGCTCAGTCCCCCAAGCCTCGTCCAGTGGCTACCTGCTCTCAGAGTGGCCTCTGCCCTCTTTTCCACCCACAACTGGCTCCCACAGTCTACTCAGGCCAGACACTGGCACCCAGGCTCCCACCAGGGAATCTAGTCCTTAGCTTCTAGTAAGATGCCTGAAGGTCCTAAAGGGTCTCCGTGGCTATACCAGTTTTCCATATCCCACTCAGTCTCTCATATTCACCTGTATTCCCCCACCACCCCGCCCCCAGTCTTCCTCCTCTCAGGGGACTGACCCACTGACCACCAGTCCCTAAGTCAGACCACCAGGCATTGTCCTCACCCCTTCTCTCTCCTTTGCCCCACCCCCAGCCTGTTAGTAACCGAACCCTGTCCCATTGCCCCCTGGACTCTGTCTTGTCCCCTCCTCAGCCTCACAGCCCTAGCCCCCAGTTCAGGACTCATCATCTCCCACCTGACCTTCCCTCTACCTGGCCTGGAATTCTCTCTCAATTTCTTTCTCTAGCTTTCTGTGTTTGTGGAACAGTCTGGAAGCCCAAAGCTCCATCTCCAACCATCTCTGTTGTCTTCTCCCCTTCTCACTCACACACTTTCCCTGGACAAGCTCAGCTGTGCCCCAGGTTTCTACAACCATCAACAGCCTGTTGTCTGCTAAATCCGTCTCCTGAGCTCCAGCCTGGTTCAGCCCCCAGCCTCAGCTATCCCCAGACCCTGCACACCCTGCATTGGGCTCAATGCCTTCTCCCAAACCTGCTCCTCCTCCTAATCCCCCATGATCCACCTAGATATGCAGGTCAGACACCTGGGGCCATCCTTACCTCCCTCTCTTCCCTCCCGTCTCCTTAATTTCCCCCGTCCCCACGGTCCCTGCTCATCCACACCTGGGTGAAGTCCATGTGATGGGGCCCCTAGCAATGGGCAGTGCTTGGCAGCCATGACTGGACATTCCCTTAAATCTGAGCCAGCCACATGACTTTCTTTCTTTCTTTTTTTTTTTTTTGTTGGCCATGCCATGTGCGGCATGCAGGATCTTAGTTCCCAGAACAGGGATCAAACCCATGCCCCCTGCAGTGGAAGTGTGGAGGAGCCCTAACCACTGGACCACCGGGGGATTCCCTACATGACTTGCTTTAGTAACAGGATGTGACAGAAGTGACACTGTATCAGTTCCAAATCTAGACCCCAAGAAGCCCTCACTCTTGGAACCTTCACTTTGTCATGTGCACAATCCTGGGCCAACCTGGAGCAGAGACAAGTTAGCCTAGTTGTCCCAGGCCAGGCTGGAGACATACGAGAGCCCAGCCAAGATCAGCAAATCCATCTAGCTGACTTTCAGCTGAGCAAAGATGCATGAGTGAGGCCCACCAAGCTCAGAGCAGCAGAACCTACCAGCCAACCCAAAGACTCATGAGCAATAATAAAAAATTGTTGTTTTAAGCCACTTAAATTTTAAGGTGGTTTGTTATGCAGCTATAGCTAACTGCTACACTACTGTTTAAATTATATAGTGGGAATGCAGTTACTTGCAGCACAAAGCATCCTAAATGACATAGGAAATCATCAACCATTAATATTATGATGCCTTTTGGATGTTTCTAAACCATGTGCTTGTAACACAGCTCCCCTTCATCTCATTGACCAGAATGTGAGGATTGCCCTCCAGCCGTGCCTTCCCCTCCCGCCTACCTGCTCTCCTGCTCCAGCTGCTCCTCAGCCTGGGCCAGCTTAGACTCAAGGGCAGCGATGATCATCTTCTGGCGGGCCCGGGCCCCAGCGTCTTCCTCACCCAGGCGTCCCCGGAGCTCCTGGACCTGCCGCTCCAACTGCTGCCGCCCGCTCTCTGCCTTGGCTGAGAAACTGCGCTCAGCTGACAACTCTGTGGTCAGTGATTCCACCTGCATCAGTGGGAAAGGCAGGACTGTCATGGTGGAGTCTCAGAGGGAAGGTGGGAGGTAAATGCAGGCACCTCCCACAACTAAGTGAGTTGATGATTGTTACATAAACAGCACAGGACCTGGTATATACTAAATACTCAACAAATGGTAATGTGTATTTTTCTCCAATTGGCTCATCAGCCAATGGCAGTGCCAGCCCTGGGTTTTAACCTTTTAGATAGGTTTTTGCTATTTTAGTAAGCCCACAAGATTATCACAAACTTGTTTAAACGCTATAACTTCTACCTTTGACTGTGAATGCGTCTATTCCAAGGGTTATCACAGTTTTTTTTTTGTTTGTGTTTTTTTTTGTGTGCGGTACGCGGGCCTCTCACTGCCGCGACCTCTCCCGCCGCGGAGCACAGGCTCCAGACGCGCAGACCCAGCAGCCACGGCTCACGGGCTCAGCCGCTCCGCGGCACGTGGGATCCTCCCGGACCGGGGCACGAACCCGCGTCCCCTGCATCGGCAGGTGGACTCCCAACCACTGCGCCACCAGGGAAGCCCGGGTTATCACACTTTTGTTCGCACCAGGCTCATCTGGGGAGCTTGTTAAAAAATTGTGGACTGCAGGGTCGCCCCGCTCCAGAGATTCTGATTCAGCAGGTCTGGAATGGGGTCCACGAATCCGCATTTTCAACAAGCATCTCAGGTGGTTTTGAAACGAATGATATGCAGGACCGTTTTGAGAAATGCCGGCTCAATGAACAGGAGCTACTACATTGGGAATGTGTAAACATACCTCTAATAATAGTGCCTGTTTATTTATTCAGCTCCTACTCTGAGTGAGGTCCTATGCCGGGGACACAGAAATTAGTCAGATCCAGTCTGATTCATACTTTACTTCATTTCACCCTCAAAGGAAGACATCGACGTGGTGATTAGCATATGCTTTTTTTTTTTAAACCTTTTTTGGAAAATAAAACCGTGATATAGAAAAAGTAAAAAACAGATCAAATATATGGCTTAATGGGTTTATAAAAGGCAGACATCATTGTCGCCCCTGCCCAGGTCAAGAAACAGAACTTTACGCACCCATCCTAATAACAACCTCTTCCTTTTCCCCCAAATAGTATGTCATCCTGACTTTGGGGGTGATCACTTCCTTGCTCTTTTTTCGAGTTTTATTACTCAAAGATGCATCCCTAGATTCTATAGTTGAATCCTGCCCATTAAAAAAAAAAAAAAGAAACTTGTATGGACTTCCCTAGTGGTCCAGTGGTTAAGACTCCACCTTCCAATGCAGGGTGTGTGGGTTCGATCCCTGGTCAGGGAGCTAAGACCCCACATGCCTCACAGCCAAAAAAACCAAAACACAAAACAGAAGCAATATTGTAACAAATTCAATAAAGACTTTAAAAATGGTCCACATCAAAAAAAGCTTTAAGGGACTTCCCTGGTGGTCCAGTGGTAAAGAATCCGCCTTCCAATGCAGGGGACATGGGTTCGATCCCTCGTTGGGGAACTAAGATCCCGCATGCCGCAGGGCAATTAAGCCCATGCACCACAACTACTGAGCTCGAGCGCCTCAACTAGAGAGCCCGCGTACCACAAACTACAGAGCCCACGCACCCTGGAGCCTGTGCACCACAACTAGAGAAGAGAAAACCCACATGCCACAACTAGAGAGAAGCCCACATGCTGCAACGAAAGATCCTACATGCCTCAACTAAGACCTGATGCAGCCAAATAAAAATAAAAATTAAAAAAAAAATCTTCTTAAAAATTTGTATATGACTTTTAAGTCTCTTTTAATCTACAGTTCCCTACTCCATCCCTTTTATTTCCTTACAATTTATCTGTTGAAGAATCTGGGCTGTCTGACCTACAGAGTTTCTCTGCATCTGTATTTTCCTGATTACACATTCACGGTCTAACTCAGCATGCTTCTGTGTTCGGTTTCCTTCAAATAGGCAGCTCGGTCCAGGGAATTAATTCTTTTTCTCTATGAGTTTTCAAGGTAATGAAATGGTTCCATATCATTTTATGAAGGTGACTCTACCGTGTTGAACAGTCGTCCACCAAGAACTCATGCCCATCTGGAACCTCAGAACGTGACCTTATTTGGAAAGACAGTCTTTGGAGGTGTAATTTGTTAAAAGAAGATGAGGTCATACTGGATTGGGGTGGGCCCAAAATCCAATATGACTGGTGTCTTTACAAGTAGAGAAGGAGGCACAGACACATAAAGAGGACACAGGGAAGGCCGTGTGAAGATAGAGGCAGAGATTGGGCTGATGCATCTACAAGCCAAGGATTGCTGGCAACCAGCAGCAGCTGGAAGGGAGGCCTGGAACCGATGCTCCCTCAGAAGGAAGCAATCTGATGACACCTTGATTTTGGACTTCTAGCCTCCAGAACTGTGAGAGAATAAGTTATTGTTGCTCTAAGCCACCCAGTTTGTGGCAATGTTACAGCAGCCTCAGGAAATTAATACAGTGACTAATTAGTATTTTTTAAAATATCATTGTGAACTCGTGTATTTAAACAGATTTGATGGATTTAAAGCAGTGCGATTCTGACCCTTGTTGAAGCTCAAGTTGCTCCATTTAGGGCCAGTGGGAGCCTTTCCAGGTTGACTTCTAAGTGCTTTTGAGATAACCAGGGTGTGTTATGGACTGAATGTTTGTGTCCCCTCCAAATTCATACGTTGAAGCCCTAATCCCCATGTGATGGTACCTGGAGATGAGGCCTTTGGGAGGTAATTAGGATTAGATGAGAAATGTGAGGGTGGGGCCCCTACGATGGCATTAGTGCCCTTGTAAGGAGATACCAGAGAGCTTGCTCTCTCTCTACCCCCACATGCACAAAAAGTCGAGGCCAGTGAGTGCACAATGAGATGATAGCCACATATAAGCCAAGAGAAGAGGCCTCAGAACGAAACCTATCTTACTGGCACCATGATCTTGGACTTCACAGTCTCTAGAACTGTGAGAAATAAATTTCTCTTACTGAAGCTGCCCAGTTTATAGTGTTTTGTTATGGCAGCCTGAGCAGACTAAGGCATGGTATGACAAGATGGTCCAGGCTACTCCGATTCATTTCCTGATTCAGATCTGGAATGAGCCATTTCTTCTGAAAAAAAAAAAAAAAAAAGCCCCATTTTCTTTTAGTGGGGGAAATGGTATTTCTAGACCACGATGTTCATTGCTTTTGGGTTGGTTATTGTTTAGAGGCTTTTTTGGTGGACAGAGATAGGATGGATCTATACAAATTACCCCATAAGTTCACATGAATACATCCAAGTCAAATTTGGGACTAGAGGGTTTTTGTGTGTTTTTTGTTTTGTTTTGTTTTGGCCGTGCCACACAGCTGTGGGATCTTAATTCCCCAACCAGGGACTGAACTCGGGCCACAGCAGTGAAAGCCCAGAATCCTAACTACTAGGCCACCAGGGAACTCCCTATTTGTTTGTTTTTAACTTAGCCTGTTCTCCATGACATCTATATATTGGTTCTCACGTGCTGATGATCCTCAGATTATGAACACAGGTAGAGATGATAGAATTAGAATATCCCATCCTTAATCATTTACTTTATCCCACATTATACACATAATATTACTATTACCAATATAATTACTGAATATAGTAATAAATTTTTTTTTGCATATTTGCCCATTCTCTCCATTTAAAAAATAGTTGTGTTATAAATAAATGAGCATTTAGCCAATTATCCTTCTTATTCCTTTTCAGCCTTCACTTAGTTGTAGAGCTACGGGCAGACTGTATGCTCGGTACTCTCTTTAGCTGATGTCTCTCTAGTGACCCTGATCATCTGAACCTGGATCTCCAGGGCAGTGGTTCTGACTCCTCATGCCTCAGAACCACTTGGAGAGCTTGTTAAAACACAGATTCCTGGGTTTCCCCACCTCCAGCATCCCTCATTCATTCGTTCCTCATTCGCTTGGTTGGGGCCCCAGAACTTGCATTTCCAACAAGTTTCCAGGTGAGGCTGATACTGCTGATCTCGGGGCCACACTTTGAGGACTGCTGCTCTCCTAGATTCTTCAGGAAGGGCTCCTGGGAATAACAGTCTCTGAGTTCTTGCACGTTGACAACTTGTTTATGTCCTTTATACATGAAGGTAAGTCTTATATCTTATAGGTAACCAACAAGGACCTACTGTATTGCACATGGAACTATACTCAATATCCTGTAATGGAAAATAATCTTAAAAAGAATATATATGCATATATATAACTGAATCACTTTGCTGTACACCTGAAACTAACACAACATTGTAAATCAACTATATTAAAAAAAAACCCCAAATATCTGCACATAAAAAAAAAAAGAAAAGAAAGTAAGTCTTGCTTGATATAAAATCCTTGCCTCACATTTTCTTTCTTTGAGTATCATAACTATATCCCTCTATTTTCTCCCAGCATAAAGTCTTGCTGTGAAAAATCTGATGACAATCTAATTTTCTTTTTCTTATATATCACTTGTTTATTTTTTCCTGGATGGCTAAAGAATTTTTCACTCTCTTATAAGTCCAAGGGTTTTTATTAGAATCTATCATGGTATGAGTTAGTATGGGTCAATATCTTCAGGTACACAGTGGCTACAAACTTTTCTGCTTTAGGAGTTTTCTTGCATTATGGTTTCTGGTTATTTGCTCTGACCCCTTGCTTTGATTTTCTTCTTTGGGGGCTCCTATTATCCATATGTTGGATCTTCTCTGCCTGTCTTCAATATTTGCCATTTTCTTATGGATTTCTTTTTGTGTCTTTTATAAGTTTTATTTTGGGGACTTCGCTTCTGCCACAGTGGTTGAGAGTCCGCCTGCCGATGCAGGGTACACGGGTTCGTGCCCCGGTCCAGGAAGATCCCACATGCTGCAGAGCAGCTGGGCCCGTGAGCCATGGCCACTGAACCTGCACGTCCGGAGCCTGTGCTCCGCAACGGGAGAGGCCACAACAGTGAGAGGCCCGCGTACCGCAAAAAAAAAAAAAAAAAAAGAATCCGCCTGTCAATGCAGGGGACACAGGTTCGATCCCTGGTCCAGGAAGATCCCACATGCCACAGAGCAGCTAAGCCCGTGTGCCACAACTACTGAGCCCGCGCACCACAGCTACTGAAGCCTGCGCACCTAGAGTCCGTGCTCCACGACAAGAGAAGCCACCACGACAAAGAGTAACCCCCACTCGATACAACTAGAGAAAACCCGTGCGCAGCAGTGAAGACCCAATGCAGCCAAAAATAAATAAATAAATAGGAAATAGGTTTTAAAAAAAAAGTTTTATTTTGATTTTTTTTGAAAGGTTCTCCTTTTCACCAACAGCCAAAGATGTGGGCTGGGCTAAGTCACATCATTCTTTATATGACTGTAGTATCCTACGGGCTCTCCACTAGGCATATACTGGCTTATTTATTTCATTTATAATGAGCACCCAGTACTGTTTGAGGTAAAAACTAAGAACTAAAACTAAGACAGAGGCCCTATGCTCAAGGTGCTTATACTCTGTTGGGAAGATGGACCACAAGACAAATAAGTAAATATATAATAGAATGCCAGGCAGTGGTAAGTGATATGAAGAGATTAAAGCAGAGAGAATGGACAGAAATTATGGGAGGGAGGGTGGCTGTTTTACACAGGGTGGTCAGGGAAGGCTGTTTTGAGGGAGTGAGATGTGTGATGGTTTGGGAGAAGGGCTTTCCAAGAGGAGGAAACAGCAAGTGCAAAGGCCCTGAGGTAGTAATAAACTAGGCATAGTCAAGGAATAGTGAGGAGGCTGGTGTGGCTGAAGCAGAGTGAACTAGGGGAGAAAGGGTTAGAGATAACTAAGGTCTGAATTAGCCAGGGACCAGAGTGTGGGGCCTTTTTGGTGACTGAGATTTTACTCTGAGTAAGATGGGAGTGCATCATCATGGTGTATGACTGCTTCTCCTACTGGTCTAGGGGCTCCCCAAGGGCTGAGCTGGGTTCTTACTCCTCTCTGAGTCCCCAGCATGAGAGGTCTCAAAATGTATCTTTTAAAATGTATGAAATAATAAAGATGTAGGTCTCTCTTTGGAAATCTCACCCCTCTAATGTCTGCTTGGCAAACTCTTAACTTCCTACAAGGCCTCTTAAGGAATCACCTCTATCAGGAAGTCTTCCCTGATAGCCCCCAGCCTCCAGGCTGGATACTGATCCAGTCTCCTCTACATTCTCACAGTGTCCTGTGCTTCCTCCATTTTCATTTGAATTTCGGTATTGGGATAGGCTGTTTCCTCCATCAGACTAGGATGTCCTTAAGGGCAGAGACATGGAATGATCCATCTCTAGGTCCCTAGCACACCCAGAATAGGATATGGGCCTCCAGAAGCCTCATAAAATATTTATAAATAAATAAACAAATGAAATATGCTTTTGTCTGTCTGCCTAGCTCCTATGTATCTTTAAAACCCAGACAAATGCCCCTTCTTGCAAATGCCTCTCTTGCAGAGAGTTCTCTCCCTCTCGCTACTGGGCCCTCAATACTTATATTATCACACATGTCACTCTGTAATGTCATGGTGTAATTCCCTGTCTGTTTCCCCAGGGAACTCTGCAGGATAGAGACTCCACATAATTGATCCCTGAATCCAGCCTTTGAGAAGCTTCAGAAATACAAGTGAATGAATGCATCAATGTCTCCCCCACCTTGAGAACTCCTATTCAACCTTCAAAACCCAACTCAAATATTCCCTTTTCCTACGTCTGTTGAATAAGAGAACTGAAGGTGTTATGGTCCCAGGTCAGCAAGGACCCAGGCTGGCAGTGGTGACCCAGCTGTGCTCACCTGCAGAAGCAGCTTGCGGTAGCGATCATTGAGCAGCTCTGCATTGCTCTGCTCCTCCTCCAGCTCCTCTTCCATTTGCCCCAGGCGCCCCTCCAGCTGACGCTTCTCATCCAAAATGGCAGCCCTAGGGAGAATGGGCACGGGGGCGGTGAGAGAGCAGGATGGCCAGAGGAGGGCGCCCTGCCCCACATTACCAGGGACCACTCACTTGCTAAGGCTGCCGTTGGCCACCTCATCTGCCATTTCGTCCCGCTCCTGCTGGGCCTGCCGCCGGGCACGGTCTGAGGCGGCCAGTTCCTGTGATGAGCGAGAGAGGGGGTGGTCAGCTGTGGTGAGGGGAGGCTGTCTGGGCACTGGTCTTCCTGCCCCTCACACCTCAAGTCTCTTGGCCTTTTTTTCACTGCACTTGAACATGCTGCCCCTGTATAACCTTGGAATGAACTTCAGTCCATAGGCAGATGTCTCCTAAATCCGTCTCCGGAGCCCCTGGTCCGTGTCCACCTCTTGCTGCCCCTCAAGGTCCCTCACCCTCATAGCCTCCTCACTGAGCCCACTATCTCCTTTCAAGCCAGTTCCTCCTCCAGTTTCCCCCAGTCATCGGGCCAGACCTCCTCGACTCCTCTGCCTCCTTACCACCCATAGCCCTGTCTGTCCTGCCCTTTTACTCTGCCCTGGTCCCTCCTCTGCGTCCCACAGCCCTGGCTCAGGCTTCATCCTCCCTCCCCAGCCTCCCAGCCTCCATTCTCCCCCTAGTCCATGCCCCACACCGCCCCAGAGAGGGCCTTGCGGCTGCGCCTCAGGACCCTCTCTGGGCTCCCAAGCTTCCCCCCAGGCCCCGCCTCCCTCACTTCCCCCACGGACCCGCTCATCCTGGCATCACCTCTTGCAGTCGCAGCACTTCCGCCTCCAGCCCCTTGAGGCGCTTCTCACTCTCCCGGTTCTGGGCAAAGATCTCCTCCCGGGAGCTGCGCGACTCCTCCACCTCCCGCCACAGCTCCTTCATCTGGGCCTGGGAGGAATTTAGCGAGTGAGCGGACCCAGCCTGATCGTGACTCACGGGGACGCCCCCTACCCTCGCATCAGCCCTGTGGGGGCTCCCCGTGAGCAAGCAGAGCCCTGCGGACCTGGGCTTCTGCACCCCGCCCCCGGCCGCTGGCTGTGTGACCTTGGGCCAGCCCCTTCCCATCTCGGGGCCTCACCTCTTTAAAAAAGAAGCACATCAAAATTAAAGTAAGCCTAAAATGGGGATAGTATTTGGGCTCTGCAGTAATAATAGGGATGGGAAACACCGATCACTTACCTTGGGCCAGGCTCTATTCTACAGACACACTGACTCCTTTAATCCTCACAACTCCAGTTGGTGGGGACTATTTTCCTCCCCAGTTTACAGATGGAGAAACTGAAGCACAGCGAGGTTCAGCAACGTGCTCAGCGTGGTAAGTGGCAGAGACAGGACCTGAACCCAGGCTGTCTGGCCCTGGAGTTCACCCTTTTAGCCACTTTGATACCTGGCCACGTTATTGATGATTGATTGATTGGCCGCGCCAGGTGGCACGCGGAATCTTAGTTCGCAGACCAGGGATCGAATCCGCGCCCCCTGCCGTGGAAGCGCAGAGTCGAAACCACTGGACAGCTAGGAAAGTCCCAAGCTACCTGGTCACATTATTGAGTGTGTAGGGATGCCGGTAAAAGGGTTTTTCTCCTCAAAGGTGCTTAAAATAAAAATAAAACACAAACGAAATGTCCATCGCCGTTAAAAACAAAAATCCCCACCCTATCTTTACAATGGTGTAGCGAGAGTTTGTTGATATAGTGAGGACAGCGGGCAGGCTTGGTAGTAGAGGGTAACTACCATCACTGTTACTCACATTATTATTATCTGCTTGATTATAATAGTTTTTCAGTGTAGGGGTTTTTGCTCAGTGATGACATGGTTTATAATTTTCACTTTTTGGGAGGAATCTTCATACATCAGTGCTGCCCAACAGAAATACACTGCAAGGACCTACGTTCTTTAACATTTTCTAGTAACTATATTAAAAAGGTAAAAGGAAATAGGTAAAACTAGTTTGAATACTATATTTTATGTAGCCTAATATATCCAAAATATTATTATTTCCATTTATAATCAATGTGAAAATTATTGAGATGTTTTACTTTATGAAGTCTTCTGAATCTAGCATGTAACTTGGATTTTGGACCCACCCACCTTTTTTTTTTGGCCTCACCAGGTAGCTTGTGGGATCTTAGTTCCCCAACCAGAGATGGAACCTGGGCCCGCAGCAGTGAGAGCAGAGTCCTAACCGCTGGACCGCCAGGGAATTCCCTTTTTTTTTTTCCCCTGCCACATTTTAGATGCCCAGTAGCCACATGGGGCTGGTACCCTCTGTATTGGACAGGCCAGGTCTATACTTAAAAAAAACAAAAATAGAGACTTCCCTGGTGGTGCAGTGGTAAGAATCTGCCTGCCAATGCAGGGCACACGGGTTCGAGCCCTGGTCCGGGAAGATCCCATATGCTGAGGAACAACTAAGCCCATGAGCCACAACTACTGAGCCTGCGCTCTAGAGCCCGCGTGCCACAACTACTGAGCCCGCGTGCCTAGAGCCCATGCTCCCCAACGAGAGAAGCCACCGCAGTGAGAAGCCCACGTACCGCAACGAAGAGCAGCCCCCGCTTGCGGCAACTAGAGAAAGCCCGGGTGCAGCAACTAAGACCCAATGCAGCCAAATAAATAAATAAATTTATATTAAAAAAATAGACTTTACTTTTGAGAGCAGTTTTAGGTTCCCAGCAGTTTTGGGCAGAAGGTACAGAGATTTCCCACACAGCCCCTACCCTCACACATGCACAGTCTCCCCCATTATTAACATTCCCCACCAGAGTGGGACCTACCTTGATGGTAGGTATCAGTGATGAACCTACCTTGACACATCATCATCCAAAAAAATTCTTTTTAAACAACCATGTATAAGTTTCATAATGGGGCTGGGGGGGAACCCTAAGGTATTTCCACTTCAAAAATGAAATACAATGAGGAAACTGCACTTACACATTATGCATTTTAAATAAAGGAAGTAAAAAACAGGAAAAGAACCCAATGAGCCTTTGGGGCATGGATGTTTACAAAGCTGTTGCCTACGCTGGGTGCAGCTCCTGGGATCGAGAGGGCGGGGCCCCAGTTGGTTTTGGAGCCGGAGGGAGGTGGGGCCCTCCCTGGTCCGAAGCTTAAGCTCCACCCCTTACCTGCATCTTGCGAAGCTGCTTCACGGCCTCCTCCTTGCCCTGTCCGCTGGCCGCGGTCTGGGCCTTCAGCTCCTCCAGCTCGGCCTCCAGCTTCTTGCGGGCGGCCACGGCCAGAGCACGCTGCTTGCGTTCCTCGTCGCGTTCCACCTCTGCATCCCTCAGCTGGGACGGGGGAGGCCGGGAGGGGTGGGCTCAGGGGACGGGAGGCCCAGGTTCCCTCTACATGCTAGTGACATAGATGTCTACCCTCCAGCCCTGGCCCAGGCCTCCAGCCCCGTTCCTCCTGCCCCTTGCCTCTCTCCACCACCAAACCCCATCATCCTCTCCAACCCCACAGCCCCAGCTCAGGCCTCACCCTCCCCGCTTGCCCCAGCTTCCTCTCTGCTCCCATCTTTCCCCCGCCAGCCCATTCCCGATGGCTCCAGAAGGGTCCTTCCACAATCAGAGCTGACACTGCCCCTCCCCTGCTCATGGCCCTCCTGCGGCTCCCCAGTGCCCCCAGGACTAAGTTTTGGATGAGCCCATGGCTGGATCAGTGGAGCCAGGCGAGATCAAAAAAACACCCAGAGACACCCTCAACCCCCCGCCTTGGATCACGTCTTCATCTCTCTCAGGGCCTCCCAGCTCCAGTCTTCCCCGCTCCAGTCTGCTGCCCACATGGCCCCAGAGGGGTCTGACACTCAGAGCTGACCCGCCCCTCCCAGGCTCAGCACACATCACCTAGCGGAGAACCTTGCCCACTGCAGACCACAGGAAATTCCTCCACTGAATGAATACTGAATGAATGAATGGTGCAGAGACAGAGAGAAAGAGATGGAATGAATGAGGAAGCAGGTGAAGGAGTAAATGAATATGGGAGGAAGGTCGTGGATGAAGTGGGGTGCAGATGAGCTGGTCAATGAATGAGTAGATGCGTGCCTGGGTAGGTTGTGGGTGTGGAGGGCTAGATAGTGGAGTGACTGGGCTGGGGACAGGAGGTTGATTGGAAGCGGGTGTTGGGTGCATGGAGGGGAAGTCAGATGCAGAGTTGGTTATGTAGAAGTGCTGGTTGCTGGGGAGGCTGTATATGGGCGGCCGGGTGGCTCAGTAGATGGGGTGGTAGCTGGGTGGAGGGTTTTGGCGGATGGAGGGTGTCTGAATGGGTCAACAGGATGTGCGTGTGGGCTCATGGGTCATGATGGGTGAGTGGGTTGGGAAACAGGAGGCTGGCTGGCTAGCAGGAGGGACTTGGGTAGAAACACGGAGTAGAAGGTGGGTGGGTGAGACTTCCGGCCTCCCTTGCTGCCTGTAAGCACCAGGGCATCCCTCGCTGGACGGGCGCCCTGCCTGTACCTGCTTGGCCAGCTGCCGCCGCCTCTCCTCACCAGCCTCGTCTCGGCCCTGCAGGTCCCGCTCGTGCTGCGCCTTGAGGGCCTGCACGGTCACTTCCAGGCGCAGCTTGGCATCCTCCGCCGCCGTCAGCTCATCCTCCAGCTCCGTCACTTGTGTCCGCAGGTCGTTGGCTGCCTGTTCGGCCACCCGGCGGGCTCGCTCCAGCTCGTGTACCTGGAGGGGAGGGAGAGTTAGCACTGGGGCACCTGGGGCACCGAGGAATGGGGACGCCAGGACCCGAGGTCTATCCTAGGCTACAGGGGAGGGAAGCTTGGACAGACGAGGGGGAGGCAGCAAGTTGACGTGCCCATCCTAGTTCGCTCATTCATTCACTCGTTCAACATTTCCTGAGCACCTACTTACTGTGTGTCTCATTCTGGATCATCCTAGAACATATTTTATTAATAACCTATGCACCGTAAGTCTATTATCGGAAGCTCCTGAGAATCCAATTCCAGTGTTTGTGAGGTCGGCTGACTCTCACTCATGGTGGATTATTTCCTCGTAGGTGTTGTGATCTTTTTTTTTTTTTTTTTTTTGGCCAGGACCTGCGCAGCTTGTGTGATCTTAGTTCCCCGACTGGGTATTGAACCGGGGCCCTGACAGTGAAAGCTCAGAGTCCTAACCACTGGACGCCCAGGGAATTCCTGGTCTTGTGATTGGTTTGTGAGCTCACTTCGTTGTGGCTTCACCTTCAGGAATCGCGTGTGGAAATGTGTTGAAGGCACGTAGCTCCAGAGTTAGCAGTGTTGGTTCCTGCCAGACTCCCCGGGATATTACCAACCCACTAGCGACTACTATTTTTTTCTCAGCGTGGGGCTTTCCAGACCTTTCAGGGAGGTGTAAATGAAAACCCCAAAGACCCTGTGAAAGCAGACCTGGGCTTATGAATTCTCAAAGACACCCCTCCACGGCCTCTCCTTAATTGTCACCTCCTCAGAGAGGCATCCCCTGGCCTGTCAGGGCCTCCCTGTTACCCATGCTCCTGGCACTGAGTCGCTCTCTGACTCAGCCCTAGTCACAGTGGTCCTTTACTATGTGCTTATGTGTCTTTTTGGGCAACACCCCCTCCCACATTGGCCTGTGCGCTCCACAGGGCAGGGACTATATCTGCTTATCACCCCTGCCTAATTACCCTCATGAAAATGCTGGTCAGTGACAGTATCTACTTTCAGTGCTTAGAAGGGTCCAACTGGTCCCCCTTTTATTTGGCACCTGCCAATCAACTTGGTTGACTTGAAGGACTCAAACTTCTCCCATCAACATCCTACTTCCCACCAAGGCCTTTGGAGTCACTATATATAACTTAACACTTTTCCCAAAGGACAGGCCTTAGCAGTTTGAGCATGAGTTGGATTATCCTTGGGGCTGCAGGCCAAGGGTGTGTCATGGGGATGGAGGTTCTTTCCAGGCCTGGCTGAAAGCTCCATTGGATTAATGCCAGAGCATGCGGAGAAAATAAAGCCCTCGGCCATTGCACCCCCGGCAATAAGGAAGGATGCTGGGACTGTGTCTGCCCAGGGACCCAACTAAACACGCCTTCCGTGAGTGCCTCCCGTCATTAGCCAGGGTGGCTTGTGGCCCTGGGCCTGTTCTGCTACATGCTCCACAAATATATTTATTGCGCACATGAAAAAAGGATGGTGTGGAGGGTGTCTCAGACCTTTCAGAAGCCTGGGAGGCTGGGATACTGGCTGGGCGAGGGGGGATGGGGAACTGGCCTGGGAGACCCCCGCACAGGCCCTGGAGGGATGTATGAGTTGGGGGAAGATAGAGACCTGGTAGGGGAGCCTGTGTGTGCTCAGTGGAGTTGGGGGGTGGCAAGGCGGGGTGTCTTCACAGTGTGTGTGTGGGGGGGGGAGGGGGTATATGTGTGGTGTGTGTGTGGTATGTATGTATGCGATGTGTATAATGTGCGTGTGGTGTGTGTATGTGCATATATGTGTGTGTTGTGTGTTGTGCGTGCACATCCGCATGTTTGTGGAGTGAGTCTCAGGCTGTATGTTGTGGTACATTTTCTTCATTTTCTTTTTTCTTTCTCTCTGAGTCACATACACACAGATGAGTGGTTCTCATGCTCTGTGTGTACACATGAGCAAGCGTGCTTAATGGAAGATTCGCCTCACATTCCATGAACACACAGGTGAATACGTATGTTCTGTAAGCAGCTCTCATGTTCAGTGTGTGAACATATATGTTTGCTGGAAGATTCTCCTCCTGTTCTGTGCCCGTGAACATGCACGGTGACGACTGGCTCTCCTTACTTTCTGTGTGTGTTGTGTGCACGCGTCTGCTTGGCAGAAGATTCTCCTCCCGTTCTGCGCGTGTGCATGAACACGTACGTCTGGTACGTGAACGTGGGGCTTTGACGCTGGTTCCCTTCACCCTGCGTGTGGGAGAGCACACACGTGTGTATGTGCGCCCCAGCGTCACGGGTGCTTGTGTTGCCACGTGTGTGTCCCCGGACGGGGGGCTGCTCACGCTCTTGCCGACGTCATCCTTGCTGCTGAGCAGCGCCTCCAGCTCGGCCCGCAGTGCCCGGTTCTGCCGCTCCAGCTCCTCCCGCGCCTCCTGCTCCTCCTCCAGCGCCCGCGTCAGTGACAGCGCCCGGGCCTCACGCTCCCGGCCCTCCGCCTCGACCCGCTCGCGCTCCTCCACCGCCCGAAGGACGGCTGCCTTCTCCTCCGCCAGGAGCTTCCGGGGTGAGGGAGATGGGGTGGGGGAGACAGGTTAGCTGAAAGGAATGTACAGGGGGATGGGGAAGACAGGGCAGCCAAGGGCAGAGACAGACAGACAGACAGACAGAGGCAGAGACACAAGAGGGAGGTAGAGGGATTAAAGTCGCAACCATGTCCCAAAGCAGCCCAACTCTTCAGTGGACCACACGGTTGGTGGGAATGTAAACTGGTGCAGCCACTATGGAGAACAGTATGGAGGGTCCTTAAAAAACTACAAACAGAGTCACCATATGATCCTGCAATCCCACTCCTGGGCACATATCCAGAGAAAACTACTATATGAAAAGATCCATGCAACCCTATGTTCATAGCAGCACTGTTCACAACAGCTGAGACATGGAAGCAACATAATGTCCATTGACAGATGAATGGATAAAGAAGAGGTGGTACATATATGCAATGGAATATTACTCAGCCACAAAAAAGAATGAAATAATGCCACCGGCAGCAACATGGATGGACCTAGAGATGATCACACTAAGTGAAACAAGTCAGACAAAGACAAATATCATATGATATTGTTTATATGTGGAATCTAAAAAAATGATACAAATGAACTTATTTACAAAACAGAAGCAGATCCACAGACATAGAAAACAAACTTACAGTTACTAAAGGGGAAAAGGGGGGAGGGATAAATTTGGAATTTGGGATTAACAGATACATGCTATTATGTATAAAATAGTTAACCAACAAGGACCTACTGTACAGCACAGGGAACTATACTCAATATCTTGTAATAACCTAAATGGAAAATTCTCTGAAAAACAATGTGTATATGTGCCTGTATATATATATATATATATATATATATATATATATATATATATATATACACACACACACACACACACACACACACACACACACATATACATATATATGTACACACACACATATATCTGAATCACTTTGCTGTACACCTGAAACTAACACAACATTGTAAATCAACTATACCTCAATTTTTAAAAGTTAAAGGAAATTTTGAGTTGAAAAAAAAACCCTCTTAAATGGGTCGACTGATCAGCCCCTCATTCTAGATAAACAACTGAGGAAATGGTGTTCCTTTCTTCCTCTTGGGGTAATGGCAGGAAAAAAATACATAAATTTTTAAAATGTACTTCAACCTTCACTGTTTTTTAAGACACAGCAATTGACGATGAAACCTACACGACATGCAAAAAAGGAAGAGAATGGGACTCACAGTCAAGAGAAAAATCAGTCCATGGAAACAGACCCACAGATGACCTAGATACTGGGATTATCACACAAGCACTTTGACTGTGTTAAGTAAGTTTCAGGACAAGATGGATACAATGGGTGAAGAGGCAGGGTTATTGCAGGAGGGATTTGAAACTGTAACACAGAACCAAAGAAAAATGCCAGAACTTCAAAATACAATATCTGAAATAAAAAGGTCACTGGATGAAATTGAGAGCAGAATGGACACACATCAGAAGAATCAGTAAACTTGAAAACAGGTCAATAGAGATGATCTAACAGAGCAAAGAAAAAATATTGTAAAAAAAAAATTAGCAGAGCTTTAATAACCTGTGAGACAGTATCAAGCAATCAAACAGACATGTATTTGGAGTCCCAGAGGAAAGGTTAAAAAAAAAAAGGAGAGGAAGAAGTAAAATGGTCTTTAATCACAGAAAACATAATCGTAGAAAATCCAACGGAACCTATAAAACACCTACTAGCACCAAAATGTGAGTTTAGCTAGATCGTAGGATACAAGATCAATAAACAAAATTGATTACACTTCCATATTCTAGCAATCAGAAATTAAATAAAAATAGTATTTAAAATAGCATCAAAAATGAAATACGTGGAAATAAACTGGACAAAGATGTGAAAGATGGGCACTGAAAAGTATAAAACATTTCTGAGATTAAATTAAAGAAGATCTAAATAAATGGATATATATATCATGTTCCTGGGCCAGAAAACTCAATATCATGAAGACATCAATTTTTCCCAAACTGATCTATAGATTCAAAACAATCTCGAACCAAGGAGATTTTTTTTTTGCTGTAGAAATTGACAAATTGATTGTAAACTACTGAATACACATGGGAATGCAAAGGACCAAGAAGAGGTAAAATAACTTCGAAAAAGAAGAAAAAATTGCAGAACTAATGCTATCTGATTTTCACTATCTGTGCAAAGCAAGTCAGTGGAGAGAGTCTTTTCAACAAATAGTGTTTGAACAACTGGATATCCAGATACATATAAAATTAACTTGGAGCTATGATAGCACCATATATAAAAATTAACTCAAAATGGATCATAGAAAATTAAAAGAAAAATGGATCATAGACCTAAAGGTAAAACCTATAACTAGACAACTTTTAGAAAAAAACTCATAGAAGGAAACCATTGTGACCCTAAGTTAGACAAAGATTTCTCAGACACAAAACCAAAAGCATAATCCACAGAATAAAAAATTAAAACATTGGACAAAACAAAAACTTCTGCTCTTTGAAAGTCTCTACGAAGAGAATGAAAAGACAAGCCACAGACTGGATGAAAATATTTGCCAAGCAATATATCTGATAAAGAACTCATATTCAGAATATATAAAGAACTTTCGAAATTCAATGATAAGAAAAGAAACAATCCTTTTTTTTAAAAAAGAAAAAAGGCAAAAGATTTGAACAGGGACTTCACCAAAGAATAGGTATGGATGGTAAATAAGCACATAAAAAGATGCTCAACATCGTTTATTAGGGAAATGTGAAGTAAAACCACTACATCTATTGGAAAGGTTAAAGTTTTATTCATGACAGTCAAAAACTAGAAACAGCAACTCAAATGTTCATCAACAGTATAGTACTTTTCAAAATGTGGTCTATAAAGGAATAATAATCAGCAGTTAAAAAAAAGAGGAATGAATTATTGATGCATGCAAAAACATGGATGAGGGACTTCCCTGGTGGCACAGTGGTTAAGAACCCGCCTGCCAATGCAGGGGACATGGATTCAAGCCCTGGTCCAGGAAGATCCCACATGACGTGGAGCAATTAAGCCCGTGTGCCACAACTACTGAGCCTGTGCTCTAGAGCCCATGAGCCACAGCTACTGAACCCACGTGCCACAACTACTGAAGCCCACGCGCCTAGAGCCCGTGCTCCACAACAAGAGAAACCACTGCACCGCAACAAAGAGTAGCCCCCGCTCGCCGCAACTAGAGAAAGCCCACGTGCAGCAATGAACAAACACAGCCAAAAATAATAAATAAATAAAATAAATAAATTTATTTAAAAAATGGATGAATCTCAAAGTAATTTTTCCAAGTGAAAGAAGCCAGTCAAAAATGAGATTTATATAAAAATAATTTATATAGAACTCTAGGAGATACAAAAAATTTTTAAAAAACATTTAAAAAATGTTTGATCTATGGAATGATATTAAGCAGTCAAACACACATGTATCTGAAATCTGAGAAGAAGAGGAAAGAGAGAGAATAGGGCAGAAAAATATTTGAAGAAATAATGGCTGAAGATTTCCACATCTGATCAAAAACACCACCCCAAAGATATAGGAAGCTTGGCAAAGATAAATACAAAACCCCACAGCTGGATATCATAGTCAAACTGCTAAAAACCAAAGAGAAAGAGAAAAAATTTAAACCAGCCAGAAAACCACATCACACTACCTGCAGGGAAACAATGCTTTGAGTGACCACTAACTCTTCATCTGAAACAATGGAGGCCACAGATCATGGAATGATCTCTTTGAAGTGTGGAAAGAATAAAACCGTTTACCTGGAATTCAACAGTCAGTGAAAATACCTTTCAAAAGTGAAGGCAAAATAAGGACTCTCACATTTTGCAGATGAAGAAATTGAGGCACAGAGAGGTCGGGCAATTTGCCCAAGCCACACAGCCAGAAAGGGGCTCAGCTGAGATTTGAACCTCAGGGTTGCCTGATCTTAATGCTCTGGGGTTCTGAGAACTTTATTCCATCCTCAGATTGCCAGCTGCTTAACATTATCCCCATCTCCTAGATGGGCAAACTGAGGCTGAAATGGGACAAGCAGTTTGACTGAGGTCCACAGGAGTCAGCAGGAGAAGCAAGGTGTGTTATTTCATTTCATCTTCCTACTACCTTCTGGTGTACCTTCAGGACTCTTTTGGGAGTAAAAGTGGGTACCACCAGTAATTATTTTGGGGCAAGAGACATAAGCCAGGATGGATGGGTGTCCTATTTTACAGAGGCTCAGAGGGAAGAGGCATCTGGCCCTAAGGTCCTCCCAAGTTCACAGCTGAGCTGTGACATCACATGTTACTGATTGCTCACAATGACCATGGGCAGCGTGGATCAGCATCCCGATTTCCCAGCTGGGTAACCCGAGGTGCCTCACCTGGTCGAACTTGCGCTGCTTCTTCTCCAGCGCGCTCACAAGCTGCCGCTGCTGTTCCAGGTCCACCGTGGCATCGTCCAGCTCTTGCTGCAGCCGCCGGCGGCCCCGCTCCAGCCTCTCCACCACTTCTGTCTTTTCTGCCAGGCGCTGGGTCAGGGCCTCAACCTCTCGGGTGGCCCGGCGCCGTGCCTCCTCCCCTGCCTCCAGTGCCCCCGCCTCTTCTTCCTGGCGCCGCCGCCACTCTGAGAGCTGGGGTGGGGGAGGAGAGAGACGGAGGGTGTCACTCATGGCTGCGATCCAGGTGTGAGTTGGTGGGGCCCCATTTCCCAGATGAGGAGACTGAGGCCTGAAGGGGGAAATAATTCACTTCATTGGGCACTTCTGCCTCATGAGTAGGGATGAGGTTGTGAGTTCTATGAGCCCCAGCTCCTCCAGGAGATTAAAATGGTTCCCACCAGGGCCCAGAAGATGGATCAGACCTGGGCTCTGTCCTGGGGAACCCCCAGTCTGGTGGGGGAGACTGAACATCACAGCCAGGGTGATGGAGGCTAAGGTAAAAGAAATATGAGACCCATGGGAGTCCACAGGAGGGGTTCAAAAATCTATTTAGAACATTCAAGAGAGAATTCCTGGAGGAGGGGGCATTTGTGATGGATCTTGAAGTATGCATAGGAGTTTTCCAGTTAAAGAAGGATATTTGCAAGCATACATTCATCACTCATTCATTCAACAGGCATTTCTCAAAGTCTCCTATATGTCAGGCTCTATGTTGGCCTATGCTGGGGATCCAGAGCTAACTCTGATGGGGTCCCACTTTCAAGGTGCTCCCAGTCTGATGGGGGGACTCATGGGCAAAGACAGTTCCAGCCAGGGTGACTGGAGTGGGGACAAAGGAGAAAGAAGGGTTGTGGGAGCCCAGAGCCGAATGGTCAGGGTTTTCCCAGAACAGGAGAGGCTGATGCTAAGTCCTGAAAAATGAAAAGGGTGCTCCCAAGAGAAGTGAAAAAAGAGATGAGAGATGAATACAGCTAAACATGAAGGAAGGCCCAGAGAGTGCAGGGCCTCTGACACCCAGCTGAGAGGCATGGGTTTTGTCTGGGGGGAGCTGGGGAGCCATGGGAGGTCTGTGAGCTAGGGAAGGGCAGGGTCAACTCAGGGTGTAGAAAGACCATGTGAAGTATGAGCTGGAAGGGGAGAGACTAGGGGCAGGGAGGTTTGAAGGGGGGCTGAGATAAGGATCCAGGTGGCTGGGGCTGTGGGGACAGAGAGTAGGGAATGAAACAGAGAGTTGGGGACAGGAGGGATGGGGGTCTGCACCTACAGGCTCTGGGGCTGAGGGAGAGACAGAGGCGGGTATGGCTTGAAGGGGTCTGGCCTATGATATGCTGGGCAACGGGGCCACCCCGGAGCAGGGGAACCCAGGATGAACAGGTTGGGAGACTGGGCATCCCTTTGAGATCTCCCTGCGGGGCTGTTCACCTGGGCCTGCGCAGCCTGCAGCTCACGGCCCGCCCGCTCCCTGGCAGCTGCCTCCTCATCCAGCTGCTCCCGCAGCCCTGCCGCCTCCGCCTCCAGGGCTCGGGCCCGGGACCCCAGGGTCAGCTTCGCTCTGGTCTCCTCCTGCAGCAGCTCCTGAAGATGGATGGGAGAATGGATGTTACGTGTGGGCAGGAGCGTGGGGAGGCCTGGGGGGAGCCCGGCGGTGAGAGGTGGGCTGGGATCACCTGGGCGTCGTGGAGCTGGGCCTCCATGCTGGTCAGCTCCTTGCTCAGCCTGATGGCTTTGGACTCGGCCTCGCTCAGTGCTCCAGACACAATCTCGAGTTCAGCCTGCAGGGAAGGGACATCTTCTGATGGCGGCTTCCAGCCAGCCAACCCCTCTGCTCCTCTGCCTCTAATCCCTACCACCATTGCTGGTGAGGATGCACCAGCATGGAAGGTGCAGCCGCCATGGAAACCAGTCTAGCAGCTCCTTAAAATGGCTCAATGCAGAGTTTCCATACAGCCCAGCAATTCCACTCCTAGGTGTGCACCCAGGAGAAATGAAAAGAAGTCTAGGCAAAAACTTGTACAGGGGTGTTCACGACAGCATTATTCGCAATTGCTGAAAAGCAGAAATAACCCAAATGTCCATCCACGGATGATTGGATAAACAAAATGTGGTCTATCCAGACAATGGAATATTATTTGGCCATGAAAAGGAATGAAGTACTGACACATGCTACAACATGGATGAACCTTGAAAACATTATGCTAAATGAAAGAAGCCAGACACAAAAGGACAAATATCGTATGATTCCATTTCTATGAAATGCCCAGAATAGGAAGTCTAGAGAGACAAAAGAAGGGGATTAGTGGTTGCCAGGGCAGGGGGTGGGACTGGGGGATGATGGCTGCACAGTACAGGATTTCTTTCTGGGCTGATGAAAATGTCCTAAAATTAGGTTACGGTGATGACTGTACAACTCTATGAATATACTAAAAATGACTGAATTGTACATTTTATTATTTTTTAAAATATTCATTTATTTATTTTGGCTGTGCTGGGTGTTAGTTGTGGCATGTGGGCTCTTAGTTGCGGCATGTGGGATCTAGTTCCCTGACCAGGGGTCAAACCCAGGCCGCCTGCATTGGGAGCACAGTCTTACCCACTGGACCACCAGGGAAGTCTCAAATTGTACATTTTAAATGGGTGAATTATACGGTATGTGAGTTATATTACAATAGAGCTGTTCCCCTGGCATGCAAATCACCACCACAATGATCCTGGGTGCAGCTCCTGGTCTCACGTTCCTTCGCTGTAGGAATCGGGCAGCAGCTTACCACTTTCTCCCCCCTGGACTGTTGCCTCCATAGGGTAGGACCTCATCTGCTTTGTTCCCTGCTGTGTCCTCAGGGCTCAAAACAGGGCCTGGCACACAGTAGGTGCTCAGAAAATGTTTGTTGGGTGAGTGCCTCCAGCACATGTGTGTTACCCTGAAACTTCTTCTCTCCCTTTTTGAGGTTCACTTAACAAACAAGGTTGGGTTCAAATTCTGGCTGGTAAGAAAATTTATCTGAAAACTTGGAAATAAGAAAAGGCAGCGGTCAGGCATCCTTTAGAAAGGACAGGACTGGGACTTCCCTGGTGGCGCAGTGGTTAACACCTGCCAACGCAGGGGACATGGGTTCGAGCCCTGGTCCGGGAAGATCCCACATGCCGCAGAGCAACTAAGCCCGTGCACTACAACTACTGAGCCTGTGCTCTAGAGCCCGCGAGCCACAACTACTGAGCCCGCGTGCCACAACTACTGAAGCCTGCGCGCCTAGAGCTCATGCTTCGCAACAAGAGAAGCCACCGCAATGAGAAGCCCGCGCACCGCAACGAAGAGTAGCCCCCGCTCACAGCAACTAGAGAAAGCCTGCGTGCAGCAACGAAGACCCAACGCGGCCAAAAATCAATCAATCAATCAATCACTCTGTTGTACACTTGAAACTAACACGTTGTAAATCAACTACACTTCTATAAAGCTTACATTTGATTGCCCTTTGGGACGTGAACCGGTTTTGTCTCTGACTGCGCCATTCCGTTCTGGCATCCTCTCTTTTGCTGGCTACACACACACCAATTTGCTGTTGTCTCTCTCCTTGAACATCTTTGACATTCTGCTGGATCCCTCATTAATGCTTTTTTTTAATATTTATGTTTTTACTGAAGTATAATTGATTTACAATGTTGTGTTAGTTTCAGGGGTACAGCTAAGTGATTCAGTTATACATACATTATACACATATTCTTTTTCAGATTCTTTTCTCATATAGGTTATTACAAAATATTGAGTATAGTTCCCTGTGTTATACAGTAGATCCTTGTAGTTCATGTATTTTATATATATTAGTGTGTATATATTACTCCCAAATTCCTAATTTACCCCTCCCCTGCAACTTTCCCCTTTGGTAACCATAAGTTTGTTTTCTATGTCTGTGAGTCTGCTTCTGTTTTGCAAATAAGTTCATTTGTATCATTTTTTTAGATTCCACATATAAACGATATCATATGATATTTGTCTTTGTCTGACTTACTTCACTTAGTATGATAATCTCTAGGTCCATCCATGTTGCTGGAAATGGCATTATTTCATTCTTTTTTATGGTTCATTAATGCTTTAAATAAATCTTTGACATGGGCTTATTATGTCTTTGTATGACAGTCATGCTTTGAACTTCTGAAAATGATATTTTGAGCTGACCTTGGTACCTCCTGGCTGTGTGACCTGGGCAAGTGATTTCTATCTTTTAAAAAAAAAAATTATTTACTTATTTATTTGGCTGTGCCAGGTCTTAGTTATGGCACACAGGATCTTCGCTGTGGCATGAGGGATCTTTTAGTTGAGGAATGCATGCGGGATCTAGTTCCCTGACCAGGGATCAAACCCGGGCCCCCTGCATTGGGATCATGGAGTCTTAACCACTGGACCACCAGGGAAGTGCCTGATTCCTATCTTTTTGGTGCTCAGTTTTTCTCATCTGTGAAATGGGGATGATAACAGGACCTACCTCCCAGGGCTGCTTTGAAGAGTCAATGAAATAATGAACGTAAAGTGACTAGCTCAGTGCCTGGCATATACCTGTGCTCAATATATAGGTACACCTGACAATTTTTGAGAGCCTACTGAGAGCCCAGGAACTATTCTAAAAGCTTTCCAAGTTTAGGCTCACTGGATTCACACACCGACCCTATGAGGTAGATACTATTATTAGTCTAAGTTTACATAAAGGGAAGCCAAGGCACAGAGAGGTTAGGCAATTTGCCTAAGATCACACAGCTACAAGTGGTGGAACTGAGATTTTAGCCCAGGCAGAATGGCTCTAGAGCTGCCCTGTCCAATATGGTAGCCACTAGCCTTAGGTGGCTATTTAACTTTAAAGTAATTAAAATTAAATAAAATGAAAATCCAGCTCCTCAGTTGTACTCCTCACATGCCAGGTGGATAGTGCAGTTACAGAACATTTCCATCACTGAAGAAAGTTCTACTGACCAGTGCAACCTAGAACTCCTGCTATCAGCCACCAGACTCTACTCTTGGTGTCACTTTTATTTCTGTAATACATAAAGTGCTTAGGAGAATGAGCACTACATAGCTTAATTCCATGGGGGCAGCCCCTAGCTGTCCCCCCAAATCCCTTCTCCCCTGGTCCCACTGTGACAGGCTGTCAGGTAGGCCCATGGCTGCCAGCTAGAAACTTTATTTCCCAGTCTCCTTTGCAGCTAGCTGTGGTCATGTGATTATGTTATGGCCAATGGAATGCAAGCAAAGTGATATATGCAAATTCCATCCCATCCGCTTTTCCCCTTCCTAAGCTGGAGCACACAGGTGCCCACAATCCAGATTTAACTCTGAAGGTGAGGTCAATGCCCTCAGGGATAACGGAGTGACCTCAGGGAGCATAAGTGTCCCGCCAGCCTCCACTGCTTACTCTGAGCCTATTTCCTGAGACGGAAGACACATGTCTTTTATTCAAGCTGGTGAATTCTGGAGTCTCTTTGTTATATCGACTTACCTTTCACCTTAACTATACACTCTTTTAATCCTGAAATTGAAAACGGTAACAGTGTTTTCCCCACCTTGGGGTTGGGGAATTAAAAGTCGTTCTTACCCTGTTTCTGCTTCTTTGTATTCCCAGTAATAAACAGGTATTGGTCGCTTAGTTAAAAAACATAATAAAATTTTAAAAACCCACATTTTTTCTAACAGTCATAGTATGATATTGTCCTGACACAGGTCCAAGTATTCACGCTGGGTTTTTCTAATCAGACCATGGATTATTTAAGACCAGAAGATAAGAGGGTGGAGGGTGGGCGCTGTGGCAGGGTTAAGAGATACAGGATCAGTCATGCCTGGGTTCACGCTTTGGCTCTGAGGGACCCAAGACAATCAACTTCACCTCCCTGGGCCTCAGTTTCCTTGTGTGTAAAATGGGAACAATACTAGCACGTCCCTCAAAGAAGCATTAGGAGGAGCCTTTGGCAAAATACACAGGATGTTTGGTGCATAGGAATCACTCACCAAATACTAGCTATTAATGTGTGATTACATTGGAAAAGTTGGAAAGGACAGTAGGGTTGATGTGGACCAAACTGAAGTCCAGAGAGGGCAGGCACCTCACCCAAAGCCACACAGCAGAGACCACCCCCTACCTAGCCGCCCCACTCACCTGGGCTCGCTGCAGCTTCTCAGTAGCCTCTGCTCGTGCCCGCTCCCCATCGCCAGCCCGGCCCTGCACCTCCTGCAACTGTGACTCCAGGCGACGCCTCCGTTGCTCACCCTCCTGACGCGCGGTCTGCAGGTTGCTTAGCTCCGTCCGTAGCTCAGACACTTCAGCCTCCAGAGCCAACCGGGTCTTCTCCCATGTACCTTTGCTCTGGTGGGGGAGAGAGACAGCAATGATTTTATGATTCCCTTTCTCTACCAGACCAGGCACATGAACGCCCCAAGTCCTCTGTACTGTCTATTCCCTCTGGAACTCCTCACTGTTCCTTAAAGACCCAGGCACATTCCTGCCTCAGGGCCTTTGCACTGGCTGTTCCCTCTGCCTGGAACATGTTTCCCTGTGATGCCAGGATGGCTCACCCATCACCCCCCTCAGTTTTTTACTCAGATGTCATCTTTTCACTGAATCTCTCCAAGGCCTCTCTATTTCAAATCACAACACGCCCCCGCCTGGCCGTTAGCACTCTGAAACCCCTTTCCTGTCCATCATCTTCCCGTAGCACTTATGACCCCGCTATATATCATGAATGTGTTTAGATTGTTTACTCTCTGCCTTGCCTGCAGAGAGTGAGCTCCACGACGGAAGTGGGTATTGGTTGCTTGGCTCACAGCTGGGGCCCCCACCCCCAGTACCAACCCGGGAATATACTACATATTCAATTAACATCTGCTGAATGCAAGATGGATCAGGGACATGGATACGTGAGGAGAAAAATGGGCTGGCCTAGAACCAGCCAGAGGTACCTCCTCCAACCCAGCATCCTGCTTCCCTTCCCCATGGCTCCCCAGACACTCCTCCCCACCTCAACCCACCCTCCGGGCTTGCTCCAGCTGCTCTGCCAGCTCTCCCAGTGCCTGGCCATGGCGCTGCCGCAGCTCCTGCACCGCCACCTCATGAACGCGCGTTTCCTCCTCCAGAGCCTTCTTCAACTCTGTCACCTCCTGTTCTCTCTTGGACCTTTTATTGGGGAAGGGGAAGGGAACAGAATTTCAGAATAGAGGAAGGCTGGGACTTTGAGGGAGCCCCTGACTGCTGGTTGTGCCTCCTTTTATTCTTTCCCTCCAAGGATGGGGACCTCACTCTACATTCCCCAAGGGATCTGGGCAGTGATGCTGCAGAAGAAGGGTGGCTTTAAGGGTGAGCTCCTACGCATCTTTCGAAACCCTATTCAAAAGGCCCCTTCTCAAAGAAGTCTTTTTGGACTCCCTCCCATAGAGTGATACAAGGGCCCTCTCTGATCATCCACGATGCCCTGTCGTACTCCATTAAAGCTCACTTTGTTCTGCACTGTGTCTGTCTTTGCCCGAATCTGCCTACCCCTGGACTGGGAGTTCCTGAGGGCAATGCCCGAGTCTTGACTCATCTCTGTCCCCAGCGTGGCCCACGCTGGGCCCAGATCCAGTGTCCAATAAACAACTGTTGAACGACTGAACAACTGTGTAGATGGAGAGCTTGGGCCCACATCCTTTTCCCTGCCCCGCCCCCAGCCCCCATGTGCCCCCCCGTGCCAGCTGCAGGCCACCCAGCCTCACCGGAGCTCCTGCTGCGCGTTGGTGGAGTCCAGCGTGTCCTCCAGCTCGCTCCGCAGCGCCTCCAGCTCCTCACCCAGGTCCCGGCGCTGCTTCTCTGCCTTGGCCCTGGCTGCGCGCTCAGCCTCCAGGTCCTCCTGGGCCTCGGCCAGCCCCGCTTGTGCTTCCCGCAGGGATTTGAGCAGCTGGGCCCGGGCCCCGCCCTCATCCTCTGCCCTGGGGGTGGACGAGGACCAGGGGGTTGGTATAGGGGCAGGCAGGGGGTGGGGACGATTTCTAGGGGTTGGAGGGGACAGACACGGCCAGTCCCCGGTTAAAAGCCCAGCTCTGCCCTTGGGCATGTGTCTCCAGTACTCAGAGCCTCAGCTTTCTTAGCTGTAAAATGGGGATGACACCACCAGTAATCACAGGGACACTTATTAAGTTCCTGCCACTTGAGAGCACTTTATCATTTTGTGTAACGTTCATGCCAGATGAGGAAACTAGGGCCTAGAGCGGGAAAGTACTTGCCCTGGTCACACGGTCAGCGGGTGGCTGACCCCAGAGTCCCGCCTCATAACCCCTATGGGATCGACCTCTTGCAAAGAGAAGCTGAATGGAGCAGCAGCGTGGACTCTGGGTTAAATGGCTCAGGGAGGTGGTCCAGTGGTTAGGACTCTGCACTTCCACTGCAGGGGGGCGTGGGTTTGATCCCTGGTCTGGGAACTAAGATTTCACAAGCTGTGCGCAGCGGCCAAAAAAAAAAAAAAAGAAAGGAAAAGAAAAGAAAAAACAAACAAACAAAAAAACCCTGTAAGAATGGTTCAGGGAGATGCACAGGTGCCCTGCTTGGCCACCTGCCCTGGCAAGTGACAGCTTCTCTGAACTGCAGGCTCCTGGTCTGTGAGAAAGCGTGACTGCCCCCCTTCACAGGGCTACCGCGAGGATGGCAATGTAGCGCCAAAGGCTACATGTTATATGATTCCACTGATGTGAAAGAGTAAGAAATGGCAAATCCTATGTGGACAGAAAGCAAATTGGTGGTTGCCAGGGGTTGAGGGGAGAGGGGAAACTGGAAGTGACTGCTTAATAGGATTTTTTTTTTGAGGTGATGAAAATGTTCTGAATAGAGGTAGTGGTTGCACAACATCGCAAACATACCAAATGCCACTGAACTGTATGCTTTAAAATGGTTAAGTTTTTTTTCTTTTTGGCTGTGCCATGCATCTTGCAGGATCTCAGTGAAAGCACGGTAGTGAAAGCACGGAGTCCTAATCGCTAGACCACCAGGGAACTCCCTAAAATCGTTAATTTTGTTATGTGAATTTCACCTCAATACAAAAGAAAACGGAAAAAAATAACAACGGCAATAACGGAAGGTAGGAACAGACACACGCAGCATCTAATGAGGGCTTAGGGTGTGCCAAGCAAGTTCTCAGCCCTTTCTCATTTAATCCCTACACTAATCCTAGGAGAGTTTCTATAATCATGCCCTTTTTCCAGATAGAGAGACTGAGGCTCGAGAGGTGATGTCACCCAGGTGAGGTCACATGGCCAAAAAGGGGAGGAGCCAGGATTTGAACCCAGAAGTCAGGCTGGAGGGTGCGTGTTCTTAACCCCCCTCCACCAACCCCGTGTCCCATCGATTCTCAGATGCATGTTTTCCCCACATTGTAACCTTTCTGAAATCAAGCTGCGCCCATACACAAGGGCACCTCAGGTCGCATGGAGCACAGTGGGTGAAAAGCATTTGAAACACTGCGCATCGTATCTGGGACACAGTAAGTGCTCAATAACTGTGAATGACTATAAGTATGACGATTATGATTCCTAAGATGGCCAGACCACCTATCCAATCACAGCGGATTCTGGGCTGTTTGGTTTTGAGAGGCTGGGGTTGTGGGAGAAGAAGAAATAGCATTTCCTTGCCTCTGTGCAAGAAACTGTGTAAGTCACCAGACACGTAGGGCCTGGTTTCAGTTTTCCCTTAACCAGGTGGGCTTGGAACTCTGTGTCCATCTTACAGAAGGGGACACGGAGGCTCAGAGTGGGTGTGCACGGCTGCTGAGCGGCTCGGCCGAGCTCTGTACCTGCGGGAGGGTCTCGCCGGGCGCCCCCAACGCTGGCAGGGGGCGCCCCCGTGCTGTGCACCCCACCCGGCCCACCCCGCACCTGGCCAAGGCGACCTGCAGCTCCTCCTCCTTGCGGCCCAGCTGGGCCCGCAGCTCCTCCGCCCGCTGCTGCTGTTCCACCATCTGCTCCTGCAGCTCTGAGCCCTCCACGTCCAGCCGCCGCTTCAGCTTCTCCAGCTCCTGGCGGCTCTTCTCCTCCTTCCGGAGGCGATCTGGAGGCGGGAGGTGGGGGGGTGGGGCATGCACAAGGGAGCCAGACCCGCACACCACGGAGACCCACGGCCCCGCAGTCAGGCTGAGCTCAGCGTCTCTTTCCACCCCTCCCGCTCTTTCCCAGCTTCCCCATCCCTGGGATCGCCCACTGGTCCCCAGACCCCCAGATGCCTTCTCCCCTCCGCCCCCCAGGGACAGCCCCTGCTCCTGCTTGCTGGCTCTCTCTGCCCTGCCCTTTCCTCCCTGCCTCCCCGGCCTCCTCCTGTGCTCTCTCCCTTCTGTTTCTGCTTCTGAGTCCACAGCAAGGGACAGAGATTAAAAAAAGGGTCTGAAACAGCTAGTGGGACCGTCAGATTGAGAGAGTGACCCAAGACACTCAGGAGAGAGTGAGAGAATTGGATGGAGAGAGACAGAAACAACTTAAGAGCTGGGAGGACACCTAACCTGTCCCGAGTCTTCTTTCCTGCCCCCATTTAACAGATATGACCACTGAGGCCCCACAGCCCCCTGACCCCGCTGGAGTGTGCACAGGCCCCCACTGAGGGGCAGGTGCTCACCCTCCATGTCTGCAATCGTGGCCTCGTATTTGAGTCGAAGCTTATTGAGGCTCTTGACTTTCTCCTCCTCCTCAGCTGCCTGGGATGAGAACTCGGCCAGACGCTCCTCCAGCAGCTTCCGCTCCTGAGGGTGGTAGGAGGTGGGGGTGGGGCGTCAGGGGCCCGACCCTCATCTTTGATATCATTCTCATCTGCGTTTCTGCTTATCTCCATCCTTCCCTGACCTGTCCTGCTCCCACCCCCTTCCCTCCTTTTGCATTCTTTAGGGTCCAGGGACCCGTCCCACCCCCACCGGGTTCACGCCTGTTAACTGTGGAGACTCCCACTATTTGAAGGACACTCCCATTCATTAACCCATTGGCCCACAGATGGATACTGAGGTTAATTCAAATCAATTGCTATTATAAACAACACTGCAGTGAACATCTTTGCACATGTGCTGCACTTATGGGTGAGTTCTGGAGCCTTGTGACTACTACAGGTCCAGCTCATGGACCAGCAGCATCAGCACCAAATGGGAGCTTGCAAGGAATGGAATCTCAGGTTCCACCCGAGACGTGCTGAATCAGAATCTGCATTTTAACAAGTTCTCCATATAATTCCTGGGCACGGTGGAGTTTGAGAAGCACTGGCCTGGAGCAACTCTTTTCTTTTTTCTTTCTGTTTATTATTTTTATTTATTATTTTATTTTTTAATTTATTTCTGAGCAGCACTTTTCAAACTGTCAGTGGTTTTGGAAATCAAGGCAGTGGGTCAGCACTACCTCAAAAAGGAACAAATAGAACAGAGTAGAAGAGAAGAGCCACTGCATCCAAGGAATGTTGCAAAAAACTGCATCCTTGAGCTCTCAACTCAGGCACCATTGCCTCCAGGAAGCCTGCCCTGACTACCCCTAGCACAAGTCAGGCCACCCCACTTCCATGGTTTTCTGTTCTTTTCTGACAGTTTATAATTAGTTCATGATGTGTGGTTATGTTGATTTCCTGGGGTGACTCATCTAGCTTCCCTCTCCCCCCATGCCCCTGTGAGGACAGAAATGGTTTTCTAGTTAGTTAAATGCCATATCCCCTGTGCCTAGTCCAGTCCTGGCTGTGCCAGGTTAAAGATGGTGGCAGACTCTTCACCATGTCCCCAGCCAGAGGCAGAGTCTAATTCCCCAACCCTTGAATCTAGACTGAGTCTGCTTTAAGCTCAGTGTTCTGCAGACCACAGCCTGCAGGCCAAATATGGCCCACTGCTTGTGTTTATAAATAAAGTTTTATTGGGACACAGCCACGCCCATTTGATCACAGACTACCTGTGGCTGCTTTCATGCTACAATGGCAGAATTGAGTGGTTGTCACAGAAACGGAGTGGCCTGCCAAGGCCCGAATATTTGCTATCTGGCCTTCTAGAGAAAATGTTTGCCAACACCTGATCTATAGAATTCAAGGGAAGTGATGCCGTGTCAGTTCCAGCCTTAAGCCTTTCAGAGACCTGCCCACTTCCACTTCTTTTTCTGGGAGCCCTGAGCTGCCAGGTGAGAAACCCAGGCTCTCCCGTGGGCAGAGAGGTCACACAAAAGAGCACCTGGACACCAGCCCTCCAGCGCCCGCCACTACGTCATCGCGACTGCCTAAGGGGACCACAGTCCAGCCCACCCACACAACGATGGGATGTAATGAAACGGGGGTTGTTTTCAGCGATGCGGCTTTGGGGTGTCGGATGATCCAGAGATAGATAATGACACATAATAGCTGCTCAATAAATACCAGCTTGAGTGAAGCTGTGACAGAGACGCAAGGAGATGGAAAGGGTTCAAAGGAGACACAGCCAAGACCGAGAGTTTGAAGACCCCTAGAGGTGGGGCGAGCTGGGGGGGATGCAGAGAAGGACCTGTGCTCACCAGTGAGCCCACTCCCCCTGCCCTTGGGGCTCACAGCCCACCCACCTTGCTCAGCTTGGCGTTCTGATCTTCCAAGAGTAACAGATCCTCCCCAAACTTTTTCAGCTTTGCCTCCGTCGTCACTTTCTCCAGCTGCAGCTTCTGCCGGGCCCCTTCCTCAGCCTCGAGGTGGGTCTCCAGCTCCTGCAGTGGGGAGAAGGCAGGGTTGAGGACCCAGCGGCTGGGGACTGGAGTGTGATGGGAAGGATGGGTGGAGGGGATGGTTCACGGATCTCCGGGGCTCATGGCTCAGACAGGTCCACAGTCTGGGTGGGGCTGGGAAGGATCCAAGGCTTACTTTTCATTCATTGGGTCAATAAACACTGATTGAGTGCCTGGTGGGGGCCAGGCACTGTTTGAGGTATTAGGATAGATAAAAATCTTTGTCTATCACATTGAAATCACATTCTTGTATGTGTGTGTGAAGATTATAAACAATAAACATCATAAATAAACATATCACAGAGATGGGCACTGTCCACTACGGCAGTCACCAGGCACGCGGGGCGATCTGTGGTGTGAGACTGGAAATTAAGATTTAATATTTTGCAATGACATGGATGGACCTCAAGGGCATTATGCTAAGGGAAATAAGTCAGACAGAGAAAGACAAATACCAGACAATCTCACTTATGAGTGGAATCTAAGAAACAAAACTAAAACAAGAAAAAAACACAAGCTCAGGGCTTTCCTGGTGGTGCAGTGGTTGGGAATCCGCCTGCCAATGCAGGGGACACGGGTTCGATCCCTGGTTCGGGAAGATCCCACATGCCGCGGAGCAGCTAAGCCCGTGTGCCACAACTACTGAGCCCAACTGCTGCAACTACTGAAGCCTGCGTGCCTAGAGCCTGTGCTCCACAGCAGGCAGAAGTCACCTCAATGAGAAGCCTATGCACGGCAAGGAAGAGTAGCCCCCGCTCGCCACAACTAGAGAAAGCCCACACACAGCAACGAAGACCCAACACAGCCAAAAATAAATAAATAAATAATTTTAAAAAACAAAAAAACAGAAAAACGCAAGCTCAGGGAATTCCCTGGTGGTCCAATGGTTAGGACTTGGCGCTCTCACTGCCGAGGGCCTGGGTTCAATCCCTGACTGGGAAACTAAGATCCCGCAAGCTGAGTGGCACAACGAAACAAAACAAAACAAAACCCACAGGCTCATAGATGCAGAGAACAGATTGGTGGTTGCCAGAGGTGTGCGGGTAGGGAGGTGGGAGAAATGGGTGAAGGGGCTCAAACTTCCAGTTATGAAATAAGTCATGGGGATGTAATGTACAGCATGGCGGCTGTAGCTAATAATACTTTATCGTGTATTTGAAAATTGCTAAAGGAGTAGATCTTAAAAATTCTCATCACAAGAAAAATCTTTTTCTAACTACTTAAGGTGCTGGATGTAAATTAGACTTATTGTGGTGATCACTTTGCAATGTATATAGATATCGAATCATTATGTGTACACCTGAAAGTAATATAATGTTATATGTCAATTACACCTCAATTTAAAAAAATTCAGTATTACGTGTGGCCTTGATGGCTGGTAAAATTGGGAGTCCCTATAATGGCCTAATCACAAGTCCTTCTACCTGCCCTGCTACCAAAGATAAGGTCCCCTAACCAATAACCCTCTGTATCCTGGGGACCAGACAGGGTACCTGCTTATCCCTATCTAGTAGGCTTCAGTTACCTGCTAGTCCTTGGAATTATTTAAAACAAACCAATCGGGAGTTCCCTGGTGGTCCAGTGGTTAGGACTCTGCGTTTCCACTGTAGGGGGCATGGGTTCGATACCTGGTCGGGGAACTAAGATCCCGCATGCCGTGTGGCACAGCCAAAAAATAATCAATCAATCAATCAATAAATAAACAAACCAATCATATCTTGCTGCAGGAACCAGGGGTCACCTCATCCTCTTGTTACTACTAGGCTTGCCTCTCACAGCTGCAGCTTGTTCATGCCATTCCTGAATGCAACCCCACTGTGACTCTCTGTGCCATGGTGTCTGCCTCCCTCAGGCTGTGACCATTTGTGACTAATAACGTGCTTTCTATCGCATCTGTCCAGGGTCAGGTGTGGTGTGTTAGGCCATCTCCATAACCACAGGGCAGGATCCCCGCCCCCCTCACCAATGGGGTCAAGAGGAGGTGATTAAAGCACTACTGAGTTCTTAAAATGTGACCAGTCTGTGGAGTCGGATTTTCAATTTAATTCCATTTCTTTTAAATTTAAAACCAGTCACTCAATTAATTATTGGGGAACTTTTAAGTATGTTTGGATCAACGTGGGGATGTTAATCTACTTTTTTTCACAGAAGAAGCTATGAAACACAAATGCAGATGAAGTCCTGCCAATGAAAATTGAGCATCTGAATTGAGACGCGCCTTAAGTGTAAAATACACAATGGATTTTGAAGGGGAACCATGGCAGGGCAGCCTGCCTTGGAATGCAGCAGCACAGAGGCAAATGGAGCCAGGAGATGGAGAGAGGCAGAGTACTGAAGCTACTGCTTGAGCACCCGGATCCAGCCATGCCTGAAGCTTACACATTCTAGAGTCCCCCATTAATTCGAAAGCCAAAAAAAAAAAGTATTCTTTTTGCTTAAGACACTTGGAGCTGAGTTTTGTTTTGTTTCATTTTTTCCAATTCATGGCCAAAAGAGGCAGGGTTTGCTGAAGCAAAGGAGTGTGGGGTAAACAGAAGGGGTGGGGGAGGCGGCCTCGGGCGCACGGGGCCAGACCTGTATGTGCTGCTGCAGCCTCCGCTTCTCGGTTTGCAGCTGGCGGCTGCACTCCTCCTCCTCGCCCACACGGGCCTCTAGCTCCGACACCACCAGTTCGAGCTCCTGCTTTCGGGCTGCCAGCCGCCCCCGGGTCTCCTCAGTCTCAGCACACAATTCTGCCTCTGCTCGCAGTTGCTCTGCCAGGCGGGCACGCTCCTCTTCCAGCTGGGGATGGGGTGGGAGGTCAGCGTCCGTTAGGTAGTGCTCCCAGGATGGCCCTCAGTGGAGCACAAGGTCCCTCCTGCCCGCTGAGTTACTTTGCCCTTTGAGGCCTGGGGGGCAGGAGGGAGAGACGGAAGACAGTCCCCCATCCTGCTCTTCATCTCAGGATGACCCCTAGTCACCAAGTCAGACCCCTGGGGGCCTCCCTCTCCCTCACCTCCCTACAGCCCATCAGTCCCCAGCTCCATCCCTCTTGCCCCCCTCCTCTCTCCCCATAACCCTAACAGGCTTGAGCCTCATCCTCTCCCAGTGGACTCTCTACTCGCTCTCCCAGCCTCCAGTCTCTCCATCTCCAGTCCATCCTCCAAATAGCCCCAGGGAGGACGTTCTATCAGCTCACAGTGCATTTAATACTCCTACGCCTAGAAATTTAACCAAAGGAAATAATTCTGAAAAAACAAACAGAAAAATGCTCAAGAAGGGGTTTGCTTCAGCGTTATTTTAAGATTCCAGAAATACTGGCAACAGTTAAAAGTCCACCGCCTGTGTAGGATAGCCCAGCCCCTGCCCTGCCCCGATGCTGGACCAGCCTCCTGATCATCTTGGCTCTGCAGCAACCAGCCCCACCCCCACTCAATACCCTGGCTACATCCCCAGGGCCCCGCTCCCAGCATCTCGCTGCTCAACCACACCAGTTTCCGCCCCCATTCGGCCCCAGTAAACCTCGGTTCTCCGCCAGCCCGCAACCTACCCCTGCCCCCGACCCAGCTCAGCTGGAAGCCCCGCCCACCATCGGCTCCTCCCACCGCCACGCCCTCACCCGGGGACCTCGCCCCTTACCTGCGCCACCCGGCCCTGGAGCTCGCCCACCTCGCGGGCACTCTGCTGCTGCAGCTCCTGCACTTTCTGTAGTTCCTGCGCCCGTGCCTGCAGCACCTCATCCTGCCGCGTTACCTGCAGCAGTGGCTTCACCTAGGGGGACAGGAGGGATGGTGGGTGACTGGCTCCCACCGTGGGAGGCCGCTGGGCTCAGGAGCTAAGAACTCACGCTCTGAGCAGGGCCGCATTCCTGGGTTCGCATTTCAGCTCCTCTACTACTGGCCTTGTGACCTCATCAGTCGGAATGAGTGAATGACTTCACATTTGCCAACAGCCTAGAACAGTCCGGGGTACATTACAAGCAGCACTAAATGTGTCCCTTTTTTGCTACAGGGTCCCTTGGCCTACAGGAGACACTGTGCCTCAAAGTTCTTGGTCCAAGGTCCATAGTGAGAGATGCACTTTACACTGTGTGATTCCAGGCTGGAGTGACAGGCCAGCCCCCGCCCCCCAACATGAATAACCGAAATGAAAGTTTCACCAAACCACCCTCCCCTTTGCTAAGTGGGATATACTCTGCTCACGTCTGTTCTATTGCTTTTCTTTGGTTCTCCTCAACTCCGATTCTTCTCAACTTCTCTACTGTATTTGATTCTATTTTATTATCTTCCTTTCTGAGCTAATTCATAGCATTGATCACAACTATAACTTTCTGTTTATTTGTGGGATTCATTCACTGATGCCTGTGTGGACCAAGAACGTTGCCGGACATCGCCTGACATATCAGTAAACAGAGGATGTTGAGGCCGTCAAGCCGTGAGCCGCTGCAGCTGCCCCCAACGGTGCACCCTGAGGGGATTCAGGATGGAGGAAAACAGGATACTGGCCCTAGGTCATTAAGGTGCATATCAAAGGAATAATTTCATTCAGCCCAGACTCTTGCATCTTCCCATTCAGAGAAAAGCGCTAAATTCATTAACTCAAGGTGGCTGGTTTTTCTTTAATTAGCAGTAATCTTGATGTTTGACTACCTGGTTTTGTTTGTTTGTTTGCTTCAAAACTCCTATATATCCCGGCTCCTCCCTTACCTCTTTGCAACAGTCCCTCAGAGCTATCTGAGGGCTGTATCCGGGGCTAAAGTCCTCAGTAAAGCCCCAAACAAAACATAATTCTCAACTTGTAGGTTGTGTATTTTTTTTCAGTGACACCTGGCAAACCACACCTCCTGTCCCCAGACCTAGGATAGGCAAACTTTTTCTTAAAGGGCCAGCTAGGAAATATTTGAGGCTTTGCAGGCTATCCTGTCTCTGTTTTAACTACTCCATTCAGCTGCTGTAACTCAAAAACAGGCACAGACAATACAGTAACCAAACCAATGGGCATTTACAAAAACAGGTGTCTGGCCCATGGGCCATAGCTTACCAACCCCTGCCCTAAACTGTGGGCTCCACGGGGCAGGGCACTGTATTTTTTTTTTTAATTGAAGTATATAGTTGATTTACAATGTTGTGTTAGTTTAAGGTGCACAGCATAGTGATTCAGTTATATATAACTATATATATTCTTATATATTCTAATATATATATATATATATTCTTTTTTAGATTCTTTTCCATTATAGATTATTACAAGATATTGGGTATAGTTCCCTGTGTTATACAGTAGGTCCTTGTTGGTGGGGCATTGTCTGTTTTTATTTACCATTTTATTATTGTACCCTCAAAAGTTACTGGCACATAGTAGGTGCTCAGTTAACATGGGCTGAGGGCATGTAGGCTGACAGTTCAGACGTCATATTCAGAATTACACTGAACAGCTGTGTTTTTGCCTCCAAATCTCCATCCTCCTTCCTGCTCTCCAATTTCCCATTGGGAGAACACCCTGCCTCGAAGCTCACACACTTGGCTCTGCCCCTCTGCATTGGGGAGGCATGTGATGCCGGCCTGGCTCATCTGATGTGTATTGACTGGTTCTGGGATGGTCATATGACTCCAGCCAGGCCAGTGAGAGTGAAACCTGGGACTCTGGCTGGAGGTCTGTGATAAGAAAAGACCACAGTGGCCTGGTTGGTGGCCGCCATGTGGGAAAAGTCTGCAGGGATCATCATGGAGGAAAGTCACATGGGAGGCACAGAATGTCAGATAACTAACATTGTTTGGGCCCTTGTGCAATAAAGGGTTAACTCAGCAGGTCTGGGTTGTTCAAACCCTGCATATTTCAAGGAAAGGACTGGCCCTTGGCTGGTTCCTGGGAGATCATCTCTAAACCTTTGGATTATCCTGCCTGATAAGAGTCCTTTGTTTACCTTGACCTCTGGAGGGGCTGGAGTAACTAAGGTCAACCACATGGACAGTCAAGGGGGTCAATCACATGCCTATGAAAACCCTAGACACTAAGGCTTGGGTAAGCTTCCTTGGTTGGCAATATTCCATATGTGCTGTCATACAGCATTTCTACAAGAATTAAGTCCTATCTGTACAATTCTACTGGGAGTGGACAATTGGAAGCTCGTGTCTGGTCTCTCCTGGACTCTGCCCTGTGCGCCTTTTACCTTTTCTGATTTTAATGTCCATCCTTTCACTGTAATAAACTGTAACCATGAGCATAACAGCTTTTCTAAGTTCTGTGAGTCCTTCCAGTGAATCATTGAATCCTAGGGGGTCTTAGGGACCTCAACTCAACCCTAGATCCAGCTGCACCTAAAGCTGTCCCGTATCTTTTAACCACGTTGGTTTGAGTCAGATTTTTTGTCGCTTGTTACCTCGAGAATCCTGATGAACAAAAGGTGGGCTGATTAGTCCCATTTTACAGATGCACAAAACTGAGGCCCAAACCAAGAAAGTCACTTGCCCAAGCAGACCTGGCCCCAAGGACCTGTCTCCTTGCCACTTGGGCCACCTCTCCAGGTGCCCTCACCTTGATGAAGAGCCGCCACCACTGCCAGTGTCTCAGCTTGAGGTAAGCTGCACAGTTCCGCTGCATCACCCTCAGAGCACTCTGCTGCTGCTGGCGCTTCTGGAAGGCCCTGGGTCGGGAGATGGGTGGGTGGGACAATGGAGACTCAGCCCCTCCAGGCCCTGTCCCCTTAGCAAGGGAGCAAAGCTCTCTTCAATTAGTCAACCATTATTAAATGCCTACTGTGTGCAAGCACTGCTCTATTATCAGTAAATCTTGTTGGGTTCCGTCTATCAGTCTCTCTGCCCTTGACTCTCTCTGCCCTATTCCCTCCTCTGTTCCCACAGCCCCAGCCCCAGTTCAGCCCCAGCCTCCTCTTCCACCCACTGGACCCTCACCCCAGCCTCCTCCCCAGCTTCCCAGCCTCCAGAGAGGGCTTTCTATGTCCACAGCTGACCTACCCCTCTCCTGCTCCTCAGTGCCCCTGGATATGGTCCCTGCCCCTCTGCCTGGTGTTTGAGAAGTCCTTTATTCTCTGATCCTTCCTCTGGGCCAGTTCCAAGGGAGAAGGGGACTCTGCTGAAAACTCCCTGCATTCCTGAAATGTACCAGGCTCTCACATCACTGGGCCTGGGCACAAGCTGTCACTCCTGCCTGGAACACCTTTCCCACCCTCCCTCATCTACCTGGTCTGAAGGGCCTCCTGCTGTACCTGTATGACCCCCATCAAAGCACATCTCGCCCTGGACTGTGACACTTTGAGCCCGTGTATGTCTCCCCCTCCAGACTGGGGTCCCTTGAGGGACTGGCCACTAAGGTGATCACACGGGCCTGGTTTGCCTGGGACTTTCTGTTTTAGCACAGAAGATCATGCATCCTGGGAAACCTCCAGTCCCAGGCAAACCGGGATGGCTGGTCACACTATGGCTGAGTCTAGCTCTTCTCTGTGTCCCCAGCATTGCTCAGAAGCCTCAGGGACTCTAGAACCAAGAAGCCTGGGCGTCCAGTGGCTCCATCCTTTTGTTCTCAGCCCTTCTACCATCCTGGAGGCCCTGACATCTGGAGCCAATTGATCTGCTACCATCCTGGAGCCTCCCTGACCCAGCCTCTGGGGCCATCTGGTCAACCCCTCCCTGAACCAGCCTTGGCCAATGTGACCCCAAGAGATAGTGGGGAGCCGCACTTGCGAGCCAGGTATCCCCGGGCAGCTGCCTGGAAGGACACAATGATGTCTGTGACCTTCAGGTCCCGCTCTTCTTCTAGCTGGGCCAGAACCCCTGCCCGGAAGAAGATCTTGCTTTGTCCCACGCGGTAGAGGTTAGGGTCCAATTCCAGGGCCTGGATCTGTGAGAGTGGGGGAGGGGCCATGAGGAGGAAGGGTGATGAAAGGGGAGGCTCCAGTTCAACCTCCTCCACCACCTGAGACTGTGCACACACGTTCACACTCATGCACACACCCTCAGCCTCCACCCCACACTCACCATCTTCTCACAGGCCTGCTTCCCATCCATAAAGCCCTTGGGGATGGCATTGGGTGTCAGGATCTCGTACCTGAAGTGGGTGGGGAGGGGTGGGGGAGGGGTGAAGAGTAACAGCAAACTGTCACCATGGCCAGGCACTGGGTTCAGAGTGACAAATAGCAATAATAACAATAACAATAGGAACAGTAAGAAAAACAAATATTTAAGTATTACCGAGGGCCACACACCAGGCTGAGAGCATTAACACCACCACCAATGGCAACATCATCAATATGTCCTAGGTGTGTCCACTCCTAGGACACACCACGTGCTGATTACGAGTGTTTAATTACACCAACACCACAGGTCATTGAGACGTAAAGGAAAGGTGTGTCTCGGAAGTGTGAGAAACAACAAATAGGGGCTGATGCTCTGGAACTTATTACGTGTCAGGTCCTGAGCTAAGTGCTTTACAGCTGTTTCTTTCACATTTCTCAGTGCAACTCCAAATTTTAAAAGTACGTTTCATAAGCACACATGTGTCTGTCCTCAGAGCCTTTCTCCTGCCATGCCCTCTCCCTGGATCCTGACATTTCATTAAAAATAATGCATATTAGATGTACAACATATATGCACAAACACATATATCATATACATAATATTATATATTAATGTCATATATTAATATGCGGTATTTTTTGACTGGTGATTGGGAAATGTGTATGTGTATGTGTGTGTGTGTGTGTGTGTATCAGAGTTTCTCAGTCACCAGGGATCTTGTTAAAATGCAGATACTAATTCAGTAAGTCTGGGGTGGGGCCTGAAAATGTGCATACCCAACAAGCTGTCAGGTGATACTGATGCTGCTGGCCTGGGGACCACACTTTGAGTATGAAACTGCAGACCTGCACTGTCCAGTGCAGCAGCTACTGGCCACACGCAACTACTGAGCCCCTGAAACATGGCTGGGGCAATTGGGCAACTGGATTTTTAACTGCATTTCATTTTAACTAAGTGAAATTTAAATTTAAAAACTGAAGCAGGGGGGACTTCCCTTCCCTGGTGGACCAGTAGTTAATACTCTGCGCTCCCAATGCAGCGGGCCCAGGTTCGATCCCTGGTCAGGGAACTAGATCCTGCATGCTGCAACTAAGACCCAGCACAGCTAAATAAATCAATAAATATTAAAAAAAAAGAAAAAAACTGAAGTAGTGTAAAATATTTTTCTGTTCAACACAATTTCTTTCTTTTCTTTTTTTTTGGCCGCTCGTCTTGTGGGGATGTTAGTTCCCCAACCAGGGACTGAACATGTGCCCTCAGCAGTAAAAGCAGGGAGTCCTAACCACTGGACCGCCAGGGAGTTCCCACAATTTCATTGTTTTGATAGGACTACATTTCACTTTGACCACTGGAAATTCAGTGTCTGAACTGAGATGTGCTACAGGTGTAAGACATACACCAAATTTCGAAGATTCGGTAGGAATAAAAGAATGCACAATGTCTCACTACTAATTTTTTATATTGATTACATGTTAAAATGATCTAATATCTTGGGTGTACTGGGTTAAATAAACTCTTGTTATCATTAATTTCACCTGTTTCTTTTTACTTTTAAAAATATGGCTACTAGAAAATTTTAAATTGTATATGGGGCTCACATTCTCTTTCTATTGCATGGTGCTGCTATATACAGCTTGCATGAAGCATAATTTTTGTTATCATATTCACCATATTACTGGCTTATTATATGTTGATATTTTTTCCTTCTCTCCTATTCGACTGCATTTTTTAAAAAAATAAACTTATTTATTTATTTATTTATGGCTGCATTGGGTCTTTGTTGCCGTGCGCGGGCTTCTACTCTTTGTTGCAGTGCGCAGGCTTCTCATTGCAGTGGCTTTTGTTGTGGAGCATGGGCTCTAGGTGCACGGGCTTCAGTAGTTGTGGCACGTGGGCTCAGTAGTTGTGGCTCACAGGCTCTAGAGCGCAGGCTCAGTAATTGTGGTGCACGGGCTTAGTTGCTCCGTGGCATGTGGAAATTTCCCAGACCAGGGCTCGAACCTGTGTCCCCTGCTCTGGCAGGTGGATTCTTAACCACTGTACCACCAGGGAAGTCCTCGACTGCATTTTTATAAGAAATGCCGATTGAGATACCCAGATCGCAACATAGTACTCTATGCCCTTTCTCTTGGGGAGTCCAGTGAATGGGGGCATTGCTGTCCCATATCACAGAGGAGAAAGCTGAGACTCTGTAACCAAAGGAACTTGCCCGGAGGCCCCGCCCCTCCACTGGCGCTGAGGCCCCACCCCTGACCCCTCCCAGAAGTAGCAGTTGGGGTGCTTTGGATGCAGGCACCCAAGCCCTACCCCACCCCATGCCGCTCACCTCTGCCGGAATTCCTGGAAGAGGATGCGGTTGGGAAAGCCCTGGCGACAGATGCGGATGCCCTCCAGGACGCCGTTACAGCGCAGCTGGTCCAGCACCAGCCGCGGCTCCAGCTTCCCAGCCTGCAAAGAGCAGTCACAGACATGCGAGGTCAGTGGCTGCCACACGGGGGCGCCACTCACTGGATGGCAGCCGTCAGGGGAACTCAGGTGGATGGCAGTTTGGGCAGGTCAAAAATGGTTGGCACAAAGCACCAAGCCAATATCCCTGTGCCATGCGGCTGCTTCCAACTAGCTATCTACCTTACTACGTTTGTTAGTGTGTATATGTCCATGACTCTCTCTCGCCCTGTCACAGCTCACCCTTCCCCCTCCCCATAACCTCAAGTCTGTCCTCTAGGAGGTCTGCGTCTTTATTGTGACAGCCTGGAGGGGTGGGATAGGGAGGGTGGGAGGGAGGGAGACGCAAGAGGGAAGAGATATGGGAACATATGTATATGTATAACTGATTCACTTTGTTACAAAGCAGAAACTAACACACCATTCTAAAGCAATTATACCCCAATAAAGATGTTAAAAAAAAAAAAAGAGAGACACATCTAAAACCTAAAAAAAAAAAAAAAGGTTGGCAATTTCATCTGGTTCAACCTATAATTTACTGAGCACCTACTACATGCCAGGCAGAAACGCCTGCCCCAGGGACCTCACTATCCACTGGGAGAGGTCGACAATAAATGAGGTCAAGACATCACAAACGTCAGAAGTAAATGAGTACTAAGTGCGAAGGGGCAAGGAGCAGAGGGGAGGGAGGACGGAGAGTGCTGAATTTGCATAGGACAGTCTGGGAAGGTGATCTGTGAACAAAGCACGTACATCATTATTTTTGGTAGTGAGCTTTCATTGCCTTTTCTTTCTCTTACCTGCTTTTTTTTTCCCCCAAAGTAATACACAAATGGTAAAAATCTAAACACTACAAAAAAATTCAAATTACACATTCTGAAAAACAACTCTTGCCTTGCCCAGGCCCCCAGAGTGGTCAACACAATACCCAGGTTTTTATGGAGCCTTCTAGATCAGTTGTTCTCAACCCAGACTACACACTGGAGTCCCCTCACATGCTTAAAAAAGCAAAAACAAACAACAAACAAAACCAAAAAAAAAAAAAAAAAAAAAAAAAAAAGCCCTGGCCCCAGGCTAGGGCAGAATATAAATATCTGGTGGCGATGAGGGTTAAAAAATGAGAACCACCATTCTGTATCTTTTTCAAGGGCTATCTAAGCATATATGTATTTATTCATCCATCAAATGTTTATTGAATACTCACTGTCTGCCACACAATGTGTTCTAGGCACTGGGGACTCAGCAGTAAAAAAGGAGATAAAAGCCCCTGCCCTCAGAGAAGGGAGTTTCTGTTTATTTATTATTATATATGTTCCCTATTCCTTGGTAATAACACTTCCATTCTGTGGGCGGGAGGGCGCTATTCCTCCCCCTATGCTCTCAGTCCATGAGTGGCTAGGACTGGCCTCATCCTGGCTCCAGACATGGTCATGTGACTCAGGCCAGGCCAATCAGGCTGGTTCAAGGGTGGGCACAAGAGCCATCCTAGGCCAGTGAAAGCCAGCCCTGGGACTTCTGCTACATCCATGCTGCCAGAGGCTCTCTCTTTCCTTTAGGGTTGCTGAACTGAAAGAATGAAAGTCTGGAGCCACTGGTGGCTGCCGTTGCCACCCTGAGAATGGAGACAGAGATTCATCAGAGAGGAGGCAACACATAGAAAAGCAGAGCCAAGCAGAGGAAAAAGATTCCTGACGTCACCGTTTGAGCACCTGGATCCAACTGTGCCTGAACCTAGTCATGGAATCTTCAATTACGTGAATCTATACATTCTCACTTTTTTTTTTTTTTGGCCGTGCCCTGTGGCTTGTGGTATCTTAGTTCCTCAACCAGGGATGGAACCCGGGCCCTCGGCAGTGAAAGCGTGGAGTCCTAACCACTGGACCGCCGGGGAATTCCTGATACATTCTCACTTTTGCTTAAGCCATCTTAGTGGCTCTCTCAAAAGAGCCCCAAGGAAATGGCTGAAAATAGCTGGAAATTGGAAATAATATATAGGATGGTCTCACAGTAACATTTTGGTTTTTTCCCTCCCTCCCTCCCTCCTTTCCTTCCTTCCTTCCTTCCTTCTATCCTTCCTTCCTCCATTCCACCCTTCAACAAGACATTTGGCAGGCTTGAGTGGGGAGGTGCCCAGCAAGGTCAGGAGACTGATTACATAAAAGGGGACTGAGAAAACTAGTAAATGTGTGCTATATTACAGGATCTCACTGTTGCTAAAAAGAGATGTTGGACTGAAACTTGACATACTGGTGGGAACTCATAGTTTTCAATATATAAAGATAGTTACAGAAATAAACATAGATGTTTAAGTGTATGTACACATGTATGTGTGTACACATATATACATGTGTATGCATGCATGTACATTAGTGTGTACGTACATAGCTCTATTTACTGAGGTCCTGGGAGTGACACCTTGATACCATGGAGCACACCTAGCACCCAGATCTTAGACTGTAAGCACCATTCTCCACTAAGGCTCTTTGGAGAAGTGGCTGAGTCCATGTATGCCATATTTCATCAAATAAAAGCCACTATCAATTGTAAAACACACTGTTATCTTATATACCACCAAGAAAGAAAAGCTCTTGTCAATTAAACTCTGACAGGCCTTCGACTGTAAGCCACATCCCAACTTCAGAGATGCTAAAATGTCACAATAAATGTGTCTTAGATTTGATAAAATATGGTATTTACAGCTATGAGAAACACAGATCCACCTACTCAATAACCACAGCTCCTGCTTTCTGAGGACAGTATAAGCCCCAGGCACCTAGTTTCACCTTCTACTATGCTGACCCTTCTCTACAGGGCCTATTCTCTGATTTTCCCAACAAGAAAACTTATTGGTGGCCTAGGAGGCCAGGCATGGTCTCCCCACACTTACATGACACTCCCAGCTCCAACGGTCTTTTTTCCATCCCTTGTACCTTTCATGCTCCAACCAACCACTGGGCTTCTGCACAAGCTGTTCTCTGCTTAGAATGCCACTTATCCTTCCAAGCTCAGACCTCACCTTCTCCAGGGAGCCCTCCCTGACTTCACTGTATTCCCACTACCTGGCACTTAGTAGGTGCTCAGTAAAACTTAAGTCCTATGAATGAATGAATTTTCCTAACAGGGCATTGAGCCTGGGAGGGAAACCAACTTGCTCAAGGTCACACAGCCAGTCAGAAGTGAGCCTGGGGCCAGACATGGTTCCAGCCACATCCAGCGACTGGGACTTTACCCACTGCCAGAGCTGCCTTCCCTCCCCGGGCTGGGTCACTCACCCTCTTCTCGTGGTTGGGGATGATACAGCGGACGAAGCTGGGGTTGGTGTTGCTGAGTGTGGCCATGAGGCGGCTCAGGGACTCCTTGTAGAGCTGTCCCACCGTCCGGAACATGCCCCGGCGTGGGCGGCCACCAGGCGGGCCATCCCCAAGGCTGTTCACCTGCTCCAGCCCCACGATGCCCTCCACTGTGGGAGGAGGAAACAGATGTAGAGAGAGAGTAAAGTCAAAGGTCAGTTTTAGGGGGCTGGGTTGGCCAAAGGTCAAGGATCTTATTATTTATAGGACCTGGCACTTTACATATGAAACACCTCTCACAGCCTAGTAAGGTAGGTGTTATCAGCCCATTGGACTGACCAGCAAACTGAGGCTCAGAAGGATGGAAGACTGTGCCCAAGGCCACACAGCTTAGGATCTGAAGACCCAGGATCTGAACCCAGGCAGTATGAATCTTCTCGAACCCTGGTCTCTGACCCTTCTTTTCCATTTTCCTTATCAGCAAATGATGATGATGAAGATAGAAAATGCTTCCTTAGCACTTATTCTCTGCCAGGCACTGCTCAAAGCACTTGACAAACATCAGCTTATTTATAAGCCTATAAAAATCATTCCCATTTTATAGATGAGGAAACTGAGGCACAGAGAGGGAAAAGGGCGATAACCACAGCTGCATTTTCAGGAACTTGAAACAGTGTCACATTAACAATGTAATGAAGTCTGGCTTTATTATGATATTTGAAATAAGGCAATATTTAAAATAAGGCAAAAATTAAAAATACATAAATAAAAAGAAATGAAAAAACATAAAATAAGGCAAACTGCCTCCATAGTCACCATTTTCCCAGAAAGCCCTGATTTCATGATAATTTTTTTTCCCTATTGTCATTTGATGCTGTCACTTCAACTCGTGAGAAACATGCACTCCTTTGTCTCAAATTCTATGTACTGAATCCTTCCCAGTTTCTCAAGAACCTGCAGCTGGGGCAGAATCTGATGGCCTGCAACCCCCAATCACAAGGGTTATCACGGTCAACTAGATAACTCGCTCTGAGGGCAGTGCTTGGCACACAGTGGGGGCTCAGATATGGCATTTTTCCTCCCCAGGTTCAAGTCTCCCTCCTACCGCCATGCTCCTAGTTATTATCAAATGGATAATTATCATTTATTAAGTTCTTATAGCACAGGCAAGAGCAGAGGCTCTGGGTTCAAATCCCAGCTCTGTCCCTTACTGGCTGTGTGACCACAGGCAGGTGACTTAACCTCTCTGTGCTTCCATGTCCTCATCCATATAAGAGGGGTAACAGTACTAACAGCTGCCTGATTAGGTGGTTCAGAGGATTCCATGTGTTAATAATGGTAAAAGGGCTTTGCACAGTGCACAGCACACAGTATGGGTTCCATTAGTGCCAGCTGATACTATCACAGTTGTTTGCACTTTTACATGCGGTTTAGTTAGAAGAAGGCCTTGTGCTGCTACAAAGAGTCTGGAAACTGCTAAGGGAGTCAACAAGGGGTGGGGACAGGAAAGAAGAGGGAAAGATCTCTGTATGGTAAGGAAAGGGGATAGACGTTCAAAACCAGGTTCCCCGTCCAAAGGGCCCACCCTCCTCGTCTGGCAAGTCTCACCCGTTGGTGCACAGCAACACCCACCCCCTGACGGAGAAATGGCAGAGCCGCGCCTCCCTGAAGATCCTGGGGGCGACGGTGGGAAGGAGCCCAGGAAAGAGAACTGCTGCAAGCCCCCGTGCTCTGGGTGGGGGTGAGGACAGAGGGGGGGAGAGGCAGGGAGACGGGATGGGAGGTGCAAAGGGAGCAGCATGAGAAGAGGCAGGAAGAAAAAAGAAGAAAGGGTTATTAGTCAACAGCGCAGAGCAAAGCAGGAGGAGGAACCTGATCCTGGCCATGAACTTTTAAAGCCAGGGAGACTGTCCTGTTCAGCTTTATGAGGGCATCAATGTTGGCTGAAAGGGCGAATGCCCCCTTCGAATTTAATACCCGGGGGGAAAAAACTTCTCTCCCTATAGGTTGAGTCTGTATCTGTTTTATTAGGTATCCCCTTTTGCCCTGGCCACCAGGAAGCTCAAGGACTAACTCAAGGCTCCCACCCAGCTTGTTGAAGAGAGTTTGTCTCATTTGCCTTTTCCCCTGGGCTTCCAGGATGTTGGGTACCCAACTCTGGGCTGTCAGGATGCCCGAAAGCAAAGCCAACTCTGGGCTCAGGGCAGCTGTAGTAGAGATTGATGCAGAAATGGCCCCAATCCCCCACCCCTCTCTGTGACTTGCAGCTCCTTGAATCTGGGCTGGCCTTGTGACTTGCTTTGTTCAGAAGAACTGTGGAGGAAATAATACTGTGTGGGGTTCCAGTCTAGGACTCAAGAGGCTTTGCCACTTCTACTTTCTCTCTTGGAACACTTTGAGAGCCGAGCATATATAGGGTGGAGCATGTGAAGGATTAGGGGGAACATCATGTGCCCATGAACATGGCACAAATCTTAAAGAAGTTGACGGGGAAGATTTTCAGTCTGAAGGAGATGATTCTCGGCAGAATCTGGTTCTGTTACTGAACATCAAACAATGCTTTTCAATCCCTCTTGTATAAACTATATGAGATACTAACATCAAATTACCCTGTCTAAAATCAGCTCACCATATCAAGGTGTGCTACGCCCTTTCACTCTGTGAGTTTGTTTTGGGAATGACTCATCTTGCTTATTTTGTTCTCTTGTCCAATTGCATGGGCTGGCGCTTCTACCACTATACTTTTCACTTCAATAAAAGATTAAGGCAAACTGACAGATTCTGGAAACCCAAATCAGGAAACCAAGATGCTGGTTATGTCCGTTTTATAAAATCATCTCTCAAACCTCCTCTAAGGATGGAGGGCAAGGATGGACAGGGCTTGCTGGTCTGAAAGTGTCAGTCTGAAAAGACTGATGGCCAAACTCACACGGGCCTTGTTGGAGCAGGAAAACTCCAAAACCATACCTGGGTTTTTGCTCTTTTTTTTCTTCCCTGAATCCCTGAAGGGAACTTTGGGAGAGATCAACGAAAGCAAAGCCTAAAAGTTGACTAACCTGTAAATACTGCCCTTCCGAGTTCTCTTGTTGTTATTAATTCTTTTTCAGTCGAATCTCTTGTTTGTTTTTTTTTTAGGGATCACATGCCATCTACAATTAATAACTTCATTGCTTCCTTTTGAATATTCATATACCTATTTCTTTTTCTGGTCTGATTGCATAAACTATTATCGCCCAAACAGTGTTTCACAGCAGTGTTGACAGTGGGCATCCTTGTCTTTTTCTGATTAAGAAGGAGTGTTTTATCATTGAGTGTGATGCTGGTTTGAGATATCAATCAAGCAATCACTAATTGGAATCACTACTGTAAGGCTGTCTGGCCTACTGGCACCAGTTCTGCCTCTGAGCTGACAACTCAGGTCTGGAACAAAAGTGTTCACACTGTGAGTTGGGAGAAGGGATGCACAGAGCTCCAGGGACAGGGCCTGTGGAAGCTGGTCCTTACCGTCTTTCCAGATCTCTGCCGTTAGCCGGTCTGTGCTCTGGTGAAGCAAGGCTGCGACACTGTCATTCAGAGGGTCCATGTTTTTCATCAGCCACTCATTGGCCTTGTAGTCAACCTGAATGAAATTGGGCACAGGAGGGTGGCAGGATGGTGGGTTCACCAGCACTGCTGATTTCCCAGGGAGCCTCCCAGAAGCTCTGAGATTCCCAGCTCTGGGGCTCACCACTCAGGAGAGAGCACTGGTGGACACCTTGTGCCCATATCCTGAACTGCACCCACCCGCAGCATGGTCCCTCTCCCTTTCTGTATTTCCCTTAAGAGGACTCTGCCCACCTCTGGGACCTCATCCACCAACACTTCTTTCCTTATTCATTTAGCCACTCTGGTCCTCAAACGTGCAAGCTCATTTCCACCTCAGGATTTTGACCCCTGCCGTTCCCGCCACCTGTGATTCCCTCTCCATGGATTTTCACGTGGCCAGCTCCCTGCCACGGAATCACAGTCTTGACCACCACGATTCCCTGCACGCGTTCCCCCCCACCAGATGGTGGCTTCCAGAGGCCAGGGCCTGAGTCTGACTCACAACCAGCAGAGGACTGGGCACACAGGAAATCTTAGCAAATGTCTGGAAAACAACTGAGTTCTAGAACAGAACACATGGGTCTCCTACCCCTCAGCCTTTGTGTATGCCGTTCCCTCCACCCATTCTTTTCTGGCTACGGGTTACTCATCATTTATTCTATTATTATTTTTTAAAATATTTATTTATTTGGCTGCACCAGGTCTTAGTTGTGGCATGCAGGATCTAGTTCCCTGAGCGGGGATCGAACCCAGGCCCCCTGCATTGGGAGCATGGAGTCTTACCCACTGGACCACCAGGGAAGTCCCTACTCATCATTTAGACCAGGGATTGGCAAACAATGGCCTCCCGGGCAAATCCACCTCCTTTTATAAATAAAGTTTTAGGGACCTTCCTGGTGGTCCAGTGATTAAGAATCTGCCTTCCAATGCAGGGGACGCAGGTTCAATCCCTGGTTGGGGAACTAGGATCCCACGTGTCGCGGGCCAAGTAAGCCCGCCCGCCACAACAAAGAGGCCGCACAGGGTGCGGCAACTGAGACCCGACGCAGCCAAAAATAAATAAATAGGACTCCCCTGGTGGCGCAGTGGTTAAGACTTTGCCAGCCAATGCAGGGGACACGGGTTTGAGCCCTGGTCCGGGAAGATCCCACATGCCGCAGAGCAACTAAGCCCGTGTGCCACAACTACTGAGCCTGCACTCTAGAGCCTGTGAGCCACAACTACTGAGCCCACACACCATGACGCCTGTGTGCTTAGCCTGTGCTCTGCAACAAGAGAGGCCATTGCAATGAGAAGCCCGCGCACCACAACGAAAAGCAGACCCCGCTTGCTGCAACTAGAGAAAGCCTGCGTGCAGCAACAAAGACCCAATGCAGCCAAAAATAAATAAGTAAATTTAAATAGATAGATAATTTAAAAAATAATAAAATAAATAAAGTTTTATTGGAATATGGCCTTCATTTATGTGTGAACTTGTGGCTTCTTTCGTGCTCTCATGGCAGAATTGAGTAGTTGTGCCAGAGACTGGCCCACAGAACTGAAACTATTCACAGAAAATGTTTGCTGACCCTTGATTTAGAGTTCAGATCAAGCATCACTCTCCTCTGTGAGACCTTCCCTGGGATTGCTCCTCTGGACTTTGACACTGTCCATAGCTGGCCCCATTAAATCACTTATCGGCCTTATATCCCGATGGTCTGTCTTCGTCTCCCTCCCAGATAAGGAACTTTGTGAAGACAGAATCATATCTGACGTGGGTCCCCAGCTTTGCTCAGCACAGGGCTGAGCCCACAAAAGGCATATGTTGGCCAAATGAGTGAATAAAATGCACCTAATTCTCCACCTGGTGAACTCCTATCCATCTCTCGAAACCCACTGCAAATATCCCCTCCTTGAGGAAGCCTTTGCTGACTTCATCAGACAGAGTCCTCACTCCTCCAAGGGCTTTCCTACCCCTGGCCTGGCTGTGACTTGTCCCAGTGGACACCAGGTGGCCCCTGCTTTCCCTCTGCACCCTCCCTTCATCCTCACTCCCACCCACAGCCCCCAAGGCTGGCCCCTGCTCCCTACCTTGCCCGCATAATGCAGCACGCTGAAGTCGGCCTGGTCCCGCAGAGTCCTTGGCCGCTGGAATTTGGGGTGACCACCCTGCTCTTGGGCCACCTTCTCCACAAAGGACTTGTCTGTGGCCTTTGGGAACCAGCACTCCTCATCCAGCAGAGCGAGGAGCCCAGGGGGGTTGGCCTGACCATTAACAGAGGAGGGCAGAAGAGTTAAGTCAGATCCCCAAATACTGGACACTTAGGTTGCTGCTAATTTTTAGTTCTTGTGCCACTTGGGACCTACGAGCAAACATGAGAACAACCGTTATAGCCATCGATTAGCCCTTTGATTCGAGCCACGCCCTGTGGCAGGCATGTTCCGGGTTCTAATCATCCAGCAGCCACACAGATCTATGCCGTTTTCCCCATTTAACCGATGGCCGGTGGGGTGAGGAGCTGGACCAAGGTCACGTGGAGGGTGGAGCAGCCGTGGGCTCACCGGCCGCTCGATGAGGTCGATGCAGGGCTGCAGGTCGAGGCCGAAGTCGAGGAAGGTCCAGGGGATGCCCTCGCGCTGGTATTCCTCCTGCTCCAGGACAAACATCGTGTGGTTGAAGAGCTGCTGCAGCTTCTCGTTGGTGTAGTTGATGCAGAGTTGCTCGAAGGAGTTCAGCTGCGGGGGGGAGGGACACATGAAAGAGGGTGACAGGGACCCGGAGGGGGCAGGAACCCGGGGGGGACAGGGACCCATAGAGAGGGGGGCAGAGACCCAGGGAGGGGCGGACAGGGACCCAGAGAGAGGGGGACAGGGACCCAGAGAGAGGGGGACAGGGCCAGCTTGATGGAGCCCTCCCAGCCCCCAGCCAGGCACAAAGCGCAGACCTGGAAGATCTCAAAGCCGGCGATGTCCAGGATGCCCAGGAAGGAGGCGCCTTGGCGGGGGCTACGGTCCAGGGCTCGGTTGAGGCGCAGGACCAGCCAGCGGAAGAGGCGCTCGTAGGTGGCCTTGGCCAGGGCCTCCAGCGCAAAGTCAGCCTGCAGGTCAGGGCACACAGTGAGGGCCCAGCCTCCACATTAGTGCCCCCCGACCCCGCCCTGCCGGCAAGGAGACACTGGGTGTGGACGGAGCCCCATCATGGTTCGTCAAGAGCAGTGACATTAACAACAGCAGATCATTAGTGACGCCCTACTGTGCGTCGGGCACTGTGTGAAGTGCTTGGGGGCACATTAGTTCATGAATATTCCACCCAACCCTTGAACCAATTTCCACGGCAGAACAGGTAAGAGGGTGGAATCTGGAGACCAACATCTAGATTGGAATCCTAGCTCTGCTACTTAGAGGCTGTGTGACCTCAGGCATGTGAATAAACCTCTCTGTGCCTCAGTGTCTTCATCTGTAAAATGGATCCTATCAATAGTACCTTGACTGAGAGCAGAACCCAGGTCAGTGTGATCCCCAAGCTCATATCCGTCACTGTGCCTTCTCTGTCCTAGCACCTCGAGAGCCCAGCCTGGGGTCAGGCAGAGGCCTCTGCCCCGAAACTGGAATTCTGAAAACATCTAGTCTGTGTTCACCTCTCCCCACCCTCACTGCCACCACCCTTATCTGTGCTGCTGTCATCGTTTGCCGGGACTATGACAGTGGCCTCCTTGTGTCTCATTGCTTCCACTGGGTCCCCCCGGACCCAATTCTCCACACAGTAGACAAGGGAATCTTTATAAAGACAAACTGAACCAAGTTATTCCCTGGCTTAAATCCTCACTGGCCTCCTGCTGCACTCTGCATAAAACTCACCTCCTTATTGTGGCTCCTAAGACCTCATGTGATCTGTCCCCTTCCAACCTCTCTGACTGCAGCTTCTACCGCCCTCTCCCCCACTGTCTAGTCTCACTGATCTCCTTAATGTTCCCAACTTGCCAAGCTTGTTCCAGCCCCAGGGCCTTTACACATGCCCTTTGTCTTGAACCATCCAAGTCTCAACTCCAATGTCACCGCTTCCGAGAAGACTTTCCCGAGCACCTCAATCCCCTCCTTTGAAGAAAGCACCCGTTTCTTCCTTTATTATCTGATTCCCTACTACAGCCTGAGCTCCCTGAAGGCGTGGTCTTTGTTTCCATGACTGCCTTTATTCTAGCACCTAGACCAGAGTCGGTAACTGAACAGACACTCAGCAAAAGTTTGTTGAGTGAGCGAGAAAAAACTTGCATAAGCTGCTTAAAAATCCAGGGCCCTCCCTGCGCCCACCTGCTGCCAGCCTTGCCCACCTGTTCCTTGGTCTGTGCTTTCTGCACGTAGTCCCGGCCAACTTTGATGCGGGGGGTGAGCAGGGCGCGGGAGAAATCTGTCACCCCCAGGCCCAGGAGGCGGCAGAGCTTCTGCGCAGCTGAGGGCGAGAGGCACCAAGATGCGATCAGCACTGGGAGGTGGGGACAGTGCAGAGTGGGGGAGGGGGGAGAGGGTGCCACCCCCCACTGTCGGTGGAACACCGGCCTTTCCCGCTAGAAGCATTATGGGTCCTAAAGGTGTGTGCATTCTCCAGCCCAATAATTCTCCTCCTGGAACCCTAAGTTGGCAAAAATAATTCTGGATGTGGGCAAAGGCTGGACTAGGAGGATGTCCGTCACAGCATTGTTTACAATGGAGAAAACCAGGAAGCAACCTGAACGTCCAACAGCTAGGGATTGGTTAGAGAGTCAGGGTGCATCCATTTGAACAAATGTTCTGCAGTCACCAAATATGATTATTATAAATAATAATTATTTATAACATTATTATTACTAATTAATAATATAAGCATTATAAATAATTATTATTTAATAAATAATCATTATAAATTATTACACGGTACACTTAAGACATGTACATCTCATGATTTGTATGTTTCACTTCCAGTCCATGAAAGAACTGTAAACAAACATTGGATGCCAGTAAATGATATACAGGCTGAAGGGTCTGTACCAATATCTGAGATTTTGAAACGCGCCAGAAGAGGAGACGGATGAACAGAGGATGCAAAGATATTCGATAAAGCAAGTGTAGTAAAGTGTCAGTGGTAGAATCTTGGTGGTGGATCTGAGTGTTCGGTATAAAATTTTTTGAACTTTTCTGTATGTTGGAAAATGTCTCAATAAAATGCTGGGGGAAAACTCTTGGAATAAGAGTTCAGTGAGGTGGCCAAACCTAAAAGAAATCTTTAAAAATTCACTGCTCTTCCCTATTTTTGTAGGAATAAAAAATTGCCAAAATGTTAATAGCTGTTTTGGCAGAAGATGGAGGAAAGGCTGTGTGGGCAGGTGTATTTCTTCTTTCGACTCTGAATTACAATGATCATTAAGAAGTGTTTTTGAGCCTCTATCACTTGCGTCACAGGAAGATAGTTACTACAAATACTCAGCCCCAGCAAAAGAGAAAAACACTGAGGAAGAGACACATTAAAATGTCAACAGTGGTTATTTCTGAGAGGTGATGAGGATTTAAATCAATCTCTCTCTCTCTCTCTCTCTCCCCCTCCCTCTGATGCAATTGCAATTTTTAATTCTTCTACAGTGATTCTGCATTATATGGGAATATTTAAAAACTGAAAAAACAGCATGGAGTACTATGCTGCCAGTAACAGGGTGACTTAACAGGGTTCTAAGCCCTTGGTGTGTACTTTGCCAGCCGGTGGAGCCTGGGGGCTGTTTCTCCAATTGATGTTTGCAAATGCAGAAAAGGAAATACAAGGGATTCCAAAGGAGATTAATTATGCTGACATACAGTTCTCCTCACAGAGCCCAGGTGAAGCAACCCCAGTAGAGTTCTAGTTAATAACCTTGAAAAGTTACCCCCGTTGCATTAAGGGGGTGGGGGGAAAGCAGGTTTCAAAACAGTTTATAAGGTCTGACCCCAATTTTGTAAATCAAACGAATGAGTATGTATAGCACACCTGCTGCGTGTGTGAACCTGGCCCCCAGATGTCACAGGGACAGCTCAGATCAATGACATCGTGAGAGATGCCCCTTCCTTCATATGTTCTGTGTTGCACAGCTTTTGAAAATAGTCCATAGGGTGTCATAATCAGGACAGAAAGCTCTTCCCATCTCGAGGGGAAGGCGGTGTAAAGCAAGATTCCATTTCCGTGATAATTATTTCCACATTGATACAGACGTAGAACAAAGCCCAGAGAGAAATGCCCCCAAAGTGTTAGCAGTAATTATGGGTAATTTCCCTGCCTTTATACTTCCCTGTCTTGCCATATTTTCTTCCCCATTCAGATTGTATTATTTTATAATAATAAAGAAGCAAAGCTATTTCCATTTTGATAAAAAAAGGAATATCAACTATACTTCTGCTGAAAGGCAAAAAAACCCCAAAAGTATATATATGCAGAGCGCAGAGGCCAGGAGGAGATATGGCCAGTGCTAATGCTGGTTTTCTGGGAGGGGCTGGGATGATAGAGGATCCTGCTGTCCGCGCCCCCTTCCACCTTGGCACACTGGTGTTGTTCAAATTTTCAGCAGAGCTCACACTTTTTATAATCAAGAAAAGAGTGGACGGTGTTATTTTGGTAAAGATTCAGCAAGGGCAGGAAATCAGGGTGGTCCTGGATGGGAGGTGGGTCTGGCTGGGAAGGGAGGATGCTCTGTACGTAGGTGGGTAGCAGGCCATGTGGTGGTACCTGTGTTGTCAGGCATGGAGGCTTGATCGGTGTTCCGTTCTCTCTTCAGGACGATGTTGCCAAACTGGAGAACGGCCGAGACCATCCGCAGCATGGCTAAGGGGCAGCAGAGACACAGATCAGCGAGGCTCAGGGTCCTGACATGTGGTCTGAACTAGCCCCTTAGAAATCTAGCTTAAACAAGGACCTACTGTATAGCACAGGGAACTATACTCAATATCTTGTAATAACCTATAATGGAAAAGAATCAGAAAAAGAATAGATATATGTATATGTATGTATAACTGAATCACTTTGCTGTACACCTGAAACTAACACAACATTGTACATTAACTATACTTCAATTTAAAAAAAAGATAATAAAAAAAGAAATCTAGCTTAAAAACCTTATGTCAAATTATACCACCACCTGACACCAAGCAGGTCTTAAATACATGAATGGATAAATGAATTCTGTATTTTATTTTATTTTTTGGCCATACTGCGTGGCACGAGAGATCTCAGTTCGCTGACCAGGGATTGAACCCGCGCCCGCTGCAGTGGAAGAGCGGAGTCATAACCACTGGACCTCCAGGGAAGTCCCTGAATTCTGTATTTTATATTCAAAGTTTGCTTTATCGTCATTTGGTGTCTGCTCATGTCCATTTTATAGAGCAATGCATAGAAGATTTAAAAGGATTTAGAGAAATGAATGAGGAAGATCTTTAGCAATATGGAAAGATTTCTAAAATATCGAGTAAAAAATTCGAGGTGCAGAATGGTATATACGGCAACCACTATCTATGCAAAAAAAAAAGGCAGAAAATGTCAAGGTCAGTCAATTTTCCTTATTCTTGGTAATTATGTTCTATAGCGTCACCTGAAACACTGAATTATCGAATGTGAACAAACGTTCCTATGGGGGAATACAGGTTTGGTTCCTGGGAGCCTCTGGTCACATTTTCATCAACTGATCAATGCATCACCTTGGTTTATGTGTGTTTCTGTTTAAAGACACCTTATCTGATGGGAATGTAAACTGGTGCATCACTATCTAAAACAGTATAGAGGTTCCTCAAAAAACTAAAAATAGAATTGCAGCAATCCCACTCCTGGGCATATACCCAGACAAAATTCTAATTTGAAAAGATACAAGCACCCCTATGTTCACAGCAGCACTATTTACAAAAGCCAAGACACGGAAGCAACCTAAATGTCCATTGACAGATAACTGGATAAAGAAAATGTGGTACATATATACAATGGAATACTACTCAGCCATAAAAAAGAATGAAATAATGCCATTTGCAGCAACATGGATGGACCTAGAGATTATCATAGTAAGTGAAGTAGGTCAGAAAGAGAAAGACAAATATCATATGATATCACTTATATGTGGAACCTAAAATACGACACAAATGAGCATATCAATGAAATTGAAACAGACTCACAGACACGGAGAACAGACTTGTGGTTGCCAAGGGGTAGGGGGGTAGGGGAGGGAAGGAGTGGGAGTTTGGGATTAGCAGATGCAAACTAGTGTATATAGGATGGATAAACAACAAGGTCCTACTGTATAGCACAGGGAACACTCTTCAATATCCTGTGATAAACCATAATGGAAAGAATATGAAAAAGAATACACACACACACACACACACACACACACATATATAACCCAGTCACTTTGGTATACAGCAGAAATTAACACATTGTAAATCAACTATATTTCAATAACATTTTTTTAAAGACATCTTATCTGATATACAGCATTGATTCACACTGAACTCACGACCAACATTCACTACAACTGGAGTCTGAAGGAAGCTCTTCTCACACACGTATTTTCTCTGTAAAGCACATCACAGCCTTCCTGCTCTTAGGGACACCAGACAGCATTAAGCACTACATTTAGGGGGACATTTCAGACAGTGAAATCACCAACCAAAAAGCACCCCAAAAGTGAAAAGCATGGCACTCAACAGACTGTAGAAAGGACAGTGGTTTACAGTATGGGCTGGAACAAGAAGGCTGAATGTCACCCCGTGAGACTTCAGTTGGGTGCACACTGGGCAACTCAAAACTTTCACTCCTCTATGCATGACAGCAATGACCACAAAAGCACCAGGATTGCTGGTTTGGGGGTTACGAATAAATGTCGTGTGTAGGTGAATTCTCCAACTCGGACATCGTAAAAGAAGATCGATTGTATTAATATTTGCACGTCTGCGCAAAGCGGCTAGAAATCTCGCCGTGAGTGGGCAATGCTGCCCCCTAGAGGACGTCTCGGGAACGTGCAGGGGTTGGTTAGCATAGGGATGGGGGCCACCCTGGCAATGTTTCTGGATGCCACAGAGACTGGGCAGGTGGGAACCAGAGGAGTTGCCCTTCTGTATCACAAAGAGTTGCCCACATTCCGTTTGATTGCGAAACGTCCCAGTGGACATTCACGTCTGTGAAATCATGGTTTGGAATGCTCTGAGACTAACCCCAGCAGTTTTATGTATACACACAAAAGTGTTTTGTGTTTGGTTTTAATACACAGTGCATTTTCTAGGAGGATAGTCACTGAGGAATCCGAGGGAAGGCTGGTCTTGGTTTTGTTCAGAACTTATCAAGATTTGGTCATCGCGTCAAAGCCTCCTCGTCTCCACCCGCAAAGCTGCCCGCGGCTTGGAGTGGACCATATAACACGCCTACATCAGGCTGGGCTCCTTGGAGTGGACCATATAACACGCCTACATCAGGCTGGGCTCCTGTCTGCTGCTTTCGAGGTGATGCTTCACACCAGCGCCAACACCCAGCTACCTCATCCACGTTCCTCCTAGAACAGTCTCCATGATTTACGGACTCAAAAGGACACTGATCTATTTTCACTTACTCCGTGCCAGGTCCTGTTCCAAACACTCACAAATGACCTCATGTCACCTTCGGAACAACTCACTGAGTCAAATCCTGCAATAGCATCTTGCGATGGGAAACAGTAAAACCCCCATTTGACAGACAGGGAAACCGAGGCACATTCGGGTAATCAACTTACCCAGGATCACCCAGCTCATAAGCGGCATGGCTGAGACACACCCGGCGGTCTGGCCCTGGGGTCTGTATTCTTAACAGCCGTGCAGCCCTTTCCGTCCCTCTTTTAGCATAAAATCCGGACGTTTGTACGAATGTAGAGCGCACACACAGAAAAGCACACAGAGCACCTCCATGCCGCTCAGTGAGATCTTACAAAACGAACACACCAGTGGGCCAGCCCCTCAGAAGCCCCCTTCTGGCCACTCACTGAACTCGGACAGATGGCACACTCACAGGATTGCAAGGAAGAAGCCAGGTTCAAAAGTGCACGGACTGTACGGGTCTGTTTGTTCCAAATTCAAGAGCGGGCGAAACAACTCCATGTTGTTAGATGCCAACACAATGGTGATGGGGGTTGCGGCGAGGGGAAGGGGCTTGAGGGGGCTTCGAGGTGTGGGTGATATGGGGTGTCACCTGCAGAAATTCCCCTGAGCTGGGCGCTTTGGCACCGCGCTCATTTTCCGGTGTCTGTGCTACGTAAACTTCTGTATAAAGTTTACTTAGGAAAAGGGAGTGGCGGAAGGTGGAGGGGGGAGTCCTTCTGGGAGACCCATGCCAAAAATGCGTAACCCGAATCTAATCACGAGGAAACACACGCACGTTGACAAAACAACTGGTCTGTAATCTCCCCAAGTGTCAAGGTCACGAACGATAAAGACTCAGGACCGGTTCCAGATGGATGGAGAGTAAAGTGTGACGACTAGATGCAACGTGTGTGATCCTGGACTGGGGAAGTGTGTGTGTGTGTGTGTGTGGGTGTGTTTGTTTAACTTAAAAAATTTTTTTTTGCTATAAAGGACATTATTGGGACAGTTGGCATAAGGTCTGTGGATTAGATAACAGCACTAACAGTGCCAATGTTAATTTCCTAATGATGATACTGTACTGTGTTTGTGTCAGAGAATGTTCTTAGGAAATAAGCACAGACAGATTCGGTGGGGGGGGGGCGATAAGATGAGTAATGCCCCCTCTCCGCAAAATGTCCACGGTCTGAATGTTGTGAATGTTACCTTGCAGGGAAAAATAGACTTTACTGATGTGATGAAATTCAGGATCTTAAAACGGGAGATTAATCTTGAATTATCCAGGTGGGTCCGAAACGTAATCATAAGCGTTCGTATAAGAGGGAGGCAGAGGGGGAAGGCCACATGAACAGAGGTTAGAGTGATGCATTTTGGTTTTTTTTTGGCCACGCCGCGTACCTTTCGGGATCTTAGTTCCCCAACCAGGGATCGAACCCAGGCCCTGGCATGAAAGCGCAGAGTCCTAACCACTGGACCACCAGGGGAGTCCCTAGAGTGATGCATTCTGAAGACGCAGAAAAGGGCCATGAGCTAAGGCATATGGGTGGCCTCTGAAAGCTGAAAAAGGCAAGAAAACGAATTCTTCCCAGAGCCTCCAGAAGGGACCAGCTCTGCTGACACCTTGACTTTAACCAGTAGGACTGATTTTTGACTTCTGACCTCCAGAACTGTGAGGGAATAAATGTGTGTTGTTATAAGCCACTACGTTTGTGGTCATTTGTGACAGTGGTCATCGGACATATGAAGGGTGAAGGGATCCCCGGGCTACACCCCTACTCTCGAACAGCTCAGAACAAGTAATCAGAAAGACAGACAAGGATAAAGCAGATGTGGCAAGATGGTAATGTTTGAGGAATCTGGGAGAAGGTATGCAGCGATTCTGTGTACTCTAAAACTTTTCTGTAAATCTGAAATTATTCAAAATAAAGAGGTTAGGGGGCTTCCCTGGTGGCGCAGTGGTTGAGAGTCCACCTGCTGATGCAGGGGACACGGGTTCATGCCCTGGTCCGGGAAGATCCCACATGCCGCGGAGTGGCTGGGCCCGTGAGCCATGGCCGCTGAGCCTGCGCATCCGGAGCCTGTGCTCCGCAACGAGAGAGGCCACAACAGTGAGAGGCCTGCGTACCATAAAAAAATAAAATAAATAAATAAATAAATAAAGAGGTTAGGGGGCTTCCCTGGTGGTCCAGTGGTTGAGACTCACGCTCCCAATGCAGGGGGCCCAGGTTCGATCCCTGGTCAGGGAACTAGATCCCACATGCTGCAACTAAGAGTTTGCATGCCGCAACTAAAGATTCCCCATGCCACAACTAAAAGATCCTGCATGCCACAACTAAAAGGATCTCACATGCTGCAACAAAGATCCCGCGTGCCGCAACTAAGACCCAGCACAGCCAAATAAGTATTTTTTTTAAAAAAAAGAGGTTAAAAAAATCCCTGAAAACAGAAGGGGGGGGGTGTTGGTCACTGGCCTGACAGCTTCAAGAAGCCTTACTCTGAAGGACACACAAGAAACAGCTAACAGAGGTGGCCCCCTGGGAGCCCGGGACACTGGAATGATCATAGACTTTTAGTTCTTTTTGAATTTCATACCCCTTGAAATGTAGTCAAAAAAAAGATCACTGCTGAGAAAAGACTCCGTTTCTGGAATTAGTCAGTGAAATTGCAGTGATGATTCACACCACCTTGTGAATATGTTACAAATATTGAACTGTATACTTGACAATGGCGAATTTTACGGTCCATGAATTCTAGTCCCCCAGGGAAAAAAGATTTTGGTATAGTTTTCGGGGCACGCTGAGGTGTGCAACAAATCTGAATTTTTCCTTTCGCTCTCCATCAGGATCGTAACTCCTTGTGGAAAGTATCTGTTCCTTATTCACCTTCTAACTGTATCCTCTGCATACAGTAAGCACTGCATAAATGTGTTCACGAATGAACTTCAGCTTGCCACTTTGGGGGGAAGAATGCCTTCCACAGTCCCCACTACTTTTGGGATTCAATCTTATCCCTTACCAAGGTCTTCGGCTCCCTGTCCCCGATCCTCCCACCTGCTCCAGCCTCGGGTCCCCTCAGTTACTCCAACCAGCCAGGCCAACCTCTTTAATCCCCGCCAACACCTGACACTCTCTCTTGCCCCCAGGCTTTTGCCCTGGGAGTTCCCTCCCCATAGAGGCGGTCCAGAACCACCTACACCGGCTTAATTCCTGCCTGACCATCGGGGCTCAGCCAAGCGCCGCCTCCTCCAGGGGCTGCCCCGCCCCTTCCGAGACCCCGCCCCCCACCCCCCTGACACGCAGTCACTACTCCATGCACCTTCCAGCCATCGCTCTTCCAGGGGATCAACTTTAATCCACTTGTGTGATTTGATGCTCCCTGGGTCTCAGCGCTCCAGGGGGCAGGGGCTTGTTCTGTCTTGGTCACAGTTCATTTCTCCCAGCGTCTGCAGGGGTCTGGCCCGCAGACTCCATCATGTGTTGAATGAATCGATATACGAATGAACAAATGGCCGAGAGTTAACTAGTGGGGGGTACATTACTGAGGCGTGACCTGGGGCAACCAGTGGCCTCCTGGGCCTAGGTTTCCCCTGCTGGGCAGTGGGAGGGGCTGGGCGGCGGGGGGGGGGGGTCAGGGGGCTGGGGTGTCGGGAACAGCCCAGGGTCCCAGAAACGCTGGGAGGTTTTGCGGCAGGGCAGCGAGGTACCTCCCAAAAGATAAATAAATGAGCACATTTCCTGATAGACTCACAAAGGCATCATCACCCCTAACAAACCGGATGATTATTCATCCTTAACATCAGCTCAGACCCGACTCAGACTCGAGTTCCCCCGGTGGCCTTTTACGGTTGGCTTCGGAACCTGCGTGGGTTCCAAGCACCCGGCGAACCTGACGCCTGAGGGGTTGGCAGTCAGCTCCGGCTGTTGACTTCAACCCAGCCGGCAGTAAGCAAGCCCCAACCTGCACGGGCGGGGGCGCGGGGCTGGCGAGGCTACGACGGCCTCACGTGACAGGAGCTCACCTCCCTGCGCGCTAGGCTGCCTGTTCCACCTCCCTAGTGGCATTGACGGCGCCAACGTGGATGGGAAGTGAGGAGGGGCGTGGAGGTCCTGCTTCCACTGGCCCCGAACGCTCTCTGCCCTGGGCTTCCCGTGGGCGACCCAGAGGCGCCCACCTGCCTCTCTGGAAACGGATCACGGGCTGGCTTTGGAGTCAGACCCGGGTTCCACCACCACCTCATCAAAGGCAGTGAGTCCTATAGGGCAGACACCCCACCTCCCTGGACCTCTGTGTCCTTCTTTCTTTTTGGCCATGCCATGAGGCTTGTGGGAGCTTAGTTTCCCGACCAGGGATCGAACCCAGGGCCATCCCTAACCTACGAGTCCTAACCACTGGACCGCCAAGGAACTCCCCATCTCTGTCTCCTCTTTCTTCCAAAGGAGAGTCTAGAAAAAAGGTGACCGGCTGGCTCCACTCCTTGGAAGTGAGACACAAAATCACACTGTTATGAGACCCCATCCACCTGCCACACCAGCAAAAGCAAAAAAGCTGACAACAGTGGTTGCTGACAACCATGTCGGGGGAACAGGTGCTCCAGACACAGGGTGGGAGAAACTGGAAACTAGCGCCACCTTCTGGACAGCGGCGAGGTCGATTCAGTACAATTTAAAAAAACAGAGTGGGGTTGGGGGAAGGGAAAGGGGCTGGGGGTTAGAGCTGAAAGCCAAGAAGTCATGAGCCCGTTAACTGCTGGATCTGGTGCCAGGTTCCTGGGGGAGGGGTGGGGGGTTCACGACCCTCTGCTCTCTACTTGCATACCTGTTTGAAAGGTTCCGTAAGAAAAAGGTAAAAAGCAAAATTATTCAGCAGTAAAAAGGAAGGAAGCACGGATACATACGACCACATGGATGAAACTTCAAACCATCATGTCGAGGGAAGAAAGCCAACCACAGAGGATCATATATTGTATGATTCCATCTATATGAAAGGTCCCGGATAAGTAAATCCATAGACACAGGAAGCAGATCTGTGGTTGCCAGGGGCTGGCATTGGAAAACCAGCAGACGACCGCAAAGGGGAACAAGTTATCTTCTTGGGTCACTGAAAATGTTCTAAAATTGATTGTGGGGATGGCTGCACAGCTCTGAAGGTACTAAAAGCCACTGGCTTGTATTTGGCCACGCCACAGGGCCTGCGGGATCTTAGTTCCCCAACCAGGGATCGAACCTGGGCCCTTGGCAGTGAAAGTGCGGAGTCCTAACCCCTGGACTGCCAGGGAATTCCCTGACATATAATTTGAATAGGTAAATGTTTTGGTATGTGAATGATATCTCAATAAGGCTGTTAGAGTTCCGTGAAAGCCGGATAAAACCAAAAACTGCACCTCTCCTTGGACTCAGTATTTTGTGGCTTAAGAACTGATCCTGCAGTTCTGTTCGCCCACGAGCACAAAGATCTACTTATAAGGATATTCCTGGCACTTTTTGATTCCAACAGCAATAGGAGGCAGTCACCTGAAGGGTGTGTCTGCAAGGGACAGACGGGTTACAAGAATCACAGTTCATCTAAACAGTGAAACCTTCTGCAACCACAAAAAAACCTGAAATTCACCTATACCTACAAAACCAGAATGACTGCCAAACACGCTGTTTGGTGGGAAAAGTAGGGGACAAAGCCCACGCTAGCACGGGGGGTGATGAGCTGAGCGTTCTACCCCAGTGCCGCCCAGGACCCAGGCCAGGGTGCGGGGCCTGATATGCCAGGTGTTTTCGTTGTTACTTGGTCCCTCTGAGCGGGTACTGGGAGGAAGGTCAGGGAGGTGGGGCCCATCTGGATCAACCACTGTGCAGGAACTTTTAAATCAGGAGAGAAATACAGTAACATCTTTTTTTTGGGGGGGGGTGGGCGGGCAGCATGCAGGATCTCAGTTCTCCCACCAGGGATTGAACCCATGCCCCCTGCAGTGGAAGCGCAGAGTCTTAGCCACTGGACCACCAGGGAAGTCCCAGAAATTCGGTAACATTTTGATCCACATTACAGAAGAACATCAGCCCTGGGGCTGGAGAATAATGTGTGTCTTTTCTTACATGTCTGAAATATTTCTGGCAGGAGATGCAGGAAACTTAACAGTGGAAAACTGGGCTCAGAGGGGCCCAGGGCGACTCGGTTTTCACACGATGACCTTTGATCATATTCAGATTATGTCACTACATGCCGACGGTGCTGCAAAATTTTTGTTTCGGGACTGGAAAAATTGGAGCTGCTACCCGCGCCCACCACATGGCAGGAGGGTTACTTGAGGTGACCTGTGTCAGGAGGGCAGGCGGTACCTGAGGGGCTCAGGCCCCCACTGTGGCCTCCATCTGAATTTGTTTGTCAGTTGCCCAGGGAGGAGCAGGGCAGTTACGCAACCCGTGGTTGGGAAATCTAGCAGGGAGGCCTGGGACCCTGTGTCAATATGCCTGAGGACGCTGGCCCGTTTGCTGCCTGGGTGGACAGCCAACCTGGCACTGGGTCTCCAGCCCTCCCCATTGGCCCTGGAGCCCACAGTGGCTCCCGAGGCCTTCCGCAGCCCCAGAGACCAGAGGAGAATGAGACCCAGCCCCGGACCCGCTCAGAACTGGAAATCAAGGTCTCCACGGGACTGGTGAAAGGAATCACAATTCATCCAGACAATGAAATGCCAGGTAGCCGGAAAAAAGACTGAGATTTCCCCCTCTATGTGCGCATAATGGGTTGAATCGTGTCCCCCTACTCCCTCCAAAAATACATTAAAATCCTAATGCCTGGGACCTCTCAGAATGTGACCTGATTTGGGTATTGGGTCGTTGCAGCTGTAATTATTTAAGTTAAGATGAGATCACACGGGAGTGCGGTGGCCCCTAATCCAAAATGACGGGTGTCCCATAAAAGGGGAGATTTGCATACAGATGCTTGGGCAGGGAGGCGGGCACACCGCATGAAGCTGAAGGCGGAGGTCAGGTGACGTTTCTAACAAGGAAACCACCAGAAGTTAGGGGAGGGGAAGACAACAGATTCTCCCAGGACCGACCAACCCCACCAACACCTCGATCTTGGACTTCTGGCCTCCAGACCTGGGACATGATCAATTTCACTTGTTTAAGGCACTCGGTTTATGGTGCTTTGTGATGGCAGCCCTGGCAAACGAATACAGTACTGCAACGGAACTACTGTCAAAATGTACTGTTTGGTGAGAAAGGTGGGGGGCAAAGCAGCAGAACACAGATAATGAGCTGAGTATTTCACCCCAGTGCCCCCGAGCCCAGACCAACCAAGGAAGACCCTGGGCCAGGGGCAGGGTCTTCCCTGCACCCTCGCTTCAGCCTCCTCCTGCCCTCCAGTCCATCCTCCACACGGCCCAGAGCTGCTCCTCCACGGCTCCCAGCCCTCCCATGGCTCCCCAGTGCCCTCAGGACAAATCCCAGCCCCTCAGGCTGGCATTTGAGACCCCACCTGCCTCTGTGGCTCCATCTCCCCACTCCCCTGGGTCACCCACTAATTGAATCCATTCGAGAAGTTTCAATTCCTCAAACATGCCACACCTTTCCTGCCTCAGGGCTTTTGCACACGCTGTTTCCCCCTGCCTAGACCGCTCTTCCCAGATAGCACCAATGCTCACACCTTCGGCTCTCCAGGCCTTTGCGCAAACATCACCATCTCAGTGTGTCCTTCCCGATCCCCTACTTAAAGCTTCCTCCTTCCTCCGTTCCCTGTTTTAGTTTTCAAACCAAGCAATGAATGGCCAGGTGTCCACCCCCATCCTTCATGGGGGGCCCTGGGCTCATGGCTCACTCACAGGTGATTTCCTCGTGGGTGAATCCCAGGACCCGCAGGGACTCCAGTGTCTCCTGGAAGAGCTCACGCTCCTGGCCCGGAGAGGATGATGGCCCGTTGGTCAGGAAGCGGTAGTGGGAGAACGGCTCCAGGAGGAGGTCGGCTGTAGGAATAACGGGGGGAGGCCAAGGTCAAGAATGAGCTGTAGAGTCAGACTCAAGTCCCGGCTTCCTCAATAGCCACCCCAGGAAGAGCATCACTTCCCCACTAGGAACCTCGGTCTCCTCCTCTGTCAAATGAGTGGGGATCCAGTCTTCAAGGGTTTGGTGGGAAGGGCCAGGCGTGAAGTGGGTACTTAGCACATATTAGACCTTTCCTCTTCCCTCCTTCCATAATGATCCTCAAGTCGCAGAGTTGCCCAGAGAAGGCAGGAGCCGCCCACTGGCAGAAGCAACAGGGCTGCGGGTGCCTGAGTTAGCAGAAGCCATGGGACAGGAGGGGTCGATGGCACAGGGTTCGGAAGCCACCGTAAGCAGGAGGCTGGGTGCGGAGGGGCCAGGAGGCGGCCCAAGCTACAGGGTGGAAGAAGCCAGAATGACAGGGAGCCACAGGGCAGCGGGGCCACTGTAGACGAGACAGCCTTGGGGTGTTTCCACAGCCAGAGGGCTGGAGGAGCACAGAGCAGGAGACAGAAGGAGTCTCAGGCAGGAGCCACGAGGCAGCAGGAGCCTACAAGCCACGCAAACCACGATCTTCGGGAACCACGAGATGGCAAAGCTGGAGTTGTTACAGCACCCGCTGGAGTAAGCAGAGCCCCGGAGTTTCAGGAGAGAAGTGACTGTGGGCAGGCGACACGTGGCCACGTAGCTGGCATGAGCAAGACCCGGGAGACAGCGGGAACCAGAGGGCAGCAGAGTCTGGGGGTAGCAGGAGTCGAGAGGCGGCAGAAACCAGGGGCGGTGGGATCCGGGAGGCGAGAGAATCCACCACCCAGCAGGAGCCTGACACAAAGCAGGTGCTTGACAAAGGTTAGTGCCTCCCATGTCCTCCGCCCCAGGGGGTCCACACGCGGCTACCACCCAGACCCCCGGGAGGGGTGGGGAACCACTGGACACTAACCCTTGAGCTGCTCCCCGGCGCCTCCCAGCAGCTGGTAGAAGATGTGGAAGCTGCATTCGTCCTTGGCCTGGCGGATGGCCCTCGACTTCTCCAGCAGGTCTGGGCGGGGGGTGAGTTAAGGTGCTACATGGAGGGGAACCCCCTGCTATCCCGTGGAACAGTGGAGTCACTCATAGCCCCGGCTGGCGACCTGGTCGCTAACTGGACCAGTGGCTTTCGACATGTGTCACTTAAGCCTCAAGCCTTAGTTTCCTCATCTGTGCAAGGGGCCCGATACTAACACCCGTCCATGAGTCTATGAGGTGCTGTCGGGGTAAATGAGTTATTATGTGTCAAACACTGAAGCTGTGCCTGGTTTTTCGTTACCAAGGATAAGAATACCTCCTGCTGTCATGACCCTCTCAGCCTCAGTTTCCCCGTATGACTACTGGGGCTCTCAGCTTCTCCCTCTGGGAAAGCCACATGGCACGTTTACACACTGAAAATTGGTGAGACGCCTTAAAGGAAAATAAAACATCTGATAATTGGTGTAGCCGTCTGTGTCCTTCACTCAGGGACCTCCGAGCACATATTGTGCACAACTGTCATAATGCAGGACCTGCCTTGGGGAGCCTCGCCCAAGATGGACTGCAAACCATTGACCCAAAACCCTGGGGCGCTAACCTGCTTGGGTGAGACAGGGAGGACCCACGGGAGGAGGTCCCACAGGGCAAGGTGGGGTGAAGGGAGCATGCACAACCTGTGAGACCCTGGGTGATGACAGCCCCGAGCCTCGTTTTCCTCATCTGTGAAATGGGATAACAGCATCTGCCTCACAGGGTTACAGAGACGAGGAACTGAGTTAACATATGGAGAGTTCTCAAGACACTGCTAGGCACGCAGTAAACCCTCAAGAAATGTTGGACATGCTGATGCTGGTGTGAGGGGTCAGGCCAAGCCCGGGATCCATCTGTTTGACCCCGGGGGTGGCACCTGCCCCGCGAACACCAATGACCACAGGCTGGTCATTGGCCCCGAGGCAGAGACAGCCAGGAAGGAGGGCCGTGCCTGGTGGGGGCAGCCCCAACTGGATGGGGAGTGTGGATGGGAGAAAGTTAGCGTTTGGAAGCAGGCAGAGAAGACTCCGGGGTCCGTGGAGGCCTGGGATGGCAGGATGGATGGGGCAGGGAGAGCCGTGAGCTCTAAGAAGTTGTGTGAGCAGGAACCGTGATGCAGAGGGGTGACGGGCCGCAGGAACTGTGGGGATCAGAAGCTGGTGGCGGCAGGGGACATGAGGCCTTGAGCCCAAGGAAGAAGTTACCAGGTGGCAGCAGAGTCCATGGGGCCCAGCTGCTTGACAGCGAGATCCCTGTTTCCTTACTCCCTAAGCCCTCTTAGGAAAAACCCTTCACCAACACACTGCTTCTCAACCCTCCCCCCACCCCCCGACTACGGGGGGTGGGGGGAGACAGTGAGCTTAGATACCGAGGGGATGGGGATGTGATTTGTTATGAATATCAATATTAACATTATAAGGACACTGCTAATCTAATCATTCATTCCTAATAATGATAGCTCATTCTTTTTTTTTTTTTTTCCTCCGTGCCACACTGCTTGTGGGATCTTAGTTCCCCGACCAGGCAGGGACGGAACCCGGGCTCTCGGCAGTGAGAGCGCCGGGTCCTAACCACTGGGCCGCCAGGGAGTTCCCAGAGAGCTCATGCTTGAGTGCTTACGATGTGGCAGGGGCCACGCTAAGAACCTGCCTCACTTCAGACCCTTCCAGAGTAGGTTCAACGATCCGTCCCCTTCTACAGAGGGGGAAACTGAAGCCCGGAGAGGTCAAATCACGTGCTCAAGAGCCTCAAAGCGTCAGAGCTGGGTTCGAAAGCGGGTGGGTGTGATTTCTTCGCTCGTTCTCTTAAGCTCTGCACTCCTGGAGCTTCTGGGTTTTATCTTTTAAATTCCTACCGAGCATGTGTGGGAAAGGTCTGACACAGCTGGCCTGAGCCAGCCGGCCTGCAAGGCCCGCCTCTGGCTGGTGTCTGGGAATCTGGATTTCGGGAGGGTTCCCAGCCTTCCTTGGCTGATAGGAGGGGCTCCCTGCACCTAAACTATTTGTGCAAAACAACATGGTTTCTTCTGAACACCCGCTTTCCTTCAGGGACTCCGGAATTTGGGTACGTGCCAGGGAGAGGGTGCCTATGTGATCAGCCCCCAGTAAAAACCCTGGGCACGGAGTCGCTGATGAGCATGCCTGGTAGAAAACATTTCACACGTGTTGGCATACCTGGGAATTAAGCATGTCCCGTGTGACTCCATGGGGCAAGGCCTCTGCCCCCCCACCCATTCAGCCCCACACGCCTTCCCCTTTTGCTGCCTGCGCTCGCGACCTTTCTCTATGGTTAAGTCATAGCCGACCCTCCGCCCCATAGCGAGGCTGGGCTGGCCTTCTCCTAAAAGCTCCGGGAGGCCCTGCCCTCCTCCCTTCATGTGGAGATGCTGCCTCTGCCCCTTCCTGAGGTTGTAGGATCCTTCCCCTTGTGCAGAGGGGGAAACTGAGGCACAGTTTCTGAGCTGCAGGGAGCCAGGTTTCCCGACGAGTGTGGACGCCTGTTTTCCGTAAGCGGTGAGATCCCAAGAGCCACCCTCCTTGGCTGCCACCCCTCGTCCCCCCACCAGGCACCCCTCCGGGCGGTGAGAGGATACAAGTCTCGATGTTGGCGCCCACGATGTACCCGGCAACGTCGAAGTTGATGCGGATGAATTTGCCCTGCGAGGGAAGCGGGTGGAGGGACTTAGCCAAGGATCCCGTGGGCCTAGAGAGCACCGCCAACCCACACTCACCCCTCCCAGAGCCAGGGCTGCCTCTTGCTTTCTCCCTCCACTGAACCCCACTCCAATCGTGAGGTTCCAGTTCGGGGGGCAGTTCCTAGGGGAATTCAAGGTCCAGGCCCCTTTGACTTCTTTCTTTGGGACCCAGGTCCCCAGCTCCTTCATCCCTCAGACCTAGGAGCCATGGCCCCCAGGCCCCTCCTCCTTCAACAGACCCATACATCCTGCCTCCCCTCCCCCATCCTCCTAAACTCCCAGCTCCTGTTTCACTGACTCAGGCCCAGGAACCGCCCTCCCCCAGCACTCACAAATCGGGAGGAGTTGTCATTCTTTACTGTCTTGGCGTTGCCAAAGGCCTCCAGGATGGGGTTGGCCTGAAGAAGCTGCCGCTCCAGCTCACCCTGCAGGGGCGCGGGGGAGGACCCGTCAGTGGGGGGAGGGGGGTTGGCCCAGCTGTAAGGGGGGGTGGGTCTGGGTCACAGCTGGCTGAGTGTCTGTGTGTGGGGGGCCTTTGTGTGTCCGGGTGTGTGCCCTCTTTCCCGCATCTGGGTCTTGCCCTTCAGTCTACTGGGAAGGGAACAAGGAAACATCTGAGGAAACATCTCCAGGATACATTGTTAGTGGAAACAAAACAAAACAAAAAGCACGCTGCAGGAAAATACCTACAGTGTGATCCCATTAATAAAAAATAAACTGAGGGAAAAGCACACCACAAAACAGGACTCCTATTTCTATAAGGATAGACACGTCAGTAAACATTTGAGAAAGGCCTGCAAGGATACACACCAAACTGTCAACAGCATAAGACACTCCAAGGAAGGAGGACTGAGAGAAGGATTTCACTTTATCTGATTGTTGTTGTTGTTACAGTGAATATGTACTCATGTATCACTTGTAGAATTAAAGAAACATCTACACCATCCATGTACTGCTTCAAACTGTTTGGGAGCTTGGTAGTCTCCTCCCCCAGTCAGGCTGATCCATGGGTAGGGATTTTTTATTGATTTATTTTTTTAAGATAGGAACCTTTTTTTAAAATTGAAGTATAGTTGACTTATAATATTGTGTTAGTTTCAGGTATACAGCAGGATGATATGGTTATACATATATATGTATATACCTATATTCTTCTTTTTCCGATTCTTATCCATTATAGTTCATTACAAGATATTAAATATAGTTCCCTGTTCTATACAGTAAATCCTTGTTGTTTATCTATTTTATACATGGTAATGTGCATCTTTTCATCCTCTACTCCCAGTTTATCCCTCCCCCCACCCCCATGGGTAGGGATCTTATTCTGAACGTCCCTACAGCCACCTCAGTGGCAGAGCCAGGAACATAGTAGGTGCTCAGTCAACAGCAATCCCCTTCCCCTCCTTCCTAGCCAGGCTCTCAAAGACACCAACTATTTCTTCAAATGCCCTGTGAGCCCTCAGACACTAGCCTGAGCTGGGTGTACACATCAAGCCTACCGTAAGTATCAGTGTGGGTCTGTGGGTTGTGTGAACTCGTGGTGTCTGTGGGCTCTGTCTACACAAATTTAGCAGATCAACAATAAATGGCAGTTTGGGCCTCTGGGTTGTTTCGCATTGGGATCTGTGGCCAGTCTGCACAGACACAGTAGGGCTAACAGAAACGGCTGTGTGGTTGGGGTCTGCACATGTGCGGCAGGACCACACTGAATGGCAGCATGGGCCCTAGGTGTGTGCATGCAGGAGGGCTGCCGTAAGCAACAGTGCGGTGAGGGGGGCCTGTGTGCACACGGCAGGGTTGTGTGAAATGGCAGCGTGGGGCTGGGCGTGCACAGCACGGGACTGTCATAAGTGGCAATGTGGCTTCCTGGCAGGGGTGCCCATTGGTGTCTGAGGGGGCCCTGTCTGCCAGGAAGACTGTGGTTTGGGGTGACCCAGGTGGTATGAGGGGTGACAGGACTCGAGGCGATTCCCCACTACTCACATAAGACACGGTGTTGGTGGAGGCCTGAGGAAGTCACAGGACACGAGACACGGACCGGGACACGGAGCAGGACACAGCACATGGAACGTGGACAGACACACAGGTGAACTGGTGGTCTCAGGTGGTGGGTGGGGTGAGGCGGAGAGACAAGGGGCTGGGGAAACTGGCCATGTGGAGTGGGGTGGCATCGGGGGGGGGGGAGGGTTACCCACAGCACCTGGGGTTTGAATCCAGGCTGGTCCTTCCTGGGTGTGCGGCCTCGGACAACCAATTCACCCCAGCTGTGACTCTTCCCGTCTTTAACGCAGGAAGACCACACCCACCTCACCGGCGTGTTACAGTAATAGAAGCAAAGGGACTGGCACTACATAAATGCTCACTTACAGAGCAAACCTGGGCATTGCCGGAACCTAAACAGGCCTGACGCACAGTGGATGCTCTGGAATGTAAGCGCCTACTGTGTGCCAGGTGCTGTTCCAAGGGCCAGTGAGGCCAAGGACTGGCCTTCACATTTTTGTGTCTACCCTGCCTCTGCTCCCAGCACTATATCAGGCACACAGTAGGGACGCAGGGGGCACGGGCAGCCAGGAGAAGGCCCACAACTGTGTCCCTCCATGAGGGAGGCAGGGAGTTAGTTATGGGGGGAAGCAGAACCTGAGATGGAGGGGGCCTTGCTGGTGGCAGGGTCCAGAGTATGTCCCAAGGCAGGTCACTTACCGGGACACCCGGCTCCTTCCTGCCCTTTGGCGATGATGCCACGTGGGCGAGGTACTGGATGACTTTCTTGGTGTTTTCTGTCTTCCCAGCCCCAGACTCCCCGCTAAGGGGGGGGGCACAAAGGGAAACAAAAAGGGTCAGCAATGTTCCGAGGTAAGCCCCGCCCATTCCAAGCAGAGCCACTCCCAGCCGGGACCCCGCTTCCTCCAGGAAGTCCTTCAGGATTACTCACGTGCAGAGAATGGATTGATCCTCACGATCTGTAGGGGACAGAGGGGGACGTGTCACCTGGGAGGATTTCTCCAGCGAGACACTGGCCACCCTCTTTTCAAAATCCTTCCGAAGGGCTAAGGAAAAGCTTGGATTTTGACATGTGACCCTCCTGGATTCTAATACCTAACCCTAACTCAACCTCTCATTTGCTGTGTGACCCTGGGAAAGCAGCTACGTCTCTCTGAGCCTGTGTCCTCACCTGTAAAATGGAGACAACAAACTCCAACTGAACAGAATGTGATTCATTCAACAAACTTCAATTTCAGTCCCTACCGTGTGCTGCCTTGTGCTGAGTGTGTGAAATTCAAAGACATGAGAGTGAGATCCTGGACCCCAGGCTCAGCCTCTAATGGACAACAGGCCACAGAATCATAGTTATGGTGACTGGTGGCCCATTGGTGGGTCATCTGCCCAACTTGAGGGCAGAGAGCACAGCTCAGTCCCCACCATCTCCTCCTGCGCTCGCCCTGGGCTTGACACAACCCTTCAACAAATGCACACTGACCACCTACTAAGTGTCAGACACCGAGGGCAGTGGGAATTTGCAAGGTCCCTGCCCTCATGGAGCATCCGCTTGAGTGGGGGATAAAAGCACATAAACTAGGGGAGTTCCCTGGTGGCCTAGTGATTAGGACTCTGGGCTTTCACTGCCGTGGCCTGGGTTCAACCCCTGGTCTGGGAACTGAGATCCCCGCAAGCCATGCAGCACAGCAAAACAAACAAACAAACAAAACAACAACAACCCCCCCCCCGCCATAAACTAAAAATGGAGGTTTGACAGTTGGCAATGTCTGGAGACATCTTTGGTTGTCACAACCTGGGAGGGCTGTCCTACAGGTTTGAGTGGTAAAGCCCGGGGATGCTGCTTAATATCCCATGATGCACAGGACGACCCCCCACTCCAAAGAATCATCCAGCCCCAATGTCAACAGAGCCAGGGTTGAGAAGCCCTGGTCTAGAGTCATAAGAAGTGACTGAGGGGAGGGGTTGAGGACCACAAGGCGTCTCAGAAGAGGTGCTGTTTCAGCTCAGCCCTAAAGGTCGAGGAAGCAGAGAAAGAGCATTCCAGGCAGAGGGCACAACCAGTGCAAAGGCCCTGTGGTGGGATCAAGCTGGAGATGTTTGAGAGACAGCAAGGAGGCCGGTGAGGCTGGGGGAGGGGGCAGAGCTGGAGATGATGCAGATGGGTTTGGAGACCACGATTAAAGGGTCTGGATGGTTTTTAAGGAGGGCAGGAGGTCTCTGGGTGGTTTTAAGCCAGAGAGAGGGCTGCATTCAATAGGGCCTCAGAGTTAGCAGCCTGGTTTGGGAGCCTATGGACATGGGTTCAAGGCCCAGCCACCTCCCCGCCTTGCTGTGTGACCTTGCGTCAGTCTCTGAGGTCTTCTGTGCCTTACTTTCCCCATCTGAAAAATGGGGCAGAGTGGTTAGGACTTGGTGCTTTCACTGCAGGGGCCCGGGTTTGATCCCTGGTCGGGGAACTAAGATCCCGCGAGCTGCACCACGTGGCCAGAAAAAAAAAAAGAATCTCGGAGATGAAACATGGGGCTCAAAACAGCCCCTACCTCACAGGGCCATAGTCAGAACTCAGAGAGAATCTTCAATTTTTTTTTTAATATACCAGCTAGTATATAATACAGTTTTGTGGCCTGTTTTGTATCCAGGGCTGAACCTGGGATCCAGAATCTTGCTCTCATGTCTTTGAATTTCACATGCTCAGCACAAGGAGGAACAACATGGTAGGGGCTCAAATTGAAGTTTCTTGAATGAATTACATTCTGTTCAGTTGGAGTTTATTGTCTCCATTTTACAGGTCGAGGAAACTGAAGCTTAGGGGGAATTCCCTGGTGGTCCAGTGGTTAGGACTCGGCACTTTCACTGCTGGGGCCCACGTTCAATCCCTGGTCGGGGAGCTAAGATCCTGCAAGCCTCATGGTGTGGCCAAAAAAAAGAAAAGAAAAGAAACTGAGGCTCAGAGAGGGACAGCCACTTTCCCAGGGTTACACAGCAAGCAAGAGGCTGAGTCGGGGTCAGGTATCAGAATCCAGGAGGGTCACATGTCAAAACTCAACAGTGCCCAGCCCAGGACGAGGACATGATCCACAGTGTGACCTACACGCAAGCTGCAGCTGGGGGCCTTGGGTTCGAACCCTACCTCAGCCACTGATCCACCAGTGGGACGGTGGGCAGTGACTGTGCTGCTCTATGCCTCAGTTTCCCCATCTGGCAACCAGGGATAACGAGCACACCTCCTTCATAGGGTGGCTGTGATGTTAAAGGTATTCATCCCTGAAAAGTGTTTGACCCAGAGTAGGCACTCACTCTTATTTTCTTGAACATTTATTCCTGTTATATTAACTAGTATAAAAAATATGTAACAAATTAGATTATATAACCAAATAAAATGTTACCTCTGACTAAATACAAATTTATAATGACTATAAAAACATTATATATAAATATGTTTGAGTGCATAATGCAGGTATTTGCAGGTATTTTATATATATATATATATATGCATGTGTGCATACATAATAAATATCTAATGAGTTTAGTATGAATACTACATGGGAATTATGGAATTTTGCCTGAACTGATCGACATTGTCATGGGGTGAATGGCAGCCCCTCTGAGGAACATCCTTGCACAGTGCTCAGCCTGCCCAGCTGTACACAGCGACGCCATGCTGCCCGTCGTCTAAGGGGCAGCCATTCACCCATGACAATGTAGATCATGTCAACAATATAAATGCTGAATGAATGAACAGTCTTAAGAATCACTGTTTCAAGAGGAATTTTTGCAAGAGCTGGCAACAGTGAGGTCCCAAATGAGACTCGTTGAGGGAAGGGGTGAACAGAGAGACAGATAAAAAGGGGCCTATCTGGTAGGACCCAGAGCCTTGCCCACTCAGCCCTCCACTGGTGTTACCTCCTGCCCCACAAAGCCGCCTCACAGTGTCTGAAACCCTTGACCTGTCATCTGATCCTGACCCCCAGCCCAGTCCCCACTGAAGGGGCACCTCCAGCAGCCCAAGCCCCACACTCACCCTGCAGCATGCTTCGGTAGGCCCCTTCAGTCACCGCGTACACGTGGGGCGGCACTTCGTGGCGCTTTTTGCCCCGGTACATCTCCACAATCGCCTCCGTATAGATGGGAAGCTGCTTGTACGGGTTGATGACCACACAGAAAAGGCCGGAGTAGGTCTGCAGTGGGCAAGAACGAGAGGGCCTCAGCTAGCTGCCTGCCTGTGGCCCAGAGGGCGGCATGGGGCTGCCGTGTACAGCTGGGCAGGTTGTGCACTGCACAAGGACATCTGGCAAAGGGGCTGCCATTCACCATGACAATGTAGATTTGAACATTTGTTACAGTTTCAGGCGGATGGTTGAAAAGAAGCTTTCCAAACTGCACAAAGGTGCTGTACAGATGAGGATTCACACACAGAGAGAGAATGTAGGCTCTGTAGCCCTGTCACTGCTTGGACTCGCACATGCGTGAAAGGACCATGTGCAAGTTCATCTGTAGCATCATTTTTAAAACAGCGAAAGACTGGAGACAATCTGGATGCTCGGTCATATAATGGATTCCTGTGATGCTTCTGGTGTACTGTATACAGGTAGAGAACTATCTCCAAAACATTATCACGGAAAGGAGACAAGGTAAGAACTGTTTGCACTGAAAGGGGTACACGAAGAATATTTTTATGAATTTGCTTGAATACACATAGAATATTTCTGGAAGGGTGCTCCCAGTATCTGCAGCAGCTGAAACACAACAAGAGCGTGTCTGCAGTTTCTGTTCATAACAGACTCACAGGACCTGCTTCCACGACCGTCTTGGTGGTTCCTTCTTATTGGAGGAAGTGCTAAACAGGTTCTCAAGGTGAGTGAAAATAAAGATGTGATTTTTTTTTTTTTTTTTGCATCCAAGTTCATGGACACCCTGAATTTGTCCACACAGCTGTTGGGCCTGAGTGCAGGACCCTGTAACGGTTTAAGAACTGTTCCAGCTCGGACAGAGTCTCGGGTAGACAAGACGCACTTAGGATGGATAGAGGCAGTTAGACAGCTAGAGGGCTAGCTGATCACCTAGCTAACCCAACCCAGAGAGCTAAGGAGCTAAGTTAGCTGGACTAAGCTAGCTAATCCAGCAGAGAGTTAGCTGCTTAGGGGCTTAGCTAGTTAACTATGAAACCAGTTAGCTACTTAGCCAGCTAGTTAGCTACTTAGCTAGCTAAATGGCTAGCCGGTTACTTGCTGGTTGGTAGCAGAGCTGCTTTAAGCTCCCAGATGGCTAGAGCTTCTCAGGCAGCGCGAGGGTGTGGCCACCACAGGCTGCCGGCTCCCAGGTGCCAAGCTCTTAAGGATGGGAGGGCGGGTGGCACAACCGGTTTGCTGGGTGTCTGCCCTCCCTGCCAGCAGCTCCCAGGAGCTCTCGAGGGCAGGGCGGCCGGACCACATTCCCAGGGAGGGTATCTCATGGCTGCTGGCGCCCAGGCCCCCACTCCTGGCTGACAGAGGAGCCTCCCCGACCCGTGCCACTCCCCATCTCAGCCCCCTCCTGCCAACCGTACCTTGTGGCCAGGGCGACACCCCAGATGGAACCTGAGCTGGCTGCCAAGGCCAGGGGGCAAAGGGCAGAGGCTGGTGTGCCTAGAGAGGGTCGGGGACACCTGAGTGGCCGGGGCACAGCTGCGGAAAACCTGGCTGGCCGGGTCTGGGGTAGCTGCTCCGGCCCTCGGAGCTCTGAAGGCAGACCCACCGGGTGCAGCTCCCTGCCTCCCCCTCTCCTCAGCCCCGTGGCTCTCCCCACAGTCTCGGTTTTCTCCCTGAGAAACCCTCCCCACCTCATTACAGAGGCTGTGGGGATTAAGGATGATAATGAATAAAAACCAGCCAGCCCAAGGCGGGGCCCCATGAAAGGCACTCCAGCCATGGGTCCCAAGACGCTCACGTTCCCATCCCACCTGAAAGCTAAGAGTTCACTCAGACTCGGATGCCGCGTCATCCTGGGTTTCGAGCCCTGTGTGACTTAGCACAAGGGGCTCGCCCTCTCTGAGACTCAGTTGCCAGTCCTGGTAAAATGGAGCTGTAACCCCCGCCCCCCGCACAGTCTAGAAGGATTCTGAGAGTGGCACGCCACCATGCATCTTCCAGTGCCTCACGGAGCAGAGAACATGGCCAGTGTCCAGCAGATGGGTTCCCTTCCTGCCCTGAGCATCCCAGTGAAGGGACCGAGACCTTGAGCCACTCAAGGCCAAACAGCCTATTAGCGACAGAAACTGGGTTTCTAGAACCCTGGACGCCCCCCACTCCTTGCACTGGGAAGCGCTGTCTTCCCCGTCACCAGTTGGCCAGTTAGTATTTACTAAGCAGGGCCCAAGGACGAACAAGGTGGAGTTTGAATCGAATCTTCTAGCTGTGTGGCCTGAGCAAAAGCACCTTAACTTTTCTGGGTCCCATTTTCTCATCACACAGGGACGGGAACAGCGCTTCCCCAGAGGGCTGCTGGGAGCCATCCACAAGTTCCCGTTGCAAGTACAGGGCTCAGCGTGGGCCCTGGAGCCCTGTGCATGCATATTTATTTATTTGTTTGTTTGTGTATTTATTGGCCGCGCGGCATGCGAGGATCTTAGTTCTCCGACCAGGGATCAAAACTGCGCTGCCACTGCAGCCTTAACCACTGGACCTCCAGGGAGCTCCCTGTGTGTGTTTAATATGTTAGCTGTTAGCTACTCCTGAGCTAATGGCTTCTCCTCTCCAAGCCGTGGACAAAGGAAGTGATAACCCCTACCTCACAGCCTTACGTGGAGAGGGGGTCAACAGATCATATTGGAAAGAAGTTTAGCACAGCTCCTGATGGAGAAAGCAGGCCCTCACTAATTGCCAATGATTATTGTTAAGGCCCTATTTGCTTCCTGTCTGGGCTTCTGGAATCTTCTATCTCACTTTCATTTTTCAGGTCCCAATTCTCTGGCTCTTGGGCCATAGCCTTAGCTCAGGCCTTACCATTTTTTCCCCTGAACTTTCCCAATAATCTTCCTAATGCAGTGGATAGGATGTAGGGTCTGGAGTCAGATGGCCTGGGTTCAAATCCCAGTTAAGCTGGTTTATAGCTGGTGGGGCTTTGTCCAAATCCTGGCCCCAGGATTTGAGGCTCTCTGAGGCTCAGTGTCCCCAGCTGCACAATGGGGATGATAGGAGATACCTTACAAAGTTGCCATGAGGGTTCAGAGTGTTTATTAACAGGAAAAGGGTGGCTCAGTGTTTTGGGTGCCCCTCTGATCCCCTGTCTTTGGTGAGGTCCAGGGGAGTGGCCTGTACAGAGGTCTCTTTCCCAGGACTCGCAAAGGTTAGTGAGGAATCATAAGGGCCCAGTACAGCCTGGAGAAGCTGCCACCTCCATCCAGGGCCAGACAGCCCTCAGTTCAAATCCCACCCCTGCCACCAAAAGCTGAGGGTCCCTGAGCCAGCCACTGTCCCTCTCACAACCTTAGTCTCCTCCCCAAACAGGAATCAGATTTCATAAAAAATATTCTAATCTTGTGCTTGTGACCCTTAATGGGGTGGATACTGGGGCCAGTTTATTTACCTTTATTTTTTGATACATCTCACCATTTATTGAAATATTCTTTTATTACTCTCATTAAAGTTTTGTGGTTTTTTAAAAAATATAAAACCAGCACTTTTCCTTTTAGGGTTTTAGCGAGGTATTCTGTAGTTTTTCTTGTGGGGTCAGTTGAAATGAGTAAGGTAGTGAGACCCCAGCACTCTAAGCCAGTGTTTGGAGCATGACTCTGGGGCCAGCTGCCTGGGTTCAAATCCTTCATGTCCATGTGACCTGGGACCCAAGTCACTTAACATTCCTGAAACATCAGGTGATAAGAACAAGCTCCGCCCCAGAAGTGAGCTCATAACCCACAGGAAGCACTTAGAACAGCACTTGGCACATCACAAGTGCTTGATAAATATTTGCTAGCCACCCATGATCATTATTTCTCATTATTATAGTCCACATTCCTTGTCACTCTCTCCAATCCTGTTTGCCCTGAATAACGCTTTGGCTGTCCCTTAGAACCACCCTGGAAGCTTATTAACAAGACCAGTCACACCCTCAGAGAGCCTGATTTAAATGGGGTGAGGCGGGGCCTGAGTGTCGGTTTTTAAAAAAAATTCCTAACATGATTCTAACGTGAAGGCAGAGTTAAGAACTGCCGCCCTACTCCACCTGTTTGCTTTTAATGTGAGACAGTGAATGCTTAACAGAGACTAGACCATAGTCAACCTCACTATCATCAATCCCGTCTTAATCCTAAGAGGCATCATAGCAAAGTGGTGGGGCCTGGAGCCAGACTACCCACGTCTGCCAAGTCCAACTGGGTGACCTTGGTCAAGGAACTTGACCTTTCTGTGCCTCAGTTTCTTTATCTGTAAAATGGGGACAAAATGCTTTATAATTGTGCAAATGTATTGAAACAATATATTTTAGAGTACCTAGTACATGCTTAATAAATGTTAGTTTTTACTGTTATTAAATCTCTCTGGGCCTCGGTTTCCTTTTAGGTATAAAACACTCTACTATTTGTAAGATGAAAGGAAACAAATGCACAGAGCCAGGCAGGCAGTTTTCCGTACTCACTGGCTCCCTTTAATTATCATTACAGATCCATATCCCTTTCTCAAAACCTTTGGATGTGTTCTATTTGAGGATTCAGAATTTTTTTAACTTAAGGAAAATAATAAGGAGCATCTACCCTATAATATTACAGGACGCCCCCAGTGGGGTCTGAGGCACTCTCGATATGCAATAGTTTATCATTTGGCAAGTAAGCGTAGGCAGAGTCATTCGACATGGGATAAAGATTATAAACAGGCTCAGGTTGGTTCAGGTTGTGGTGCTGACACCCAGACCCGCACCCCGCGCAATGCCCTCCCGGGGAAGGAGGCCACTCACATAGATGAGGCCGGAGTAGTATCGCTCGCGGAGGTTGTGCAGCACGGAGGCCTCATTGAGGCAGGTCAGCTCAGCCATGTCCTCGGCCTTGCTGAACTTGGGTGGGTTCATGCGCTGGATCTGGTCCCGCGGCAGCCGCAGCCGCCGCCCACTCTCCGCCAGCTCCACCTCGGCTTCCTCCTCGCCCTCGTCCCGCAGGGCCGCCGCCTCGAAGCCGTGCAACTCCGAAGGCACCCACACCAGGCGCCGTGCCGTCCACTCCACCTGCGGGGACATGGCCGAGCCCCCGGGCACACTCCCCACGCCCGGCCCACGGGGCGCGAACAGGAACGGCTGAGCCGCCTCAGGCACTGGGCCAGGCCTGGGGGGTGCCTTCCGCCCGGGCACCGACACGGTCACTGCTGCCATGGTCTGCAGGGAGAGAGCAGAGGGCGAGGTTCAGGGAAGGGGGGGCTCCATCCCCACCCCAGATCCCCCAGGCAGTCGCCACTGCCTTTCTCCACCAGACCTCGATTTACACGTCTGCAAAATGGATCCACAGATCTTCCTTTACTCATTCCACCCATTCACCTCTATCCATTCATTCATTAAATAATTCTGTTTGTGTGTGTGTGGCCACACTACGTGGCTTGTTGGATCTTAATTCCCTGACGAAGGATTGAACCCTGGCCACAGCAATGAAAGCTCCAAGCCATAACCACTGGACCCCCAGGGAATCCCTGATTCAATAATTCTTTAATAACAACCTAAATGTTCATCAACAGATGAATGGACAAAGATGTGGTACATATATACAGTGGAATGCTCCTCAGCCATTAAAAAAAGAATGAAATAATGCCATTGGCAGCAACATGGATGGACCTAGAGATTATCATACTAAGTGAAGTGAGACAAAGACAAATATCATATGATATCACTTCTATGTGGAATCTAAAATATGACACAAACGAACTTATCTACGAAACTGAAACAGATTCGCAGACATAGAGAACAGATTTGTGGTTGCCAAGGGGTGGGGGATGAGGGAGGGAAGGATTGGGAGTTTGGGATTAGCAGATGCCAACTATTATATATAGAATGGATAAACCACAAGGTCCTACTGTATAGCACAGGGACACATATTCAATATCCTGTGATAAACCCTAATGGAAAAGAATATGAAAAAGAATATATATATGTATAACTGAGTCACTTTGCTGTACAGCAGAAATTAACACCACATTGTAAACCAACTATACTTCAATAAAACAGATTTTTAAGAATTAATTCTCTAATAAGCCAAGCTGTGAGCCAGGCACTATTCAAGGCATCAGCCATATAGCCAAAGACCAGCCAGAAAAAGATCCCTGCCTTCCTAAGGTGTTTACATTCTAGCCCTGCTCTGGCTATTTTGGGAGCCATGGCCCTGTGTGGCTACTGGAAAGTTGAAATGGAGAATCCAAACTGAGGTGGGTTCTGAGCATAAGACACACAGCCAGTTTCAAAGACAGTACGACAAAAAGCTCATTCGTGTTTTTTACATTGGATGACATATTGCACTGATAATATTTTGGATGTATTGGGTTAAATAAAATACATCATTAACATTCATGTCACTTGTTCCTTTTTACATTTTTATGTTGAAAGTGGCTAGAAATTTTTAAATTACACATTTGGCTTGCATTGTGTTTGTATGAGTTCGCACTGCTCTAATCCCAGGAGATGGATTCAAAGATAACTAAGTAAATTATATAGTATGTTAAATGATGATACACGCCAAGTAGAAAAATGAAGCAGGGAACAGGAGATGTTAGGGGTTGAGGGGAGCTGAAGTTTTAATTGGGGTGGCCAGGGAAAGCCTCTTTGATGTGGCATCAGAATAAAGATCTGAGGGAGATGAAGGAAGCAGGCCATGGGAACGTCAGGAGGAAAAGCATTCCAGGCTGGGAGAGTAGCTCCGTGCAAAGGCCCTGGGGCAGGTGTGTGCCTGTATGTCTGTGGCATTGTGAGAGGCCAGTGTGGCTGGTGCCAGGTGATCCAGGCAGAGAGGGTGGTAGGTAAGGTAAGATTAGGGACCAGACCTGAATCTCATCCCTCGGTTAATGGCTTCCTTCCCTGTGACCTGACTTCCTTCTCTTTATAATGGGGAGACTGGCCCCATTCATTCACTTCTGCATTCACTCAACACTCCCTGAGGCTGTTCAAGTACCAGGCTCTGCCAAGAGTGAGTCTGGAGACCCAGAGGTGAGTCAGGCAGGGCCCTGCTTGGAGGAGCTCCTGGTCTGGGGGTGATCTAGTCTCGGACAGTTCTAGGCTCAGACAGCCAGAACCCAAGATGAGCTGTGAGCTGATAGCGGAGGCACTGGGGGAGCCAGCCTGTGCTAGACTCCTCCCCGCCCTTAAAGGGGCTGCAGACCAGTAGTGAACAGACCACGGCAATTCTACAGCAGTCTAAGCACAGGTCAGGAAAAAAGTCGGCCTCTATTCTCTCCTCAAACGGCCACATCACGGCCTGGCCACCGCCACCCCTGTCACAGGAACCCCCCAGTGTTCTGTCTCTCCCACCTCGGTGCCTCTGCCTCTGCCCTCCAGGCCCCCCCACCTCCGACATATCCCTGCAGAAGTCCCTCCAAACACCCAGCTCCTCTTGGGGCATCCCTAAATCTGGTCCCATCAGGCTCTTGTCTTTCCCTCACCCAGAATCTCAGCTCCAGGCCACATGTCCCTCTTCCCCCCAGACCCTCTCCTCACCACCAGCAGTCCCAGGCCCCCAGCCCACCCCGTGACGTTTGGCCCTGATGCTCTCATTTGGTCCTGATGCTCTCGGGCCTCAAACCCAAGGCCCCTGCACTCCAACAGCAGGCTTCTCCCACCGCTGGATACCATTTCTCCACTTCCCAGGCCCCAAGTTGCCCAGGCTCACCCCAGGCCTCCCGTGCGGCCCTGATCCATTCACAGCCAGCGGCCCTGATCCATTCATAGCCAAGGCCCATCCCTGGGACTTTACCCCCACCCTCACCCCACCCACTTCCTCTCCAGCCTGCGGCCTTTGACCAGGAAGGGTTTGGGAGTTTTTTGCAATCACCCAGCCCTATGCTTCCCCTCCCTAGAGCCAGGAATCTGGGCCCCCAGTCCCTCCTCCCTTGGAGTCCAGGCCCCCAGCCCCCTCCTCCTCCAGACTCAGGAGTCTGGGCCCCCAGCAGGCTACTCATCCAGGATCCAGGAATCGGAACCTACAGCCCCCTCCTCCCTTGGACCCAGGAGTCCGAGCCCCCTCACCTTACTGCAGGCGGGCTAGAGCTGAAGACGCCTGGGACATCCAGATTCTGAGGGCTGATACAGCTCTGATGAGGTGGGCCTGCCCCTTTGGCAGCCCCACCCTCCTTAGCCTGCAGGAACACCTTTGCCAGGGCTCATTTCTGTCACCAGCGCAGGTGAAAGCACCTACCCTGGGAGGGGCAGAGACTGCCGGGCTGGAAAGGAAAAGGAGCTAGGGACCCGCCCCTGGGGCAGGGGCAGGGGCTGGGGCCCTTGGCATCTGGCCCTCTGACCTCAGTCTAGTGCTAGGATTCAGGGGTCTGCTCTGCCCCCAGACTCGGAAACCTGGGCCCCCAGACCCAGGAGTCCAGGTCCCCAGCCCCTTCCTCCTTCAAGACCCACAAATTCAGGCTCCCAGACACAGAGTCCTGGCACCAGTGCCTTCCTCCCTCCAGACCTAGGAGCCCAGACTCCCAGAGCAGTCCTTAATCAGACCTGGCATTCCTGACCCCCAGCCCCTCTCCTCAGATCTCGGAATCTCAGCACCCAACCCCCATCTCCCTGAGACCCAAGTGCCCGTGTAGCTGTCCCCTCAACCCGCGGATCCTCGGGGCTACCTGGGGGGCGCCGGCTTGGTACAGGAAGCGGGAAGATGGGGAGGAGGCACGGGAACCCAAGTCCTCTTCCGAGCTCTCAGGTGCGGCTACCTCCGCGGTCCAGCGCGGGGCGGGGCCACGTCACGTCACCGGGAGGGAGCCCGGCTCTGATGTCACCCAGCACCTGCCCGGCTTGGGAAGGGGGCGGGTCCTGGAGTTGCAAGGCTCTAGACAGGGGGACGGCGGGAGGCGGGGATAAGCCTGTTGCCAGGTGGGCGGCAGCGGCGGCAGCAGCAGCGCCAGGGGCCCCTCCTTCTTCTGGCGAGCAAATGTCAAGGACCCGCGTCAGAGGGGGCTGAGGACTCCGGGGGTTCAAATCCCGCTCAAGCTTCCTGGGCATCGGCTTTCCTCTCCGCGAATTGAGGCCAATGAAATGAATAAGCCGATGTGGGAGAAAGTGCCCAGCCCAGCGCTTAAACAAGTAATGCCTCACGACATCATTTAATCTCGCTGAACTTCAGGTTCCCCGACCCTGGAAATGGGCCCACACAATCCACAGAAAGCACTAGGAGTAGCAAAGAAGACGACAAAATGTTCTTCTAGGCTCTGCAGCTTCAGTTCATTTCTCTCAGGGGTGAACTGAGGACTAAATAGTGGTAAGCGCACCTACTATGTGCCGGGTGTTTTCCTGCTTTTAGAACAGCTGTCCAAATTCATAGAATGATCTCGAAAAACAGTAAGATAGGGACAGTCAGAATCTCCACTTCTCTGATGGGGAAACTGAGGCATGGAGAGGTGAACGAAGTAAACTGCTCAAGGTCATATGGTCAGTAAAAGGGAGAAATGGGATTCAAGCCCAGACCATTTTCTGTCATTCTAAAGAGGGGATTTGAGAGCAACGTGTCCTCAAAGATGTCAATTTCCTCCTCCCAACTGGTAATTCCCTCAACCTGCTTCCCCATCTATTAGAGACTACAGTCTTCCTTGGGGGACTACTGTGGGATTAAAAAGGTAAAGGAATCCAGCACACAGTTGGTCTCTGAAGTGTTGTTCTCAACCCTGTCCCCCTGCAGTCACCGCCTCTGTCCAGCCTGTTTACCCTCCCTGTAAAATGGGTGCAATATAACCCATCTCGAGTTAATATAATTAAAGGTAATTATTTAGTTAGAAAAATAAAAGCACCCAAGTACACCGTGGGGGCTCAAAGATGTCCTTCCCCACCCCTCTGTTCCGCCAGTCATGATGATCCCTGTCTCTGGTCCGCAATTTTTACACGTGAAAATAGAGACACTGTCATCTGGGAGTGGGGGATTGAAGGCAATGACTCAGGTATTAAAGCGTCCAAGGTCCCAAAGCGAGCCTCAGTTTCCCCTTCTGCGGAGTAGGCCTGGGGCTCCGGCGAGGACCCCGACCCGGCCTCGCACATAGTAGGAGCTCGAGTTGGGGGAGTGTAGGCGTCCCGCCCCACCCCCCTCCCTTCGACCCCCGCTGCCGTCCGGCGGCTCGCCCGAGGTGACTGTCCGCGTCACCGCCCCTCCCCCGCAGCTCGCGCCGGCCTCCGGAGCCCCGACCGGAGCCCCGAAGCTCCAGCCTCCCCGGGCCCAGTCCCACTTCGCCGCCTCAGGCGGGCATTTGGCCCCGGGCACTCACTCACCGGCTTCCAGGGCCGTCCAGAGGCTTCGGCCTTGGGAGAAAGAGAGGCGGGCCAGTCAGGAAAGCCCCACCCACACAAGCGCAAAAGGGGCCAATAGGCGCCCGCTGCGACAAGCTATGGACCCGCCCACGAGGGACGCTCCCGCCAATCAAGAGGAGCGGCTGGCGGGCGGGGCCAATCAGAAGTTGCCGGAGTGTGCCAGCCGTGGGAAAAGAACGGCGCCGGAGCGTGGAGCTAGGCGGCGCGGTCATAGGCGGGACCCAAAGTCTGACAGGCAAGGGGTGAGACCAATGGCGAGACTCGGGGGGCGGCCAGGGGCGGGAAGCCCAAGGGACCCGGGTGAATGGGCCGCTTTGTGCACGAGGCATGAATGAGGGCCTTTGTAAGGGTCGGCGTGGGGGGGCGGCCGGAGGCCGGAATGCCTGGGTCCCCCGGGAGCCGGCGGACATGAAGGAAGGGAGAGAGAATTCACTTTTGTCGAACGCCGACCGCGTACCACCAGGCACTCTCCCAGGCTCTCACCCACCCAGAGGTGTGGGCATTACTGTCAGTAATAATAATGATCATTTATTGAGTGCCCGATGTATGACAGGAACTGTGCTAAGCGCTTTACCTGCATGATCTCATTTAATCCTTGCAACTACCTCTTGGAATTGGTGCTGTTAAGAGCTTCATCTTCCAGGTGAGATAAACCGAAGCTTAGAAAGAAGGTGTTTAATTGCGGAAAGTCATGGAGCTGGCAAGTGGCAGAGCAAGGACTCAGATCCCGCCAAATCTGACGCTAGAACTTGCGCTCTTAACCACCAGGCTACACCCAGGCGTTAGTTAATGCTTCCCAAATTACAGATGGAAAAACTGAAGCTCAGGAGAGGTAGGCACCTGCCCAAGGTCACAGAGTGAAGGCTCCACTGAACCCCGAGGTGGTGTCCATGTCCGAAGCCAGCATGTCGCTGGAGAGCCCTGCACCACTGAGCTGTGTCCCCAGTTTACAGGTGTACATTGAGGCTCCAGGAGGAGTGAGCAGCTGGGCTGGCAGTGGGGGTGGCTGCTTGGGGCTCAAGTCCCAGCCAGCCTGCCAACCTGGCTCTGCTGCTCAACAGCTGTGTGGGCTTGAGCCCGCTTTGCTGGCCTTTTGTGAGGGTCCATTTATTTCTGCATCTGTAAAATGGGGAGGATGGTCTCTCTGCCTCTACCTTCACCTCCCTCTCCCCCTCCCCCCACAGCCTATTGCCCATGGGATCCTATCAGACTTTATTCAGACCGTGCCCCTCCTCTGCTCCAAACCTTTCATGGCTCCTTCTCAGAGTAAAAGCGAAAGTCCTCACTATGGCCCACAAAGCCCTGCATGATGTGGTCCCCAGGGGCCCTGTGTGATACTGTTTTCCCTTCATTCAGCTCCAGTGATACAGGCCTTCTGGCTGTTTCTCAATTCCTCAAACACTCCCCAGGCATGGTGCTGCCTCAGAGCCTTTGCACTGGCTGTTCCTTTCACCAGGAATCTTTCTTCCCCCAGGTGTTGCATGGCTGCCTCCCTCTCACGTCATCAGGTCAGATCCAATGTCACCTCCTTCAGGAGGTGTTTCCTAACCATTCTGTAGAAAACATTTCCCCTCATCACTCTCTCTCCCTTTGACTTTGCTTTGTTTTTTTTGCCTCATAGCACGAGTAGAGGTTTGTTTGGTTGTTGTTTTTTTTTCTACTTGTTTACCTGTTTATCTTCTGTCTCCCCACTAGAACGTCAGCCCCACAAGGATGAGGATCTTTGTTTTGCTCCATGCTGGCTCCTCTGGGCCTGGCACACAGTAGGCGCTCAATAAGTGTTTGTTGAATCAATAGTAACAAGTCCTTGTATTGTGTGAATTAAATGAGTTAATACGTGCAAAGAGCTTAGAGCAGTCCTGGCCTCGGGGAAAGACTAAATAAACAAATTATGATGATGATTACTGTTGATATTTATTGCTCTGCAAATGGCCTGCTGATAGCATGCAGGAGAGAAACAAGAGAGAGAAAGTCCAGAGCAAGGGAAAGATGCCAGAGAAAGGGAAAAATAGACAGGTAAGAGGTGGGAAATGAAGAGACAGAAGGAGAGAGCTGGAGTTGGGCTGAGAGCAGATACAAGTGAGAGCATCCAACTCCCAGCGCATTTGCTCAGCAATGGCAAAGGTGAGTCCTTGTAGGCAAGAAGCCTTGAGATTGCCATGGCCACTGCCCATTTCTTTGCAGACAGGGAAACTGAGTTCCAAGGAGGGGAGGACCTTTCCAAGGACATCCTCAGTGATAACGCAGCTCACGGGTATAAGCTTGACTGTGTGCTGGGAACATGACCATCATGTCAATGCCTCCTCATGCCAGTCCTATGAGTTGGCACTGTCATTACCTCACTTTACAGTCCCGCAATGTGCCCAGGGTCTCCCACCTGCTCCTGATGGCAGATCTGGGCTCAGACGGCAGTAGGTCAGACTCCTGAGTCTGTGCTGTTAACCAAGACAGAGAGGAGAGCACCTGTTACTCTGGCCCGAGTGTCCACCATGGAAGCCTCCTGCCGTGAGGCTAACAGGAGCTGCTGTTTATTGAGTGCCGACTGTGTGCTTGACATTGTGCCCTTCGTATGTATTTAACTCATTGGATTCTCTCAACAATCCTACGAGATTGATACTTTTATTATCTGCATTTGACTGATAGAAAACTGGACTCAAATAGATGAAAAGCTCATGTGCCCCAGGGAAGAGTGTGGCCTGGGACACAACAGAAGTTCAAACAGGAAGGAAGCCTCGGGCATGCACATTCTAACCATTTCCTGCCTTGTGACTGGTGATGTCATCAACACCCTCTGGGATTAAATCTACCTGGCAACTAGTGATGTCATCATTCCCACCGAGGGTCTAAACTGGAGATCTATGTGGGTAAGTGATGACATCACCAAAGGATAATATTGAGCTTCCTTTTGCTGAGGGTTTTCTATGAGCTGGATGCCTGTACTAAGCACATTAATAGTTGCTGATATTTACTGAGTGCCTACTGTGTGCCAGGCACAGTTCTAAGCTCTTTATATGTACTAAGTCCCATAATCCTCCCAATAACTCTAAATGGTAGGTACTAGTGTCATACTCATTTTATAGGTGAGGACACTGAGGGAAAACGGCCCAAGACTGCACAGCTAGAAAGCATGAGAGCCTGGATTTGAACCCAAGCAGTCTGGCCCCAGAGCTTGCGTTGTGGATCCCTATGTGAAACCACCAGAATGTAGCTGAGACCCAGGAAACCAGGTCAGAAGGAGACACTCTGCTGCCTCAGAGCCCTCCATCTGGCCTCCATCCAAGTCTGCCAGAGAGGGTCCTCAGGATAAAACTTCAAACTCATTCCCTTGACGGTCAAGGCATCCCCACCATGCATCCACCTCTTCGCCCCAGGCACTGGGATTGTCTCCACTAAACTGTGAGTCCTTGGCTATGAGGGACCAGGTCCGATTCCTCTCTGGGTCCCGAGGGTGCAGGATAAACTGCAGTAGAGAGGGAACTCGGAAAATGGGGATGGATAGAATACTGGGATAAATGTGTATAAGAAGAAAAGGAAATAGGAGTGTGGGAGCTTTTTCAGTCACCAGCGGGATTCCTTCCAGCTGAAACAGCCCCATTATTCGTAACTCATAACTACCTTGTTATGCAGAATCTTAGTAATGGGCAGCACAAGTGTGGGAAAAAAACAGCAGGGAGCTAAGTTCATGTACAGAAACGAAATGTTGGAGCTGAGACGGGAGGAGACAGGAGAGTCAGGGAGGGGGCTTCTCTATGGAAGAGGGTTAGGGGGATTTTTTAAGTGAGAAAAAAATGGGGGAGCAGTTTCCATGCCTGGCAGGGGTTAAGGAGCCCCAAGTCTTAATAGAGAAAAAGAAAGGGACAAAGAGTGTGTTAAGTTTCTCTGTGGGTCCTGACTGTATTCCTGCCTGGGCAATTCCTCTGTGGCAAAGATGTGATTGGTTCCAGTATTTTATTTTTGGTCCCTGGGCTGTTGTTTTCCTGCATGTGACTGGAACTGGCTTTGAGACAAGAGTAATCTGGCAGCCTTGTGTGGGTCACAGATGAGTGACAGGCTCAGTTATGCGACAACAAATATTTACTGAGTGCCTACCATGTGCCAGGTCTTGTTCCTGACCAGGGGTCTGCACACGTTTTCTGTAAAAGCCAAACAGTAAATATTTTCAGCTTTGAGAGCCAGATGGTCTCTGCTATAACTACTCTACTTGGTGGCAGAGAAGGAAAGCAGCCATAGACAATATGTAAATGAATGGGTGTGGGTTTGTTTCAATAAAACTTTATTTATACCAACAGGAAGTGGGAGCATTTAGCCTGTGGGCTGTAGTTTGCAGACCCCTGTTCCGGAAGCCGAGGAGATGGAGTGAACAAAGATGTAGTCTCAGCCCTCAGAGAATTCAGATATTAATCTACTCCTATATGGCAGGCAGAGGAAAGCTGTTCACATCTAAGTTAGATCTTGTCCCTCCTCTGCTCAGGGCCCACCCCTGGGTCCAGTCTCAAAGTTAAAGCAAAGTCCTCACCAGGTCCCACAGGCCCTATACCAACAGGCCCTCTTTGTCCCCTCTCTATCCACAGCTCCCACCCTCTCCCCCTTGATTAATTTGCTCCAGCCATGCTGGCCTCCTCAATGCTTCTCAAACACACAGGGCTCAGCCCTGCCTCAGGACTTTTGCACGTGCCATTCTCTCTCTACTAGAATGCACTTCCCTTAGAAAACCACTTGGCTCCCTCATCTCCTTCCAGTCTTTACTCAAATACCACCTCCTCCATGAGGACTTCTCTGAGCAACCTCTCCTTTGGACCCCTGATACCCCTCACCTGTTCTACATTTTCTTTGACCACAGCACTAAGCATTCTCCAACCTGCCAGTAATTTACTTATTACACTTATTGTTTATTGCCTGAAGCCCCCGACTAGAATGTCAGCTCTGTGTGGGTGGGGATTTTTGTCTGTCTTGTCCCCTGCTGTGTTCCCAGTGCCTACAACAGAGCCTGGCGCTCTGTAGATCCTCAACAAATACTTTCTGGGTGGTGGACACAGACACCAAACAAGTGAACACATAATTACAGAGCACAGTGACAAGTCAGAGCAAGTGCTACAAAGAAATAGCAATGGAAGGTAAGAGAGGGAAGGGGTGGGGTATGTTCTTTCAGAAAGGGGGTCAGGAAAGGCTCCCTGAGGAGGTGACATTTGGAGTGGAAAGATCATATGACCGTGGATACTGATGAATAAACACATGAATGGATGGATGTGTAACTGGTGGAATAAATGAATGAATGAGGGCATAGATGTTTGAATGGATGGATTAATAAATGAATGCATGGAGGTATACACAATGAATAAATAAGTGGGCAGATGGATGGAAGAATCAATTCATGCATAAATGGTGGAACAGCTGGACAGATGGACGGAAGGACTGATGATGGATGGATGGATGGGCTCTGATCACACTGGATTGGAATAATGTCTGCAGGTACCTTTATAGACCAGCATCCTCCATCTCATTTCCCTAGCCAGATGTACCCCTGGTAATATTTTGGTGTGTATTCACAAAAAGTTTACTATGTAATTTTATGAGTTTCCTGACCCACAGAAACTATGAAATGATAAATATGTGTTATTTTAAGTCACTAAATTTTTTGTTATGCAGCAGTATAAAACTGTCTTGGATATTAGGCTCAGAGAGGTGAAGCAACTTGGCCCAGATCAAGGGGCAATTCCTGCTCTGTCATCCAGCGCTTGGGGTCCTTCCAGTATAGCCTCTTCCCCAGGTGAGGGCACTCAGCTGTCTATCTCCCCCGCGGGGCTGGAACTCCTCAAGGACAGGGACCAGGGTCGGTTCCCCTCGGGTTCCTCGGAGCCCGACACAGCGGCCGGTGTCCCTCGGGCCTCCAGAACCATCTGCTAACCTGAACGAAATGCAGGCTGAGGGGGCAGATAAGGCAGGTGTATCATTAATGAATATATAGCAGGCTGTATATGATAATAGCCTGGTGACAGGGTGGAAACTATATATGCCAAGGGTCCCCATCTGGTTTCAACTTGCCTCCTGCCTCCTCGTCTCCCCCTCCCCTGCATTCCAGCCTCCTGGGGGCACACCTGTCCCAGGACCCACCTCTGAGCCCCAGCCTGAGCCCATGCAAGGACCTCTCCTTGGAATGTCCTTCTTTTCCTTTCTTCCATTCCCACTGTGACAGGTGATTCAGGCAATGCCCACACCTCACCCACGTGAGCTCACCTTTGCACACCAGACAAGCCTTCCTTTGTCGTGGATCCCTTCAGCATCTGATAAAACCTACGGGCTCTTTCTCAGAATAATTAAGTTTATGAGGTATAATTTATAGACAAATGTATAATCATATCATAGATATATGTATAGTTTTCCTAGGTAAAATTCATTCTTTCTAGTGTACAGTCTGTGAAGTTTTGACAAGTGCTGACAGTGGTGTAACCACCGCCGCGATCAAAATACAGGGCAGGTCCATCACCCCTGAAATTCCCTTGCCCCTTTTGTAGTTTCTGTTGCCCAGTTCTACAGGCAGCGCTACATTTGATCATATGTCCTAAAAATTTCTCTGTGTCAGTCCATTCATGTCTTTCTCATTCAAAAAAAAAAAAAGGCAGCACAGAATTCCGTAACACAAACGCATCGTGGCTTATTTTACACAATCCCCAGTTGATGGGGTTGATGGACATTTACACTGATAGAACCCCTTAGATTGTCTCCAGCGTTTTGCTATTATAAATAAGGAAATGGGGGAATGGTGAATGTTCTCATATATGTCTCCTTATGAATACAGAGCAATTGTTTCTCCCTAGTGGATACTAGTACTAGTACTGGTAGATCGTAGGGCACGTGCATTGTTCCCTAATTTTTATTATGAAACATTTCAAGCACATAGAAACATTGAAAACAAGTATGCAATGAACACACAGTTAGATCCCACAGTTGTACCATTTTACTGTATGTGCTTTATTACAAATGTATCCCTTTTTCCTTCGCTCTATCTCAGTGGTTCTGAACCAGGAGCAAATTTGCTCCTGGGGGGACATCTGGCATTGTCTGGAAGTCTTTTTTTTTTATTGTCGCAACCTGTGTGTGTGGGAGAGAATCTTATTAGCATCCTGCAACCCACAGGACGGTCCCCCACAACGAAGCATTCTCTGACCCCACATGTTAATAACGCTGAAGTTGAGAAACATGGCAGTCTGCTCATTCGCTAAAATAATTTGCAGACATCAGTCCAGTTCATCCTACACACTTCAACACACACATTATCAGCTAGAGTTTGTTATTTCTTCAATGGTTCTTTCTTTGAGGTAAAATGTATATACAGCAAAATGCACAAGTCCTAAAGATACCGTTCGATACGTTTTGACAAATATATACCCAACTATGAAAATATAGAGAACATTTTCATGCCCCGGAAAGTTACCACATGCTCCTTCCCTGTCAATCCCTGACTCCACCCCGCCCCTCACCCGACCCCAGGCAACTACTGCTCTGATTTTTATCACCATAGATTAAGTTTTATCTGTTCTAGACCTTTTCATAAACAGAAACCTACAGTTGGTAATATTCTGTGTCTGGTTTCCTTCACTCCTCAAAGTGGTTTTGATATTCATCCATGTTGCTGTATGAATCCGTAGTATCTTCCTTTTTATCACTGTGTGGTATCCCATTGTATGGACGTACACATTTGTTGATCCCTTCTCCTGCTATTGGACACATATTTCCAGTTTGGGGTTATTATGAATAAAGCTGCTATCAATACAGCTGCATAGCACAGGGAGATCAGCTCGGTGCTTTGTGACCACCTAGAGGGGTGGGATAGGGAGGGTGGGAGGGAGACGCAAGAGGGAGGAGATATGAGGATATAGGTATATGTATAGCTGATTCACTTTGTTATAAAGCAGAAACTAACACACCATTGTAAAGCAATTATACGCCAATAAAGATGTTTAAAAAAAGACACCCATAAAAAAATAAATAAAATTATTATAGAATTTACCCCCCCCCAAATATTTTACCAGTCTTTTCTGTGGGTACATGTTTTTATTTCTCTAGCGTGGAATTTCTTAGTCACAGAGTGGATGTGGGTTTAATGTCTAAGAAAATGCCACATCTTTTCCTGAGGTGGCTGTATTAGCTTCCTATTGCTGCTATGACAAATTGCCACAATCTTAGTAGCTTAAAACAGCACAAATTATATAGTTCTGGAGGTCAGATGTCTGAAATGGGTCTTACAGGTCTAAAATCAAGGTGTCAGCGGAAATGTGTCTCTTCTGGAGGCTCTAATCCATCCCTTAGACTGAGTTTTAGGATCATACCGCCCAGTATGGCGGCCCACTAGTCACATGAGTCTGTTTAAGTTTAAATGAATTAAAATGAAATAAGATTGAAAATTCAGTTCCTTAGTGTCGCTAGCCATAGTGCAAATGCTCAGTAGACACACGAGGCTTGTGGCTACCATGTCAGCAGCACAGATCTGGAACTTTAATTTCCAACCCTTCTCAAGGCTGCCTTCATTCCTTGGCTCCTGGCCTCATCACTCCAACCTCTGTTTCCATCTTCCTCTCTGACCCTGACGCTCCTGCCTCCCTCTTACTAAGACCCTTGTGATGACATTCAGGACCCTCCTGGATAATCCGGGATAATCTCCCCAACTCAAGATTCTGAATTTACACATCTGCCAAGTCCCTTTTGCCACGTAAGGTAATGTTCACAGGTCCTGGGGATCAGGATGTGGACATCTTTGGGGGATATGACTCTGCCTGCCGTTTACGTTTCCACCATCAGTGAATGAGCATTCTGGTTGCTCCACCTCCTCACCAACATTTAACACTTATTTTAAGTGTTATTTAATATCAACCATCATGGCAGATGGGCTGTGTCTCATTACAGTTTCAATTTGCACTTCCCTGATGACGAATGATGTTGGCCATTTCTCCATGAGCTTATTGGCCATCTGTATTTTCTCCTTCATGAAGTGTCTGTTCAGATCTTTTGCCCATATTTGAATTGGGTTTTTTTGTCTTTTTCTTTCTGAGTTCCAGGAGGGATGTGTGCCTTTTTTATTTGACTGATTCAATTCACACTCCTGTCATCCACATAGAAAGTTCCCAACTTGTCCCTCTTTTTTATTCTTCTATCTCTCTTATCTCCCCCCCACTGCCACCTCAGAAGTCCTTGAGGCTTTCTGTGTCTTTGAGGAAAGCAGGGTATTTCTTTACACTTCCTGGGGAGTAGGTTTAGTTTTAGGACCACTTTGCCCAACATGGTCGCCACTAGTCACATAAGTTTGTTTAAGTTTATTTAAATGAATTAAAATTAAATAAGTTTGAAAATTCAATTCCTCAGTCCTGCTAGCCATATTTCAAATGCTCAACAGCCACGTGAGGCTGGTTGCTACCATGTTGGCAGCACAGACATGCAACGTTTCCCTTTCGTGGAAAATTCTAGAAGTATCTACAGGGAAATCAACCTGTCTCTTGCAGAAGTGACTGCCTTTCTTAAGATTACACAAATGTGTTATTATGCCAGACAACTGCCTTCCCACTGCGGGTGAAGAGAAGAAGAAATAAAGAAGTGGCAAGAATGAGAAAAAATTCCAACCATTCCACTCATTACATTAAAAAAAATACACAATTACCATCTAATGATTATTTACTGAGTGCCAGGTGCTTTCTTGACTAGGTTATCTGACATATGTTTATTCCCAGAGACATAAAGGAGGGGCAAGAGAGAAAGACACTCCAGCCAAGCCCTTTCTTTTCCAAATAGCAGAGGGATTAACTCTTTAAATTCCACACCTCTTGGGGCCAGACATCCTGGAAGGAAGTCTCTCATAAATGTTCTGTGCACCTACCCTAAAACAAGACTCATTATCTTTCCTGCCAAACCTGCTCTAATACCTGTATTTTCTCTCTTGGTAAATGGCTTCTCCATACATCCAGTTGTCTAGGTTAGATAACAGAGGCACCATCATCACTGCCTCTCTCCTCCTTGCACCTCTCCCACAGCTGGGCCCTCTGGCTCCCATCTCTGCCCAAGCCTTTCTCTCCATCCCCATGGCTACAGCCTCAGTTCAGGCTCTTACCCCATCCTCCTCCCAGGCCTCCAGATTTCCCCTCTGGCCTGTCCCCCATGTGGTCCCAGGTCTTTCTACACCCAGAGCTCATCCTCTGCTCAGTCCTCCCAGGGCTCCCCAGTGCTTCTAGGACAACATCCCAGCCCTTCAATTTTCATCTCTGTACAAGCACTGCCCCCTTTACCCAGAATTCCCTCCCCCTCTCTCCCTTGTGAACTCCTATTCATCCTTTAACACCTAACTCAAATATCCCCTCTTCCAGGAGAAGAGATATGTGTCTGGAACTGAGAAGGAGGTTAAGTGTCCTAGAGATGCAAGGTTAAGATGTCTGGGTTAGGTGTCCTAGAGATGCAGCACCCTATAATACTGCATGCCACAGCCCCATAAAACTAACCTGTGCTTTCTTCTCTGTGTAAGCCCAGTGGTTTCCTGCCTCCTTACCTATGCCCAGTCTGCTCCCTCACCTTGAATGCCCAACCTCTCTCTTCCACATATCTGAATTTCACCCATCTGTAGTAGTTTGCTAGGGATGACTAGAACAAAGTTCTACAAACTGAGTGGCTTAAAAAACAGATGTATTGTCCCACAGTTCTGGAATGTAGGAGTTCAAAATCAAGGTGCAGGTTGGGTTGGTTCCTTGTGAGGGCTATGAGAATCTGTCCCAGCCCTCTCTCCTAGCTTCTTGTAGTCTCATGCATTCCTTGCCTTGTAGATAATGTTCTCCATGTCTTTACATCATCTGCCCTCTGTATGTGTCTGTGTCCAAGTTTCCCCTTTTTTTTTAATAAAGACATCAGTCATATTGGATTAGTGTCCACGCTAATGATCACAGTTTAACTTGAGCATCTGCAAAGATCCTGTTTCCAAATAAGATCACATTTGCAGGTCCCTGGAGTCAGGACTCCAACATCTTTGGTGGGGCGGGGACATAATTCAACCTGTCAAGGCTTAGCTGAAATCCAGATTCCTCCTTAAAGTGTTCCCTCATCGCCTAACCCTCACTGCTCTATCTCCTAAATCTCCAGAGCCTTGTCCTCCAGACTCATTTCATGCAGACTTGTCTAGTTATTTTGGTCTGTATTTTGTAATTGTCCTCTTAGGATGGGAGCTCACCAAGGGCAGCATCAATGCCTTAGACACCCTCTCTGTCCACGCAGTGCATTGATATAAAAGAAAGTGCTCACTCTACGTTTTCAAAATTAATGAATTAATTGATTCAACAAATATTTATTGAGCACCTACTAATGACAATCTCTGTGCTAGTCCATGGTGATGCAGGAGTGGACAAGACAAACAAAAATCCTTACCTTCATGGATTTTACATCCCAGTGGGGAGAGAATAAACAAGGTAAATAAGTCAGATGGTAATGCACACTCTATTTGTTTTCTGGTGTGGCCGTTAAAAAAAGGACCACAGGGACTTCCCTGGTGGTCCAGTGGTTAAGGCTCTGTGCTTCCACTGCAGGGGGCATGAGTTTGATCCCTGGTTGGGGAACTAAGATCTCACATGCCATGTGTGTGGCCAATAAATAAATAAATATTAAAAAAATAAATAAAAGTACCACAAACTGGATGGCTTAGAACAATAGAAATTTACTGTCTCAGGACTTCACTGGTAGTCCAGTGAGTAAGACTTTGTAGGGGGCCTGGGTTCGATCCCTGGTCAGGGAACTAGATCCCTCACGCATGCCGCAACTAAGACTTCACATGCCACAACCAAGACCTGATGCAGCCAAAATAAATTAAATAAATAAATTTTTTTTTTTAAAAAAAGAAGAAATTTACTGTCTCATGGTTCTGGAGGCCAGAAGCCTGAGATCAAATTGTCAGCAGGGCCATGTTCCCTCTGGAACCTGTAGGGAAGAATTCTTCCTTGTCTCTTCCTAGCCTCTGATGGCTGTCAGCAATCTTTGGCACTCCTTGGCTTGCAATTGTGCCCCTCCAGTCTCTAATTTTGTTGTCACATGGCATTATCCCTGTGCATCTCTGTCTATACATGGTGTTCTCTTTATAAGGACACCCATCCCGTTCGATTAGGGGTCCACCCTGCTCCAGTATGAGCTCATTTTAACTAATTACATCTGCAATGACCCTATTTCCAAATAAGGTCACATTCTGACCTACTGGAAGCTAGGACTACGACACACCCTCTTGAGGGGCACACAATTCAACCCCTCACACACACTAAGGCAAAGCACAAACAGAGAAGGGGGACAGGAAGTGGTGGGGTGAGGGGCTGCTCCCCTAGATAGAGTGGTCTGGGAAGGTCTCTCTGTCACTCGAGTCATAGCCTGAAGGAGAGGAGTTGACTGTGTTCTCCTAGGAGTAACAGATATAAATTTCACCGCCTGGTGTTTACGACATTTCCCCTGGTATCTTGGAGGTGTTTAATTTGCTTTTTTTTCCTGCTCATTTCCTGGTCTGAAACTGGTGAGATTAAAAGGGAGTAGACTCATGGGGGTGTGGTTCTCGTAAGAATCTGAGAATTTTTACACCCTGTCGAATTCACTCTGTCAGCGGTTCTGAGAAGCCCCAACAGCTGTGAGGCTGCGAAGCCGTCAGATCCCTATGCCACCGAGAGATCAGGGGCCTCTAGTGAGTCCCAGCTGCTGTATCCCGGCCAACGCCCCTGCCATCTTTATTTACAATAATATGCACACAAAAGGGGGGCTCACTCCGTAGGTGTACAGCTCAATGAATTATCACAAAGCGAGCATGTCCAGGAAGCCAGATTAAAAAATCAGGATAGCTCTCCTTGTGTTCCTTCCCTCAAGGGTCGCCTTTGTCCTCACTTCTATCGCCATAGATTAGTTCCTCCTGTTCTTTTTTCTCTTTTCATCTCTCTCTCTTTTTTTTTTTCTTTCGGTTCTTCCTGTTCTTGAATTTCATATAAATGGAATTGGACAGTCTGTGCCCCTTTCATTTAACATAATGTATCAAGGTTCTATGTTGTGGATTGTTTATTCTCATTGCTGTATGGTGGGTGTTGGCAAACTACAGCCTGGGGGTCAGAGCCAGCTTGTTGACTGTTTGTATAAATAAAGTTTTATTGGAACACAGTCACTCCCATTCATCTACTGTTGTCAGTAGCTGCTTGCATGCCTCAGTGGCTGTGCCAGAGCCCATATGGCCCAGAAAGCTGAAAATATTTACTATTTGGTCCTCACAGAAAAAGTTTGTCAGCCCCTGCTGGATGACATTCCATTGTACGAATACAACACTGTCTATTTATTCATCCAACTGTGAATGGGTATTTGTGTAATTTCCAGTTGGGGGTATTACAATAAGGCTGCTAAGAACATTCTAGAACAAGAGTTGTCAAACTTTTTCTGATCTTTTTCTAATTAGATCAGTGATTCTCCACAGGGAGCAATTGTGTCACTCAGGAGACACTTGACAATGTCTGAAGACCATTTTGTTTGTTGCTAAGGTCTGAATGTCTGTGTACCTCCAAAATCCATATGTTGAAATCCTAATCCCCAAGGGATGGTACCTGGAGGTGGGACTTTGGGGCGGTGATTAAGTCATGAAGATGGAGCCTTCACAATCGGGATTAGTGCCCTTCTAAAAGGGACCCCAAGAACCCCCTTACCCTTACAATCATGTTTGGATGCAATAAGAAGTCTGTGACCCTCACCCAACCGTGTTGATACTCTGATCTTCCACTTTAAGCCTCCAGAACTGTGATAAATAAATATCTGTTGTTTATAAGCTACCTATCTATGGTATTTTGTTATAGCAGCCCAAACAGACTAAGACAATTGTCATGACTGGTAAGGAGTGCTGCTGGGTAGAGCCCAGGGACGCTGCTACATCCTACGATGCACAGGGCTGCCCCACGACGAAGCATCATGGGCCCCAAACGTCAGCAGTGCAGAGGCTGAGAAACCCCACCCCAGAACTTTACTCTGGAAGTGCAATCCATGGACCGGCCGCAGAGCAAATCTGAGAAGCTTGTTAGAAATGCAGACTCTCCAGCCCCATCCCAGACCTTGTAAATCAGAATCTGCCTCTGAACAGCCTCCCCCCAGAGGAGTTATATGTTCATTAAAGTTTGAGACCCAGCCTACATAAAGAAATAGCCAGGGCTTGCATGGATGACAATGTACGGATAGCAATCAACATGAAAGCAACAGCTAGAAACCCAGCCTGACACGGGGATACGTATGAAGTCAAAAACCAGGAGATACTGTGCTGTCAGACGTGGGATTTTTTTCCAAAATCGCGGTCAACTCTTCTGATGATCTCAGAGTACGATGGAGCAAAATCTCTCAATGTACATGCCAGCCACACCCCTGGAACTGTTGGTATAACTCAGACTGAGTAAGAAGTATTTTGTGTTTATGGGCAAAACAGAGTTAAGTTCCAGGGTCAGATCATTATAAACAGGTTTTCCATCTGCCCAAATTCTCTTCCCCTTGGCTACCAGGACCCAAGAAGCTGACGTTGCCTGACCGAAGCCACACAGCCAGGAGTCTAACCTTCCATTACTATCTTCAAAAGACAAGCACGTGTCCTGGTTACTCCATTCCTGCACTTACTCGTTCTTTCATGCATTCATTCATCATTCATCCAATAAATATATATACTGGGTATCTATTGTGTGCCAGGCGCCGGGGATACAGCACTGAACAAGACAGAAGTCCCTGTGATCCCAGGTGGCCTCAGCCTGCAGCGGCTTGAAGCAGGATTTCGGTTCCCCAGGCAGAGATTGAAGTCAAACCATGGCAGTGAGAAGGCTGAATCCTAGCCACTAGACCACCAGGGACCATTGGCCAGTGACAAGGCCCTGGCCCATCAGCTGTGTAGAAATGAATTCCCACAAAGAGAAAGTAGTGAAACAAATAAATTGTTTATTAGGAGGAAGAAGGGTACGTGTGAATAGACTCAAATGAGTGGGCTCAGAGAGGGAGTCGCGCCCTCATGGTAGTTTGAATCACTTATATGGGACAATTCTTCCGGGTTTCCTCGGTCAATCATCTTGCTTTGCCTGGCTCTGAGTCTGTATTTCGTATATCTCAGGGTCCTCCCCTGCGTGCGCGCACATCTCTTAGCCAAGATGGATTCTAGCAAAGAGGTCTATGGGTAGGTTGACAGCACCTACTATGGGAAGGCGCCCCCTCCCTTTTCGACCTCTGAGGAGCCTTTCTGTACATGTGTAGTTGGGAAGGTCTCCTTGACCTTGAGAATGAGAAATATGTGGTCTACTTATCTCTTATCTGGGCAGGGCTCAGCTCCTCTCTCCTGCTATTGTCTTCATCTTGGAGTATCTGTCCACAGAGGATAAATTCCAGCGGCTCAGCCTGCAGCCCGTCTATCTCCTGCCTCACCTGCACGGTGCGCCTTTCCTTATCTTGTGCCACAACTATTGAGCCTGCGCTCTAGAGCCCGCGAGCCACAACTACTGAAGCCCTCAAGCCACAACTACTGAAGCCCGCGCGCCTAGAGCCCGTGCTCCGCAACAAGAGAAGCCACCGCAGTGAGAAGCCCACGCACTGCAATGAAGAGCGGCCCCTGCTCGCTGCAACTAGAGAAAGCCTGCGCACAGCAACGAAGACCCAACACAGCCAAAAGTAAATAAATAAAAAATAATAAATTTTAAGAAAAAAGAAGAGTGAGAGGTAGCAACTGGCTGCCACATTGGACAATGCAGCTTAAAAGTGGAGTCCTGGGGCTTCCCTGGTGGCACAGTGGTTGAGAATCTGCCTGCTAATGCAGGGGACACGGGTTCGAGCCCTGGTATGGGAAGATCCCACATGCCGTGGAGCAACTGAGCCCGTGAGCCACAACTACTGAGCCTGCACGTCTGGAGCCTGTGCTCCGCAACAAGAGAGGCCGCGATAGTGAGAGGCCTGCGCACCGCGATGAAGAGTGGCCCCCGCTTGCCACAACTAGAGAAAGCACTCGCACAGAAACGAGCGAGGGGTAATTAATAATCCCCTACCCCCAACATCTTCTTTAAAAAAAAAGGGGGAGTCCTTTTAGGTCTGGACTAAGCTTCCACTCTCTTGGCTGGATTTCCTTCTCTCGGCCAAGGTTATTATCATTCTTTCTCTCCAAATCCGTCTCCTTCTCTCCCCTCACACCATCCCCAGCCCATGCTTCCTTTGCCAAAGGGTTGACATTTATCCCTTCCTCTCTGAGTCCGTGGCTGTCAGTACGCATCCTTGTTATTTTTGTCATTCATACATTTGCTCATTCATTCACTCATCCAACAAATATTTATTGAGCACCTACTGTGTACCAGGTGCTGGTCTAGATGCTGGGGGTGCAGCAGGCAGGAAGTTCTTGTCCTCTTAGAGCTTCCTTCTTATGTAAAATCCCCTCCCTGCCGACGGCTTCCAGGGAAAGACGCGTGATGCTCTGAGAATATATAACAGAGGGATCTGACCTTGTTGGGACCATCCAGAGTGCTTCCCTGAGGAGGTGTCCTTATTGAGCTTTGACTTGAAGAGTGAGCAGGAGTTATTAGGTAGAACGGGAGGGAAAGGTGGTCCAGGCAGAAGGAACAGCATAGGCAACGGTCCCGTAACAGGAAGATACAAGGTTCACGCAGAAAACAGAAAGGTCAGTGCAGCTGGAGAGAAGCAAGCAGGATGGAGTGTGAGGTGAGGCTGGAGATGTGGGCACGGCTCAGTGGCGAGGAATGTGGACGGAATCCTGAGCTCACAGGGAGCCTCCGGACACTTGAAGCGGAGAGGACAGGATGGGATTTTGTATCAGAAGGGTCCCCACAACAAAGAATGGAGAATGGACTGGCGGGGGCAGGGTAGGGAGAGCAGATAGGGAGCCGTTGATCCCTCTGGAGTGACCGAGATGACTTCATTCATTCATTTGTTCACAACAAGACCTCTCCTCTAAACCCCAGACTCACTTACCCACCTGTCCGCCTGACATGTCCCCATGGGTGTCAAACAGACATTTCATCCTGTCCCGAGCCGAACTCCTAACCGCTCCCCCTCTGTCTTCGTTCCCTGTTGCTGCTGTAACCAATTCTCACACATTTCGTGGCTTCAAACAACACAAGTTTATTTTCTTCCGGTTCTGGAGGCCAGAAGTCTGTCATCAGTCTCACTAGGCTAAAATCAAGGTGTCGACAGGGCTTGTTGGCTGTTTCCTCTGGAGGCTCTGAGGGGAGAATCTGTCTCCTGGCCTTTTCCCAGCTTCTAGGGGCTGCCTGCACACCTTGGCTCATGGCCCATTGCAACCTCTGTTTCCATGGTTACATCTCATACTACTGCCTTTGGTCCTCCTGCGTCCCTCTTACAAGAACGCTTGTGATGATACTGGGCCCATTCAGGTCATCCAGAATCATCTTCCTGCCTCAAGATCCTTCATGTAACTCACCACTGCAAAGTCCCTTTTACCATGTAACGTCACATACTCACAGATTCTGGTGATTAGGCCCTGGCCATCTATGGGGGGCGTGTCATTATTCAGCCTACCCCACCATCCTTAGACCTCCTCCTCTCTGTCTCCCTGTCTCAGGGGGAGGAAGGTCCATCCTTCCAGGCCAAAACCTCTGGAGTCATCCTGGATTCCTCACTTTCTCTCACATCTCATAACCAACTTGTCAATAGATTCTGTAGCCTGTACCTTCAAAAATATGTTCCAGTTTCCACCACTCCCCATTACCCAGCTGCCACCACCCTGGTCCAGCCCACCATCACCTCCTGATTTATCTATTGCCTCCTTGCTGGGCTCTCCGCTTCCATCCACAGCCTATTCCCCACCTGGCAGCCGGAAGAATCCTGTTAAAACCTCAGACAGATCTCATCCCTCCTCTGCTCAAAATTCTCCCAATATGGACTGAATGTTTGTGTCGCTCCAAAACATATCTGTTGAAGCCCCAAACCCCCAGTGTGACAGTATTAGGAGGTGGGGTCTTTGGAGAGAATTAGGTTTAGCTGAGTTCATGAGGCTGGAGCCCCCAGGATGGGATTAGTGTTGTGGCCCTATAAGAAGAGGAAGAGAAAACAGAGCTCGTGTTCTCTCTGCCGTAGGACAGAGGGAGAAGCCACCGTCTGCAAGCCAGGGAGACAGCTCTTACTGGGGAAAGTATCTGCTGACACCTTGATCTTGGACTTCCCAGCCTCCAGACTGTGAGAAGTAAATTCCTGTTGTTGGAGCCACCCAGTCTATGGTATTTTTTATGGCGGCCTGAGCAGACTAAGATACCACCTGGCTTCTACCTCACTCAGAGTGAAAGCAAACTTCTCACCATAAGGCTTTGTACAACCCACCCCGTCTCCCCTCTGACCCTGTCTCAGATCTTCCACTCTTTCCATCATGCACTCAGTTGCTATCACACTGGTTTCTTTACTGTTCATTGAAAATGCCAGGCACGTTCGCACCCCAGGGCCTTTGCACTTGCTGTTCCCGCTGCCCAGAAAGCTTTCCCCTGGGATATTCCCATGACTCACTCCCTCATCTCCATCCAGACTTCACCTTCATCAATGAGGCCTCCCCTGGCAGAACTATGGAAATTATCAACACCCCCCCGACACACTCTCATTCTCTTTTCCTGCTTTATTTACTTCTCTGTGGTGCATAAGACCATCTAATAGGTTACATGTTTTAAGTGTTTATTTTATTTATGGTCTGTCTCCCCCTTTAGAACATAAGCTCCAGGGGTTTGTGTCTGTGTTGGTCACTGTTATAGCCTCAGTGTCTAGAACAGTGCCTGGCATGCTCTGTCTCTATGAACGAATGAATGAATGGATGAATTCAACAAATATTTCTGCTGTGCTCCTAGGACAGGGGTGGAGGCTGGTTCTGGAGACCCACAGAGCTCAGATAAGGCTCCTGACCTGGGAGTTCAAGGTCTGGGCGTGGGGAGGGCTGACCCCTAAAGGGAAAGAGAAACCAATACCACAATATTGTCTGATAAAGGGAAATGAGTTTGGAGGCTGGAGGGGCATACAAAGCCTGTAAAAATAAACAGTTGCCTCTTCTTCAATGCTAATACGCGGGTCAACTATGACCCATGGGCCAGCTGTCTGTTATATTAAATAAAGTTTTATTGGAACACAGCCTCGTCCATTCTTTGACGCATGGTGCTTTTGCACAATGATAACAGAGTTGAGTCATTGCAAGAGAGACCACATAGTCTGCAAAGCAAAAAATATTTACTAACTGACCCTTTACAGAAAAAGTTTGCCAACCTCTGCCTTAACGTTAAAAGCTCACATTTTCTGAATATTTATATTTATATATATGGTTCTCCCCCTCATGTTTTGTTATGTAATCTTCACCTCAACCTTTGAGATTATGAATATCCCATTTTATGGACGAGGAAATGGAGGTTCAGAGAGGTGAGGTGATTTTCCCAAGCTCACACAGCGAGCGACGGAGGGGCAGGGCACAGAGTACGCTTGATTTTGCACCTTGTGTTTTTCCCTTAGTAACATATTTGAAGAGGATTCTGTTCGTAATTGTGGGCAGCTATCAAATTTGTTTACTTTACAGCCTCCTCCTGGAATCTATCTGAAGTCCCTTCCTGATGAACATTTAGGTTATTTCCCCTCTAATCTGCTAGGATTAGCAGTGCTGAGGTGAATATCCATGTGCTTGGTTCTTCAAGTTCATGTGTGACTGTTATCTGAAGGCTGAATTCCTAGACTGGAGTAGCTGGTCAAAGGGCACATGCCAGGCTGTGACTCGGGCATGGAGTTGAGTCCACTGGGCAGGTAGGGAAGGAGAGAATGGGGAGGGCATTCTGGGCAGAGGGACCTGCCTGCACAAAGTCTGGAGGTGTGAGTCAGACTATCCCCGAGTGCCCGCATCTCGTGGGCATGGTGATATAGACGTGCAAGAGGGGGTGATGCCACGTGTCTCCAATGAAGGGCTGGGTGCCGTCCTGGGGCCACTGGGGAGTTATGAGAGGGCTGTGAGCAAAGGAGGGGCAGGATCAGCTCTGGGGTCCTGGAGGGAATGGGCTGGTTGGGGAGATTGGAGGCAGGGAGGCCAGGGAGGAGGCTAGGGGAGTGGACAGAGTCTGAGTCTTCCCCAATCAGAATTTCTGAGTAGATCAATGAAATACCTCTCCTGCTGCTTTCAGCTTATGTTTATGGGGGTGATACCTGCATCTCGTGGATGGAGCCCAGAGATGCAGCTGAACATCCTACAGTGCACGGATGGCCCCCACGAGATGAATCATACAGCCTCAGGTGTCAGTAGTACCTCAGAAATTCTGATATTTATTGATAAACATAACAGTTAATACACTAGAAGTCTCATAGCTCAGGGTTAGGGGTCGGGCCAGGTGACCTGCATTCAAATTCTGGCCCCACCACTTACTCGCTGTTTGATTTGGGGCAAGTCTAGCCTGTAAACCTCAGTCTCCTCATCTGTAAACTGGGGGCAATACCTTACCTCCTTTATAGGGATACTGTGAGGAGTAAATGAATCATTATGTCTTAAATCTTAGCCCAGGGCTTGGCGCAGAGTTGCCAATGTTGGCCGTGATCTTGATTGAGCACTAGCTGTACACCAGATGCCCTTGGGACACGTGGTAACTCCCTCCAGCTTCACATCGGCCCTGCAAGCGCTGTGGTACAGATGAGAAACTGAGGCACAGAGAGGCAAAGGCTCTTGCTCAAGGTCACACAGCAAGTGTGTGGCTCCTCGAACAGAGGTTAAAGGACGCCAGGAAGGAAAGAAAAGAAAAAGTAAGCCAAGGAAAAGGAGAGACACAGGAAGATGGAGATCCAGAGATGGAGGACAGAGACCAGACAAAGGGAAAGACAAAAAGAGAGAAAAACAGAGTGAGGGACAGAGCTTGAAGAACAGGAAGGACCTGGGGAGGGTGTGGGGCGCTCTGGCCCCAGGAGCAGCCTCAGAGCCAAAGTCTGAACAGAAATGTCATAGCCCCCCACCCAGCCTGGGTGACAAGAGTTGAGAGGAACCCAGACAGTGGGTGTGACAGTATTTGGAGCCTGGAGCTTGTGGGTGTAACAGTAGCTTGTGGGTGTAACAGTGCCCCACCCTGTGGGTGTGAGACTCACTGAACCAGGGCAGAAGTGACCCCAGAGATGCCCCAGGTGATGGGCCCCAGCTCTGCCTCGGGGCAACACCAAGGCCCAGGCCAGGATGTGTGTGTGTGTGTGCGTGTGTGTGTGCATGTGTGTGTGTGAGAGAGAGAGACAGTGTGTACACTATTAATTCAGCAAATAGCACTGCACATTAATTTTAATTTTTAAATTGCAGTTCAGTTGATTTATAATGTGTTAATTTCTACTGTACAGCAAAGTAATTCAGTTTTACATATACATGTATACATTCTTTTTCATATTCTTTTCCACTATAGTTCATCACAGGATATTGAATAGTGCTTCCTGTGCTATACAGTAGGACCTTGTTGTTTATCCCTTGTGTATATAATGGCTTGCATCTGCTAATCCTCAACTCCCAATCCTTCCTTCCCCCACCCCCTTCGCCTTGCCAGCCACAAGTCTGTTCTCTATGTCTGTGAGTCTGTTTCTGTTTCATAGATAAGTTCATTTGTGTCATATTTTAGATTCCACATGTAAGTGATATCATATGATATTTGTCTTTCTCTGTCTGACACACTTCACTTAGTGTGATAATCTCTAGGTCCATCCATGTTGCTGCAAATGGCATCGTTTCATTCTTTTTTATGGCTCAGTTATATCCATATATATGTGCCACATCTTCTTTATCCATTCATCTGTTGATGGACATTTAGGTTGTTTCCATGTCTTGGCTACTGTGAACAATGCTGCTATGAACATAGGGGTGCATGTATTTTTTTAATTGTACTTTTGTCTGGATATATGTCCAGGAGTGGGATTGCTGGGTCATATGGCAACTCTACTTTTAGTTTTTTGATGCACATTATTTAGTTATGAAGTTTCTTTATTGTGAAATATAACACACATCCAGAAAAGGACATAACACATAATGTCAAAGCAACCCACATGTTTGCTGATGGATGACTGGATACACAAAATGTGGTCTATCCAACCAATGTAATATCAATCAGCCTTAAAAAGGAAGAAGGGACTTCCCTGGCGGTCCAGTGGTTAAGACTGTACGCTTCCACTGCAGGGGACATGGGTTTGATCCCCGGTCGGGGAACTAAGATCCCACATGCTGCTGGGCACAGCCACAAAAGAAAAAAGGAAAAAAAGGAAGGAAATTCTGACACACACTACAATGTGGATGAACCTTGAGGACATTAGTGAAATAAGCCAGTCCCAGAAATACAAGTATTTCATGATTCCACTTATCTTAGATACTTAGAGTAGTTAAATTCATAGAGACAGAAAGTAGAATATTGGATACCAGCGGTTGAGGGGAGGGGGAAAACGGACTTAGTGTTTAATGGGTACTGAGTTTCAGTTTTGCAAGATGAAAACCGTTCTGGAGACAGATGGTGGTGATGACTGCACAACAATGTGAATGTACTAGATGCCACCACGTTGTACACTTAAAAATGGTGAAAATGGGGCTTCCCCGGTGGCGCAGTGGTTGAGAGTCCACCTGCCAATGCAGGGAACGCGGGTTCGTGCCCCGGTCCGGGAAGATCCCACATGCCGCGGAGCGGCTGGGCCCGTGAGCCATGGCCGCTGAGCCTGCGCGTCCGGAGCCTGTGCTCCGCAAAGGGAGAGGCCACAACAGTGAAAGGCCCGCGTACCGCAAAAAAAAAAAAAAAGAATACGGTATCTAAAATATTTTACAAAGACAATGTCAATGAAAAAATAATAATAATAATTTTTCAATTAAAAAAATTTTTTTTAAAATTTTAAACACCATAAAGCTGCAACACCTGATATTTACACCGAGTTACTAGAAAACGAAGGGAAGCACTTATTAGTTTTAAATGAAAAAAAAAAAAACCATGAAAACAGGAATGCAGTTTAATCAATACAAAAAAACACAGTAGGTTTATCTAGTGAGTCTCCTGTTGATGGACATTTGGGTGGTTTCCGGCTTGGGATCCTCACAGAGTGGGGACTGTGGGCATTCGTGTCCCCTGGCGGCCGCGTGCACCCGTTTCTCACCGGTACACACAGAGGGGACACGCGGACGGCCAGCTCTTGTAGATCCTGCCAGCTTTCCAAAGAGCTTGTCCCAATTTCTCCTCCCACGGCAGCGCTAGGGAACAGGCCACTCTTTCTGGAGCCACGCGATGTGGACTGGGGAGGGGGCTGGGCACGGACAGTGGCTGGTGGGAAACAGCCCCCCTCCCCCATCCCCACCCCAGGCGCTGGCACGGCCTCTTCTAATTCCACCTCCTCCTCCACCGGGCTCAAAGCCAAATCCCTCCGACCGTTTCCCTGGCATTCTTTTCTGCCTGCCTCAGCCAACGCCAAACAGGGCCATTAGTGTTGCCCAGCGGGGCTCATGGTCAGGACCCCAACCTGGTTGCCCGGTCCGACTCCTGCTTCTGTCTCTACCTGCGCGACCCAGCACAAGTGGCTTGACCCTGCTAAGCCTCAGTTTCCACATCTGTCAAATGGTAATTTTTTTTTAAAAAAAAAAGAGGCATGCCCATTAAACGTGCCAAGTCATGCCTTCATTTGGGCGATACACTATTTTATGTCAATTACTTTACAAGGTTCACGGAGCACAGCAAAACCTCTGAAAATATCTGAGCCGCGGGTACCACTTTTTACAATCACAATGTGCGCATAAAGCATAAAGTCTTTTCTTTATAATACAGAGTTGTGTTCTAGAGCCTGGACCCTGGAACCGGACTGCCCAGGTTCAAAGCCCAGCCCTCCCACTAACTAGCTGTGCCACCTTAGAATAGTTACTTAACCTCTCTGATCCAGTTTCCTACTTATGAATGGGAGTCAAAACAGTACCTGTCTCACTGAGTCGTGAGATTAAATGAGTTGATACGTGTAAAGCACTTAGGACTGTGCCTGACACTTAGTAAGGGCTCAATACATGTAAGGTATTGTTCATGACCTCATGTGGTTGTCATGAGAATGACTTGAATGAACGTATATGAGTAGCTAGGAAGATGTGTGGTACTTAACGCATGCTCAAGGGGGGATCCGATTTGGGTGGCAACCAGCAGTCTCTACCCCATTTCCTTTGTGCCCCGGAGCCTATAGGACGTTTACGGAGGCTTCTGATGGCCAAATGCACACACCACCATTCCACCATACGGCTGCCAGCGGTCGTTTTAGAATATATCCACAAATTCCTTGACCCTCGTCCCTTCCAAAGGTGGAGGCTGATTCCCCTTCCTTTGAATGTGAGCCAGACTCAATGGCTTGCTTCTAACAGAATATACTAGAAGTAATGGTGTGTGTCTTCGGAGGCTAGGTCAGTCACAAAAGACATGACGACTTCCTCCTGGCTTTCTCTTGGAATGTTCACTCTGTGGGAAGCCAGATACTCTATCCTGTGGACCTTTGAGAAGCCTGTGGGGAGGCCCACATAGCAAGGACACGAGGCGTTCTGCCAAGAGCCAGGGCCAACTTGCCAGTGAGCCATCTTCGAAGCAGGTTCTCCAGCCTCAGTCTTGCCTTCTGATGGATGACTGCAGCCCAAGCTGACGTCATGAGACACTGAGCCAGAACAGTCCAGCTAAGCCACTTCCCAATTCCTCACCCACAGAAACTGTGAGATAACAAATGCTTATTGTTGTTTTTTTTTGGGGGGGGGCAGTACTTTGTTACAGCAGTAAGTGACTATTACACTGCCCCACCCTGATGGCATGAGGGAACTTCTCTGACAGGTTTGTCTTCTTTCTGAGCAAACCCCAGACGTTCAGGATGAGTTTTCTCAGCTCTCAGGTCCCTAAGTTTAAAGAGGGTTTTGAGCTGGTCAGTCAAGCTGCTCACAAATATTCCAACTCTCAATCCTTCTGGGCCCATAAAAGATCATTCTTCCTCACTCTTGTGAAGGGTGATGTGGCCTTGTGACTCAGTTTGGCCAACAAGCAGGTGTCATTTGAGGGTGGAAGCATTTAAGAACAACTGTGGGTTCTCCTCTTTTTTCCCCGCCCCAGAGTTCTGACCAGCCAACCGTAATGACACAGCAAAAAAATAAGTTTGCTGTTTTAAGCCACTGAGGCATTTGTGCTCTTTGTTACAGCAGCATAACCCAGCCCACACTGATACAGCATGCATCTTTCAGGTCGCCTCACCTCTGCCAGACTCAGAAGGCCCCACATTCACGTCCAAATTTTTTATTTTCTCTCCTTCTCGCATCTCTCTCCCCTCCAGCTCAGAGGGCCTCCCTTTTCCCTTACATTTCTAACAACCTCAGGTGCAGAAGATTAAGTAAATAATCTTCAGTTCATAAAATGTGTAAAAAATAGCCGGCAGGTAATAGCACTTGCTATGTACTATGTAAACTCTTTATACGTTTTATGTTATTTCATTCTTGTCGGGACGACCCCGTAATGTAATGTCAGCACTCCTATCATCCCATTTTATAGATGAGGCAGCTGAGGCACAGAGAAATTACCTAATTTCACTGAGGGCCCCCAGTAATTAAGAGGCAGAGCTTAATTTTAATTAATTAATTAAAGTGGGCAGTCTGACCCCAGAGGCACACTTAACCACCTGGTTCATACAAAACCCAGTGTTAGTTTTATTTATTTCTTATTCATTTACTCCATTTTGCCCTCACCACCTGCTTCCTTTTCCTTCCCAGCCAGAGTCACTATTTTATCATGTTTATTGTGGTTCTTTCGTTTGTAGGTGCTCTTACACATTGTGTATTTTTGTTTGGGACATATAAATTTTACATTTATGTCAACAGTATTGGGTTGTTTCTTACTATTTTCACTCAGATGCATTCTTGCTGTGTGCACAGCCTGGTCTGTTGCTTCGCACCCACAGACTCCTCCGTCCTGGACCTCCACCCTCCCCTGCACCTCCTCCTCCCCAGTGATGGACACCAGCTTGCCTTTCACCCTCTCCCCCCACCCCCACTATAAACAGCACTGGGATGAACATCTTTGCCCCTGATGGGCGAGCGTGAGAACTTCTTCAGCCTCTTCACCAAAGACAGTGGAATTGCCAGGTTGTGAAATCTGCAGGTAATTAAGTTAACGAAGTTTTACCAAATGGCCCTTTAGCGTGGCTACATCATCAGAGAAACAAAACCGGTTCTGCTTCCAGATTCTTCCTGCCTCCCACCTGGACCTGAGGCTTTGGGGCTTAGAAGCAGAGGAATTTGCAGCTTTTGTTTCCCCACATTTATTTTCAGTCCCATTCTGACAACTCCTTACCTTGGGGCAAATAGCCCCCCTTGACTCACTACTGCCTGCCTGCGGCATGGTAATGGGGGAAGGGGAAAGGCCGGGCAAGTTCATATCTCGGTTCGTATCTCAAAGTATCATCTGCAGCGCATTAGCTATTATTATAAGTGGCTAATCCTGGGAAAGGTAGGCGAGGGCAGCAGGAGGCCAAGAGTGAGATTTCTCAGGTGGGAAAAAGAGAATTTCAGTGTGGTGTGAGCACCCCCTTGTGGTCTAATCTCCTCATTACAACTTGAGTGATTCTCCCCATTAACCCCAGTTACTTTAATCACACCTAATTCAATTCAAATGATACTTATTAGGCACCAGCGATGTCCAATTTAAATATAATTCGAGCCCCACATGTGATTTCAAACTTTCTGCTAGCCAAATTAAAAAGGTAAAAAGAAACAGGTGACACTAATTATAATATTTTCTTTAACCTAATAGGCCCAAAAAACGATCACTTCAACGTGCAACCAATATAAAAATTATTGAGATTTCTTTTTTTACCTTTTATTGTACTAAGCCTTCAAAATGTTCTCAGGACAGCCCAGGTCAATGCGGACACTAATTTTTTCACTAAAAACATTTGATCTCTACTTAGATTTCATAACATTTACAGTAGAAGAGGTAGATTCCCATACTTACGTTGTTCCAAACATGTTTAAAGGGTTCCCAATAACTGAACTGAGGTTCCATTTTTTTAAATCTAAGTTTAAATCTATTACAAATTCCCTCCTAGGGGTTGGGGACATACTGGTGAACAAGATACATGTGGTTCCTCGCCTCAAGGGGTTTATTGGATGATATAGGAGAAAGACAAAAAAAGAATTATAAATTGTAATTAAAGCTGCGGAAGAAACTAACAGGATAATTAGAGTTAATGGCAAACCATGACTCCTCAGCTGAAAATGGCTTTTACATCTCTAAAGGGTTGAAAAAAGTCAAAAGAAGAATATTTTGTGACACGTGAAAATTATATGTAATTCGAATTTCAGTGTTTATAAATAAAGTTTTATTGGAACACAGCTGCATCTATTCATTTCTATATTGTCGGTGGCTGCTTTCCTGTTACAGTAGCAAGAGAACTATGGACGACAAAGCCGAAAATATTTACAACCTGGCTCCTTACAGAAAGTGTTTGCCGATTCCTAAAATAGAGAGTAAAGAGGCAGGCATGCTTTACAGAGAGGGGGTAATCTGGGAGGACTTTTCAGAGGAGGTGATATTGAAGCAGAGAAGAGTCAGGAGGCATTTACGAAAGTCTGAATATGGTTGAACCGATCAAGCCAATGTTAAATATCCTGAATGTGAATTTAACTACTCTAGGTACTCTCAATACCTCATATAAGTGGAATCATACAGTATTTACCTTTTGTGACTGGCTTTATTCCACTTAGCATAATGACCTCAAGGTTCATCCATGTTGTCGCATATGTCAGAATTTCCTTCCTTTTTAAGACTGAATAATATCCCATTGCATGTATATACCACATTTTGTTTACCGATTTGTTAATTGATAGGTTGTTTCCACATTTCAGTTTTTGTGAATAATGCTGCTAAGAACATGGGTGTGCAAAGATCTCTTCCAGTCCCTGCTTTCAGTTCTTTTGGATGTATATCCAGAAGTGGAATTGCTTCATCATATAGTAATTCTACTTTTAATTATTTGAGGAATGTCCATATTGTTTTCCATAGCGGCGGTACCATTTTACATTTCCACCAACAGTGCACAAGGGTTCCAATTTCTCCACATCTTTGCCAACACATTATTTTCTGTTTTTTAGATAGTAGCCATCTTCATGGGGGTGAGATGGTAGCTCATTGTGGTTTTGACTTGCAGTCCCCTAATGCTCAGTGATGTTGGACATCTTTTCACGTACTTATTAGCCATTCTTATATCTTCTTTGGAGAAATATCTATTCAAATCCTTTGCCCATTTTTAATCGAAATTAACAATCTCTATATAATATATACATAGAGAGAGAGAGAGAGACAGTGGATGCAAGTGTTAATAAGGCATATTCAAGTGTTTATTGTACTGTTCCTGTAGCTTTTCTCTAGGTTTGAAGATTTTTCCAAAAAAAAAAAAAAATCCAGGGAAAAAACAGGGTGCGTTTTCGTCTTCTGTGGATTCATTGAATTCAATAAATATTTATTGAGCACCTAGGACATGTCAGGCATTGGACAAGGGCAGGGAACACAAACCCTGACCTCCGGGCACTAGCGTACTGGGAACTCATGATATATCATATGGTTTATTTACTTCCCAGCACTTAATGCGGTTTGTCATGATCTTATTTACTAATCTGTTTACTAGGTTTTACATTTCTCTCCCGTGCACATCCTTCCACTCCTGCTAGAAGGAACCCCATGAGCAGGAACTGTGTCCATCTCATTCAGTCTATCTCCAGCGCTCCGCTGGAGATAGTGGGTGCTCCATTGACAGGTCTTGAACTGTAAACTCCACGTGAGCAGAGACTGTGTCTGTTTGCCTCAGTGCTCCATCAGGCGCCTAGGACAGGGCCCGGTACACAGTAGGTGTTCAATAAATATTTGTTGAATTGAAGAATGTAAGTTCTGAAAAGAGCAGGGATCTCCTGTTTTTCTCAGCTCTAACCCTAGCTCCTGGAGCAGACCTGGCACACAGTAGGTGCTCAATACACATAAGTTTGAAGAATGAATGTAAGATCCAAGAAGGCAGGGCAGACCTCTGCTTTTTGAGATTCTCTCCTTAGCTCCCAGCTCCACGCCTGGCACAAAGCAGGTGCTCAGCAAACGCGCGCCTGCGCACTCACGCACTCACGGAGTGTTTCTCCCCGGGCCTCACTGACTCCGCCCCTGGCTGGGGGGCGGGGCCGACCGGGTTCTCTGTGAAGTCACAAAGGCCGTGCCATGCCTCTGACCTTAGCCCTTCTGCTGCTCCTGGACCTGAGCGCCCGACGAGGCTGGGGCTGCCTGCATTGTGACCACTCGGTGCGGGAGGCCCTGAGCCAGCTGCGCGTCGCCCTCATCCCCGACCGCTTCCATCAAAAGCAGCTGCAGGCCCGCGCTCGGGCCCTGCTGCTGGGCATGGAGGGGCCTTTCTTCCGGGACTACGCGCTGAACGCCTTTGTGGGGAGAGTGGGTGAGTGCTGGGGAGGGGAGGGTGCCTAGCACGGTGGAGAAAGGGACCAGTGGGGCAGCCCGAGGCTGGGCCGGGAGACCGACCTTTGGGGACCACGCCCCCAAGGGGGAGGGCGGGGCCCATCTCGGAGGGAGCTGGAGGGGATCACTTGGCTCTCGCAGGGACCCACTGGAATTTCCTCCCCTCTCGCCCCCAGGGATAGAGCACCTGGACCTTGTGGCATCCTTTATCAAGAATCAAACAAACAACTTAATGGTTAATTCTCTTAGAGGTAGGAGCTAAGAGGGAAAGCCTTTTTCCAACCCCCTTTCCCTTCCTTTCCACCGGTTCACTACGCCTTCTCTTGATGTAAAAATAAAAGCAAACACGCTGTACAGCCTTTACTGTGTCAGAGTTCTAGAAAAGTCTAGGACAGGTCATCAAGGTGGGCGGTATTGTGATCTGCCCTTTACAGAGGGGGAGGCTGAGGCTCAGAGAGGTTAGGCGACATACCCAAAGTCACACAGCTAGGAATAACAGAGCTGAGGATTTGAACCTGGGACATCCAGCTTAGACCCTTATATTCGTAACCATCACCCCATGAGGTTTCTCCTGGTTTTGTATTCAGCGGCTCCTGGGACGCCACTCTCAGGGTTGGTCCTTGGAAATCATTGTGGCCGTTAAGACAGTTCCCAACGGGAGGGCAGTAGAGGGCCCTGTGGACTGGGGTGGGAGGACGAATCTAAGCCCCAGGAACCTCACCCCACTTTGAGGGATGGAGCAGGGAGAAGGGCACCACGGAAGAGCCCACCATTTTTTTTTTAAAGATATGAAATATTTGTGTGTGTGTAGTTTGTATAAAGCGAGCCCTGAAAGAGGAATGGGGGTGGGGCGGTGGGTAGATTCGCAGAATACTGATGTCTGTTGTCCTAGGATAAGGGAACAGAAGGTGATGTATGCTTTTCTTGCCTATGCTTGTCAAATTGCTGTGGATTTCCATTTCCTTTTCTTTTTCCCTCCCTCCCCTTTTTAATAACGAATATGCAGTAGTCACAGAATCAGGAGGAAATAACAATCATTTTAATTACATTAAAAAATTAAATTTTATCTCAATTTTTAGAATTGCCCTACCATTTAGTGAATATGAAACTTTAAAAAACAATGCATACTAAGGAGTGCAGGGCTTTTGCGGGGGCAGGGAGAGGTAATGAATATTCTAAAATTGTGGCGATGGTTACATGACTCTGGGAATAATCTAAAAGCCGTTAAATTGTGTACTTTAAATGGGTGAATTGTATAGTATGTGAATTATGTCTCAGTAAAGCTGTCCAAAAAAAAAATCCAAATGTGTATAGTCCCCTTTGACCAGGCCCCTTCCTGGGAACTTTAAACACTGGAAGGTCTGTTCTCAGCTGGCGGACAGGGAGTGAGTTTGGGTTCTCATTCCAGACCTTTGAGAGAGGTGTAGAAATTACAGTGGAGGTCCTGAGGGTGGACTGCCCTGGAATCAAAGCCTGGCTAACCTTCAGCAAGCTAGTTAACATCTTTGTGCCTCGGTTTCCTCATCTGTAAAATGGGAATAATAGCACTCACCCCATAGTCACTGAGAACCATAAAGAGGTCTGTGAAGGTGCATTTAGCCCACAGTAAGTGCTCAATAAATGTTAGTTATTAAGATGATTATGCTGCATCTTGTGTCTCTGTCTAGAGCAGGAATTGGCAAGATATAGCCTGGGGGCCAAATCTGCAAATAAAGTTTTATTGGAACACAGCCACACCCATTCATGTATTTACTGTCTATGTAGCTTTTGCTCTCCAAGGCAGAGCTGAGTGGGGACAATGACCATATGGCCCTCAAAGCTGAAAATATTGACTGTCTGGACCTTCGCAGAAAAAGCTTAGAGCAGGAGGTCTCAACTCAGGCTGCAGGTTGGAATCCCCTGGGGAACTTTTAAGACAATCCAGGAGCCCAGGCAGCAGCCCATGCCAATTAAATCAGAATATCAGGGGGCGGGGCCTGAACATCAGTCATTTTTAAACTCTCACCTTTTAAAAAAAGTGATTTTTATATTTTGAAAAAATTCAAATGGATAGAAAAGTGGCAAGAGTAGTACAATAAACACCTATACACCATTCTTAACATTTCACTATATGGTAACCATTGCCACATTTGGTGTGTGTGTGTGTGTGTGTGTGTGTGTGTGTGTGTGTGTGTGTGTACCATCTGAGACTTAGTGATACTTCAACCCTAAATTCTTCAGCAGGCAATCAGACAATCTCCTAAAAACAAGGAAAGACATTCTCTTACACAGTGAGTGTACCTAGGAATTTAATCAATTCCATACTATCCTCTAATATTCAAACCTCATTAAAATTTCCCCAACTGTCTCAGTCATGCCCTTCATGGCTAGTTTTCTTTCAGTGCTAGACCTGTTCTGGGATCATGCATTGCATTCAGTTGTCTTTTATGATGATGACATTTTTGAAGAGTCCAGGCCAATGATTTTACCAACTATTATTATATTATTGGGGTTGGTTACATAGGCAAGGAGCACCCAAGTGTCTTTTCTCAGTTATTCTGTCTCCAGCCCCACCAGAGGTCAAGCTGCTACTGTGTTGGCCCAAGGCCACCACCATGAATCACATTGTTAGCACAGACGGTGTGGTGTGACCCAAGGCTTCCAAGTAAAGAAAGACACACTTAACAGGTGGGATATTCCAAGGACTTAGAGATTACCTCCCAGGAACGAGGCAAGAACCAAGCCTTTTTTTTTTTTTTGGAATGTGCAGGGTTTGGAAAACTCAGACCTGCTGAGTTAACCCTTTACTGTAAAATATAACATGTCAAATGGGGACAAATACTACAGAGAAAAAAAATAAAGCAGGGACCAGGGGATGGGGAGTACTGGGAATAGGGGCAGGGCTTGCAGGTTAAAATAGGACAGCCAAGAAGGATGTCACTGAAAGGTCAGCATGTGAGAAAAGATGTGGAGGAGAGGGGGAAGCAGCTATGAAAGGGTAGAAGTCTAGGCTAGAAGGCTGTAGGCAGAAAGGACAGCGACTGCAGTGCCTGAGATGAGACTGTGATTGGCATATTCACAGAACCTTGAAGAGGCCAGGGAGGCTGGAGTGGAGAGAGAGGGAGAGATGTAGAAGCTGAGGTCCTAGAGGTAAGGGGAAGGGGATGGGTAGGTTGGTACCCATCAACTGGAAGGGACTTATAATGGTAAGGACTTTCCTCATCACTTCTCTTTTTTTATTTTTTTATTTTTTGGCTGCACCGCAACCAGGGATTGAACCCACACCCTCGGCAATGAAAGCGTGGAGTCCTAACCACTGGACCACTGGACCACTGAAGAGATTATAGCTGAAAACTTCCCTAACATGGGAAAGGAAATAGTCAATCAAATCCAGGAAGCACAGAGAGTACCACACAGGATAAACCCAAAGAGAAACACACCAAGACACATATTAATCAAACTATCAAAAATTAAATACAAAGAAAAAATACTAAAAGCAACAAGGGAAAAGCAACAAATAACATACAAGGTTATATGTTAATCCCATAAGGTTAACAGCTGATTTTTCAGCAGAAACTCTGCAAGCCAGAAGGGAGTGGCAGGACCTATTTAAAGTGATGAAAGGGAAAAAGCTACAACCAAGATTACTCTACAACCAAGATTACTCTACCTAGCAAAGATCTCATTCATATTCGATGGAGAAATTAAAACCTTTACAGATAAGCAAAAGTTAAGAGAATTCAGCACCACCAAACCAACTTTACAACAAATGCTAAAGGAACTTCTCTAGGCAGGAAACACAAGAGAAGGAAAAGGCCTACAGAAACAAACCCAAAACAATTAAGAAAATGGTAATAGGAACATACATATTGATAATTACCTTAAATGTAAATGGATTAAATGCTCCAACCAAAAGACATAGACCGGCTGAGTGGATACAAAAACAAGACCTGTACATATGCTGTCTACAAGAGACCTACTTCAGACATAGGGACACATACAGACTGAAAGTGAGGTGATAGAAAAAACATTCCATGCAAATAGAACTCAAAAGAAAGCTGGAGTAGCAAGTCTCATATCAGACAAAATAGACTTTAAAGACTATTACAAGAGACAAAGAAGGACACTACATAATGATCAAGGGATCAATCCAAGAAGAAGATATAGCAATTGTAAATATTTATGCACCCAACATAGGAGCACCTCAATTCATAAGGCAAATGCTAACAGCCATAAAAGGGGAAATTGACAGTAACACATTCATAGTAGGAGACTTTAACACCCCACTTTCACCAATGGACAGACCATCCAAAATGAAAATAAATAAGGAAACACAAGCTTTAAATGACACATTAAACAAGATGGACTTAATTAATATTTATAGGACATTCCATCCAAAAACAACAGAATACACTTTCTTCTCAAGTGTTCATGGAACATTCTCCAGGATAGACCATATCTTGGGTCGCAAATCAAGCCTTGGTATATTTAAGAAAATTGAAATCATATCAAGTGTCTTTTCTGACCACAAAGCTATGAGACTAGATATCAATTACAGGAAAAGATCTGTAAAAAATACAAACACATGGAGGCTAAACAATACCCTACTAAACAACCAAGAGATCACTGAAGAAATTAAAGAGGAAATCAAAAAATACCTAGAAACAAATAACAATGAAAACACGATGACCCAAAACCTATGGGATGCAGCAAAAGCAGTTCTAAGAGGGAAGGTTATAACAATACAACCCTACCTCAAGAAACAAGAAAAATCTCAAATAAACAACCTAACCTTACACCTAAAGCAATTAGAGAAAGAAGAACAAAAACACTCCAAAGTTAGCAGACAAAAACACCCCAAAGTTAGCAGAAGGAAAGAAATCATAAAGATCAGATCAGAAATAAATGAAAAAGAAATGAAGGAAACAATAGCAAAGATCAATAAAACTAAAAGCTGGTTCTTTGAGAAAATAAACAAAATTGATAAATCATGAGCCAGGCTCATCAAGAAAAAAAGGGAGAAGACAAATCAACAGAATTAGAAATGAAAAAGAGAAGTAACAACTGACACTGCAGAAATACAAAGGATCATGAGATATTACTAAAAGCAACTATATGCCAATAAAATGGACAACCTGGAAGAAATGGACAAATTCTTAGAAAAGCACAACCTTCCGAGACTGAACCAGGAAGAAACTGAAAATATAAACAGACTAATCTCAAGCACTGAAATCGAAACTGTGATTAAAAATCTTCCAACAAACAAAAGCCCAGGACCAGATGGCTTCACAGGTGACTTCTACCAAACCTTTAGAGAAGAGTTAACACCTATCCTTCTCAAACTCTTCCAAAATATAGCACAGGGAGGAACACTCCCAAACTCATTCTACAAGGCCATCATCACGCTCATACCCAAACCAGACAAAGATGTCACACAAAAAGAAAACTACAGGCCAATATCACTGATGAACATAGATGCAAAAATCCTCAACAAAATACTAGCAAACAGAATCCAACAGCACATTAAAAGGATCATACACCATGAGCAAGTGGAGTTTATCCCAGGAATGCAAGGATTCTTCAATATACACAAATCAATCAATGTGATACACCATATTAACAAACTGAAGGATAAAAACCATATGATAATCTCAATAGATGCAGAAAAAGCTTTTGACAAAAGTCCACACCCATTTATGATAAAAACTCTCCAGAAAGTAGGTATAGAGGGAAGCTACCTCAACATAATAAAGGCCATATGACAAACCCACTGCCAACATTGTTCTCAATGGTGAAAAACTGAAACCATTTCCTCTAAGATCAGGAACAAGACAAGGTTGCCCACTCTCACCACTGTTACTAAATATAGTTTTGGAAGTTTTAGCCACAGCAGTCAAAGAAGAAAAAGAAACAAAAGGAATCCAAATCAGAAAAGAAGAAGTAAAACTGTCACTGTTTGCAGATGACATGATGCTATACATACATAATCCTAAAGATGCTACCAGAAAACTACTAGAGCTAATCAATGAATTTGGTAGAGGAGCAGGATACAAAATTAATGCACAGAAATCTTGTGCATTCCTATACACTAATGATGAAAAATCTGAAAGAGAAATTAAGGAAACATTCCCATTTACCATTGCAACAAAAAGAACCAAATACCTAGGAATAAACCTACCTAAGGAGACAAAAGACCTGTATGCAGAAAACTGTAAGACACTGATGAAAGAAATTAAAGATGATACAAACAGATGGAGGGATATACCATGTCCTTGTATTGGAAGAATCAACATTGTGAAAATGACTATACTACACAAAGCAATGTACAGATTCAATGCAATCCCTATCAAACTACCACTGGCATTTTTCACAGAACTAGAATAAAAAATTTCACAATTTGTATGGAAACACAAAAGACCCCGAATAGCCAAAGCAATCTTGAGAAAGAAAAACGGAGCAGGAGGAATCAGGTTCCCAGTCTTCAGACTATACTACAAAGCTACAGTAATCAAGACAGTATGGTACTGGTACAAAAACAGATATATAGACCAATGGAACAGGATAGAAAGCACAGAGATAAACCCACACACATATGGTCACCTTACCTTTGATAAAGGAGGCAAGAGTATACAATAGAGAAAAGACAACCTCTTTAATAAGTGGTGCTGGGAAAACTGGACAGCTACATTTAAAAGAATGAAACTAGAACACTTCCTAACACTGTACACAAAAATAAACTCAAAATGGATTAAAGACCTAAATGTAAGGCCAGACACCATCAAACTCTTAGAGGAAAACATAGGCAGAACACTCTATGACATAAATCACAGAAAGGTCCTTTTTGACCCACCTCCTAGATAAATGGAAATAAAAACAAAAATAAACAAAAGGTACCTAATGAAGCTTAAAACCTTTTGCACAGCAAACGACGCAACTGACAAAGGATTAATCTCCAAAATACACAAGCAGCTCATGCAGCACAATATCAAAAAAAAAAAAAAAAAAAAAACCAATCCAAAGATGGGCAAAAGACCTAAATAGGTATTCCTCCAAAGAAGATATACTAACACATGAAAAGATGCTCAGCATCACTAATCATTAGAGAAATGCAAATCAAAACTTCAATGAGGTATCACCTCACACTGGTCAGAATGGCCATCATCAAAAAATCTACAAACAAATGCTGGAGAGGGTGTAGAGAAAATGGAACCCTCTTGCATTGTTGGTGGGAATGTAAATTGATACAGCCACTATGGAGAACATTATGGAGGTTCCTTAAAAAACTAAAAATAGAACTACCGTATGACCCAGCAATTCCACTACTGGGCATATACCCTGAAAAAGCCATAATTCAAAAAGAGTCATGTACCACAATGTTCATTGCAGCACTATTTACAATAGCCAGGACATGGAAGCAAGCTAAGTGTCCACTGACAGATGAATGGATAAAGAAGATGTGGCACATATATACAATGGAATATTACTCAGCCATAAAAAGAAACGAAATTGAGCTATTTGTAATGAGGTGGATGGACCCAGAGTCTGTCATACAGAGTGAAGTAAATCAGAAAGAGAAAAAAAAATACCATATGCTAACACATATATATGGAATCTAAAAAAAAAAAAAAAAAAGGTTCTGATGAACCTAGGGGCAGGATAGGAATAAAGACACAGACGTAGAGAATGGACTTGAGGACACAGGGAGGGGTAAGGGTAAGCTGGGACAAAGTGAGAGAGTAACACTGATGTATATACACTACCAAATGTAAAATAGATAGCTAGTGGGAAGCAGCTGCATAGCACAGGGAGATCAGCTTGGTGCTTTGCGACCACCTAGGGGGTGGCATAAGGAGGGTGGGAGGGAGACGCAAGAGGGAGGGGATATGGGAATATACGTATGCATATAGCTGATTCACTTTGTTATACAGCAGAAACGAACACAGCATTATAAAGCAATTATACTACAATAAAGATGTTAAAAAAAAAGTAGTTCCTTTGAAGCCAAATTCACCCCAATTTTAGGGAAAGGGAAATGGAGACATGTGCATTTGTCAATATGATAAACCCAACCAGATTGAACATGTGACTGTCAATATAAAAATTATTGTATTTTGGTGTGTGTAAGGGTTATAGAGTGACTCAGTTTATCTGAATTCAAAGAATTCATAAAAAGAGGTTTCATTTGTGTGATGCTTTATAGTTAACTGTTTTTAAAGTTGCAGCAATGTTCACAACTCTGTGAAGATTATGTAATCCTTAATAAAAAGAGGAGAAAATGAAAAAAAAAAAAAAAAGTAGAGGTAGACTTCCCTGGTGGCGCAGTGGGTAAGAATCCGCCTGCCAATGCAAGGGACATCAGTTTGATCCCTGGTCCAGGAAGATCCCACGTGCTACGGAGCAACTAAGCCCGTGTGTCACAACTACTGAGCCTGTGTTTCAGGACCTGTGAGCCACAACTACTGAGCCCCACTTGCTGCAACTACTGAAGCCCACATGCCTAGAGCCGGTGCTTGGAAGCAAGAGAAGCCACCACAATGAGTAGCCCGCACATGGCAAGGAAGAGTGGCCCCATGCTCACCGCACCTAGAGAAAGGCAACTCAGCAATGAAGACCCAACACAGCCAAAAATAAATAAATAAAATAAATAAATTTATTTTAAAAAAAAAAAGAACATAGACCCTAGACTGTTTGAAACCAGAAGACTGATGATGCTTGAAACTTCACTTTGATGCCAAGCAATCCGAGAATTGTCCACAAGCTGATCACTCCCTGCTCCTTGAACACTGTAAAACTCCTCACTACCCACTCCAAGGTGGGTCACACAGTCTTGAGGGCATTAGCCCCCTGTGGCCCCTTTGCCTGGCAAAGCAATAAAAGCTACTCTTTTCTACTTCACCCAAAACTCTGACTCCGCGTTTCTATTCAGCACCGATGAACAGAGTCTGAGTTTCAGCAACAGGATTTTATTATTCTGATATATTAACAGACGAATTTATAATAACCCAGCGCATCCTTGCATTCCTGGCCATCTCCAGCTCCCACTATAGGGGTCTATTTCCTTTACCACGCTGCCCTTTAAGAGGTGATGGATGAAACTGAGCCAAACAGGAAGGCGGTTGCCCAGGGAAATTGAATAATTAAGTAACAGAGTCTCGATTCATTCACCATCAGTTTAGGTGGTGTCTTGAAAACTTTTGCTTTGGTAGGAGAAATTTGAGTTAGATGGGTTAACTGGACTATGATGTCGCCTCCTGTGGAGGGCAGTGAAAAACTCTGGCTATAATGGAAATATTCACGGTGCCAGTACAGCCATACAGTTGCCAAATACCATGTTTCGGCCAGCTGCCAAGTAGCTGTTTACAGCGTTCTTTCTCCCGCCCCACGTTCTACTGGAGGACTCCATTTCCCAGCATTCCCCTGCCCTCAGAGACCTTAGGCTTAGAGGAGCGTGAGCCGCAGTGGTTTCTGGGAAATACAGTCCAGCTGCGGAGCGCAGTTTAAAGAACCAGGACTTGAGGTTCCGAGACAGCGACCGCGCAGGCGCCTTCCGGGGCCCGAAGGAGGGCGGGAAGGCCTGGCCGCCGTGCACAACCTGCGGAGGCGCACAGGTGAGTTCCGCACTGGCGGACCCGAGAGGCTGCCGGTGGGTGTGGGCTGACTGAGGCAGGCGCGCAGGAGGCGGACCGAGTCTGCCTGGGTGGGAGGGGAAGGGCGCTGTGGGCGGCGCCCCGCCCCCTCCTGTCACTCGTGAGACTGCCCCAGAGCTCCACTGCCATGGACTCAGCGCACAGGAATTGGGAGCCCGCTGTTTTCCAGGAGTCTAGCCGAGTGCGGTTCTGCGGCCATTTCCCAGGAGGGAGAACGTACCTTTTCCTCACTTAGCAGGTGAAGAACAGGCAAGGGAGATTCCATGGCTTCTTCCAGATCACAATGCCGATTGAGTTGTCCACATGGTGTGAAACCAGGGATGTCTGACCCGAAAGCCCTAGCCCCTCTGGGTCTCATCTCCCCTCTCTAATCTCCCACCACCACCCCAACCCCCATTCTGCCTCTCTCTCTCTCTCTCCCTGTGTCTCTGCTTCTCTTTCTCTGTGTCTGTCCCCTTCTCTCTGGGCCTCTGCGTGCCCCCAGCCTCCATAAGTCTGTGTGTCTTTTCTAAAAACAGTCATTTTCTTCCAAAACCATTGCACTACGCTCACATCAGGAAATGAACATCCATACAATACTATTGATTAGCTAATCTGCAGGCCTTTTTCAGATTTTGCTAATTGTCCCAATAATGTCCTTAATAGCAAAAGAAGATCCCGTGTCATGCACTGCATTCGTTGTCGACACTTTAGTCTCCGTTAACCTGGAACAGTTGTTCAGTCTTTCTTTGACCTTCATGATCTTAGCAATTCTGAAGATTGCAGACCACATACTTCTAGAATGTCCCTCAGTTTGGATGTGTTGTTTGTTTCCTTGTGATTAGATTTAGCCTACCTGCTTTTGACAGGAATACCTTAGGAATGATGCTGTGTCCTTAACAGAGCAGGAGCCTGTGATGTCCGCTTGCCCATCACTGGTCACATTGGCCTCGATCACTTGGCTAAGGTGGCATCTGCCAAGTTTCTCCCGTTTAAAAAGTTATCCTCGGGCTTCCCTGGTTGCGCAGTGGTTAGGAATCCGCCTGCCAATGCAGGGGACATGGGTTCGAGCTCTGGTCTGGGAAGATCCCATATGCTGCCGAGCAACTAAGCCCTTGCGCCACAACTGCTGAGTCTGCGCTCTAGAGCCCGGGAGCCACAACTACTGAGCCCGTGTGCCACAACTACTGAAGCCTGCGTGCCTAGAGCTCATGCTCCGCAACAAGAGAAGCCACCGCAATGAAAAGACCACGCACCGCAACGAAGAGTAGCCCCTGCTAGCCGCGACTGGAGAGAGCCCACGCGCAGCAATGAAGACCCAATACAGCCAAAAATAAATAAATAAATAAAATTAATTAAAAAAAAAGTTATCCTCTTCGTTTTGTAATTACAGTAGATCCCATTATCCTCGGAGGGTACATTCCAAGACCCCCAGTGGATGGCTGAAATCTTGGATAGTACTGAACCCTCTATATACTGTTGTTAACCTAAAGAATAAAGCAGCGGGTTATTTTACCAGCAAAATGGGCTTATTCAGGAACAGCAAAGAATTGCAATTCGGGACAAGCAGGCTATAGCAAAAGCCATAGGAAGTCCAACAAACAAGAGAGGAACTTTATCTTATAGAGAAAAAAAAAAACACAGGAAATTGAGAGGAGTTCTTTTGAATGAAAGTCCATTAGAGAAAAGTGAGAATTCAGAGTGGTGATGGTTTCTCATTGGCCTAGTTGCTGTGGTAGTTGATTTCTTGTAGGGGATGCAATGTACATCTTTTCTGGTTGGGGCCTATAATAGATGGTTCTTTCCTGCTGAAGCTTCTTCCATTAGGGCCTGTGATGGTTGTGGAGTGGTGCTGCTTGAGAACTCCCCCTCCTGGCCTCCCAACTCCACTTTTTAAATAATCTGATCTAATCTAATCTAATTTAATTTAATTTTTGGCTGCGCCACGCGGCATATGGGATCTTACTTCCCTGAACAGGGATCAAACCCACGCCCCCTGCATTGGAAGCATGGAGTCTTAACCACTGGACCGCCAGGGAAGTCCCCCAACTCCACTTTAAATGAGGTTCACTTTTATTAATTTTCACACAGTTTTTTTCTAAACATTCGTACCTATGATAAAATTTCATTTACAAATTAGGCACAGTAAGAGATTAACAATAATAACTAATAATAAAATAGAACAACTTTAAGAATATACAGTAATAAAAGTTTTGTGAATGTGGGCTCTCTCAAAAAATCTCATTGTACAAATTTAATGCCTCTTCTGTAAAGCACTTATGCTTATGCGCTGTGGCTGTAACTTTTGCAGTTTGTTGGGGGTTTTTTGTTTTTTTGTTTTTTTGGCCACGCGGCTTGTGGGATCTTCCCCAACCTGGGATTGGACCCGGGGCCATGGCAGTGTAAGCGCTGAGTCCTAACCACTGGACCACCAGCAAAGTCCTGAATTTCTTTTTCTTTCATCACAATTTCACAGATAGAAGATTCATTCTTAACGTAGATCTTAGCACCCTCAGCATATGATTTTTTTTCTTTTGTTTTTTAAATTTTATTTATTCTTGGCTGTGTTGGGTCTTCGTTGCTGTGCGCAGGCTTTCTCTAGTTACGGCGAGCGGGGACTACTCTTCATTGCGGTGCGCTGGCTTCTCATTGCGGTGGCTTCTCTTGTTATGGAGCACGGGCTCTAGGCGCACGGGCTTCAGTAGCTGTGGCCCGCGAGCTCAGTAGTTGTGCCACGTGGGTTCTAGAGCGCAGGCTCAGTAGTTGTGGCGCACGGGCTTAGTTGCTCCGCGGCATGTGGGGTCTTCCCAGACCAGGGCTCGAGCCCATGTCACCTGCATTGGCAGGCGGATTCTTAACCACTGCGCCACCAGGGAAGTCTGATATTTTTTTCCGTCTTTATTGAGATCTTTTACCTTTTCACTTAAAGGAAGCACTTTACAGCTTCTCTTTGGCATATTCGAATTATCAGCATCGTTACTCTTGCACTTTGGGGCCATTACTAAGTAAAATAAGGGTTACTTGAACTCAAGCACTGTGATACCGCGACAGTCCATCGAGACAACTACTAAGTGACTGTGGGGCAGGATACGCTGGACAAGAGGATGATTCATGCCCCAGGTGGGATAGAGCGGGACGGCGCAAGATTTTATCACGATACTCAGAATGGTGTGTGATTTAAAACTTGTGAATTGTTTCTTTATGGAACTTTCCATTCAGTGTTTTTGGACCACAGTTGACCTCAGGTAACTGAAACCGTGGAAAGCGAAGCCGCGGATAAGGGGGCACTGCTGTAATAAGGGACTCATGAGGAGGTGGTTAAGCCTCTGTTCCTCATCAAAATTTCACCCACTGGTTTCAGCCCTCAGGTGGGTGCGTTCCTGTGTAGCTGGGTGTACGTGCAGCTGTTAGCCTGGAAGCACGTGAGGCTCTGAGTCTTTGTTTCTGGACCGTGTTAGTTTCCCATTTCTGCTCTAACAAATTACCAGAAACTTAGGGCTTCAGACAATACAGATGTAATATTCTCTTACAGTTCTGGAGGCCAGAAGTCTGAACTGGTTTTCACTGGGCAGCAATCAAGGTGTCAGCAGAGCCATGCTTCCCCCAGAGGCTCTAGGGGAGAATCCGTTTCCTGGCCTTTAGCAGCTTCTAGAGGCTGCTTGCATCCCGTGGCTCGTGGCCCCTTCCTTCGGCTTCAAAGCCAGAGGCATAGTGCCTTGTCTCTCTGACTCTGCTCCTCTTTACTTCCATCACATGGGCTTCCCCTCCGTGTCAGATCTCCCTCTGCCTCCCTCTTATAAGGACCCTTGTCATTGCATTCAGAGTCCACCCAGATAATCCAGGATCATCTTCCCATCTCAAGAGGCTTAACCTGAGAGGCAGTGTTCCAGGCTGGGGTTACAGTCCTGCCCGAAGACTCAAACCTAGTGTTTTTTATCTACCTTGCAGTGTATGGGGCTTTCCAGAGCCCACAGATATCCATCCCTCCAGGCAGCCTGTGGAAAGGTCACATATTTAGCTTGGTTTTTCTAAGAACTTGCTGGGGCTCTGAGCTCACAGCCTGGCTCTGTTACAAATGTTACAAGTGGGTGTGGTCTGCACACAACCCGCTCTGCTCTGAGTCAGGAGAGGCTGGCTGCATTCAGGAACTCATCAGCCCCCAAAAAAGGAAAGAAAAGATGCTTAACTTAATCACATCAAAAGTTCATCCCAGGCCTTCCCTAGTGGCGCAGTGGTTAAGAATCCGCCCGCTAATTCAGGGTCCACGGGTTCAAGCCCTGGTCCGGGAAGATCCCACATGACGCGGAGCAACTAAGCCGCAGCGCCACAACTACTGAGCCTGTGCTCTAGAGCCTGTGAGCCACAACTACTGAGCCTGCGCGCTTAGAACCCGTGCTCCACAACAAGAGAAGCCACCACAATGAGAAGCCCGCACATGCAACAAAGAGTAGCCCCCGCTCACCGCAACTAGAGAAAGCCTGAGCACAGCAAAGAAGACCCAACGGCAGCCAAAAATTTAAAAATTAATTAATTAATTAATTGTTTTTAAAAGTTCATCCCAGGGATATCTTTTTTTTTTTACATCTTTATTGGAGTATAATTGCTTTACAATGGTGTGTTAGTTTCTGCTTTATAACAAAGTGAATCAGTTATACATATACATATGTTCCCATATCTCTTCCCTCTTGCGTCTCCCTCCCTCCCACCCTCCCTATCCCACCCCTCTAGGTGGTCACAAAGCACAGAGCTGATCTCCCTGTGCTATGCGGCTGCTTCCCACTAGCTATCTATTTTACGTTTGGTAGTGTATATATGTCCATGCCTCTCTCTCACTTTGTCACAGCTTACCCTTCCCCCTCCCCATATCCTCAAGTCCATTCTCTAGTAGGTCTGTGTCTTTATTCCTATCTTACCCATAGGTTCTTCATGACATTTTTTTTTCTTAAATTCCATATATATGTGCTGGCATACGGTATTTGTCTTTCTCTTTCTGACTTACTTCACTCTGTATGACAGACTCTGGGTCCATCCACCTCATTACAAATAGCTCAATTTCGTTTCTTTTTATGGCTGAGTAATATTCCATTGTATATATGCGCCACATCTTTATCCATTCATCCGATGCTGGACACTTAGGTTGTTTCCATCTCCAGGCTATTGTAGATAGAGCTGCAATGAACATTGTGGTACATGACTCTTTTTGAATTATGGTTTTCTCAGGGTACATGCCCAGTAGTGCATCCCAGGGATATCTTTTGGGACCATTATTCAGCCCACCACCTGGTCTATGTCCAGGCCTGTCTCCCTCACAGGCAGGAAGTCCCTCGAGGGCAGGATCACATCTCACTCATCTCTCTGCCCTCAGAACCCCAAATGGAGCCTGTTACTCACATGGGGCACAGAGCATGTTTGACGAACGAATGGGGGTGACCACAATCTGAGCACCAACTTCTCTTTGTAAAGGATTCTTCAACTTCATCTCAACAGCTGGAATCCTTCTTTAAATGACATCTTAAGCAGGAGTCCAGGATCCTTGGATTTTAGGGCAGATAGAAGGAGCTCTGCAAAATGTGGTCCATCCACACAATGGAATATTATTCAGCCATAAAAACGAATAAGACACTGATGACATGCTGTAGCATGGATGATCCTTGAACACGTTGTGCTGAATGAAAGAAGCCAGACACAAAATGTCACATATGGTATGGTTCCATTGATACGAAATGTCCAGAACAGGCAAATCCCTTGAGACAGAAAGGTTAGTGGTTATGAGGAGGGGCTGGCATGGGGGAAGAGAGATTCAGGGGTAACTGATTAAGTACAAGGTTTCCTTTTAGGACGATGATGAAAATGTCCTGCGACTAGATAGCAGTGATGGTTGCGCACCGTTGTGACTGTATTAAATGCCACTGAATTGTATATATTCAAATGGTTAAAATGGTATATTTTCTGTGTTTTACCACAATTTAAAAATTATAAGACACTACTGTATATAAGATAGATAACCAACAAGGACCTACTGTATAGTACAGGGAACTCTACTCAATATTCTGTAATGACCTATGAGAGAAAATAATCTGAAAAAGAATGAATATGTGTGTATGTGTAACTGATTCACTTTGCTGCACACCTGAAACTGACACAACACTGCAAATCAATTCTACTCCAATAAAATTAAAATTTTTTAAAATAAATAAAATTTATAAGAAAAAAAAGGAGGGGTTGGCTCTGGGGGCAGACTTCTGGGTTTGAATCTCACTCTGACACTTGACGTCTCTATGACCTTGAGCAATGGCCATGACCTCCTGTGCTTGGATTTCCTCATCTGGGGATAACTGTAGTTACTTCTCTGAGAGCTGCTGTTTGGGTGCAGTGAGCTGAGCCCCTTGATTACTAGTGGTGATCACTACAGAATGGGGGCCTCGGGACCTCCCTGTTGGCGCAGTGGTGAAGAATCCCCCTGCCAATGCAGAGGACATGGGTTCGAGCCCTGGTCCAGGAAGATCCCACATGCCGCGGAGCAACTAAGCCCGCACGCCACAACTGCTGAGCCTCCGAGCCACAACTGCTGAGCCCTCGTGCCTCAACTATCGAAGCCCACGCACCTAGAGCCCATGCTCCACAACAAGAGAAGCGACCGCAATGAGAAGCCCGCTCACCGCAACGAAGAGTAGCCCCCGCTCGCCCCAACTAGAGAAAAGCCCACGCACAGCAACAAAGACCCAATGCAGCCAAAAATAAATAAAATAAAATTATATATATATATAAAAAGAACGGGGGCCTCAGGCACCCTGCCCTGAGCCTTTGCTTTGGCTCTCAGGAGACCAGGGGCCCCTCTGTCATGAGGCCTCTTTGGCAAAGTGTCTGTCTGTCTAGGCCAGAACTGACCCCCTCTCTGCTCCATCTTCCTCCTGTAGCTTTGCAGACTTAGACCTGGTTCTTTCTTCTGGAGGTGCATGCCTGGGACCCAGCAATGGCCATCAGGACCCTGACGGGCAAAGGCCAGGTGAGTCTGGGCTCCCTCTTCCCCGAGATGACTTTGTGGACCCCAGATGGCTTTCCACGTCTCTGCCTGTGCCAAGATCTTCTGCCCCTCCCAATACTGGGAGAGATACAGTGATGGGAGTTTCTCTGAGACTGGGAGGTGCGGGGTCTGGGGCAGGATTCTCTGAGATGGGACATTATGACACGGTCTAAAAATCAATCATCTAATGCTCAGCAGCCTTTTGGTTACCAGGTGAAGTGGACAGTGGATGGTTTTGCTTCATCCTGAGCCTTATTCTTGGAATCAGGAGTGGGGGTTGGGATCAGAGTTGGAGTGTGGGAAGGAGTGCGACTTAGGAGTAGCTCCGACATACCATGACTGGTAGTTTGTTTTTTATTTTGGCCGCGCCGCACAGCATGCAGAAATCCCCCAACTAGGGACTGAACCTGTGCCCCCCTGCACTGGAAAAGCGGAGTCTTAACCACTGGACCACCAGGGAAGTCCGGTAGTTTTTTAAAAGTGTTTCTCAGGGCTGTCATGTACAGGTGTGTAGGTTACGTACTGCACAAGGGTGCCTCATCTCAGTGGCATGATTTGCATCTTCCACCTCCTACATCGGTATATTGATTATAGCAATTTACACGCAGATGGCAGTCAACTGTCACATGCTAGAAATAATTGGTGTATTATAACAATTTTCCAACAGATGGCAGTAAAGAGTCATGTGAATGCGGGGGGTGGGGGGTGGGGGGAACCTTGTTCTACTTTCTACCAAGGTGCCTGTGGGCTAACGGCTGCCCTACCTAGACATTTTACATTCATTCCCATGGGCCGGTTTAATTCAGTCGTCCCAAATCTGCCAAGTCAGAACGTTCCAGCGCAGGGAACAAGTGGTAGGCTCTTGACACGTGACCTGTCCCACCCCAGAGTTCTGGAAAGACGTGCCTGTCCATGATATAAAATTGGCCCTTGCAGGAATCGGTGACCTTCAAAGATGTGGCTGTGGACTTCACCCTGGAGGAGTGGGGCCAGCTGGGGCCTGGCCAGAGGGAGCTGTATCGGGATGTGATGCTGGAGAACTACCAGAACCTTCTCTCGCTGGGTGAGGCCCTGCCCCCTGCCCTCCCAGGAAGAGGCAGGATGCCCCCTTCAGCCCTCATCTCCTCCATGCCCACCCACTGCTTAACTGTGGGCATTCACGGGGGTCCTCTCTGCACCTCTCACCGGACCCTCCTGGGCGGCCCCTGTCCATCTCTCTGTCTCTCTGCTGGCTTCTCCCAGAGTCCCAGCATCCCCGAGGGCCCCAAGTCCTCTGCCTGTCCCACAAAATCTTCAGCCTGTGCCCCTGCCCTCTTCTTTTTTTTTTAAATTTTATTGAAGTATAGTTGATTTACAATGTGGTGTTAATTTCTTCTGTACAGCAAAGTAACTCAGGTATACATACATATGTATTCTTTTTCATGTTCTTTTCCATTATGATTTATCTCAGGATAAATATATATTATATATTATTGAATATATTTCCCTGTGCTATACAGTAGGACCTTGTTTAACCATCCTATGTATAATAGTTCGCCTCTGCTAATCCCAAGCTCCCAATCCATCCCTCCCCCACCCCTCCCCCTTGGCAACCACAAGTCTGTTCTCAATGTCTGTGAGTCTGTTTCTGTTTCGTAGATATGTTGATTTGTGTCATATTTTAGATTCCACATATAAGTATCATATGGTATTTGTCTTTCTCTTTCTGGCTTACTTTGCTTAGTATGAAAAACTCTAGGTCCATCCATGTTGCTGCAGACGGCATTATTTCATTCTTTTTATGGCCGAGTAATATTCCATTGTATATATGTACCACATCTTCTTTATCCATTCATCTATTGATGGACACTTAGGTTGCTTCCACATCTTGGCTATTGTGAATAGTGCTTCTATGCACATACGGGTGCGTCTTTTTTTTTTGCGGTACGTGGGCCTCTCACTGTTGTGGCCTCTCCCATTGTGGAGCACAGGCTCCGGATGCACAGGCTCAGTGGCCGTGGCTTACGGGCCTAGCCGCTCCGCAGCATGTGGGATCTTCCCGGACCAGGGCACGAACCTGTGTCCCCTGCATCGGCAGGCAGACTGTCAACCACTGCGCCACCAGGGAAGCCCTTTTTTTTATTTTTATTGGAGTATAATTGCTTTACAATGTTGTGTTCGTTTCTGCTGTACAGCAAAGTGAATCAGTTATACGTATACCTACATCTACTCTTTTTTAGATTTCCTTCCCATTTAGGTGACCACAGAGCACTGGGTAGAGTTCCCTGTGCTAAACAATAGGTTCTCATTAGTTATCTATTTTATACATAGTAGGGTATGCGTGTATCTTTTTGAATTAGAGTTTTCTCTGGATATATGCCCAGGAGAGAAAACACATTGTTTTGAACAAACAGTTCAGGCACAGGGAGTCCCTCTTATCAGTTAGAGAGTTCTGGAACCCTCCTGAAACCCAGGTTCCCAGATGCCAGCAAGGGCAACCTTGCAAGCAGGCCTTGCCACGGAGAGCAGTCAGCCTGCTGTGTTAAACCTCTTTCTGCACAATCTGCACATACAGATGAGGTCCCCTCAGTCTGCCCCCCGAGCTTCAATCTGTGCTGCTGGTGGCCTGCAGAATACCTCCCTGGGGAGATCCCATGCTCCCTGTCCCCACTGAGCTCCCCATATCCCCCTGGACCCACTCCTCCTCCGGTTCCCGCATCTCAGGGACAGTTTCCGCCCATCCAGTCACCAGGCCAGTCCTGGGCATGGCCTGTACCCACTGCTTCATAGCCTTATGTGACCTGGCCCCTGCCCACCTCCTCAGTGTTACCCCCTTCCATTCTCTTCCTCCTCCGCTTCTCCATTTAAGGTGGGAGCGATTTTTCAGCATGTTTGCTCACAGGAATGATCATTAGGGAGTATGTTTGTTTCCTAGGGCGGCTGTACCAAATTGTCACAAACCTGGGGACTCACAACAGCAGAAATGTATTCTCTCACAGTTCAGGAGGCCAGGAGCGCAAAACCAAGGTGCAGGCAGGGCCGGGCTCCTTCTGAAGACTCCTGCGGAGAGTCCCTCCTGGATTTCTCCAGCGTCTGAAGACTCGTGGCATTCTTGGCATTCTTTGCCCTGTACCTGCATCACCCCAATCTTTGCCTCCATCTTCACCTGGCCTTTTGCCCTCCAAATGTGTCTGTGTGTCTCTCCTCTTCTTATAAGGACACCAGTCATTGGATTTAGGGCCTGCCCGAATCCAGTAGGACCCCATCTTAACCGTTTACATCTGCAAAGCCCCTCTTTCCAAATCAGGCCACATGCTGAGGTTCCTGGGGGCGTAATATTCCCCCACTGCAGGAAGAGAGGAATTAGTGATCTCAAAGACAGCAGGCCTGAAAAAGTCAAAAGAAACAGATGAGATGAATTTTAGTAATCTGTTTTGTTGCACCCAGCCTAGCCAAAATATGATCATTTAGGCACATGTTGACATCATAATCAATCTATGAATTATTAGGTGAGATTGTTTCCTTTTTTCTCCATATCAAGTCCTTGAAATGCTATGTGTATTTTTCACTCAACTTGAACACAGCGCTGGAGCCTTAAACAGTGATGTCAGGGCTCAGGTTCTCTCTGGAATGTAGTAGGCACTCAATAAACGAGTCTTGCAGATCTTCTAATCAGTAGGTGTCCAATGTATGCATCTCCCCTGCAGACCCAGGGCTTGGGGCCCAGCCCTGAGGCCTCCCTGTGACTGCGGCACCCATGGCCAAGTCTCACATTTTTTTCAGGGGCAGGGCTTCCTGGGTCCAAACCCGATGTGATCTCCCGTCTGGAGCGAGGGGAAGAGCCCAGGATGGAGAGGAGAGAAGCCTGGCGAGTTACCTGTTCAGGTGGGTGAGGATGTCCAGCAGATGCGAGCTGTCTTCCTACCCTCCATCTGTCATGATCAGTGACGGTCGCTTGAGAGTGAGGGAGTGTACCATACAGGCTATCACTGTGGGTGCTGGGTTCAAATCCCAGCTCCACTGCTTCCTGGCTGTGTGACCTTCAGGCAAGTCATTTAGCTCCTCTGTGCCTCAATTTCCTCATCTGCAAAATGGGGTCAATAATAGCACCTGGGGTTGGGAAGAATAAGTGAGTTAATACATACAGAGGGCACCCAGAACCCTCTGCTCAGAATAGGCTACGATGGGGAGTTCCATGGCAGACTCTGGGCTTTCACTGCTGTGGGCCCAGGTTCAATCCCTGGTCGGGTAACTAAGATCCCACAAGCCACGCAACGTGGCCAAAAAAAAAGAAGAGGCTACAATGGTTATCGTTATGATTATTTATTGGAAATCACTTGTGTAAGAGACCCAGAAGTGGGATCTGGCCTGACGTGTTGGGGGACAGGAAGAGGCCAGATTTCTGCCCCTACTGGCCCGTGACCTCATCAGAGGAGGGAATTGAAGCATCCTTTTTTCCATCACTTGTCCATCCTGTTGTGGGGCCAGTACTTACCCCTTCCTACCCCCTCACTCACCATAGCCCATCAGGGCCCAGTCTCGTCCCTCCTGCCCGCTCTCTTTCCCCATTCCCCACCCCACCCCCCGCCAACAGCCCTGGCTCAGCCCTCAGCGACCCTCACCTGGACCCTCACCCCAGCCTCCTCCCTGGCCTCCCAGCTTCCAGTCTTCTGGTTCATCTTACACACAGCCCCAGATCCCGTCCCTCCCCTGCTCATAGCCCTCATGTGTCTGTCTCCCCAGTAACCCTGAGACAAAGTCCTAGCCGCACACCTGGCATCAAGGCCCTGTGTGATCCAGCCTACTCTGTCTCTGGCCTCATCTCTCATCACCATCCACCGGTGTTGGTACCTCACGCCCTGACCTCACTCCCTGAAGTGCCTGTTCCTCTCTGAACTTGAATGTGTGTTCCCACCTTTGGGCTTGTGCACATGCTGTTCCCTCTGCCTGGAACACCCTTCCCTGCTTTGTCTGCCTGGCAGACACCTTCATGATCCTCAAGGCTACAGGTCACTTCTTCCAGGAGGCCTTCCCTGACTTCCAGGCTGAGTGACCTGCCCCTTCTCGGTGCTTTCACAGCTCCTTGCTTGAGCTGCTATTACTGCACTTGTTCATGTGGCAGTGAAGAGTGTGGGCTCTGGAGCCAGACTCTCTGAGTTCAAATCCCAGCTCTGCCACTGTCAGGCCGTGTGACTGTGGGTAAGTGACTTAAGCTCTTGGTGCTTATCTGTCAAGTGGGGACATTGACTGGGGACACTGATAGTACCCGCTTCACTGAATTTATTTTGGGGACTGAATTAGAGAACTCTAGGCTCTAAGACTCAAGTGGATTTCCCTGGGTGAAGACCTCTACCATGTGTCTCCGAAGTTCACATCAGTACAGAAAAGCACATCCAAGTGACTCTTGCAGAGAGAGGCTGACATGGAAGCCCTCACATCATCTCTCTAGCCTTCACCTACACACATATTTGTTACATACTTTGCTGTAAGAAATTTTAGCTGTGCATACAACTTGTTGTTGAGTCATGTAAATCCTTCCAGAAAAATCACCAAATTAGTGGATGGTTGTGGGATCACCCCAAACAGAGTCATAGCAACTAAATGCTCTGCGGGATTTTGAAAATAATCCTGTTGTCATTGGATTAGGCAATGGTTTCTTAGATATGACATCAAAGGAACAAGCAAGAAAAGAAAAATAAATTGGACATTATCAAAATTCAAAACTTTTGTGCTTCAAAAGACACTATAAAGAAAATGAAAAGGCAACCCACAGAAAGCAAGAAAAATTTTGTAAATTATATGTCTGATAAGGGACTGATCCTTCTTACAACTCAACAATAAAAAGACAAATAATCCAGTTAAAAATGGGCCAAAGATCTCAGTAGCCGTTTCTTCAAAGACACACAAATGATCAGTAAGCATAAGAAAAGATGCTTGATATCATTAGCACATACCTGCTACATGACCAGCCGTGGTGAAGACCCCAAATCAGGCACCAGACGGGCATCATGAATCTTCCATTTACAGTAAACAATGCTGGGACTTCTCGGGCAGTCCACTGGTTAAGACTCCGCGCTTCCAATGCAAGGGGCGTGCGTTCAATCCCTGCTCAGGGAGCTAAAATCGTACATGCCACGTGGCCAAGAAAATATTGATTTTCTTTTTTAAATCCCAGCAAATTATACAGTAAACAATGCTGACAGCCTAGTACCTTTTGACCCATCGTCTTGAGCACACAGAAAAAGATCATTAACCAGTAATTATGTAAAATACCAGGAATTCAATTCTCAGAGCTTAGCTAAGGGTCATTGCCATGGTTACAGAGATAAAAACTGAGTAAAGTGGACCTTCTGTGTTAACTCTTTCCCTGCACATGTCCACCAACATAGTGTGAGAATGCTTCTACCATGCTCGTTTGCCAACATTGGATATTTTTAATATTTTCCAATGTAAAAAGTGTCAAATGGCATCTGAGAAATTTGACTTTTTAGACTATTACTGATGTTGAGCATATTTTTCACATATTTATCAGCCACTTGTTTTTCTTCTGCAAAATGTCTATTCACATTCCTGCTTCACTATTTCATTAGATTGTTTCTCTTTTTCTTATCGATTTGTGAAAATGTATTACACATATGGCTAAGAAACCACTGTGCATATAAACTGCTTTGCAACTCATTTTTTTGCATGTTTAGAATATACTGAGACCATTCTTCTGTGTCACAACATGCCTTTAGAACTAGCAATATAAACTTTGAAATCTTTCTTTTTAAGATTACAATGTCAGGGAATTCCCTGGCGGTCCAGTGGTTAGGACCCTGCACTTCCACTGCAGGGGACACGGGTTCCATCCCTGGTTGGGGAACTAAGATCCCACAAGCCGCACAGCCAAAAAAAAAAAAAAAAAATTACAATGCCAGATCTAAATAACCAGCTTCTTTTGTCCTGGGACAGATGAAGTTCATATTTTCCATTTCTTTCAGACTTGGAGACAAACTCTGAAACTACTCAGGAGACACTTCCAAAAAAGAGTATTTCCAAAGACGTGGCTTCCCCAATGGGAAAGATGGAGGGCATTTTAAGGGCAGTGCTTGGAGACACCAAGTTGGGGGACTCCTGGACATGCGGCCGTCAACTGGAAGACCAGGGAAAGCAGGAGAGGCGTTTGAGATGGTTCTTTACTACTCCCGAGGAAAACACCCATGGTGAGTTGAGACACTTCAGGCAGACCTCAGCTTTCGTTGGGAAGCAAAGAGTGCCTGGGGGAGAGGATCCTCAGAAGTGGACCAGGTCAAGAAAGAGCCTGAAACACCAAAGGAAACCATTTAACTGCACGGAATGTGGGAAAGCCTTCATCTACCATTCGGATTATGTCCTACACCAGAGAATTCACACTGGAGAGAAGCCCTACAAGTGTAACGAGTGCGGGAAAGCATTCAGCAACAGCTCATATTTCATCCAGCACCACATCATCCACACAGGAGAGAAGCCCTACGCCTGCAACGAATGTGGCAAGACCTTTACCCAGAGCTCATCGCTCACTGAGCATCAGAGGATCCACACTGGAGAGAAACCCTACAAATGCAAGGAGTGTGGGAAAGCCTTCACCCAGAGCTCCTCCCTCATCAAACACCAGCGATGCCATACTGGGGAGAAACCCTATAAATGCAACCAGTGTGGGAAGTTCTACTCCCAGGTGTCCCACCTCACCCGCCACCAGAAAATACACACAGGGGAGAAGCCCTACAAATGCAGTGAGTGTGGCAAGGCTTTCTGTCACACCTCCTCCCTGACTCAGCACCAGACAATCCACACTGGTGAGAAACCCTACAAGTGTAACGAGTGTGGGAAAACCTTCAGCCACAGCTCGTCACTGACCCAGCACCAGCGAGTCCACACTGGAGAGAAACCTTACGAGTGCCCCGAGTGTGGCAAAGCCTTTAGCCACAGTTCATCCCTGACTCAGCATCAGAGAATTCATACTGGTGAGAAGCCCTATGAGTGTCATGAGTGCGGGAAGGCTTACACGCAGATCTCCCACCTCATGAGGCACCAGAGCGTTCACGTGGGGGAGAAACCCTATATATGTAATGAGTGTGGAAAGGCTTTCAGTCACACCTCCTCCTTTACTCAACATCAGACGATCCACACTGGTGAGAAACCCTACAAGTGTAACGAATGCGGGAAAACCTTCAGCCAGAACTCCTCACTTATGCGCCACCAGAGAATTCACACCGGGGAGAAGCCCTATGAGTGTACAATTTGCGGGAGAGCCTACACCCAGATTTCCCACCTCATCCAACACCAGAGGGCTCACACCGGAGAGAAACCTTATGAGTGCAGTGAGTGTGGGAAAGCCTTCAGCCGGAGCGCCCATCTCATCGAGCATCAGAAGATCCACACGGGCGAGAAACCCTATAAGTGTAAGGAGTGTGGGAAAACATTCAGTCACAACTCATCCCTAACTCAACATCAGAGGATTCACACTGGCGAGAAACCCTACACCTGTAAGGAATGCGGGAAAGCCTTCAATCAAAGTATCCACCTCATTCAGCATCAGAGGATTCATACCGGGGAGAGGCCCTACAAATGTAAGAACTGTGGGAAAACCTATGCCCAGATTTCACACCTCGTTCAACACCAGAAAGTTCATATGGGTGGCAAGCGCTATGCATGTAAAGAATGCGGAGAGGATTTCAGCTGGGGTTCACACCTGGCCGAACATCAGAGACTTCACACTGTGCATGATGGCTATGTCTGCGGTAATTTTGAGAAAGCCTTTGCTTGGAACATGCAGCTTAGTGATCATCAGAGAACTCATGCTGACTAGAGAGCCTGAGAATGAAACAAACTGGTGATTCTTCTTCTGGGTTCCGTTCAGCCTTCATCAGCAGTAGAAGCTTCTTCCCAGAGAGGAGCCATAACACTATATATTGAGATAGTTGGTTCCTTTTTGCCTCCTAGAAGGAGGATGGCACTGTTTATCACCAGCAGAGACAGCTTCTGATCATTTAAAGGGCTCCCCCCTAAAATCTAAGCTTCCCCCCCATTTCTCAACCCTACAACGTCCCTGGATGGTGGTAGGTATGGGGTGGTCTACATAGGCTGCAACTTCATCTGGGATCTTTAATAAGGTCTCTCTGAGCTTTTAAAATTTATTCATTATGTGTTAAATTGGAGCCTGGAAATTCAAGAAAAAACAAACACAGCTGGAAAGATTCATTTGTTAGAGTAAAATTCACAAATATATGTAACTAAAGATAAATGCCAGGTGATTTTAGTTTCCTTTAAAACTTTAAGCTACAAATTTCACTGAAAAATCTGCAGTTGGCTTAAACATGGAATATGTTTCACATATTTCCAGCCATTTCTTATGTCCTATTGTTTCTGTCTTTTCCACTTCCAGGAATTGTGCTTTACAAAGTAATTGCCCTGTTAGACATCATTTTCTGATTTTAGTCATGCTCAAAAGGAGGTTTTTATTCCCTCATATTTTTGAAACATAGTATTTTCTATTAGAAAAATAATACATACACTTTTATAACAGGAAAAAATTTAAAGTAGAATAAGATAAGCTTATTTTAAAGGATAATTTGAAAAGTGTAGAGAAGTATGAACTAAAATACCAATTCCCCATAATCCCACAGGCCAGAGAGACCCACTAGTCATTTTTGGGTCTATGTCTTTCTGGTTTCGTTTCACTCTGTATTCCATATCCATATTTTTTAATGTTGAAAATTTTGGATCATAAAACAAAAAGCTATATACTCACCTACAACTTGGCCATCCTCAGAAGTCAGGTTGTTTTGATTTTTTTTCATCTTTCCTTCTGAATATCATTTTAAAATAAGTGTTACTTTATTTAATTGTAATCAGAAACAATTTTGGCTTCTCTGTTTTGCCCTCACTATACCATGACATTGTCCTTTGTCACCACGTAAACTCCATCCTCATCATTATTAGGGCTAACGATGTTTCTTTGGTGGGCATAGAATAATCTATAAATCCATGCCCCCATTTAGACTTTGCTCTAAGCCCCAGATTGACACAGGTTATTCACCAATTTTCCCAATTATGAACCATGTAATAATGAGTATTTCCATGCTAACTTCCTCTCTCCTTTTGGGGGGATTATTTCTCTAAGTCAAATTCCCAGGATGGGAATAACAGAATCAAGACTCTAACCATTTTCTTGGTTCCTGGAACATATTGTTAAATTGCTTTCTAAAGGGGCTGGACCTAATCTACCTGGAGCAAGCTAGGAAGTGAGGACTACAGTTCTGTTACATTATAACCAACACTGAACATCAATCATATAATGTTTTCCCATGTCAAACATATAAAATGGCCAGTGATTTCAGTAACTTACTGTGTGCCAATTTTGTGCTAAGTCCTTGGTACGTGTGAACTCCTTTCATTCTTCAAACAACCACATATGTTCAGGGCTGTATTATCCCATTTCACAGATGAGGATACCGAGGCATGCTGATAATGTAGACAAAGCCCCACAGCTATGAGGTCATGGAGCCTGAACTCAAGGTCAAGTAGTCAAGCTCCAGGAGCTATGCATTGAACTTCTATTGGGATTGAACACATTTCACATATAACATTTCCTTCCTAAAATAATGTTTATTATCTTATTATAAAAACCAGTACATGCTTTTTATAAAAAATTTACAAGATCCAAGAAATCCAGAAGATTTTATGCAAAGGCCAGTGCTACCCAGAGATAACTCTTAACATTTTGGTATACTTCTGCTATTTTTAAAACTTAATCACAGTATTATAATGCTTTAATAAATCTGGGACATAGTTAATATACAGTTTAGCATACTTCTGTGTTTACTTAACTTTATATCACAGGCCCCTATCATTAAATATGATTTACCGATATCATTAAATACCCACGTCATTAAATAATCTTTAACAACCTGATGTTTGGGGGCTTTGCATAGTTTGTGTTTAGTAGTAGCCAGTCCCCTGTTGGATACTTTGGTTGCTTCCAGTTTTTGACTTTTATAAACATCCCTTCTACTGAAGTCTTAGGCTGAGCACCCTACCAGCTCCCAAGTAGAATCCTGGCAGGGAGTCTGTGGGGTCAAAGAGAACATTTTAATGACCCTGTGCACATAGTTAATGGCTTCCTGAAATTTCTGCATCTGATTGGCAGTGGATGGGACTGCATCTCACCAACATCATCACTGGTAGTTACCATGTTTAAAAGTCTTTGCTCAGGTATTTCTTCTGTGACTTCCTTCATGGTTGATGAAATACTCGTTTATTGTGAATAATTCAAACAACACAAGAATGAAGAACACTATGGCTCTCTATAAATCTTCATTCCAAAGATTCTAGACTGTTTTCTGTTGTTTCTCCCTTTCTGTTGGTATGAAATATATATGTACATAAAATATTATTTATATGGCATAATCACAGACGTGATTTTAAGTGACTTTTTTCACTTGATATAATATTAATATTTTCCCATGACAATCCAAAATATATATATAGTACATATTGTACAAAAATATATACACATGTATATATGTATATATATATGTATCACCATTTGCCACTTTTAACAGCTGCATAATAGTCCATGCTAGAGTTTCTTGAATTTATTTAACCAAATTCTATTAATGAGCATTTGGGTTGTTTTATTTTCTTTTCCATCATTGGACATATATTATTTGACACTTGTGCAAATTATCTCCATAAGATGAATTCCTAGAAGTAATCTTGTGGGATCATAGAATGTCCATGTTTAAAATTTTGATAGTTATTGCTAAATAATCCTCCAAAAAAGGATGACCCAATTTACAAAACTCCTGAAAGTGTACATGAGTGCCTATTTCTTTCCTCCACTTCCTTCACAAATACTCGGTATTAGTCTTTTATTATTTTTAACATTTCTCATCTAATAAGTAAAAATGTCCTATTGGTAGGGAGATTAATGATCTTCTTATGCCTTTATTGATGTTTTGCCTTCTTCAAATTGCTTATTTATATATTTTGCCCATTTTTAATTGGGCTGCCTTTTTTATTGATTTATAGGAGCAAGTCTATGTATTACATATACTAACTCTTTGGTATATACATTACTAATATTTTCTGCCAGTTTATTATTTCTCTTCCAGTTTTGTTTATGGTGTATTTTGCTATACAGAATTTTAAACTTTTTAGGTATTCAACTCTATCTGTATTTTCTTTTATAGTTCTTGGACCAGCTTCACACTAAGAAAAACCTGCCTCACCCCCCCAGGATTATGAAGAAAGTTCTATATTTTATTCTAGTACTGTTACGATTTTTTAACAAGTAAATGTTTATTCCTTCTGCATTTTTATGGCTTATGGTATAAAATTTCAGTTCCTAGAGGCCACCTGCATTCCTTGGCTTGTGGCCCCTTCATCCTCAAAGCCAGCAGTGTAGCATCTTTAAATCACCCATCCTAATATATTCCACCATATATGTAAATTTCTCAGCACACTTGGTCCACTCCCTTCTCGAAGATTCACCCCTCCTGTACTAACATACTGATGTAGAATAATTGAATTCTTAGTCTAAGAGAACCTAATTTTGAATCTTGCCTTTGCCATTGCCTTGCTGTCTGATCCAGTTTCTTCATATTTTAAATGAGAATAATAAGCTATATTACAAAAGATGTTTTAGGTTTCAAATAACAGAAAACTTAAAAGAGTTCAAACAAGAAAGACAGTTTACTAGCTCAAGTAGCCAAAAGGACCAAAACAAGGCATTCATCTTGTTTATCCTAGTACTTCAGGATGCCTTCAGTGGCAAGTAAGAGAAAACCCCAACTCCACCTCACAAACACTAGGAAGAAGAAATCTACAGGTAAGGCAAGCTCCACCTGCTATACATTAATATTTCCCTACAATTTACTTGTGATTTATATGGTTTTATTTCACAATTATCTTCTCAAATAATTATATTGCCTGATCACCTTTTCATTCCTACCTCAGCCACTTCCCTGTTTACTTCATAGTACTTACCGTAATTTCCTATTATAGGTCCCCTATTTACTGCCTGCTCTGACTCCCTGAAGGCAGGTCCTTTGTGTCTGTCACCACTATATCTCCAGCGCCTAGAGCACTGCCTGGAACGTGGTAGGTTCTCAGAAAATAGTCACTGACTGATTGATTTATTTCAAGCCTGAGCCATTCCCATCCCCACTTGCACGGTAAGAGAATGTTAGTTTCCCCACTCCCTCAAGGTAAGTATATCATACAGCTTTAAATTTTGGCCGGATATATAAATAAAGATAGCATTTTTCCTTTTTCTCTTCCTGGCGCTCTCCTACACATCCCTCAAAGCTTTATTCAAGACCCCTCCCCTGAGAAACCTTCCTCACATCAACCCTTTCAGTCCCGCCCTACCCAGTTTTTCTCCCTTCTTTGTGCTGTAACACATTTTTCATTAAGTTTTATGAGCAAAGCACGCTGTTTTGTTGAGCATCCCTACTACTTAGAAACGCCTTTAAAGAAGACCCCTTGGGACTTCCTTGGTGGTGCAGTGGTTAAGAATCCGCCTGCCAATGCAGGGAACACGGGTTCGAGCCCTGGTCTGGGAAGATCACACATGCCGCGGAGCCCGTGCGCAACAACTACTGAGCCTGCGCTCTAGAGCCCGCGAGCCACAACTACTGAGCCCGAGTGCCACAACTACTGCAGCCCACGCGCCTAGAGCCCGAGCTCTGCAACAAGAGAAGCCACCGCAATGAGAAGCCCGCGCACAGCAAGGAAGAGTAGCCTCCACTCGCCGCAACTAGAGAAAGCCTGCGCAGCAACGAAGACCCAATGTAACCAAAAATAAATAAATTTATTTATTTATTTTATAAAATAAATAAAGAGGGCCCCTCGCCTAGCGTCAGTGCTTGGACAGTTATCATGAAGACAGGCTTCCGGAATTGACGGTTGCCCTGACAACGGACGCGCGGTGGTTAGCTTTCAGAACGCAGCCTGTGATTGGTCGAGAGGAAACGAACTGTGTAACCACCTTCTCCTTCACCACTCCGCCTACGGAAGATAGAAGAAGCCTTTGACACCGCTGTACCCAAAGCGGAGGCCGCCCCGGAACTCCAGGGTTTCCTCCACCTTTGCCCTCAGAGAACCGTCGCCCTGAGGAGCCGGAATCCCGCGAGGACCTGGGAAATGTAGTTAGGGAGCCTGCGCAGGCGCAGAGGCATTCATGGCACAGGGGCTGCGCACTCCGCGGCACCGCCTTCGTGGGGACTGTCTGTGGGGGACCCACTCTCAGTCCAAGACCAAATTGCCAGGTACTTCAGGATACGAGTGTCCATGACACTCATTGTGTCCTCCCCGTCTTTGGCCAGAAGAGAGGCTCGGAGCGGTCTCGGAGTCTTAGGCCATCTAGAGCAGGGGTTCCCAACCCTCTGGCTGGTGTACCCACCAGTCCATGGCCTGTTAGGAACCGGGCGGCACAACAGGAGGTGAACAGCGAGCGAGCAAAACTTCATCTGGGGCTCCCCACTGCTCTCATTACCGCCTGAACCATACCCCACCGCCCGCCACAGGTCAGTAGAAAACTTGTCTTCCACGAAACCGGTCCCTGGTGCCAAAAAGATTAGGGACCGCTGATCTAGAGGACAGAGGGGAATGAGAAGCTGGGCGAGGCTGGGGCATGCCGTCGAGGAGCCTGAGGCTGGAAGGGGGGCGGGCTTTGAGGCGAGGCGGTTGTAGGGGCGGGGTTATGAGGCGGGGTTATGAGCAGGACTAGAGCGGGAATTGGCTGGAATGGGCGTGGACGGGAGGGCGACCCTGGAAAAGAGGCGGGACCTCAGGTGGAATTGAGCCAATGAAGCTGGAGTAGGCGGAATTCGCTGACTGTCCTGAGAATCCTCCTATCCAATATCCTTCTTGAGTCCACGGGCGAAAGTGAGGCTTAGAGAAGAGTGGAGATTCGTCCAGGGCTGTTCACTGATCTTTCATTCTTGGTTTAGGGACTCATTGGCTGAATTAAATGGTGTTGAACCAGTTCAGTTTCTAAGCTAACTTTCTAAGGAAGGTAATTAGTAAATGTTTTGTAATAAGAAATTTATCGTTATTATTGTTTTATGAGTAATACAAGACTGAAGCATGTGTCACTTTTTGGCTCTCACTCCTTGTCGTAACGGGTGTAAATGATCTCTCAGGAATGGGATGGCCCAAGCCTTGTGACGCCGTGTTTTCCTGGTGAGTTTATCAGGTCTTTCTGTCCCTCTGTAACAGCTGAAACTTATCAAGCACGGAAGTTTTCTGACTCAGTGGAGATCTGCTTTTATGCAGCTTATGGTACAAAGGGAACAACTCTTTTCTATCTTGTTGGGATTTCTTTCACCAGCAGATAGGTAGGCCTACACATAATTTTCAAAGCCAAGCAACGAAATGCTATTAGACAACAAAAAAAGTCCTCATGTAATAAAGAGTGACTCCATTATTTTTTTTTACTTTTTCTTTTTAAGATTCTTTTTGATGTGGACCATTTTTTTTTAAGTCTTTATTGGATTTGTTACAATATTGCTTCTGTTTTATGTTTTGGGTTTTTGGCCACAAGGCACGTGGGATCTTAGCTCCCCGACCAGGGATCAAACCCTCACTCCGTGCATTGGAAGACAAAGTCTTAACCACTGGACCGCCAGGGAGGTCCCGTTTTTCTTTCTTTCTTCTTCTTTTTTTTTTTTTTTGCCCACACCACGCAGCTTGCGGGATCTTAGCTCCCCGACCAGGGACTGAACCTGGGACCACAGGCAATGAAAACACCAAGTCCTAACCACTGGACTGCCAGGGAATTCCCAACTCCGTTTTTTTCAATGTTTGCTGAAAGCATTGAGGCTCACCCCTCCCTTTTCCCGTGTCCCACATCTGGGGAAGCAGATTGGAAAGCCTGGCTGTGCCCTCTTTTGGTGCCAGTGGGAAGTTCAAACCAAAGGCAGGAACCCTCACCCTGGCCCCACCCATTAACCACTATACTAACCCCAAGCCGGTCCTTGCTCTCTTTCAAGCCACTTTCGAACCAGCTTGGGAAGCCTGCCTGCTCCCTAAAGAAAGTCACATTTTGTGACTAGTAAATCGTTTCATACCTTCTTGCTGTGTGTGTGTGCCGACATCAGTCTGGATGTTCAAAGCAAATTTGGTGGGGGGGGGGGGCATCCTGTTTGGCCATAGTTCTTCAGAAGCTCCGTTCTTGTAACATGGTCCAGGAACAGGGAGCCTAAGATCATTATCAGATGGAGCACAGAAGTGTAATGTCCTGCATCCTCATGGGTTAGAGCTCAGGAAAGCTGAGCTGAATGACAGGTTGGATTACTGCTCACGTGGTGCTCATTTACACTTAATGGGTTCCCAGCCCTCCTTGCAGATGCTTGAGCAACCGAGGCTGTTATGTCCCACCTGCTGGCCCCAGCCCTGATCTGACCCTTGTGAATTGGGTTCAGTCACAGTTCAGACAGTTGAGGGTTCAAAACGTGGGGCAAGATCTCCCACTTTGGAAGGGCTTTCTGGGGAAGATGACCCCCAGAGGCTGCCTCCAGGGTAACAAGCCTTCAGTGATGGAGGGTGAAGCACATTTCTTCATTCACAGCACAAATAATTAGTATATTCGCAGAGTTGTGCAACCATCACCACAAACAAGTTTAGAACTTTTTTTTTTTTTTAACCACGTCACGAGGCATGCAGGATCTTTAGTTCCCTGACCAGGGATTGAACCCATGCCCTCTGCAGTAAAAGCATTGAGTCTTAACCACTGGACCACCAGGGAAGTCCCAAGTGTAGAACATTTTCATCACCCTAAAAAAGAAATCCCTTAGCCGGCCTCTCTCGATCCTCCCGTTCCCCAGCCCCTGGCAACCACTAATCTACTTCCTGTGTCTTGTGGATTTGCCTATTCCGGACATTTCATTTAAATGGAATCATACAATATGGGGCCTCTTATATCTGATCTTTTTACTTAGCATAATGTTTTCAAGGTTCATTCTTGTTGTAGCATCTATCGGTACTGGATTCCTTTTTATTGCAAAACAGTATTCCATTGTATGGATTATACCACATTTTATTTATCAGTTCATCAGTTGATAGACATTAGTTTCCACTTGGAAGCTATTATAAATGATGGTGATATGAGCAATCATGTACACGTTTTTATGTGGACATGTGTTTTCTTTTCTCTTGGGAAATACCTAGGAGTGTAGTTGCTGGGTCATAGGGTAAGTCTAGGTTTAACTTTTTGAGGAACTGCCAGACTGTTTTCCAAAGTGGCTGAACCATTTTACAAGTCTACCAGCAGGGTATGAAGTTCCAGTTTCTCTACATCCTCACCAATACTTGTCTTTTTGATTATAGCCATCCTAGTGGGTAGTATTTCATTGTGGTTTGGATTGTATTTCCCTAATGACGAATGATGTTGAACATCTTTTCATGTGCTTATTGGCCATTTGTGTATTTTCTTTGAAGAAATCTATATTCAGATCCTTTGCCATTTTTAAGTGGATTATTTATCTTACTATTGAGCCATAAGGGTTCCTTATATAGCCCAGCTACAGGTGCTATATCAGATATATGCTTTGCAACAATTTGTCCTCATCCTTTGTGTTGTCTTTTCACTTTCTCCATGTTGTCCTTTGAAGCACAAAAGTCTTTAATTTTGATGAAGTCCAATTTATCTTTTTTGTCTTTTTTTGCTTGTGCTTTTGGTGTCATATCTAAGAATCCATTACCTAATTTAAGGTTATTAAAATTTATACCTATGTTTTCTTCTAAGAGTTTATAGTTTTAGCTCTTACATTTAGATATATCTCTGATCCATTTAATTTTGTCAATTTTTTATTGTGGATAAATACACATAAAATTTACCATCTTAACTATTTGTAAGTGTACAGATCAATGGTATTAAATACATTCATCACTTGTGTGGCCATCACCACCACCCATCCCCACAACTGTTTTCAGCTTGTAAAACTGCCCCTTTCTCCAGCTCCTTGCAACCACCACTCCTAGGTACGATTTTCCTAGAACAGTATCTTCTCAACATTAGGCATCCACATCCCACCTCCTTGGTTTATGCAGAGCGGCCCCTTTCCATCCTCCTAAGACGCCACTGCCTGTCCCAAGATTCTATTTATTTCCATCCCCTTTGAAACTTTCAACCGCAATTGTGACTGAACAATCGGTATCACTTGCCGTGAATGGAAGTTTGCTGTAAAAGTAAATGCAACGAAAACTACTATTTGCACATTTTCAGTGGATAGCATTGCCCACCCAAAGTGCAGAGTTTGGGGTCCTGGGGAGAGGCTAAGTGTTAAAGCTACTTTCTCATTGGGGTGACCAAGAGGGATCAACAGACTCAAAAAGGGAACACTGGTCTCTCGGGTTGGATAGAGTAAGATGCCAGCCCCACCCCATTCCCCACCCCTGCCAGCCCACAGTGGACATGTAGCATGACATGAGGGAAATAAACAGCCACCAAAATCTGACACACAACTGTGTGACCATAGCATAATCTAGTTCATCCTGATGGATACAATTAAGAGTCCATTGGCAGGATGCTAGGCCTTAGCCGGGTGTTCCCCAACCTCATTCGATGACATACCACCGTCAATTTGTTTTGCTGTAGTTGTGTGCCATGCATTTTCCTTTAAATCAGCTTAAAAACAAAACAAAACAAAACAGATCAATTTATTTTTAAAGAGGACTTCCTACCACTACCATGAGTGAGAAACTGGTATCTCTTGTCAGTAGAGGAAAAAGGGGGAGAGGGGAAGTAAAATAAGTACCAGGAGAGCAAAACAATATTAAATTCTAGCAACAACTCTTGCCTGAGCCTGAGGCCTACTGTATCTTTGTAACTAGAGAGGAATAAACATGCCGTCCACGCTTCCTCCTTGATCAAGTAGGATTGCATGAGAATGGAAAAGTGCCAGTTGATGATGTGCTGAGGACCAACTGAAATTGAGTGGTTCCCTGGTGGTCCTTGCCCCTCCCAGACTTTGGGAAAACAGATTTAACCATCTCATCGTGGGGTGGTTTTCACCATTAGGAGCCCTCCCGTCCTAGAATGTGAGCACTTGGCAGGTAGTGACTGTGCATGCCCAGCCTCTGCCCAGGTGTGTGGCACTGAGCTGAGAAAAGCAACCAACACTTAGAAACTCAAAACTTTAATCAGAGAACCAACACGCAAACATGAGGTCGGGCATTTCTACACTGGCCCGCAGAACACAGGTCACTAGTTACATAGATGCCCCCCCGCCTCCCCCCACATACAATGGCTGCCAACTTTCTACAAGACCTCTGACCTCTATCTGTGGTGTCAAAACTCTTGGTTGAACACACTTATCAAGTTGAGTTTCCGCCCCTGCCCTGCCCTGCCCCTTAGGTATCTATCAGGCCTGTTGCCCAGATACAACAGGTGGGGAGTTGGACGTTTCCGCCATTTGAAAACCAGTACACTCCCCACTGTGGTGTGAACGGTCAGCCAACAAGGTCCCAGTTTCAACGACAAAACCAACCAGCACAACTCAAGGTGCAAGGTTTGAAAATCCTAAGAGCCCAGAGCACATACTCCTGAACTTTTTTTAGCACCAAAAATATGAAAGAATATTAAAAGTGTCAAGAGTCCAATGTCTTTGTAAGATTGTGCTTCAGCAAAGAGGTGACTGGGTCACTTAGCTGGTGGGACACAAAAGCTCAGGGCCGAGGAGGTGCCATCAAGAGAGCTGGCGGTGTGGTTCCCTGCGGTGAGACTCAGCTGTGGAACAAGCCTGGCCAAGGTGAGCAGTGAACTCTGGGGCTCCAACAGGAAGGACTGTGTCCTCACTGGGCTCGCCAACAATCCTCAGGGGAATTGCTGTCATATAAGAGAATGTGGTATTTTAAGACGTCACTTGGCAATGGAAACGAGGCCATCCATTTCCCTTTGATTCTAGAAGCTTCAAGGCAAGGGCAGGGATTACCCTATTGGTGTTCCCCACCCTGGAGCCTAGGGAAGCGCCTGGTGAGTGGCCACCTTGGACAACTGGTAAAGGAGGAACATTCCAGCAGTCGTTTCTGTGCATCACAGTTTTTGCTACCAAGCACATCTTCTGTATAAATGGTGTGAACTGTGTGGAGACAGCGACATCCAATGCAGCTTTCCTAACTGTTTACGGTATTAACTCCCAGCTGTTTACGGTATTAACTCTCACGATAAAGTGGGTCTCATCATTTAACCAACAACTTTAAGTAGGAGGAGATTATGGGAAGGGGTGGCATGTGGATATGGGAGGTGGTCCTTTTGAGTGAGAGGTTTGGGAGGTTAGGAGTGGAAAGTTCTTGCTATGCAATGTTAGTTTACATGTTCTTCTTGGCTTTTTGTGGGTTAAGAAAGTACTAGGACAGGGCTTCCCTGGTGGTGCAGTGGCTAAGAATCCACCTGCCAATGCAGGGGATGCAGGTTCAAGCCCTGGTCCAGGAAGATCCCACAGGCCGTGGAGCAACTAAGCCCATGCACCACAACTACTGAGCCTGTGCTCTAGAGCCCGTGAGCCACAACTACTGAGACTGTGTGCCACAACTACTGAAGCCTGCGTGCCTAAAGCCCATGCTCCACAACAAGAGAAGTCACCGCAGTGAGAAGCCTGTGCATCGCAACAAGGAGTAGCCTCCACTCGCCGCAACCAGAGAAGAGCCCGTGTGCAGCAACGAAGACACAATGCAGCCAAAAAAATAAACAAATAAAATAATTTAAAAAGAAAGAAAGTACTAGGACAGAGCTGAGAGATGGAGGGAAGAAAAAGGCTAGGCATTTTTTTTTTTTTTTTTTTAAGAGCAAAGTGCTGGGTTTTTGGATCCAACGAAGCCAAGGATATTTTGGTGGAAAACTTTAAAAATAAAAGCCATGCACGTTATTAGTAATAACGTTAACTGCAGTGAAATAAAGATAGAGGGTTGCTTAATTTTCTCTTCCTTTTAATGTAAAAGTGTGTATTTGTTATATCTGATGTGTGTTTGTAGCTCACACTTGGTGAGTACTTACTATGTGCTGGGCACTTAGTTCTAAAGTGCTTCACATCTCTTTATCCTCACAACAGCCCTATGAATTAGGTAGCTATTATTTTGCCCACCTTACAGATGAGGACACTGAAGCCCTGAAAGGTTCCTTGACTTTCCCTAGGTCACTTAGGTGGCAGATGGAAGAGCTGAGATTTAACTCAGCAGACTGGCTCCAGTCTAACTCTGACTTCAAAAGCTCCACAGCTTCTCAATGTTTGTGTTTTCATTGTTTTAATGAAACTCATGTGTGCAAATTTTCTAATCAATCTTTATTAATAAAGAGATTTATTACTCTTGGGGGGGAGGGGCTTACACTGGGATGGTTTCAACTTTAGGCCTCGGATGAACACATTCTCAGATGTCTGGGATCCTGCTGCCACCCAGCAGCCATGCGCAGAATTGCTACCTGCTACTTTGGAGTGTGAACTCACTGATGTCGGCTAAGACCTAAGCAGCAGCACAAGGCTTTCTGACAATGTGGACACTGATGTGGTTTCTCCTTGGTGTGAATTTTCTGATGCTGACTGAGATGGGCTCTAAGGCCAAAGGCTTTCCCACACACATCACAAGCATAAGGCTTCTCCCCAGTGTGAGTTCTCTGATGCTGCATCAGATTTGCTTTCTGGGTGAAGGCTTTCCCACATTCGGCACACACAAAAGGCTTCTCCCCACTGTGAACTCTCTGATGCTTAGAAAGGCAGGAGCTCTGGTTGAAGGCTTTCCCGCATTCCTGACAAACGTAAGGCTTTTCTCCAGTATGAATCCTCCGGTGTCGGATGAGTGCAGCACCCAGGCTGAAGGTTTTCCCACAGTCGCCACATTCGTAGGGTTTCTCACCTGTGTGAACTCTCTGATGCTTAGAAAAGCACGAGCTCTGGCTGAAGGCTTTCCCGCATTCCTGACAAACGTAAGGCTTTTCTCCAGTGTGAATCCTCCGGTGTCGGATGAGTTGAGCACCCAGGTTGAAAGTTTTCCCACAGTCACCACATTCATAGGGCTTCTCACCTGTGTGAATTCTCTGATGCTTGGAAAGGCACGAGCTCTGCTGTGATGTTTTCCCGCATTCATTTTGCTCAAAGGGCTTCTTTCCTGCCTGAGTTCCCTGATGCTGAACAAGGTGGTTACTGTAGGCAAAGACTTCGTCACACTTGTTAGGTTTAAAGGGCTCCTCTGCAGTTTGGATTAACTGATGTTCTGAGAGACATGCACTTTGGCTGAAGGTCTTTCCACTTTTGTTACATTGAAAGGGGTGCTCACTCTTATGGGTGGACTGATGTTTGGCAAGGGAGGCACTATGAACAAAGGCCTTCCCGCAGTCCCTACATTCATACGGCCTCACTCCAGAGTGGATCCTCTGGTGGCGGATGAGCTGTGAACTTTGGCTAAAGGCCTTCCCACACTGGTTACACTCAAAGGGCTTCACCCTGGCATGAATCCGCTCATGCTGAGTCAGGTATTTGCTGCAGCTAAAGGTTTTCTCACATTTGTTACACTTAAAGCGCTTCTCACTGACCCTTGGAGACTCTCTGTGCTCTGGGTTCTCATTCAAGATCTTCCTGCTCTCGTCGAGTCCTTGTTTTTCTCTGGTGTGAATGCTCTGGTGGCAAGTTAGGGTAGAGTGGCAAATGAAGCGCTCACCACACTCCTGACATTCGTAGGGGGTTTCTACCGCGTGGATTTTCTGGTGCTGAACAAGGTGTTCATTGTGGCTGAAGGTCTCCTTGCATTCTGCACAGCTGTAGGGCTTTTCTATGGCGTGAATGGATAGGTGTCGATTTAGGTGGGAGGGCCGGGTGAAACTCTTGATGCATTGGTGGCACTTGTGGGGCCTGTAGCCCGTGTGAACCCTCTGGTGTTCATTAAGGTGAGTGTTCCGGTAAAAGGCTTTCCCACATGTGTTGCATTCGTAAGGCTTCTCGCCCCTGTGAACCCTCTGGTGGGTCTTTAAGGTCAGGATATGACTGAAGCGTTTCCCACACTCGTTGCACTTATAAGGTTTTTCTCCAGTGTGAACAGACTGGTGTTTGACAAGCAAGGAGCTTCGCCTGAAGGCCTTCCCGCACTCCTGACACACAGCGGTCTTTTCTGCAGCATGAATTTTCTGATGTTGGAGGAGGTATTTGTTAAAGTTGAAGATTGCCTTGCATCTGGCACATTCGTAGAGTTTCCGAGTGTGAGTTTTCTGATACCGGGTGAGATGAAAGGTTTGGCTGAAACTCTCACCATATTCATTACATTTGTCGGATTTGCCACCTGGGGGTGGTTTGTGACACTCAACAGGGTGTGAGTCTTGACCTGCTGGACCATCACTGTCTTGACTCTTACATGGTTCTTCTTCACTGTGAATGTTCTGATGCCACAGGAGGTATGTATTCTGACTAGAAGTCTTCCCACACTTGTTACCCACATAGGAATTGGAGCCTGTGTGAGACACTGGCTGCACAAAAAGGCAAGAACTCTGGTTGACATCTTTCTCATTCTCTTGAGGCACAGTGGGGTCCTCCCTAGTGTGAAGAATCCAGTGCTGGATCAGATGGTAGCTCTGGCTGAAGCTCTTCTCACACTGACCACATTTATAAGGTTTCTCCCCTCCCTGGATGTTATCCTGCTGGCTCTGGTCTGAGTAGCACCCAAAGTCATTCCCACTTTCCTGAGACTTAGCAGGTGTCAGGCTCCTTTCAGGAAGATCAGGAGTCACAGAACCTGCTCCTGGGAAAGGGAGGGACTTGGGACCAAGGCCTCTCTTGAGTTTGTGGCTCTCGAGTTCGTGGCTCTTGCATTCTGTGGGACTTTCCTTGCTGGTAACAATATCGGACTTCAGAAGACTTTCCGGATCTCCAAGCAAACTATCTAACCAGCTCTGATCTATGTAGGCTTCTTCCAGATGGGAGTTCCAGAGGCCATCCTTGGAAAACATCTCAGTAATCTCCTGGAAGATTCCTTCATCCAAGAAATCCTGTGGCAGAGGAGAGGTCTTGGCCTCAGCAGTGTCTGAAAGAGAGGGCAAGAGCAAATGTCTCCTGTGCCCTGGGGGTTAAAGACGGGAGCTGAACGCTGAGAGCAGACAAAAGGGAGAACAGGTGATGGGTCCTGAGTCAGGCCTATCTGGCAAGGAGATGAAGGAGACAGGGCCAGAGTGGTGATCCAGCTGGAACTGGCATCACAGGAAACAGAGCCCATTTCCAGGAGGATTAAGAGGGAAGCTGGGCAACCTCGAGGGTTCCACAAAGAAGTGGAGGCTCTCAGTGGATACTCTCCACCATCACCCCCATCAGCTAAGGCCCACTTCCTAGAGAAGTGCACTCAATGGAAAAGAGGTATAAATGATAACAATGCAATATGATTGTTACCACGTGGTTATCATTGTAACCACATCCAAAGGTGGTTTGCACATGGTTACACATGCTTGGAACCAGCCTGGATGTTAAGGTGGCAGAAACAGAAATCCACGATTGCAGGAGCCTGGGCCTATGTGAAAACACCTGTGTGCTCAACGGGAGGCTACAGAAGGTCCATGTTCACAAGCTCATGAGAGGTGAGCAGAGAATAGAGCTCCAGGCTGACGGCTGGGGTGCAGGCTGAGACTGAGCCATGCAGCCTCCACTCCGTGGCCTCTGGTTCAGGGGTCCTTCTCCTCATGTTAACAGCCTAACAATGAGAAAAGCCTCCAGTGCCCCAGGCAGGGCCCTGCCTCTGCTTTTTCCTCCTGGGGATGTCTCAACCAGTGTTAACACCTGGGAATCCTCACTGCTTGACTGGATCCCCTGGAGAAACCGTGGCCTGGAAGAGGGCAGACCAAAGGCTCTTGGCAGCATTTAGGCCCAGGCTTGAGTTACTAACAGATGGGCCATCTGCTAGGCCCTGTGGACCAGGAAGGAAGGATGGGCCTGAATGAAAGGGCGGTGAAACAGGTAGACAGGGGGTCCACAGTGCTCAAGGGGCACAAGGCAAGAAGGTGGAGAGACCAACTCAGGGAATGGAAGGCCAACCCCTGCTGAGTCTGGAAGGATGTGGAGGGGACAGAGGAAGGGCAACAGGACAACCATGTGCTGAACACAGAAGCAGGCAGAGATAAGGCATGCTGGGTGAGGGTCCTGGACCTAAAGCCAGTGCAAGGCAGAGTGAAGCCCGGAAGCAGGGGATCAAGCTGTCTGGGTAGACAAACTGGGTGGGATGGAGGTCCAAAGATGGAGGGCCCACAAAGGGCCACACCCCACGACCCCTCCACCCTCCTGCTCGCTGGGTGCTGGTGGGCCCTCTCTGCCCACTCACCAGGGCCTGTTGACTCTGGGCTTCCTTTCGCCAGGGCCGCCAGCTCTTCCCCATCATCTGGATGGGAGGTCAGGTTGGGTCTGGGGGAATCTGAAGGGAGAGAAAAGCATTGTCACCAACCAGATGACAGCAGCATGGAGGGTCATCCAGCCACTGAGTGGGAACTTCCCAGCTCTCCTGACTATTCAGCACCTTATCCAGCGCACGGCTCCCAAGGACCAGATGCAGCACTGGGTGACTCCAGGAACGCCTGCCCTACAGGGTTCCCAGTCCAGTGGAGGAGAGGGACCTGGACAGTCACAATCCAGAATGATCAGAGCTGTGACAACTGGGCCTGGGAACACAAAGGATCTGTAACAGCTCTTGAGGAATGAGCAGAGTGGCCAGGGAGAGGCAGGTACTTCCTCGGCCATCTGAGATTCATTCATTCACCCATGGACCACACACGGCCAGAGGCCTCCGTGGGCTAGGCCCCGTGAAGTGTGTTGGGGTCCCAGAGCTCAATCCCGCACTCTACCCCCCTGCAAACTTTCTCAAGGAAGGGAGCACAGAGTTGTAATCCCTGGGGAAATGTGCTACAGTGGGGAGAAAGCCACTGCTAACTTCAAAGATGAGAGGTCATGAGCCCAGCAAGTAGGCTTCATCTTTTAGCTGAAAGAGGGCAAGGAAAGAGATTCTCCCCTACAGCCTCCAGAAGGAACCAGCCATGCCCACACCTGGATTTCAGCCAAGGCAGACCCACTTCAAACTTCTGACCTCCATGGGGCTTCCCTGGTGGCGCAGTGGTTAAGAATCCGCCTGCCAATGCAGGGGACACAGGTTCGAGCCCTGGTCTGGGAAGATCCCACATGCCACGGAGCAACTAAGCCCGTGCGCCACAACTACTGAGCCTGCGCTTTAGAGCCCGCAAGGCACAACTACTGAGCCTGCGTGCCACAACTACTGAAGCCCACGCACCTAGAGCCCATACTCTGCAACAAGAGAAGCCACTGCAATGAGAAGGCCGCGCACCACAACGAAGAGTAGCCCCACTCGCTGCAACTAGAGAAAGCCCGTGCTCAGCAATGAAGACCCAACTCAGCCAAAAATAAAATAAAACAAATAAATTAAAAACAACCACAAAAAACAAAAAACTTCTGACCTCCAGAACCATCAGTCAGTGTGTGCTGTTTTCAGCCACATTTGTGGCATCTGCAAGAGCGCCATAGCAAACGGTTACACCACTCATATATATAGACACACAAACGTGTGCCAGGGAGTCAAGGGAAACACATTTCTACCATGGATTGTAATTTAAAAATTGCAGACACTGAGATTTGACCTCCCACAAGCTGCTTCTGTAGCGTACATTGAGCAGTTTAGAGAAAATCTGCCCCAATGCAATAAAATTACATGAAATGATATTTTTCAGTGTGTAATCCTTTTTTTCCTTTTTAAAAATCTTTTGGAATAAATTATTTTTTCTGCTTTTGGAAAAGAAAGAAGCAAGGAACTTGAGAAGGGGAAATGAGCTGATCAGAATGAGGTGACATGGATGCAGAGCAGCACAGGCTCCACCTAGTGTCTTAGCCCTGCCGCTCCCTCCCTGGGTGACACTGCTGTTCACAGCCCAGGGAGAATGGTTAGCGCCGCAGGCTGCCTGCTCTCCTTGGAAAGGCCTGCTCGCAAGGCTGGCCCTTGGCTGGTGTCTGGGAACCTGGATTTCGGGAGTGGGGGGTTCCAGCATTCCCTAACCAATAAGAGGGGCTCCCTGTGCCCAAATGCCTGCTTCCCTTCGGGGAGTCTCGGATTTGGGTACGTGGCAGGCAGAGGGTGCCTATGCGACCAGCCCCCGGTAAAGAACCTGGGTGCTGGGTCTCTAATGAGCATCCTCGTAGACATTTCATATGTGTTGGCGCATCTGGTCGCTGGGGGAATTAAGCAATGGCCGTGAGTAGGACCATTCGCTGAGTCCCAAGAGTCCTCCTAGTCAATCACCAAATGTCGGGGTGCTCCTGGGGACTCCCACAGAGCTGGGAAGGTGAATTCCCCTCTCTGAACCTCGATTTCAGGAGGATCAAGAAAACAGGGAGCCAGACTTCCTTGCACGGTGACTGGAAGATGGGAGGAGAGGACTGTAAGCGCTTGCCCAGCACAAGACCCAGCTCCTGACACAGCGGCTCTTGCTGCTCACTCATCTATTCGTTGAGTCCCCAAAGCGGGTACTGTCCGTTCCGGACACGGGGGCTCCACCAGGGAGCAGCACGAGTCCCTGTCCGCAGGAAGCTCCCATCCTAGCAGAGGGAGGCAGACCATAAAATGAGCCGTCAGAACATGAAGGAGCAGTGGGCAAGCCGGGCAGGGGAAAAGCAGGGAGTGCTCATGGGGTTGCAGTTTGTCTTAAAAAAGGGAAGCCCCATGGTGGCGCAGTGGTTAAGAATCCGCCTGCCAAAGTGGGATCCCAACGTCGGCTCTTCCCGGACCAGGGATCGAACCTGGTTTGGGAACATCCCACATGCCACGGAGCAACTGAGCCTGTGCGCCACAACCACTGAGCCCGCGAGACACAACTACTGAGCCCACGTGCCACAACTACTGAAGCCCACGCACCTAGAGCCCATGCTCTGCAACAAGAGAAGTCACCACAGTGAGAAGCCTGTACAGCGCAACAAAGAGTAGCCCCCACTCGCCGCAACTAGAGAAAGCCCGCGCATAGCAACAAAGTCCCAACACAGCCAGAAATAATTTTTTTTTTTTAAGGGAAAAAAGAAAAAAGGGGAAGCCCTGAGTCAGGGAGGGGACAGAGAACAGCAAATGCAAAGATCCCTAAGTGTCAGCTGGAGGAATTCTTCTACTATGATAACAGGAAAGGCAGGGGCCAGATCAGGGTTTCTCAACCTGGGCACTACTGCCATTTGGGGTTGGATAATCCCTGCATTCTGGGATATGTGGCAGCACCTCTGGGCTCCACCTACTGGATTCCAGGAGCACACCCACCACTGCCAACTGGTGACAATCAAAAAGGTCGCCAGGCATTGCCAATGTTGCAGAATCGGCCAGCTGAGTACGCTGGTCTGAGGCGCTCAGGAGGCACGGGCCCCTTCCATGGGTGACAAGAGAGCCACGGGTGATCACCGAGCAGGGCAGTGACAGACCCCTGGGGCTGAGGTGGACACTCACTCAGCAGGAAGAGGTTCTGGTAGTTGTCCAGTGCTGTGTCCCAGAACAAGTCCCCCTGGTCCAGCCCCAGCTGCTCCCAGTCCTCCAAGGTGAAGTCCATGGCTACGTCCTCGAGGGTCGCAAATTCCTGGAATGCAACACACTGTCAGTGATGACTGCGGGGCTGGGGTCAGGGAGGGGCCAACGGCTTACTCAGCACCCCCAGCCCCCCATGCCCCAGGCCTTTGGCAAAAGTCGTCTTGTGAGAACCTTCAGATGTAAGACACTGGGCATCCCCGTATTTTCTAGGAAAGGACAGGAGTCTTGAAGAGGAGACGTGAGGTTCCTTCAAGGTCACAGAGGTGGGTCTGCCTGATCCTGACATCCATCTACCTTGGCTTTTGTTTTTTTCAGTGTTTGTTCAAGATTTTAAGTTCTTTTAATTAAAAAAATTTTTTTTAATTATAGTTGATTTACAATGTTATGTTAATTTCTGCTGTACAGCAAAGTGATTCAGTTATACATATACATTCTTTTTCACGTTCTTTTCCCTTATGGTTTATCACAGGATACTGAATATAGTTCCCTGTAAGGCCTTGTTGTTTATCCATTCTATATATAATAGTTTGCATCTGCTAATCCCAAACTCCCAATCCTTCCCTCCCCCACCCCCTCCCACTTGGCAACCACAAGTCTGTTCTGTGTATGTGAGCCTGTTTCTGTTTCATTTACTCATTCCACAAACACCTTGAGGAACTTCCCTGGTGGCACAGTGGATAAGACTCCGCACTCCCAGTGCAGGGGGCCCAGGTTCCATCCCTGGTCAGGGAACTAGATCCCACATGCGTGCCACAACTAAGGAGCTGCCAAGCAGCAGCTAAGGAGCCCATCTGCCACAACTCAGACCCAGCGCAAACAAATAAATATTAAAATACAAACAAACAAACAAAAAACATCTTGAGGCTTCCTGTGTGCCAAACCGGTGATGGTCCCTGGGGACCCAGAGATGAGTCCCAATCAGTACTTGTACCCGTGGAGCGCCAAGTCTGGTGGGGCTGACAGATATAGTCAGGGACACCCCATCCGGGTGGATTTGTGCTACAGCTGAGGCAGCAGGGGTGATATGGGAGACCAGAGCGGGGAGGAGCTGACGCTGCCCAGGGAAAGTGGGGGGAATGAGCTGGGTCTTGAAGGCCGTGGAAGACTCACCAGCCAGAGATGGTGGGCGGGGTATATTCTAGCAGAGGGAGGAGCCTGACCAAAGGCGGGAAGCTGGAAAGTACAGAGTAACATTTTACCACCAGGCCAAGGAGGGAGTACGGCGTGTGTGGGGACACGGAGAAGACAGTGTGGAGGGGGGCAGGACCCAGGTCACGCAGGGATGGGCTCAGAAACCTGGATTTTATCCTATAGGCAATAAGGATTCCTGGAAGGATACTGAGCAGGAGAGCGACAGTGTGAGGGCTTTCCTTTAAGAAGATCGAGCTGGGGGACTTCCCTGGTGGTGCAGTGGTTAAGAATCCACCTGCCAATGCAGGGGACATGGGTTCAAGCCCTGGTCTGGGAAGATCCCACATGCCGCGGAGCCCGCGAGCCCCAACTACTGAAGCCTGCGCACCTAGAGCCCATGCTCTGCAACAAAGAAAAGCCACCGCAATGAGAAGGCCGCGCACCGCATCGAAGAGTAGACCCCGCTCGCTCCAACTAGAGAAAGCCTGCGCACAGCAACGAAGACCCAACGCAGCCAAAAATAAATTAATTAATTAATTTTTTAAAAAAAGATCGAGTTGGGGACCATGATAAGACAGTGAGCCAGAACAAGGCAGGCCAGCTGTGCAGCCTTTGGGGATGATGGGTTAGGATAGGGAGGGACCCTTGACTCACCTCAGTCATAGCCAATGCGGGCCCAGCAGCCGAGTCCTCCATTAAGCTCCCCCTCCTGGGAGAAAGTGTCCCTTCCTCCTAGGGCTGACTCTGGCCACGCTGGAGGAGCCCCCAAAACTTCCAGAAGCAGGAGGAGGAGTCAGAACATAAGTCTCCCTGCAGGAACCACAACAATTCTATTTACTGAAACCACCCAGCCCCACGTTCCTCCTGTGCTTCAGAGCCCTCAAGGCCACTTCACAACCCTTCTTGGCACTCACAGTCAGTAAATACAGCCAGTAAATACCCACTTGGGAGAGGTGGAGATTCAGATCTATCACCTTGGCGGAACCTTCTGTCTTGCTCCCCACTGTGTGCACAGTGCCTGGCACACAGTAGGGATTTTTAAAATATTTGTTGACAGAACACATGTGTCTCTAACTGAACCCCTGGGACGATGCTTCTGATATTTCTGATTCTCATCTCTAAGACTTGAGTCCAGGTGAGCCTCCAAGACTGTTGATGTTTCTTCAACCTTTTTTTTTAAACCATGACCCACAGTAACACAGACAATATATACCATGACTACTCATTTGCATACATAACTGAACAAAAGCTTCATGAAACAATACTTCATCTTACAAAGTAGGATGGACTGGGATGTTTACCATTCTGGTTGTTTTTATTTTACTTCATTAAAAAAAATTATGGTCACTGCCCCCCGAGTTATTTTCATCACCCATAGTATGCAAAACACTGTACCAGTGGTGTGGCCACTGTGTATTTCCTAAGTAGCATATACCTGTGGGGTGTCAAAAGCATTCCATATCATGAATCAGCAACGACACAGGTCCACAATTCTTAAGTCTCTGGGGCCAGGTATGCTTTGAATTCAGAAATTTTCAGATTTTAAGAAGATAATCCAGGGGCTTCCCTGGTGGCACAGTAGTTGGGAGTCCGCTTGCCGATGCAGGGGACACGGGTTCGTGCCCTGGTCCAGGAAGATCCCACATGCCGTGGAGCGGCTGGGCCCGTAAGCCATGGCTGCTGAGCTTGCGCGTCCGGAGTCTGTGCTCCGCCACAACAGTGAGAGACCCGCGTACCGCAAAAAATAAATAAATAAATAAAGAGCTATGGGTATTCGTTTAAAAAAAAAAAAAAAGATAATCCAGGGACTTCCCTGGCTGTCCAATGGTTAAGACTTCGCCTTCCAATGCAGGGGGTGTGGGTTCGATCCCTGGTTGGGGAGCTAAGATCCCACATGCCTCATGGCCAAAAAACCAAAACATAAAACGGAAGGAATATGGTAACAAATTCAATAAAAACTTTAAAAAATGGTCCACATCCAAAAAAAAAAACTCTTAAAAAAAAAGGTGATCCACCATATATATGGTGTATTTCATTAGAATCCCAATGCAGCGGGGTGGGGGGAGGGCGCTGGCAGGAGCATTTCATAATTGAATACTTTGATATTTCTAGAACAGAGGTATCAATATTCACTCTAGGTAGGATAAGTAAAAGTAATAAATCACAGCAGTTCTAATCAGTTGCGGGCACCAAATCCATGGAAAATAATGTTTGGTTTTCAGAGCTTTCTAGATTTTGTGACTGCAGATAAGGGAATGTGGTAGACCTATAATAAGTGCTAACATTTTACCCAACGAGGATTTCCCTCACAACAGAGGTTAAGCCGTGACTTCTTAGTATAATTTGATCCACAGATTTTTAAAATTTTATTTTATTGAAGTAAAGTTGATTTACAACATTGTGTTAGTTTCTGGTATACAGCAAAGTGATTCCGTTATTTATATATATGTGTACATACAGTATATGTGTGTATATATATATATTCTTTTTCATATTCTTTTCTATTATGGTTTACTACAGGATATTGAATGTAGTTCCCTGTGCTACATAGTAGGACCTTGTTGTTTATTCAGTCTATATATAATAGTTTGCATCTGCTAATCCCAAGCTCCCAATCTGTCCCTCCCCCAGTCCCCCTCCCCCTTGGCAACCAGAAGTCTGTTCCCTATGTCCAATCCACAGATGTTTTTTGTTTTGGGGTGTTTTTTTTTTTTGCGGTACGCGGGCCTCTCACTGTTGTGGCCTCTCCCGTTTTGGAGCACAGGCTCCGGATGCGCAGGTTCAGCGCCCATGGCTCACGGGCCCAGCCGCCCCGCGGCATGTGGGATCTTCCCGGACCAGGGCACGAACCCGTGTCCCCTGCATCGGCAGGCGGACTCTCAACCACTGCGCCACCAGGGAAGCCCCACAGGTGTTTTATCTGGCCTGAGTTGGCACTGAGTGTTTCGACAGAAAATTCTTTTAAATAATCCCAAACTTAAAAGCTGGGAGATTTCACCTAAAAACTTGATTTCCAGCTTCTGAAAAATCCTAGGATTTGGCCACATGGGGTCTGCATTCCCATGAAGCTAGTTTGTTGGAGGCCGTTTAGAGCTACCCCCGCACCCCGCTTTAGATGGGGTGAGCCCTCCCAGATGCCCCACAGCCCTCACCCAGACCTCTGCTCTCCTTTTCCTTATCTGCCTGACGCTCATAGACATCTGAGTTTGAGAACTCTACGTACAGTTTCCAGATCCCGTTCTGTCCACATCTCATACACTCTCAGCCCTGGGAGGGAAGAAACTGGAGCCCTGATGCGAAGCTCAAGGTCACCCAGCCTGTCATAATAACTTGAGACAAATAGGACTGGAAAACCTTAGGCCCTGGAGTCAGGGAATCTTGCCTCTTCCTGGTGTGGGACCATGGCCAGATCATTCACCCTTTCTGTGCCTGTTTCTTCATATACAAAATGGGGCAGATACAACTCATCCACAATCTCTTGTCTACAATCCTGAAAACGTAAGGCTCTGAAAACCAGAACTTTATTCAAAAATTGGCAGCCAATCTGAACCCGAATTGCCACAGGCTATGTATATTCTTTATTCCCCTTTAGTGTGGGTATTCATGCCTTTTCCGGCAAAAATACTCGATTTCCAAGAATTGCCCCAGATCTCGCTTGGGGGTGTTGCCTAGTTATGAAACATGCACCCTACTAACTCTCTAAATTCTGAAAAATTCTGATTCCCGAGATGATCCTGGTGGCTGAGGAGCTGACAAGAGAAAATGCGAGGACAGAGCGGCGCCTGGCACACAGATAGCGCCCAAATAAATGGTAAATATCTTGACTTTCTAAGGAACTGCCATTCATTCATCCCTCAAGATCCGACTCAGCTCTGCCAAAGACTTCAGGCAACTCACCCCCCTCCTTCAGCCTCAGTTTCCTCACCCAAGAATAAAATAAAATAGAATCGATCCTCTCTGGGCTGCCGGTGAGAGTTGGAAACCACTTCAGCAAGATCCTGGCTTGTAACTCTGAACAAGGGCTCAAGACTCCACCTAGATACCCACAGCCCAAGGCGACTCGCCCAGTGCCGAAGTCTCCCCAAAAGCATTCCGTCACCTCTCGTCTTCAGCGATCCCAGCCCCGGCGTCTCCTCACCTCGAGACTGCGGTCAGCCAGGTTAAAAGACTCGACCCCAAACGGGTGGGAGCCGAGACCCAACTGCTCGGACACGCGCCTCCCCACAGCCACTTCCGTTACCGGGAGAATCTCTTCAGAGCTACTCCCCACCCAGGATCCTCCGCGCCAGCCCCAGGACCCCGTTTCCCAGAGAGCTATGCGAACGCCTTTTCTTGTCTTCCCATCTCCACCCTTCGTCCTTAGAGGCCCCGCTGAGCACACTGGGAAATAGAGTAGAAAGAGACTCGGCATCAGGTGGCATCTGGGTATTGTAGTCCAGCTTTTGAAGGACAACCTAGTCAGTCTTCGTAGTTCATCCCTCCTTACGATTGGCTCCACGTTGGCATATGCGCAATAGAACCAGGAAGCGTTCCACAGAATGTGGAATGGGGTTGGGCGATGAGGGAAAATCCCTCCCCCAGCCCTGAGTCAGAGGGCTGGTCTGCCGCGAAGGTGCCTGGGAAATGGAGTTCCCAGGAAGGCACAGCTCGCGGGCAAGCCGGAGGTCTGCGTAGGCTGCGCGGCCGCAGTCCTTCCGCGACTGAGAGGGTGCGCGCGCAGCGCCTTCCGCCCAAGCGGAAGTTTTCGCGGGGCAACTGAGAAGGTGAGTCGCAGTTTCCCTGGCGGGTCCGAGGGTCTGGCTGCAAATATATGTCTCCGCGCTCCGCTCACCAAATCTAGAGGTGAGGGGAAGGAGAAGCGGAGCAGGGGGAGGTCTCCTGATACCCTAGCCAGAGTTCGGTCGTGGTGCCTGTGACGTGAGCGCGACTCTTTGTGGGAGGCGGAGCCCCTGGGAGCGGGCGTCGGGGGTCGGGATGAAAGAAGCTTCTGGTCTCCGAAATAACCTGCCGGCTCCAAGTGTCCCCAGCTTCTTCGGGTTCTTGGTGATAGGCGCGGCTACGACGGAGACGGGCGGAACTAATGGGGAATTCGACAGACGCCCCGCCGTGGTACTACGTCATCCCTGGTTTCCGCGGAGGACGGGGCCGAGGCGTATCCCGTCACCTAGGTGATTAGCTCTCCTGCCCTAAGTTAGAGTCTAATCTTTAGCTCTTCCAGGAGGGGCACAGTATTTAACACATAGCAGATGTTCAGTAAATGTTTGTTGAGTAAGTAAAGAAAATGGGTGAATGAATGATAAAGACTGGCCTGAGTGTTGGAGCCTTGGCTCTGAGTCCTGAGCTAGCCATATGACCTTGGACCGGTGACTTCAACACTGAAACTCCCTTGTTTCTTCCGTACATATTTATTGAGAGTTTAGTATAGCTGTACTTCCACGTGACGTATTAAACAGTTGCTTGCTTATTTATTAAACTTGTCTTCCCCCACTAGAATGAGCTTTGTCGGGTCAGGAGCCTTGTTTGTTTCCTTTGCTGCTGTATCCCCAGTAGTAGGCACATACTAGGAGTTCAGTGAATAATTTTTGTTTTTTGGTTTTTTTTTTTTGCGCTACGCGGGCCCTCTCACTGTTGTGGCCTCTCCCGTTGCGGAGCACAGGCTCTGGACGCACAGGCTCAGCGGCCATGGCTCACGGGCCCAGCCACTCCGCGGCATGTGGGACCCTGCATCGGCAGGCGGACTCTCAACCACTGCGCCACCAGGGAAGCCCAGTGAATAATTATTGAGCGAATGAGTGAATGAACAAATTTAGCACATGTTGGCTGCATAGCCAATGCTCAATAAACATTAACCATTATCTTTTTTAAAAATAAATATTTATTTGCCTGCGTTGGGTCTTCGTTGCTGCGCGCAGGCTTTCTCTGTGGCGAGCAGGGGCTACTCTTCTTTGAGGTGCGCGGGCTTCTCATTGGGTGGCTTCTTTTGTTGCGGATCAGAGGCTCTAGGCGCGCGGGCTTCAGTAGTTGTGGCACGTGGGCTCAGTAGTTGTGGTTTGTGGGCTCTAGAGCGCAGTCTCAGTAGTTGCAGCGCATGGGCTTAGTTGCTCCGTGGCATGTGGGATCTTCCCGGACCAGGGCTCGAACCCATGTCCCCTGCATTGGCAGGCGGATTCTTAACCACTGCGCCAGCAGGGAAGTCCCAACCGTTATCTTTTACTTATGTGCAGCAAACCTGAGTCAGCCTCTCCACCTCTTTTCACTTACAGGACACAGTTAAGATGGAGTTTCCAACCCAGTGAGTCTGAGGGCCAGACCGTGACCCCATAAAGGTACCATCCCCTGGGACGTATGCCCTTTAAGTCCTATTCCCCACCAACAGCCTGCTCGTGCTGCATCTCCTGTGTGTTACTGCTCGCAGACTTCACTCCCAGGAGAAAGGTTATCAGCGGCGTGGCAGTGGTCCAGGCGCTTACCCATTCCTAAAAGCCGTCTTTATCCGATGGCACTTGGCACCTGGGGAAATTCCACTGAAACCGCCTCAAATTTTCAAACTTTTATTTACATAAGTAACCTAGCACAGTCTTGAGTGTATTAGTCAGACTAGGCTAGACCATGCTGCAGTAACAATTGACCCCCAAATCTTAGTAGCTTAACCCAGACACCAGTTTCTCACTAATACAAAGTCTGGAGCAACTCTCCAGGGTAGCTGTCCTCTAGACAGTTTTGATCTTGTGGCTCCAACAACACACGAGGGTTTCTGGTTTGTCATGGCCTGAAGGGAGAAGTGATGGTGACTCTTCTAGCTTAAAAAAATGCTCACCAGTATTTATATCTTCGAAAAGCTAGAGATGTCCATTTAAATGTTATTACCAGGAAAGCAAATGATTAAGTCACACGACCAATCAGGATTACAACCTTCTTAGAGGCTAAAGAACACTTGACGGCAGTTTTGAAATCATATGTCTTACACAACTTGTGTAAAATAACAGAAAGGCAGTTTTATGCCACAGCATGGTTTGTACTCTTCTGCAGGCCAAGGGGAAGAGGAACCCTTTTCTCCTCTGGTTGAGATTTCTTTCATGGGCTGTTTGGACGGCCTGTGTGTTTCAAGGGCAAGCACTGGAATTCCATGAGTTAGCACCAAGAGGAAATGGAGAGACCTGAGAGGCTCAGAACTTAGGATATGGAAAGAGAAAAGGGAAGAATAGAAACGTGGGATACAGGGCATGATAGGGTAATAACAACCACTAACATAAAAGGCTTTCTGTGGGCCGGGCCCCTGTTCTTAGCAATTGATAGAAATGTATTGCAACATGCCCAGCAAGGAGCACATCTGGAATTCAAATCCAGGCAGCCTGGGACCAGAGCCTGCGATTTTAAGGACTCTACTGTTTGCATTCTCAACAGAAACCAGTCTTTACAGTGAATAAAGGAAAAGGTTTTAATTAGACTGAGCCAGACACAGAAAGATAAATATGGCATGATCTGACATATATGTGGAATCTAAAAAAAAATTGTCAAACTCATAGTAACAGTGAGTGGAACGGTACTTACCAGAGGCTGTGGGGGAAAAGAGATATTGATCAAAGGGTATAAACTTCCCATTATAAGATGAATAAATTCTGGAGACCTAATGTATAGCATGGCAGCTATAGTAAATAGTAACTAATTGTATACTTGAAATTTGCTGAGAGAGTAGATCTCAAGTGTCCTTACCCGCCCCCCCCAACACACACACACAAATTGGAACTATAAGAGGTGATGGATATGTTAATTAGTTTGATTGTGGTGATCGTTTCATAATGTATACTGTTAACCAGACTTTCAGAAACAGAGACTGACTGAAATAAAGAGGGATTTATTTGGGGTTTGTTAGGACTGCAGCCCAGGAGACCCAGATTCAAGAAGTACTTGAGGGCATCCTAATAAAGAAATACATATATACGTATTACAATTAAAAAAAAAAAAAGAAGCAGCAACTTGAATTGTGTTCCACTGGACTACAAATGAAGGAAGCTTCTAAAGGCAAAAACTGCAAAGCCACAATTAGTTACATTAGTTGTTTATCAAGAATTATAATTAGATGATACAGCCACTATGGAGAACAGCATGGAGGTTCCTTAAAAGACTAAAAACAACTACCATATGACCCAGCAATCCCACTACTGGGCAAACCTGAGAAAACCATAATTCAAAAAGAGTCATGTACCACAATGTTCATTGCAGCACTATTTACAATAGCCAGAAATGAAATGGAAGCAACCTAAATGCCCATCGACAGGTGAATGGATAAAGAAGATGTGGCACATATATGCAATGGAATATTACTCAGCCATAAAAAGAAACAAAACTGAGTTATTTGTAGTGAGGTGGATGGACCTAGAGTCTGTCATACAGAGTGAAGTAAGTCAGAAAGAGAAAAACAAATACCGTCTGCTAACGCATATATATGGAATCTAAAAAAAAAAAAATGGTTCTGAAGGGGCAGGACAGGAATAAAGATGCAGACGTAGAGAATGAAATTGAGGACACGGGGAGTGGGAAGGGTAAGCTGGGATGAAGAGAGTGGCATGGACATTTATACACTACCAAATCTAAAATAGATAGGTAGTGGGAAGCAGCCACATAGCACAGGGATACCAGCTTTGTGATCACCTAGAGAGGTGGGATAGGGAGGGTGAGAGGGAGACGCAAGAGGGAGGAGATACGGGGATATATGTATATGTATAGCTGATTCACTTTGTTATAAAGCAGAAACTAACACACCATTTTAAAGCAATTATACCCCAATAAAGATGTTAAAAAAAAAAATCAAGCTGGCAAGAAGTAGGGTGTTTGTTAAGCAAGGATTGGTTGGGGTCAGAATGGTTGCATCTATACAAGGGGGAACAGCCCTGAGACACAAGGTTCCAGGAAGCAGATGTTTTAAAAATGGCTGGTGTCCTTGGGTTAGGTATAGTTCACAGAAAGTTCAAGTTCTCAGTGTTGCAGGAAAGTCCTGAGACCAGATCCTCAGTGGCTGCCCAGTTCCATTTTTGTATGTCTGAACTATGATCACTCCATTATAATTTTAATGTGTCATATATATATATGGCAAATTAGAATTATTTATATATATATACATACACACATATATAAACAAGTTGTACACTTTAAATATAGACAGTTGTTATTTGTCAAAGATAAATAAGTGAAAGTAAAAAGAAAAGAACTTCATCTTGCAAGGCAAAACGAAGTCACGAGCACAAGTTTATTTTGATTTCTATTTTGATATCCCAGCTTATAACTGGGACTGTACACTGAATCTTAGAATAAAAAACAAATAAAATAATTTTGCTTTTTTCTTTTGCTATTTAAAGTATATTCATTGGAAATGCCTATTGCACTGTCATCCCTGTTGAGTTTCTCTGCTTCATTTATGAACTAGTTTCATCCTGCTCTTATGGGCTAAGTTGTATCCCGCAAAAATTCATATTTTTAGGAAACTCTAACCCTGAGTATCTCAGAATGCATCTGTATTTGGAGATAGGGCCTTTAAAGAGGTAATTAAAGCGAGGTCTTTAGGGTGGGCCTGCTGTGGTCTGAACATTTGTGTCCCCCCACAAAATTCATATGTTGAAATGAAATGCTCAATGTGACGGTATTAGGAGGTGGGGCCTTTGGGATGTGGGTAGGTCGTAAGGGTGGAGCTCTCATGAATGGGATTAGTGCCCTTATAAAAGAGACCCAGAGAGCTCCCCAGCCCCTTCCTCCATGTGAGGACACAGGGTGAAGTTGTCAGTCTGTAGCCCAGAAGAGGGCCTTTACCATAACCCAGCCACGGTGGCACCTTGATCTTGGACATCCCGGTCTCCAGAACTGTGAGAAATAAATTTCTGTTGATTGTAAGCCACCCAGTAGTCTGTGATATTTTATTATAGCCACTCAAACAGACTACGATAGGCCCTAATCCAATAAGAAGAGGGGATTAGAACACAGATAGAGGGACAACCGTGTGAGGACACAGTGAGAAGGCAGCCATCTGCAAGTCAAGGACAGAGGCCTCAGAAGAAGCCAAACTTGCTGATACCTCGATCCCGGACTTCTAGCCTCCAAAATTGTGAGAAAATAAATTCCTGTTGTTGAAGCCACCTAGTCCATGGTATTGAGTTGTGGCTGCCCAAGCAAATGAATACACCTGCTGTATCCTCATTTGTTGTAGGCTCTATGTGTGATTTTGCCTTTGATTTTTTAAAGTATTAGGAAGTATTGCAGAAATACACAAGGCTTAGAGGATAACGTAGTGAACACCCGTTACCCCTCTAAGTTAGTCAGGATAGGGTAGGATGTGCTGCAGTAACAAGTAAACCCTGAAATCTTAGTGGCTTAATACAATGTAAGTTTATTTGCCCATCATGAGATTGCGACATGGACCAGGCAGCCCTGCTTCATCTTGTACCTATGCCATCTGGAGTATGGACCATCTGGGCCATCCCTGCAGAGGATGGGTGGACAGAGGAGGTACTTGGGCTCTTAACTGCCTCAGCCGGGAAGTGACTTCCATTCACACCCCATTGGCCAGAAGTAGCCAAAACTAGTGGCCCCAATCTCACTGCAGAGGATCCTGGGAAGTGAAGGGGAGGATGTGGATATCTGGTGAGCACTAATGGTCTCTACCTTCCCCATAACATGATTCAAGAAATGAGCATCACAATTACAGCTGAAGACCCTCAATGCTTCCGTGATTGGAGCAGTTCTGCAGAACTTTTATTGACCTCAAGCCATTCTCATATCTTTTGTGAGCGCTGCAGTTTCACTCTGCATTTGTTCTGCTTTGTACCTGCCCTGGGCCATTAGGGAGAGACAGGTGGCTAGAGGCTGGACACGGGGCGAGAACTCACTTTCCTGCCCCCCCTTGGCCACACCATGCGGCACGCAGGATCTTAGTTCCCTGACCAGGGATCAGACCCGTGCCCCCTGCAGTGGAAGTGCAGAGTCTTAACCTCTGGACTGCCAGGAAGTCCCTGAGAACTCATTTTACAAGTGGCCACTTTCTGGGAATTCCCTGGCGGTCCAGTGGTTAGGATGCTGCACTTCCACTGCAGGGGGGCACAGGTTCGATCCCTGGCCAGGGAACTAAGATCGCACATGCCGTGCAGTGCAGCCAAAAAAGAAAAAAAAAAGAAGTGGCCACTTTCTGAGAGAGGGTATTCCAGGTATGATAACTTTTCTTCTTTCTGTAATCTCATCATCATGGGGAACTCAGGTGACTACTCGTCGGCAGTGGATTAAGTTTTCTTCCAGCTTCCTGTCCCCCGACCCCACTTCTGTTTTCTAGCATGATCTCCTGTCCAGACTGTGGCAAAGATGTTGAAGCAACTTTCAAATTCTGCCCCTACTGCGGAAAAGCTCTGCCTACAGAGGAGCACGAGGGGTCCCAGACCTTTGTCAAGCCGTCTATGTCATCCTCCCAAGGTAAGAACCGGGGCTTTATGCTTCTCCCTTTAGGAGGGGTGATGTGTGTGCGTGCGTGTGTGCATTTGGGAAGGAAGGACAGGCACCTTTGCAGTCTGCCTGACCCTGCATGGATACCGGAGAAGCCCAGAGCTCAGGCTCTCCCTATACAGAGTTTCTTGGCGTTTTATCGGGCTCGTGGCTCTGAAGTTGACAACTCATGCATTTCTGTCTCCAGCTTGGACTCTTCCCCTGAAATCTACATTCATATATATCAGACTCCCTGCTTGACATCTATTGGATGTCCCATAAGTGTCTCCGCATGCCCAGAACTAAGCTCCTGATATGACTGCCACCCCCCACCTGCCCCTTCCATAGACTATCCCATCGAGGTAACAGCAGTTCAGCTTATTCAGCTTCTCAGACCATGGAGTCATCCTCAAGTCCTCTTTCTCTCCCACCCCATGACTGCAGCCCTCCAGCAGATCTCATCATCTCTCCCTTTAAAAGTCAATGCCAAGGACTTCCCTGATGGCACAATGGTTAAGAATCCACCTGCCAATGCAGGGGACACAGGTTCGATCCCTGGTCCGGGAAGATCCCACATGCCACGGAGCAACTAAGCCCGTGTGCCACAACTACTGAGCCTGCGCTCTAGAGCCCACAAGCCACAACTCCTGAGACCATGTGCCACAACTGCTGAAGGCTTTGCGCCTAGAGCCCCGTGCTCTGCAACAAGAGAAGCCAGTGCAATGAGAAGCCCGTGCACCACAATGAAGAGTAGCCCCCACTCGCCTCAACTAGAGAAAGCCTGTGAGCAGCAACGAAGACCCAATGCAGCCAAAAATAAATAAGTAAATTTATTTTTTAAAAAACTCAATGCTGAATTGGACCACTTCCTGCCACCACCCTGATCCATCTCACCCTCACCTCACCAATATTGTAGAAGCTTTCTTCCCCTGGTCTCCCTGCTTCTTCTCTGTTCCCTGCAGCTCTCTTCAAGTGGCAGCCTGATGGACCCTGTTAAAACAAAGTCAGACCCTGTCATTCCCCTGCTCACTACCTTCCCAGGTTAAGCCTGACATGATCAGGTCCCTGTTGTCTCTCAGAGCTAATCTCCTAACCCTGGACCTCTAAGCTGTTGCACTTGCTGTTCTCTCTCTCTGGGTGGTTCTTCCCTCATCTGGTGCATGACCCCCTCTCTCACTTTCTTCAGGTCTTTATGCAATTGTTGCCTGCTCAGAGAGGCCTTCCCTGAGACCTCTAATTAAATTGCATCCTCCTACATGTGACAGCCCCTGTCCCCTGCCCTTGCTTTATCTTGCCTTTCAGTACTTGTAAGTATCAACTGGATTAAATATATTATTTTACTCATTTATATTGCTCCTCATCTTGAAGCTCTGTAAGGATAGGAGTTTATTGTGGTTTGTAAGCTCTGTTGTTTGCACAGCATCCAGGACTGTGCCTGATACAGAGTTGGGTGCTGAGAAATCTTATTGATTGGTTGACTGAATGAATGAAATATCAGCAGTAGGTCCCAGCCAATGGAAAGCCCAAGCACAGATCCTACATTGGTAAATCGAAGTGGATTTGCTTATCTGAAGGCCACAGAAGGAAGTTGGCATACGTGGCAGAAAGTTCAGCAACGTTCGTTTTATCATTTAGGAGTGTGTTTGGCTGCAAGTAACAGAAAACACTACTTCAAGAGTTTAAACAAATGAGGTTTGTTTTTCTTTCTAACAAAAAGTCTGGAGGGGACAGTCCAGTGTACGGATGGTGTCCCCATGATGCCGTAAGGGACCCAGGCTCCTCCTGTCTTTCTCCTCATCCTTAGTGTATGGTTTTGGTTCCCATTCTCATTTTATATTGGAGTAGAGTTGATTTACAATGTTGTGTTAGTTTCAGGTGTACAGCAAAGTAATTCAGTTATACATATATATATCCATTCTTTTTCAGATTCTTTTCCCATATAGGTTATTACAGAATATTGAGTAGCATTCCCTGTGCTGTACAGTAGGTCCTTGTTAATTATCTATTTTATATATAGTGATGTGTATGTTAATCCCAAACTCCTAATTTATCCCTCCCCGACACATTTCCCCTTTGGTAACCGTAAGTTTGTTTTTGAAGACTGTGAGTCTGTTTCTGTTTTGTAAATAAGTTCATTTGTATCATGTTTTTATATAAATTTATTTATTTATTTTTGGCTGTGTTGGGTCTTCGTTGCTGCACACGGGCTTTCTCTAGTTGCGGTGAGTGGGGGCTACTCTTCCTGTGGTGTGCGGGCTTGTCATTGGCTTGTCTTGTGGAGCTCGGGCTCTAGGCGTGCAGGCTTCGGTAGTTGTGGCACACGGCTCAGTAGTTGTGGCTCGCGGGCTCTAGAGCGTAGGCTCAGTAGTTGTGGCACACGGGCTTAGTTGCTCCGTGGCATGTGGGATCTTCCCGGACCAGGGCTTGAACCCGTGTCCCCTGCATTGGCAGGTGGATTCTTAACCACTGCACCACCAGGGAAGTCCTGTATCATTTTTTTTTAGATTCCACATGTGTGATATCATATGATATTTGTTTTTCTCTGTCTGACTTACTTCATTTAGTATGATAATCTCTAGGTCCATCCATCAGAGCCTGAGTCCTTAACCCCAGCCTTCACTAATGCCAGCCTTGGGCCTCACTCATTGTTCATTCACCCAGTCATCAGGCAACAAACATACTTGGACTGCCTATTGTGTACTTAGGTGCTGTGTTTGTGCCCAGGGATGTAGTAACAGGTGAGATGGACCTGGTTTCTGCTCTCTCAGAGATTTTGGTGGCTGGTAAGGCAAACAGACATTGAATAAACAATTATTAGTTGAGTGCATGATAACAGAAGGGCAATGGATGGACCACAGAACACACATAAGGGAGATGTGTTTCTGGGAGGGTCAGGGAAGGCCTCCCTAGGTGGGTAATGTTTGAGCCGAGATCTAGGGATGATAAGAGTTAGCCAAGTGAAGACTGGGGGCAAGGTGAGGGGGTCGGAACAGGAATTCAGGCACCGAGGCATGGTATGGGGAAGAGCCATACATGTTGGAGAAGTAAAGAAGGACAGCTGTACTGGGGGCAGACACGTGGGGCCTTGTAGACCATGGGTAAGGAGTTTAGTAATCACTGATGTGGTGAGGAGCCATGGAAGAACTTCCGCCAAATGGGAAACACAGTATGATTTGCATTTTGAAGAGACCTCTGAATGCTACGTGTGGAAAGTAGATTGGAGGCATGGAAACCAGTTAGGAGGCCATTCCAGGAGTCCAGAGACCAAGTATGCTGGCTGAGGTAATGTCAACTGAAAGAAGACTTCTGGTTTTAGTAGTACGGCAGACTAGATGATAAGGAAAAGTCCCTTATGGCTCAGCACACCACAAAATGCTGGATAAAATATAAAGAATATCTTTATATTCATAGGGCTGAATGGTAGGAAAGTAAGGTAATTACATGGAAGTGAGCGATAAGATAACACAGGGACTTCCCTGGTGGTCTAGTGGTTAACAATCTGTCTTGCAGTGCAGGGGACGCTGGTTCGATCCCTGGTCAGGGAACTAAGATCCCACATGCCACGGGGCAACTAAGCCCACGCACCCCAACGATAGAGCCCATGTGCTCTGGAGCCCGCACGCACGACTAGAGAGCCCGCTTGCTCTGGAGCCCATGCGTCACAACTAGGGAGAAGCCCACGCACTGCAACAAAAGATCCTGCTTGCCACAACTAAGACCCAATGCAGGCAATAAATAGATAGGGAGGGAGGGAGGGAGGGAGGGAGGGAGAGAGAGACAGAGACAGAGAAAGGAAAGAAAGAAGGAAGGAAAGAAAGAAAGAAAAGGAAGAAAGGAAGGAAGAAAGAAAAGGAAGAAAGAATGAAAAGAAAGAAAAGAAGGAAGGAAGGAAGAAAGAAAAGAAAAAAGAAAAGAAAGAAAACACAGACTCACAGGGCTGAGCAAATGCTATAGGGGGTATTGGTTCTGGGCTGTGTGCTGGTCATTATGGGGTACAGGAGACAAAGCATAGGGCCCGAGCAGCACAGGGGTGAGATTGGAAACCTCCTCTAAAATCTGGGACTTTTCAGTGGTAAAAAAAATTGCTCCACAGAGAAAATATGTGGAGACATTTGTCTGTCTCAGCCTTGATTGTGAGTGAAAAATGTCCTCTCTGAGAACTCCTAACCAAGAACTCACATCCTTAACCAGTTTGGGGCCAGAATTCATACTGATCTGTGTGGCCCCCAAAAAATACAAGCAGAAAAGTTAGTATAAAGTGATGAGTGGTGGGTGCCCTCCGCCCCAGCAGAGGCAAATCTTTTCTTGTGGAACATCTTTTAAAGACAGACCTTAGACTTCCAACAGGCACATCAGCTCCCAACCAATTAACAAAGATACCAGGAAACAAGCCACTGCCAGGAGAAACACAAACTATAGAATCAGACCTGCAATGACCAGAGACCTTGGCATTAACAGACGAGAATATGTACAAAGCACATTTATTATGTTTACAGAAATAAAAGAAGTAGTTGAAGGTACAGTGAAGGAACGAAAGCTAGTTAGGATTGATTAGGCAGATTTTAAAAGAACCAAATAAAATCTCTGATAATAAAAATAAATATCATCATGGCAATCAGAAACTCATTGGATGGTTTAAACTCCAGACTAGACACTCTGAAGGAGAACAGTGAACTGGAAGACAGATCTGAAGAAATTACCTAAAGGAGACCACACTGTGATAAAGTGCTTGAGGATATAAAAGAGAGGCTAAGCCTCTCTTAGGAAAGAATAACTAAAACAAAGGAAAGTTTGTTCAGATTATTTAGGTGATAGTAGTAAAACTTGGCTGTGAGGGTCAAAGGGAAGAGAGTGTTGAATATGACCTCAGGTTTCATGGTTCCTGGAAAGGACTTCTGTAACTCCAGTCTGCATTCGGTCTTCCTTTCTCTAGGCTCAAAGAAAAGGAGGAACACCAGTTCTGAAATATCTCCCAAGAAAGTGAAATGGCCCAGCTGCGCTTCCTCTCCCCCATCATCCCTTCTCTCAGAAGGTGAGAGTTCTGAATCTGAAGATACCTTCAGTACCTGTGAGAAACCCAAACATGAGAGTTATGCTCAATATGGGGAAAAGGAGGGTCATCTGACAATGTTTGAGGCATCATGCCTCTGCTCAGGCATCACATACGCCTGCTTGGACCCTCCTCCCAGGATCCTCCCCCACCTTCCAGCCCACAGGCTCCCCCTCCAGTCCATCCCTACATGGCCAGAGGTGACCTCACCCGTCCCTGCTCACAGCCCCCTACCGTCCCCATCGCCCCACTGTCTGTGCTCTTCAACCTGACCTCTGAGACGATGGTCTGGTTCCTCCTTTAGCTCTCACCACAACCCTGTACACAGAAAACTCACTTTTGGAAATACTTCTTAGGGTTTTCAGCTTCTGGTCTTGGCTAAGTCTGTTCCTTCAGCTCTAGGGCCTTTCCTCTTTCCAGCACTCAGGGTCAGATCTCTAGGAAGCCTTTCCTGAATGCCATAGGCTGGATCAAGTCCATCTCATCTCCCTCCATAGCCTCTCTTTGTCCTCTTTGTCTGGGCTCCCACAGTGCCAGTGATGTCCTCATTTGAGTTCATGTCTCCTCCAGGCTCCATGTCCCTTTCTGCCTCGCTTGCTGGACTGAGAGTCCCTCGTGGACAGGGACCGGGTGGACTCATTTGTGTATTCCCTGTGCCAGCCAGTGAGCAGGGAAGGGTGAGGACCATATGCCCGTCTCCTTCCCACTGGGTCTTCGGATCTCAAGTCACAGCCCTTCGGTGTCTCCTCTTTCTCCCTTGTTATCTCTGGGCCCCACGGCCTCATCCCATCTGTGCCTTGGGTGGATGGCGGCTGGGAGGAGTGAAGCAGGGAATATCTTTTCCTGTGTCCCTATCTCACCACACCGCCCGCATTGTCTTGCCAGTCTAGGAGCCCCTCAAAGGCACGGCCTCAGTCTAACAAATGTCTGGTCCCTCTTCATGCTCAGCACAAAACCAGGTCCTGTTTTAGGATGTTTTGGGTTGAATGTCTGGAATGGTTTTTTTTTCCTCCCTGGCAAACTTCTACTCGTCCAATAGGACCCAACTCAAATGTCCCCTCCTCCATGAAGCCTCCCCTGACTTTTGCAGGCACTGTCAGTCTCTTTCTCATATTCCTCTGTACTGCCCTGTCTCAGACTCAGTTCTGACCAGCTGTGTCCAGGTCAGTCTCCCCCACCAAATTAGAGGCTCCCAAGGGAAGGGTCCAGATCCAACTCACGTCCGGGTCCCCAGCTTCAGCACACAGGATCCGTGGAAGGTCTGAGGAAGCTTTTGTTGAATGGACAAATGAATAAATGAACAGTATTATGAGCGCCATCTGATTACCCACCCAACTTTTCTCTCCTGGATGCCGCCTTTTCTTTATTCTCACCATCCTCCTGCAGGGTGCTGGAGCAGATCCCCAACCTCCCGGAGCAGCCCTCAGACAACCAGGCAGAGCCCTCAGGCACTGAAGCGGAGCCGGGTGACCACCTCGCTCAAGGCTTTGCCAGAGAGGACGGTGCTGATAGACAAGAGTGGGCGGCACTGGAAGCTGAGCTGCCTCCAGAGCAGGGATGGCCAGGGCATTCTCTATGAAGGTACACTCTGTCCACAGGTGGGCAGGTGCTGGGCTGGGCTGGGCTGGGTCGGGCCATCTTGGAGCCAAGGCAAAGGGGAGGGAACCACTTTCTGAGAATGGAGATGGAGCCGTATCCCAGCTGCAGACCTGCCTCGAGGCAGCTTTCTCTTAGAGCTGGGACTGCAAACCTATGCACCTACAGCAGCTGGGAAGGTAGAGTAAATGAGTGCAGGAGGCTGGGAGTCAGGCGATTGGGAGTGGTGGGGACTGTGGCCAACCAAAGCTCATGTGCCCTGGATAAAGAGGACACTGTTCTCCACCGCCACCTACTGTTGTCACGTGGGAGTGCAGGCCCAATGTGGCCGGAAGATAAGGACAGCGATCACTGTCTGTCCTGCAGAGATAGGATGGACCCTCCCTCCAAATTTGGTTTGAATGTTGAGACCGATGAGGATATGAAAGGTTTACTGCTTGTGTAATTGAGATCTCTGGTGGGGGTAGAAGCTCTGTGAGAACAAGGAAGAGCACCTAGCCCCGGTTTTTACTGTGGTTAAGGGGCAGGGCTGGGGTGAGGGTTCTCCCCGGGCCAGGGCCTCATGTGGTTTGAATCTCTGCCATCACCAAAAGAGGGAGCTCCAGGCTTTCTTATCAGTGGGACAGGAAGAAGCAGGGCTGGGCTTTAAAGTTAAACAAAACAACAGTTAAACAAAAAATGCAGCAAGACAACTTGTTACAATGAAGGAAAAGATAACTGCACTGGAAATGTTAGTATTAATCAACCTAGCATTAACTGAGTGCTTACTCCAGGCCAGGCCTTGTTCTAAGCACTTTATGTGGTTTTATGAGGTTTTTTGCATTTTTAAAAATTGAGATAAAATTCATATAAGATTCACCATTTTAAAGTCTACAGTTCAGTGGGTTTTAGTAGATTCACGATGGTGCGCATCCGTCACCACCATCTAGTTCCAGAGTATTTCTGTCACCCCAAGAGGAAACCCTGTACCTTTACCAGTTACTCTCCTCCTCCCGCCCCCAGCCCCTGGCAACCACTAATCTACTTTATGTCTCTGGATTTGCCTATTCTGGACATTTCAGGTAAATGGAGCGATACTCTCTGTGGCCTTTTTTGTCTGGCTTCTTCCCCTCAGCACGATGCTTTCAAGGTCCAACCATGTTGTCGCCTTTGTCAGAACTTCCTTCTGTTTTATGGCCGAATAAGATTGCAGGGTGTGTATATATCACATCTGGTTGATCCATTTATCAGTTGGTGGATGTTTGGACTGTGTCCACTTCGGGCCATGATGAATAATGCTGCTGTGATCGTGCGTGTACAGGTTTTCACGTGGACATATGTTTGCTTTATACTTCTTAACCCGCGTTTAATTCTCACGACAGCCTCATGACGTCAGCAAGGTCATTATCCCCATTTTCTAGATAAGGAAAATGAAGCCCAGGGGTGTTAATGACTAGACAGAGATCTGGCTCCAGAGAGCTTCCAAGCTTGCAGGAAAAGCCAGAGATCGGGATTTTGAGAGGAAATCTCTGATTTGGAAGCACCGGCCGGCCAGACACGGGTGCCGGCAATTTCGAGCCTCAGGTTGGCCATCCTGCCTTAGAGCCTGGGCAGGAGGGCAGGGCAGCCACATTTGAGACAGACCCAGGTGGGGACTTCCCTGGTGGTCCAGTGGCTTCCACTGCAGAGGACCTGGGTTCAATCCCTGGTCAGGGAGGTAAGATCCCACGTGCCGTGCGGTAAGGCCAAAAAAAAGATAAAACGGACCTAGGTGGAGTCGTGACTGGGCTCTGGCACACTGAGTGAGCCTGGGCGAGCAGCTCTGCCTTGATGTCCCAGTTGGGAAAGTGAGAGGTGGTGTCCTGCCCACCTCCTGGGGCTGTTGGTCCCAAATGGTGAGAAGGGACAGAGGCAATGAGCTTGGAAAACGGTAAAGGGATCTTCTCAGACGGAGGTAGGTAGCATTAGTCATGGAGGGACAGAGGGCGAGGGAGGGAGAGAGGAGAGCATAAAGGAACACTAGGGAGCACTCACTCCATGCCAGGCACTGTTCTGGGGCCCATTTAATGCTCCCAGCCACGCTAGGAGGGAGGCACTCATGTTACTTCATCTTACAGCTGGAGCACAGAGAGGGGAAGCCACTCGCCCAAGGTCACACAGCCTCAAAGTGACAGCGCTGGGATTTGAACCTAGGTGTAATTCGTAACCATTACACCACAAGGGAGGGAGGGAGGAGGGAATCGGGGTGAGAAGGAATGAGAGGAAGAGAAAGGATAGAGGGGCAGAACCAACAACAAGAAAGGCTGGGGAGAGAGAAGGATGGGGAGAGGCCCAGAGGACCGGGAAGGAAGAGGGAGAAGAAAGACAAACAAGGCAGGAGGCATCTGAAGGAAAAAAAAAACAGCTGTGTCCTCACATCAGAAACCAGCAGTGGAAGGTTAGGAAGGAAATGCTCTGGGCCGTGTGTCTTCACCTTTTGTGTCTCGGGTTGTTTGATCAGACCCCTTCCCAGCCCGGTGCGAGGCCCGGGTGCTGGCTCGGGCACGGTGGGGAGGGGGCTGCGTGTGGATGTGCCTCAGGGCGGCGTTCCCCCAGGACAGGTTGCCTTTGGCTTCTGCCAGTTTGCACCAGTCGGGAAGATGTAGTTGAAAACAGTGAGAGTACAACAACAGCAGCAACCAGAGTGGTGATTTTTATTATAGCAGCTGAGCTGACGCTTCTAGCCCACTCTGCGCCCCCACCCCCGCTAAGTTCTCTATGTCTGTTAGCTCACCTGATTCCCATAGCAGCTGACGCTTCCAGCCCGCTCTGCGCCCCCACCCCCGCTAAGTTCTCTATGTCTGTTTGCTCACCTGATTCCCATAGCAGCCCTGTGAGCTGGCACGCGCTCTTACTTTGTGAAACACTGAATTATAACGTCATCCTCCCTGGTCTCCCTGGCCCAGTTTGGGAGACCTGTCACCGAGGCAACCATGTAAATCCCTGCAGCTGCGGTATGCGTGGAGAATTGTTTCTGAGAAGCAACTGGGATTCAAGTCCCGGCCTGGCCTGCCCCCCTGTGGATGGAGGTTCGGGGCTTGTATTCATTTCCTGTGGCCACCATCACAAATCACCATAAACTTAGAGGCTGAAGACAGCACACATTTATTCTCTTCTAGTTGTGGAGGTCACAAGACTGAAATCAGTCTCACGGAGCTAAAGTTAAGATACGGGCGAAGGGACTTCCCTGGTGGTCCAGTGGTTAAGACTCCGCACTTCCACTGCAGGGGGCACGGGTTCGATCCCTGGTCAGGGAACTAAGAACCTGCATGCCGTGCGGCACGGCCAAAAAAAATTTTTTAAAAAAGAGATATGGGTAGGGCTAGTCCTTCCAAGAGGCTCCAGAGGCAAATCCGTTTCCTTGCCTGTTCAGCTCCCAGAGGCCGCCTGCATCCCTCGGCTTGTGGCCCCTTCCTCCATCCTCAAAGCACATCACCCCAGGCTCTGCTTCTATCATCACATCGCCTTCTCCTCTTCTGAGGTCAAATCTCCCTCTGCCTCCCTCTTTATAAGGACCCTTGTAGGATTACATTAGGGCCCCCTGGATCATCCAGGACAGTCTCCACAGCACAGGACCCTTAATTTAATCACACCTACAAAGACTCGCCATTGGTTCTCTCTACCTGCAGCCCCTTAACACGACGTATCTCTCCCAGTGGCTGCCCTGAGCCTCTCCCTGGTCCTCGGTTTCAGCTGCTCTGAGAGAATGGTTGCCTCCCTTTTCGAGGGGTCCCCCAGGGGTCCTTTAGGGCTTGTTTTAAGTACACAGTTAACTCTCAGCCCTGGCACCCTTGGCATTCATTGTGGGGGCCGTCCCGTGCACGATAGGGTGTTTGGCAGCATCCTCGACCTTTACCCATCCCCTCTCCCAGTCGTGACAACCAAAACTGTCTCCAGACATGGCCAGATGCCCACTGGGGGGCAGAACCGCCCACAGTTGAGAACCACTGAGTCAGGCCATCCCAGACGTGCCCTCCAAAGACAGAGAGACCCTGTCAGCTGGTAACTGTCCGGTGGAAACACTATTCTTTTATTAAGCGCCTTTCAGCTGTGCCCACAACAAAGGTTGGGCCAGAGAAGGGCAGGCCAGGCAGAGGCACGGCACAGGCAAAGACTCGGAGGCTGGAAACCCGCGCAGGAAGCGTCAGGATCCTGGTGTTGCTGACGGTGGGGCCTGGGATGCCCGGAGTCCCCATCCAGGTTTGGGGAGGCGGGAAAGCATAGGCAGACCAGTTGAGTTAGCCTTCTGCCTCTGCCGGCAGCTCGTTGTCTGACCTTCCTCGAGGGATGTCATGACCTTGCGCCTCAGTTTCCTCACCTGCAAAATGGAGAGTGTAATAACACCGACCTCACGGGGTTGTCGTTGAGAGAGTTAAATGAGTAGAACGATGAGCAGGAAAATAGCAAAAGCACCGTATAAACGCTTCCTGTTGTTATTCTGGTTATGATGGATCCCAGCGCAGCATTGTTGCTCCAAGTTCAATGTCGCCTGTCTCTTGGCCATCAGAGGCTCCCACCTGCCTGCCTGCCACACCCGTCTGCATTTGTCACACGTAGGGACTTTCCATACACGTATCAGGTTTGCATCAAGCAGGGGTCTCCCAGGTCGCAGGGTCTGGAGCCAGGTTTACAGCCCGGCTCTGCTGAGGCCCTCGGCCAAGCCCACTGCCCTTCCTCCTCTGTCGCTTCCTCTGTGTAATGGGAATTGCCCAGCTGACTCCCCGGCGTCGGCGGGAGGGCCAGTGAGAAGAGTGGAGGGGAAAAGCCCTTCATAATCTGCAGAGCAGTGCAGGAAAAGCATATTTAAATTACCAGCTGTTCTGCCTGCTTCCGAGTGCCAGGCATGTGGTTCGTTGACTGGTGCTTTTCCTCGGACCCTGAGGTAACTCTGAGGCAGGTACTGTTTTTATGCCTGAGAGGTGCCCCGGCCATTTCCAGCATGCCCCTCAAAGATCCCCCCCAAACCCCCTCTGCACAGGTGGGAAGGACGCCTCTCTCCCCCAAGATCCATGATCTTTCCACATTTCCCTCCTTTAGGCTGGGCTCAGGTCACCTTTGGCCTTAAATCTGTAAGCCCTGGTTCCTGCCCGGCTCCAGCTGGAGCTTCTTGAAGGCAAGGGTGGCTTCTAGGTAACTTTGTCACCTCCCTGCCCCTTAGCTCAGTGTTTCAGACAACACCAGCCTGGATGGTTAGGAAGGGTGGGAAAGAAGAGAGAAAAGGAAGGAGGATTCAGAGAGCCAGCTGGGATGGATGGCGATGGTTCGGTTCATGAGCTCCTGGGGGTGAGCTAGACCTAGGCCAGTGCCGCTCTGCCACCTACCAGCTGTGGGCCCTCGGCTGATTATATTTTAAAAGCTGCCACACACTGAGCGCTCCCGGCGTGCCAAGTGTGATGCTGGGCTGTGGTGGGGGCGTCATTGAGCAGCTCATACAAAGGGTGAAGCTGGGGTTGTTCCCTGGCGGTCCAGTGGTTAGGACTCCATGCTTTCACTGCCAAGGGCCCAGGTTCAGTCACTGGTCAGGGAACTAAGATCCCACAAGCCACGCGGCATGGCCAAAACCAAAAACAGGTGAAGCTGGCTATGATTCCTGCTCAGCTGGTACTGTTGTTATTCCTGCCAACCCCTCTGAATCCTTGCATCCAGTCTCAGGGGTGGGCTTCATTAGTCCTACTTTACTGACAGGGGGCGGAGGCCCAGAGAGGTTTAGCACCTCACACCAAGTCACGGAGTTGACGGAGGGGCTGGGCTTGAGCCCGGATCTACGTGGCACAAAGCCTCCCATGTCACTTGGCCTCAGTAAGCTTCGGCTCTCTCGTCTCGTCCGTCAAGTGGAGCTAACAGGGAACAGTTCTTAGAGCTTTCTGAGATGCTTTTCCCAGGTTATAATCCTCAAATTTGGCTCAAATAAAATTTTCCATTTCTCTCTTAAAAAAAAAATGGAGCTAACAATGACAGCCACCATAATAGTAATAACAATAACGTTGTATTAGATCTTCCTAGGGCTGTCCTGAGCATTAGAGGAAACAATGTGCGTAAAGCCCACACTTAGCACGGGGCAGTAGACTTTGCAGGGTTTGTAATTAAGCAGAATGGGGCAAGCATGCAGGTGTTTATGAGGAAGTGCCCCAGGGATCAGCACCTGCAGAGGGGAGGGGGAGGAAGTGGTGGGGCAGGGGGGAGACATAGAGCGCTGGAGCAGCCCAGGGGTCGCCTCGGATGGCTCCATGGGGGCTCTGGAGCAGAAGCGGTCCTTCAGTGTGGTTCTGAGTTAGGCCAGCACGGCTGGGCCTTTATATCCCCCTCCATCAGCCTTTGGCTATGGGCCGCCCTGGGACTTGCAGCTGAGGGCATCCCTGAGGGACTGAAGGCTGCTGCAGTGGCCTCTCCAGGTTGCGTGGGCTAGGGGAACAGGTCCTCCTCCAAGGGGATCTGCGTCCATCACACGGTACTTATGCATTGTTCAAAGACGGGGATATTGAATAGTATCCCCTGAGCTGAGAAGGAACTTTGAGATCGAAGAAAACGAAGTGGACAGCTCCATAAAGTACAGTTACGAAGTTTATTGTGGGTACCTTACATATGGGTAGGATCCTGCGGACAGCGATCTGGAAGCATTTGCAGCTGCACTCTGTGCTGCCAGAAGGGGTACAGGGGATTTAAAGGGGCCAAAGCTAAAGATAGAATCTGACTTCTAAGGGGGAAGCACGTCTGCGCCAACAGGAGCTGGGTTTTGCCTTCCCCTGGGGGGTCTCATAACCATTATTCCTCGTGGACCATGAACCATCGGTGTCAGCAAAAGTCATTCTTCCGGTTTTCAGAGGAAGGCTTAAAGTTAATCAGGAACTTATCTGGCTTGGGTGCGTTCCTCATGCGTAGGCTAGAGCTCTGTCATGCAGAAAGGGGAGGGGGTAGGACAGTAGGCCTAAGATGACCCTGACAAGATGGAGTCGGTGTGGTTCAGCCACACACCCATATATGCAGACAAATGCATACAGCTGCTGAGTCAGGGGCCCCAGAACCACCCCTGGGTTCAGTGATTCACTGGGGGGACCCACAGGCCTCAGCCTATAGTCATAATTTATTATAGCAGAAGGATACAGCACAGTCAGCAAAGGGATAAAGCACATGGGGTAAGTCCGGGGAACCAGCGCCAGCTTCCAGAGTCCCCTCCCCTTAGAGTCACATGGGATTTATGACAAGATGTGACGTCACACATGAAACGCTCATTAGAGGGATGCTCATTAGAGACTCCGTGCCCAGGGTTTTTGTTGGATGCTGGTCCCACAGGCACTCTGCCTGGCAAGTACCAAAATTCTACTCTCAGAAGGAAAGCAGGTGTTCAGCATAATGGTTTGGGCACCGGGAGCCCCTTTTATTGGTTAGGAATCCTAGAACCTTCCCAGCTGATTCGCAGACAGGAGCCGAGGTTCAGCCTTGCGCGCAGGCCTTTCGGAGGAGAGCAGTCTCATGGTTAATTACCCTTTGTGCACAGCTGTGTATTAACAGAGAGAGAGAAAGAAGCTGTTGAAAATAGGAAGGAGCAGGTCATGAAAGTTGAGAATGCACTTGACCCTGTGGGAATCCGTTAACCACAGCTGCTGCTCCTTACTCAGGACACTGACCCTGACCTTCCCTCTAGATGATAACCTTGCTCCTTTCATCCATCCACAGCTGAGCCCGACTCCACCTTTGCCTGCGAGTCAAGTCTCCAAAAACAAAGATTCTCACTTAAACTAGTGAGTGGCCCCGGGGGGAGCGGCACTGAGGGGATGGCCTGGGGCTTTAGCAAATGCACCACTGACCTCCAAGCCCCTCTGTGGGCTGGGCAAGCCAGAGAGCACAGCCTTGGCCTTCAAGGAGCAGTGGGACCTTGGGTGGGGCACGTTTCCCTCTGGGCCTTGGGTTCTTCTACATGGGGCCCCTCAGAAACCGCAGTCGGGTCCACCCATGAGCCCTGGCTCTGATGCTTTCTGGCTGTGTGTCTGGGCAAGCGCCCGAAACCTGGGACGGCTGGGTTGGGTGCCCTCCCTTGGCCCTAGATGGAGGCCGTGTGAGTGGTTCAGAGCCAGTGCTCCTGAACCAGGCTCGCAGATGAGTGATAGCACCTGCTTGCTGAGAGCCTGTCCTGCGCCCAGCCCTGGGCTGAGAGTTTCATAATCAAACCTGTGGGGTGGTTACTGTGTTTCCCATTTAACAGATGAGGAAATAAAGGCTCGGTCGCTTGCCCAGGGACGCCCATTATGAAAATTGCTTTGTTCACTGCTGTATTGACAATGCCCAGAACAATACTAGGCACATAATAGGTGCTTTATAGAAAGAATGAGTGAATGGCAGAGCTGAGATTTGAACCCAGTTCTCTTTGACCCTGTGCCCTGAAGAACCCAGCCGTACTAGTTGTGTTTAATTAAAATATTTGGTTTGACTGTTTGGAAAAAATGACCCAATGTTAGTTATGGCTTAAACAAGTATATTTTATTGCTTTTCCATTTAACAGTCTGGGGGCAGTGGTCCAGGGCTGATATGATAGTTCCATAAACCAGGGGCTTACTTTCCTTCTCTCTTGTTGCTCCAGGCCCCTCAATCTATAACGTTCATCTCATGGGCTGAGATGGCTGCTCCACCTCCTACCATCTCATCTGCATTCCAGCCAATTGGAACAGGAAAAGAGGAAGGGGAGTGCCTGCTCTAGCCCTTTAAGGGCGTAACCTGGAAGTTGCCCGTGTCTCTTCTGCTCACGTCCCCATTGGCCAGAACTTGGTCATGTGGACATTCCTCACTGCAAGGGAGACTGGGAAATGTAGTTTTTAGCTGAAGGGCATGTGTCTAGGGAAAACTTGTAGATCCTATTGTAAAAGAAAAGGAACCTGGGCAGTGACTCAAAGTCTCTGAGATATGTTCACATGGAGCACCCTAGGGAATTTGGTTCTGATGTGCAGGACTTGGGGAACCTGGGTTATTGCTGGCATTACCCTGGGGTAATCCATGGCCAGTGATGACCTTGGAGCCCTTGCCTAAGAGATTCCAGTGTGACAGCCTTTTCCCCTCTCCTCCTCCACTAGGATGCCAAGGATGGGCGCTTGTTCAATGAGCAGAACTTCTTCCAGCGGGCCGCCAAGCCTTTGCAAGGTATTCCTCAGGGAAGTGGGCAAGTGGGGGAAGAGTTGGGGGTACCGGCTTGGTCAAAACAACTGGCTTCTCCCTGAAGGTGTGGGAAGGGTGGGGATTAAATTAAAGGCCCAGGTTTGCTCCCATCACCCCTCGAGCCTCAAGCCCCAGAGGACAGACAGCGGACAATGGGCTGAGGCTGGCTTGTCATACCAGCTCTTGAGCGCCAAGTATTAAATTTTCACAAATACTGCAAGCCAGTTATTAAAACATAGCCATCGGACTTCCCTGGTGGTCCAGTGCTTAAAACTCCGTGCTCCCAATGCAGGGGGCCTGGGTTCAGTCCCTGGTCAGAGAACTAGATCCCGCATGCCACAACGAAGATCCTGCGTGCTGCAGCTAAGACCCAGCACAGCCAAATAAATAAATAAATAATTTTTAAAATAATAAAATTGCCCTGCAAGCTTTCAGTCATAGCCATCTTAAATAAATAAATAAAACATAGTCATCATAAATTAATTTTATCAATTTACAGTCAAATTAGGAGCAAGGGTAATAAATACTCAAAGCTCATCCCTTCCTAATTATTTGTCTACATTTTCTATCATCTAGACCTTTTTTTTTTTGGCCACGCCTCTTGGCATGTGGGATCTTAGTTCCCCGACCAGGAATTGAACCCATGCCCCCTGCAGCGGAAGCGCAGAGTCCTAACCACTGGACCGCCAGGGAAGTCCCTACTATCTATATTCTTGAGGTTGTTTACATTCACTGTATCTGTGTGGTGGAAATACCATGTAAGGGCACGCTACTGCCTCTCTTTCTACCTCAGTCTTCCATGATACCACATTGGTAGCTTGAAATTGGCCATACTGGGAAGTATTTACACCACAGAAATCAGCAAACATGACAGATCAAGGCTATCTTTCCCCAGACAACCAGCTGTTAAACTTTTATCAGCACACCGCTGGATCTGTACCATCCAACTGAGATCCTGGAAGGTGGGCGGACATGTAGTGACACCTTGACCAGTTTAGACACTCCCCGATCTCATTAGCTCTACATGGGAATTCAGAGGTTACGCTGTCGCTCTTACCTTTTCCACTCACTCCAGATTTGTCAGTGCTTTCTCCCATGTTCACACCCCCTATCGTCACCCACCTCGCTGTCATGCACCCACAGAGGCGACATCACCAACCAGGAGACCCAGTGTGTGGCCTGGGCTCGGGCACGCTCTGCTTCTGGTCTGGGAACGGGCTGCTGTCCATTGTGGGTGCAGGGCCAGGTGGGCCCTAACCTCTCAGGCCCCTGCCTCCCCCAGTGAACAAGTGGAAAAAGCTGCACTCGACCCCCCAGCTGGCCATCCCCACCTGCGTCGGTTTTGGCATTCACCAGAACAAGTACAGGTGAGTCACTTCACTTGCCACTCGCCTCACTGGCCCTTTCCTTTCTCTCCCTGTCACATGCCCAGGCATGGCTGGGACCCTGGAGCCATTGGCCAGATAGTTGCTTCCTTCCTTCCCCCAGCCTTGAGCCAGGCTGGTCCCCCACCAATCCGAAACCTTCATCTCACCCAGGACCGGGATCTGGTAGCCCCCAGCCACACCCCATCCTTGGTGGCTTGTATTCCATCCCCTCCCCTGGTCATCTCTCCCACTTGCTGGGACACTCACGTCTTCCAGGTTCTTGGTGTTCCCCATCCTGGGGAGGAGCCTTCAGTCAATCCTGGATGACTACCCGAAGCATGTGATGTCAGTGAGGTCTGTGTTCCAGATGGCCTGCCGGCTGGTAAGTCCCTGAGAGTTGCAGGCTCCCATCCAGAGGATGGCACCCCAGGTCCTAGTTTATCCGTCTGTTTGCTTCAGCCCGCACTTCCCTCTGCTGGGCACTGGGGCGAGCACGGTGACCAACACAGCTGAACACCAGGCCGTTAGAACCAGAGTGATAAGTGGGACTTCCCTGGCGGTCCAGTGGTTAAGACTCTGCACTTCCAGTGCAGGGGGCGTGGGTTCAATCCCTGGTTGGGGCACTAAGATCCTGCATGCCGTGCAATGCGGCCAGAAAAAAAAAACAGTGATAAGTATTGTCAGGAGACCGTAGCAGTTGGAGGAAGGGTCCCAGCCTAAATTGAGGGGTTCAGTTGAACTTCCTGGTAGAGGTCATTTCTAAGTCAAGAGTGGGAAATAGCAAGGTGCTGGGTAGAGTAGGAGTGGAGATGCATGGAAGAACATTCCAGGCCAAGGATATAGCTTAGGCAAAGGCTGGTGTGGGAAAGAGAGCACAAGACTTTTGTTCATTCATTCCTTCCTTCATCCATCGTTTCATTAAATATTTATCAGGTCCCTGCTGGGAATCAGACACTGTCCCAGGGGCTGGGAGTACCATGGGGGGCAGCACAGTCATGGTTTTTATGTCTAGTGGGAGAGGATGATATTAAATCACAGTTGCACAAATTGTGGAAAGTGCTTTGACTAGAAGTGATGGAGAATAAGAGGACCCAGTGTAAATTGCTGGAGGGATGGAAGTGGCAAGGGAGTGACACATCAGGTGAGTCCTGAAGGTCATTACGCTCAGAGCGTCTGCAGTGGGACGTGTAGAGGGGAAAGGTAACAGCTGAGGGTGGTGTGGAGAGCTCAGCAGTGACCAGATCACGCAGGACCTTGAACACCAACCTGGGGGACCGGGACTCTGTCCCGAGGGCGCTGGGGAGCCACGCGAGGATTGGGAATAGGGGAAGGCAGGGTCAGCTCTGGGTGTAGAAAGACCCTGTGGGCCGTGTGGGGACGGGCCGGAGGGGTGAGATGGAGGCTGGGTGAGGTCAGCACAGAGAGAACCAGACCTGAGGAGGAGCTGGGCTGTGGGGATGGAGAGTTTGAACAAGCAGAACTTGGTGGGCAGTAGAGCCTTGGAGTAGTCGACGGGGGCTTGGGTTGTAATCAAGATGTAAGGAGTACCTGGGCAGTTCAATATATGAGCTCAATGGAAAAGTCAGAGCTAGAGATCAGAATATAAATTACTTAGCTAAATGTATTTCTGCTTCCTAGGGCAAATGAGAAAAAACCTCTTTGATGTACATGAGTGCTGGGTTTTCTTTCTTGCGGGGGGTCAATAAGTAACCAGCTTCTTCCCCTCCTGAGATCAGCCAAGAGATAGACATAAGATGTCAATGGAAAACCAAATATCAGCTTTAATGCTGAATTTTTCAAACACCTAATTAGAAGACATGCTTAGGTGTGCTGATGCTTCACTTAGGAGTAGTCAGGCTTGGACCACCGCCACCGCCACCGCCACCCCCATCACAAGCAGCACCACGTGACCCCAGGCCCAACAGTGGGGGTTCCCTCCGGAGCTTTGCATCAGAGCCTCTTTGTGTTAGCCTGCTGCTCAGGAGATGCTTGCTTGCTTCCCCCCAGCTGGATGCCCTGGAGTTCCTCCATGAGAATGAGTATGTTCACGGCAATGTGACAGCTGAGAATATCTTTGTGAATCCAGAGGACTTGTGCCAGGTAATAGCCAGGTCCTCCTCCATCCTGGGAGCTCTCTGGGCTCAGGATCTCACCTGTCTCAAAACCTGCGTTTATTTCACAATGCTTATTGCAGACAAAGAATTGCTATCCATCACGTATAAAGAGTTCCTTCAAATAAATAAGAAGAGATAAGTGACTTAGTAGAAAAATAGACAAAGGATAGGAAAAGCAGTTCGTAGAAAAAGAAATCCACAGGTTAGTTAAATGTATGAAAAGATGCTTAACCTCCCTAATAGTCATAGCAATTACTCTTAAAATATACTATTTTTACCCTTTGGGTGGACAAAATTAAAAAGAAAAATAATATCTCCTGCTGATAAGGATGTAAGGAACTAGGCATTCTTTACATACTATTGGAAGTATGAAATGGGCAACCTTTTTGGAAGGTAATTTGAATATAGCAGTCAAAATTCAAATGCATATGTTTTTTGATCTACCGGGTCCTCTTTTAGGAACGTATCTTATCCACATATTCGAAGATACATGTACAAAATGTTCCTGACAACATCGATTGTGACAGTAAAATTGGAAAATCTCAAATATATACTCCCAGTAGAGTACTAATTAGTATTTTAAAGTAAATTCTAATTACTCCTGCTAATGACAGAAACCCAATTTAACATGCCTTAAGCAAAAAAGAAAAAGGAAAAAAAGTTTAAAAAGGGCCAAGTGCAATTTATTGCTCCATGGAGTGGAAAAATCCAGGACTTCACTGGCTTCAAGCGTGGCTGAATCTAAGAACTCAGACCCAGTCATTGGGAGGCTGGCTCTTCCATTTCTGGGCTCTTCTTGTGTTTGCATTGCTCATAATCAGGCAAACTGTCTTCCCTGTGGTGACTAAATAACCACCAGCAAATGAGGCTCGAATCCCCTCAGTTTAGCAACCCCAGTGGAAATAGATCAGGTGAGCCCCACCTCAGACACATGGACTGAGAATGGAGAGGGGTGTTCCCAGAGAAAAACCCTGGAACCATATTAGTCAGAGCTCTCTAAAGAAACAGAACCAATAGAATGTGTGTGTGTGTGTGTGCGTATGTATATAAGGGGGAGAGAGAGAGATTGATTGTAAGGAGCTGCCTCAAACAATTACGGAAGCTGATCTAGGGACCTCGATCTGCAGTCGGCAGGCTGGAGACCAGGAGAGCTGATAATGTGTCTCATCAGATCCAAAGGCCTGGAAACTAGAAGAGGTGATTGTGTGATTTCCAGTCTGAAAGCTGGCAGGCCCGAGACCCAAGAAGAGCCAATATTTCTGTTCAAATCTAAAGGCAAGAAAAGGCTGATGTTCGGCTCATGTGGTCGGGCAGGAGGCATTCATTCCCTTTCACTCAGCCTTTGTGTTCTGTTCAACTGATTGGGTGAGGCCCGTGCACACTAGAGAGGGCAGTCTGTTTTATTCAGCCTGCTGATTTAAATATTCATCTCATTCAGATACACCCTCACAGACACACCCAGAATAACCTTTGGCTACATGTCTGGGTACCCTGTGGCCCAGTCAGGCTGACACATAAAGTTAACCATCACAAACTGTGACCAGAAGAAAAAGATGTAGGTCTCACATGGACAAAGCCAACAGTTGTCTACTCTCCATTCGGCAGAATAAGATGCAGCCATTAGGGACTTCCCTGGTGGCGCAGTGGTTAAGAATCCACCTGCCAATGCAGGGGACACGGGTTTGAGCCCTGGTCCAGGAAGATCCCACATGCTGTGGAGCAATTAAGCCCGTGCGCCACAACTACTGAGCCTGCGTGCCTAGAGCCCGTGCTCTGCAACAAGAGAAGCCACTGCAATGAGAAGCCGTGCGCTGCAGTGAAGAGTAGCCCCCGCTCGCCACAACTAGAGAAAGCCCGCGCGCAGCAACGAAGACCCAACACAGACATTAATTAATTAATCAATTAAATTTTTTTTAAATGCAGCCATTAAAAAGCTGATGTGGCTAACTGTGTGTGTCTAGTAGATAAGGGCTTTTTGTTTTAAACTCAGTTAAGCCTCCTAACAGCCCCGCAAGGTGAGGTGAGGTCATATCTTCATTTTACAAATGGAGAAATCAAAGCACAGAGAAGTTTCATAATTTGCCCAAAGTTGTATGGCCACTAAAGGGCCAAGCTGGCATTGGAACCTGGTCTGTCTGGCTCTAGAGTTAATACACTGTTGAAGTGCAGTAAGCTGTGTGTCCAGCAGGAGGTAGAGTGTGATCCACGTGTGGGAAACTAGAGCCCCTCCCGGACCACATGTGTTTACTGATTATGGAAAGAAAATGATTCGAAATAACACGTAAGAATCTATATTAATGGTTACTTCTGGACAGTGGGTTTAGGGGGGCTGAGCAGTGATGGGGACAGTTGGTTTGTGTTTTTTCACACCCTTGTGTACTGTTTGGCATTATGTTTCAAATTGCACCCACGATTGAAATCTCTGACTCCAGAATCCAAGCTCCTAACCTTCAAACTGTATGGCTTCTCCCCACGTCCACACAGGTGACCCTGGCAGGCTACGGCTTCACCTTCCGCTATTCGCCAGGTGGCAGACACGTGGAGTACAACGAAGGCAGCAGGACCCCGCATGAGGGGGACCTTGAGTTCATTAGCATGGACCTGCACAAGGGATGTGGTAAGAGGCCAGAGAAGGGATTCGGGACCATGGAGACATGCTTCTCGGACAAGGGCAGTTGTAGGTTTTCACAGCCACGGACAGCAGATGGCCAAACACAGGAGTCAGACTGAGCCGGGGAGCCACAGTAGGGATTCAGGACCATGGATAGCGCCCACACACATGAGGGCATTGTGGGGCAGTAGTCCAGCGCCAAGGGCAGTGAGCAGTTGACTGCAAGGAAGCCCTGCGGCTCCAGAGGTTCACGTTCAGGATCTCTGTAGACTTGGAACGTGAGAGTTGCCCAGGAGTCATCTAGGAGGGGCTGTTGAGTAAGCAGTTGGCTGTCCACGTCAGCAGCACAGGAGCGAGGTCTGGATGGAGACTCAGATGTCAGCAGTATCTCAGGAGTTGTCAGTTGAAGCCCAGGGATGGGAATGAAATTATCCAAGGAAGGTGTATGGGGAGAGAAGAGAGCACTTTGAGAAGAAGATTCCTTGAGGAGGTCTCGGCCTCTCCTTCCCAAACCCCTTGATATGACCATCCATGTGCCTGCCTGCATCCTCCCACTACACTAAGCTCCCCCAGGGAAGCAATGGTACCTGTGCCTCCAGCACCAGAGGGCGAAGGTCTGGCAGAGTCAACTCTCAGTGTTTGTTGAATGCTTATGTGGAGTGTTGTCTACATCATGTGGTTCAGGAAGCATAAGAAAAATCAAACCCTGCTGTCTCCTTTGCCCTCCCCTACTGAGGGAGGCTGAGTTCAGTGCCCATCCTTCTGCGTTCCCTCATGCACTGTTCTGTCTCCTCTATAACCCAGATGATCCCACGCTATAACTGTCTCTCCACTGGACTGTCAAGGGCTGGGACCCTACCAAACTCTTATCTGTGTTTTAAGAATGTGGGAAGGGGCCTGGCACACAGGGCTCTGAGGACTTATTGAATAAATAGGTGCATGAATGAAAGACAAGTAGATGAGGGAGTGAGCTAGTGAAAGCGGGGATGAAGGGATGGCTGAGGGAGTGAATGAGTAATCGAGAGACCCATGAGGGACTGAGAGTAGGTGAGTGAGAAGTGAATGAACAGACGAGATCCTGTATGTTTGGGTGGCTGAGTGTGTGAGCCCATGCTTGAGTCCGTGAGAGAAAGGAAGGGGGGGGCGTGTCAGTGAGCAGGACATCTGGACTGAGCCGCCACCTCCTACCCTCCCTCCCCAGGGCCCTCCCGCCGCGGTGACCTCCAGACCCTGGGCTACTGTCTGCTGAAGTGGCTCTATGGGACCCTACCATGGACGAACTGCCTTCCCAACACCGAGGATATCATGAAGCTGAAACAGAAGTGAGTCTGGGGGTCAGCAGAGCCCATCACTGCCCAGCACCCCTGCAGGGGGGACTGAAGCTCAGAACCCAATAGGGAACAGAAAAGAGGGGGAGGCAGCATCTGGCAGAGTCAAGGCCTCTGCAGTTCTCGGGAATCTGCTCTACCGTCCATTGCAGCAGACAGGCGCGTGGGCTCTGGAGCCACGCTGCCTGGGGTCAGACTCCAGCCCCACTGCTGCAGGGTGTCGGGTGAGCAGCTTAACCTCCACAAGCCTCAGTGTCCTCCATCAGGTGGGATCCTATTAGCACCCACCTCAGGGGGCGGTGGAAGGGTTCGGGGGAGTCAGGTCCGCAGCACTCAGCACAGAGCCTGGCCTGTAGAAAATGCTCACAGTGTACAGGACACCATGAGTCATTCACTCCCACGGGGACCCACAGGCAACCTGAACAATTTGGCCTGGGCCCTGCCTCGGCATCTGGCAGCACTGGCCTAGTTTACATGCTTCCCTCACCTCTGCATGTAAAAGCGCCGGGTCCTGCTGGTTCTGTGTTAGATGCTCAGCACCAAGGACAGAGGGCACCTCGGTGCCAAGGGAAGTCTCAGCACCAAGGACAGAGGGCACCTCGGTGCCCAGGGAGGTGCTGCTGAGTGCGCGGTTCAGCACCAAGGACAGAGGGCAGCTGGGCTCAGAGGGAAGCAACACAGGGGCTTTGGTCTTCAGCACCAAGGACAGTAGACGGCTAGATGCAGGGAAGCTCTGCAGGTCCACACATTGGGATTCAAGATCTGGTATAGGCTTGGGGCAGGAGAGTTGCCCCAAGAGGAGTCATCCAGGAGGAGCCATCCAGGAGACGGTTGGCTCTCCCATCTGAAGTGCAGGAATGAAGTCCAAACGGAGCCTTAGACCCCAGCAGTGTCTCAGGAATTGTCAGCAGAAGCCCTGGGAGAGGATGAGAGATTATCCAGGAAAAGTGTGCAGAGTGGGAAGAGGGAAAACTCTCTAGTGAACAGCATTGAGTCTGTCGTACTTTTCAGTTCTCAGCATGCTGTGTTGTTGGTTCCTGTTGAGCCTCTGTCTCATTTTATTTTGCCCCCTTTATTATCCCCCAACTTCCTTCTCTCAACTGTGGACACACATACTTGATGAATATATGTCCTACCGATATGCTTGCGTAAATGTACTTGTATCCTTAAACTTGCATGACAGTGGTGGCACTGTGTGTATTTGACTTGCATAAATGGTATTCTGTTCTGAATCTCACCTGTTTCTGGCTTTTTTCACTCAACACTTTAACCCCATCATTACACGTGCATCAAGTTTACTGCTTCTGACTACTGCTTTCAAATAAGTTTGTATAGACACGTCTGTGTCCTTAAACAACATATGATGAGTGTATTTAACTTGCATAAATGGTACTGTGTTCTAAACTTTATTCTCTTTCTTTCTTTCACTCACTGCTATATTTTTTAAACTTTACATTGTTAAAGAAGCGCAGTGCTTCTCCTCAATTAATTTTAGGTGTAGCTGTGTCCTTGAAAAATATGTTGTGTTTGAAATGTGTTATGTTTGATTTATGCTGATCGAACGCACACCCAGATGCCATGCCCCAAATCTCACCCTCCTTCAGGTTTCAGCTTAGTCGTCAGTCCCCGGGGAGCCCTTCCCTCGCCCCCACTGCATCAGGTCTCCTGCTTGTTCACGCTCAGAGGAAGGGACGCCTGTCACATTGGCCTGCCCGTAATGACCTGTTCAAGGCTGACCTTTATTGTATACTTTCCTGTGCCGGGTAGTGCGCCCAATGCTCCCCTGTGTCGTCCTCAGAGCAGCTCTGAGGTAAGTGCTCTCGTGATCTGAAAGCACAGAGAGCTTAGGTAATCAGCCCAGGTCACACAGCTGATTAGAGTTGCTCCCAGGTCATTTGACTCCAGAGGAGGCCCTTTCACCTGGAAGCTACTGTCTCCCAAGTATGGGAGGCCCATCGCACGTGGATTGGTGGTGTTTGGTTGTTACCATCCTCCACTCACCATGAGCACCTCCCATGCACCAGGCTCTATTCCAGGGCCTGGGGATACAGGAGTAACTAAGGACAAACATCCCTGCCTTCAGGGAACTCACATTCTAATGGGGGAGACAGACAGTACAGAGATAGTGAAACACACAGCATGGCAGAGGTCAGACGGTGGGGGCCATCGGGTCGGAACCCTGGGTAGCCATCAGGGGGGCTGTCAGGGTGTGGGCATGCTTGCTCTTTTAGATTTAAAGGCCAGGGCAGGTCTCATGGCAGTGGTGACAGATGAATCACCTCCAGAAAGGCAGTGAGGCAAGTAGGAGGTCCCACTTCGGTGCTAATATGCCCCAACATCTCTGCTGAAGGACGAAGAGACAGAGAAAGAGAGCAGCCTTCAGCTCCCAGGTTTCCTCTGCATCAGAACCTGCCAGAACATGAGCCCATTTCCCTGCTTTCTTCGTTTCTTTCTGCACTTATTTTCTGGTTTCCCAGTAGTTTTCCATTTTTGCATTGAAGCCAGGTGAAAACGAGTCACAGAATTAGCAGCACAGGTAGTCGGAGCCCACAGCCCAGCCGCTAAAGCGGTTGAGTGAGGCTGAAGTTTGTGAGCTGCTCCTTGAAGCGCTCTGCTGTGTCAGTGACGAGGTTGCTCTTACGAGGAGACCCCGAAAGACTGTGGCCCAAACGAGATAGATCTTTACTTCCTTCTCACTAACAGCCCCAAGGTAGGAGACCAAGGGTTGTGGGGTACCTCGGCCCCCCTCATACTGGGTGCGAGCTCTAGTGCCACTGACACCCGTTGCTTTTAGAGGGCAGGACCAGAAATGACATGTCTCTTGGTCACGTGGCCACCCCAAGCTGCAGTGGGAGCTGGGAAATGTCTCCAGCCTGTGGCTGCCGACCCCTGGGATTCTGCCGTCACAGGGGAGAAGTGACACTGGGCGCCAGGTAGCGGACTCCTCCGCAGTGCCCCCTTTAGTCGGATTTCTCTGAAGGCAGGGACCGCGTCAGCTCTCTCGTCACTGTGTTGTTCGCAGTACAGCGCTTGGCACGTTGTGGGTGCTCATGAGATAGTTGCAGGATGGATGAACGACTAAGGAAAGAAGGCATGAACCTTCTTCACACCCAGGCCTGGGCTTCCGTGTGGGCACACGGGTCAGGCAGAGGCAGCCCCAGTCTTGGAGGTTCCCAGGCCGGGAGGAGACACGCAGGCAGGAAGTGATTGGTGCCTGTGAGGGTGGAGGCAGCCCCGGGGCATTTTGGGAGCAGAGGGGAGGCACGTGACCTGGCCTCGGGCCCCTGGGAGCCCTTACCCAAGAGACGCCTGACCCGGTCTGCCGAGGAGTTTCCCAGGCAGACGAAGGGGAGGCAAGATTTCTGGGTAGACAGCATGTCACATGTGTGAACTCTCTGTTCGTTCATTCGTGCGTTCTGAACCTGCTTCCTGAGGCTCCACTGGGTTGGATCCTCCCTCCCCCTACCGCCTCTAACTCCTAAGAACAGTCGTATCTCCCTTTTCACCGCTCTCCCACCTTCCCCTTCACAGGAGTTAAACAAATGTGACTGTGACATGCTTCACTAAGAGACTCCGCCCTTGCCAAGTCGGACGCAGAGTAAATAAAATAGGTCTTAGTAGTCACTTTCATATCAATGACTTCAGAATAAGTAAGATTCCAGAACCCCAGATCCCAGCCACGATCACAGAGGGAGGGCGGGGAACATGAAGATACTCCACAGGGAGCATCAGTGGTGATGTGGGACTCATTCTAAACACCCCCAACCCAGCCTCTGTCGGTTGACTTGAGGCAGTAACCAAAGGGCCCACAAGGGGGCAGTGTTGACACATGCACGTTTTCCGGAGCCCTAACCTGTCCTCTCCGACGTCTTACTGGTGTGCGTGGCTTTTTTCCATTAACTCAGCAAATATGTATTCATTTTTTTGAAAGTTCTAGTTCATGACAGAATTAATGAATAAAAGAAAGAGGAGAGGCAATTTGATTCCCCATGGCTTTCTGTTGTGCAAGGCCCCCAGCAGGGAAAGCACAGACTCCTGGTCGGAGTTGGTCCCTGCTCTCAAGGCTGCCACTGGGCGGGGAGGTCCCGCGAACACAGTGACAGCCTGTGATGGGAGAATTGCTCACACAATTTACAGTGTCCTGAGGCTGGCACGGCCCGTTTCTGCCATCACTCGCTCGCTCAATCATTTACCACATGCATCCTGAAGCTGCTGGGGAGAGACAAGGGTCAGACCCAGCCCTTCTTGTGCACATATGAGAGTTGCTGTAGGAGACCCGTGGACCTATGCGCAGGGTGTGCAGACGCTCGGCAGGGATCTGTTTCCTCAACCTGCAGGGGTCCAGGGGAAGCTTCCAGGGTACCAGCCCTCAAGCCATGTCCAGAAGGGAGAGCAGCCACTCACTGGGGGTCAAGGTGGGGAAAGGCTGCCAAAGGCAGAGGAGCAATATGTACAGAGGCCAGGGGATGTGGGTGGATGTGTGACCTGGTTGGGCTAGGAGGAGTTTGGTGTGACTGGAGTATGAGATGGAGGGAGAGGAAGCCAGGGAGGCAAAGCCACAGGGGCTGGTGGCTTTGCTGCCAGAGGTTTCCCAGCAGGGCACTGGGGAACCACAGGAGGGCTGCGAGCAGGGAGGGGCAGAGTCCACTCTGGGCATAGAAAGACTCTCTGGGGCTGTGGGGGGGGGGGTGCATGGAAAGCTGGGGAGGAGGCTGGGGTCCAGGGAGAAAGGGTGAGGCCTGAGCTGGGCTTAGAGCCATGGACAGAGCGGGGGATGGGGCAGAGAGTGCTAGGGAGCAGGGGGGTGGGGCTTGGGGACTTGTGGGCTGTGGGGCGGGGAAGGGGAGGACAGCACCCCGTGCCTGGGTGGACAGTGGGGAGCCAGCCCGGTGGTCCAGGCCAGAGGAGGATACAGGAGGCCAGGACTCTGAGGATGGAGCCAAGGAAGTGGATGAACTTTCATTTCTCTTTCTTGCTTTTTTTTTTTTTAATTGAGGTAGGTTTACAATAGCATGTTAGTTTTTTTTTTTTTAATAAATTTATTTTATTTATTTATTTTTGACTGCGTTGGGTCTTTGTGGCCGCATGCGGGCTTTCTCTAGTTGCGGAGAGCAGGGCTACTCCTCGTTGCGGTGTGCGGGCTTCTCATTGCGATGGCTTCTCTTGTTGCGGAGCACGGGCTCTAGGTGCGCGGGCTTCAGTAGTTGTGGCACGAGGGCTCAGCTGTCGTGGCTCACAGGCTCTAGAGCGCAGGCTCAATAGTTGTGGCGCACGGGCTTAGTTGCTCCGCAGCATGTGAGATCTTCCCGGACCGGGGCTCGAACCCGTGTCTCCTGCATTGGCAGGCGGGTTCTTAACCGCTGCGCCACCAGGAAGGTCCCCAGCATGTTAGTTTCATTATACAGCACAGTAATTCAGTTATATGTATATGGATATATATATGAATATATACGTGAACATATATATATTCTATTTCAGATTCTTTTCCCTTATAGATTATTACAAAATATTGAGTAGAGTTTCCTGTGCTATACAGTAGGTCCTTGTTGGTTATCTATTTTATATATAGTAGTGTGTATATGTTAATCCCAACCTCCTAGTTTATCCCTCCCCCGCAACTTTCATTTTTCTTGAGTGGTCCAAGAGGGGGTGTGTGTGTGTCTGTGTGTTTATACATGTATATGTATACAAATATGTGTGTGGATAGACAGATAGATAGTTGATCCTCATTATTCACAGATTCTGTATTTGTGAATTGACCTCTTCACTAAAATGTATTTGTAAACCCAAAATCAATACTCTGAATGGCTTTCGAAGTCATTCTCAGACACGCAGAGTGGAGAAAATTGAGTTGCCCAATGCACGTGATCCTAGCCGAGGCTGAACAAGGCGACACTCTGCCTTCTTGTTTCAGCTCACAAGTGTCCTTCATGTGGTCTGTTTAGTGCCACATTTTCCACACTTTTATGCTTTTGGGGGGGGATTTTGCTGTTTAAAATGGCCCCAAGCATAGTGATGAAGGGCTAAGCGCAAGGAAATACATGTGTGAGATGAGCATCCTTCAGTGCTGTTGGACCAGAGATCCATGTGAATGGATCAACATTATATTAAATAAGGTGTCTTTAGGCACACAGGTAAAACCAGGTGATGCATTGATCAGTTGGTAAAAATGTTGCGATTGGAAACTGTGCTTCTGGTAAACTCCTGGCTCAGAATTTGCTCCTTCAGTGTCCAAGGCCTGACTACCGTGAATAATGAGAACTAGGGCACATCTACCAGACATCCTGTTTCAGAAGGTTGCTCTCCTTCCCTAAAAGGCCTTTCACATGTACCTCTGTCCTCTCAGGTTTCTTGACAACCCAGAAGGCCTTGTGAGACAACGCAGTCGCTGGATCAATACCTCAGGTATGTCCCAAGGGGAGGGAGCAGGCGGGGGCCTTGGAGGGACCGGGGCTCAGGCCCATCCCGAGGATGCCTCTCTTTACACCAGTCTATTTTCCTTCTTTGAGTTTTCCAAATCACACATGTATTTGTGCCCCTTGTAGAAAAACAGAAATTTTCCCCCAAATTTCAGAAGTGTGTCTGAACAATAATAACAGCAACACACACACACATGCAACCACACACACATAATGTGTGGGGGTTTTTAATGGAATCATATTACGTATATTGGTCTCTGACTTACTTTTTCATTTAAGAAGATGATACCTTAGAGATTTCTGTGTCAATACTTGTAGAATTTTATGGGTATTTTTTAAAAATTGTGGTATAATACACTTAACGTCAGTTAAAACTACAGTTCTGACTCATTAGTCCTGAAATCCGTTTAACAGGTCAAAAACAGGATTTTTAAAAATTAAAAAACAGAAAACTATGAATGCCTTACAGAAGTTAAGGAAATGCCATATCTTCAGTGATACATATTTATACTCATATATATGTTTGTGAGTAATGGGTTATAATTAGAAATACATCTTATATTTATATTTTATATTATAAAATGTATTTCTAATTATATCTCTATTTCTGTCTTATTTATAATTTCATTTGTTTGTTTGTTTTTAGATTCCATATATAAGCAATATCATATGATATTTGTCTTTCTCTGTCTGGCTTACTTCACTTAGCTTGATAATCCATGTTGCTGCAAATGGCATTATCTCATTCTCTTTCTGGCTAAGTAATATTCCATTGTTGCTCCCCTGTCTTGCCTCCTTTAAATAGTGATGCTATGAATACTGGGGTGTGTGTATGATTATGAATTAGAGGTTTCTATGGGTATATGCCCAGAAGTGGGATTGCTGGTTTATATGGTAGCTCTATTTTTAGTTTTCTGAGGAACCTCCATCCTGTTCTCCATAGTGGCTGCACCACTTTACCTTCCCACCCACAGTGTAGGAGGGTTCCCTTTTCTCCACACCCTCTCCAGCATTTATGGTTTGTAGACTTTTCGCTGAGGGCCATTCTGACCGGAGTGAGGTGATAACCTCACTGTAGTTTCGATTTGCACTTCTCTAATGATTAGCGCTGTTGAGCATCTTTTCATGTAAACCGTCATTTTTAAAGCCAATCCCTCTTACTGGAGACTGAGGCTGTTTTTGTTTCGTTTGGGGGAGTGGTTTTTTCCAGCGTCCCTGCTGTAGGACGTCTACATTGCTCTCTAAACATGAGGCGGAAAGACAGCCGGAAAAGGATAGTTTATCCCCTCCAGTCTGTAAGGACTCTTTTGCGGTACGCGGGCCTCTCACTTGCCGTGGCCTCTCCCGTTGCGGAGCACAGGCTCCGGACGCGCAGGCTCAGTGGCCATGGCTCACGGGCCCAGCCGCTCCGCGGCATGTGGGATCTTCCCGGACCGGGGCACGAACCCGCGTCCCTTGCATCGGCAGGCGGACTCTCAACCACTACGCCACCAGGGAAGCCCAGGACTCATTTTTAAATTACCTGAAATCCCTGCATTCAGATCATGTCTGTGCTGCTCAAGTCACTCTCCCCTCCAGCCTCGGGCTCTTGCTCCGTAAGAATGAGCCCCATTGGCAGTTCCCTGGTGGTCTAGTGGTTAGGATGCCAGGCTTTTACTGCCGAGGGCCCGGCCAGGTTCAATCCCTGGTCGGGGAACTGAGATTATGCAAGCTGCGCCAGCATGACCAAAAAAAAAAACAACAACAACGACAAGGAGCCCCACGGTTAGTTTATTGCAGCTCTGCTGACTCTAAGGCAGTCACGGGGAAGTGGAGCTGGTGGCGCCAGTGGGGCTGGTGGGGCTGGGCTTGGGGTGGGCGGGGCCAGAAGGAAGTTCAGCCCCAGGTTTACCAGCCTCTCTGAGCCTCCCCTCCCCCACGTGTAAAATGGGGCCAATAATAGCCCTCACCTCCCGAGGGTTGTCCCGAGAATTCAGTGTAGAGCTGGGCCCAGGGGTGCTGCCTTAGCTTCTGCCGCAGCACTAATTAAACGTGCTCAGGGCCAGCCTGAGACAGGCATTGCTCAAGTGGGAGCTATTATGATTACTGTATTGGTTTCATAATTGGCACTTTTAAAAAGTGTAACAATGGCATTGTGCTATTTAGGGAAAACAAACAACAAAAAGGCTTTATCTTTTAAAACAGCCTCTATCTTTTAAACTCCGTCCCTGGGGCAGCCAGCCTGGTTTTGTAAGCCAGTGAACTAAGTTTTTGTGGGGTTTTTTTTGGCCTCATACCCTGACTTGCGGGATCTTAGTTCCCTGACCAGGGATCCAACCCGTGCCCCCTGCAGTGGAAGCGCAGAGTCATAACCACAGGACTGCCAGGGAAGTCCCCTAAGAATTGTTTTACAGTTTGAAATGGCTGGGGAAAAAAGTCAAGAGAAGAACACTTTGTGACACGTGAAACCTGTCTGACGTTCAGGCTGCAGAGTCCATCAATAAAGTAGTCTTGGTGCACAGCGGCGCCCATCGGCTTCCTGCCTTCCGTGGGCCTTCCGTGGGCCTTCCGTGGGAGAACAGCTGAGCTGGGTCCTGGCCACAGAGATTCCCGGCGTACAAGCTTGCTGGCTCCCATCTAGATACCCACCAAATAGTCGGAGATAAAATTGTATAATCAGCCTGGGTTTGCTTTAAAACAGTACAGGACGGGGAAGGGGTAGGGGTTTTGATGAAACAAGATGGGCCTGAGTTGACTGCTGATGAGACTGGGTGACGGATACGCTGCTGTTCATGGTACCGCTCTCCTGTTGCTTATGTTTGATGTTTTCCCAAAAAAACAATTTATATCTAAGTGGTCGTGGCAGTGCCGGGCACAGAGGAAGCACTGAGCAAATGGGCAGCACGGCTGAGACCCTCTAGGCAGAGCCCCTCAGGCTCTGGGTTGGGTACCCCTCTCAGGCTCCTCCCGTGTCTTGACCACAGAGACCCTGCAGAAGTACCTGAAGGTGGTGATGGCCCTCAAGTACGAGGAGAAGCCGCCCTACACCGCCCTGAGGAACAATCTGAAAGCCCTGCTTCAGGATCTGCGGGTGTCGGCCTACGACCCCTTGGACCTCCAGGTGGTACCCTAGGTGCGTTCCAGTGGGAAGAGTTTGTGAGGCTTAACCCTCTCCCCAGCTCCCACCGCTGTTTCCACCGATGCCATTTGATGTTTATACTCCAGGGGCCAACTTCCCAGTGAGCTGCTGCCTTTTTCCACAGGATTCTTGAACCTTCCAGCCCCCGGCCATCACAAGTAGCACAAGTAGCAGGAACTCGACTCAAACTGGCTTTAAGGAAAAGGGCAATTGATTGGCCCTTGTCACTAGACTATTCCGAGGGGGAAGCTTTAGGTGTGACTGGATTTGGGGCCTGGAAGTTAGCACCGAGATGTTGTCAGTCTCTCTGTCTTTCTCTGTCCCTTTTCTCATCCCTCCATCCCTCTACCCATCCACCTGCAGTCTCTGCTTTCCTTTGGGTCACCCCCCAAAAAACCCCATCTGTCCCCCACCAAAACCCCTGGCTCTGTGTCCAGTGCCTCACCTTGCTCGTGTGTGTGTGTGTGTGTGTGTGTGTGATGACTCTAATGTTTGACTACAGTAAGCACACACATAGGGAAGTAGGGGAGCTAACGCCCAGGAACTAGAAAGGCCACACAGTACAACACGTGGACGAACACATTGACAAAACATTCCACATCTTTATAAAAGGGGCTGTGTTGGTCCTTTTGCCTTTTTCGTTGTGGTTCCACTGAGCCCATATGGCCATTCCTTGGGATAATGGGGAAGGGCAGTTCATACCGTTTGGTTCCTTCCCCCACAGTCTTGCAGCTCTTCGATGGTGGAGATGAAGGATGCTCTTTATAACGCCAGTGGCTGGGTGTTTGCTTGCTTTGCCAGGGTTTTGTTTTCCAGACAAAACACCTTGAACACCCGTGTGCACACAGGCCTGAGGATGGATTTCTTTTGAAGGAGATAAGCAGGTTGCTCTTCCCCGGGGGCTGTACTCACTCATTTACACTCCCCTTAGCACTGAGTGAGAGCGTACGGGAGTCTGTGGAAGGTCAAACTTATAAACTCAGTTCCCTTGACGGTTCATTTTGGTGAGGCAGCATGGATGGGTTCTGAGGAGCAGCTTCCCCAGGGCCCTCCCCTGTCCGTGGGGTTGTCATTTCTCTCACATGTCTGTCTGGATTCAAAGCTCAGTGTCTGTCCAACTCAGCGGTTCTCAGACAGAGGCAGTGTTCCGCCAGGGGCCATTTGGCAGTGTCTGGAGACGTTTTTGGTGCTCACGCCTGAGGAGAGGTGCTGCTGGCATCTCAGGGGTCGAGGCCGGGGATGCTGCTTCCTGTTGTGCGACACACAGGCCGCCCCGCTATCAGCAGCGCCATGGCCGAGGAAGCAGGCCCGCGTGCGTCTCGAGGAGCATCCTTGTGGGTGGCAGCCTGTCTCCCACAGTGTGGTCTTCTTCTCTTGGCACCTTGACGACAGGTGCTTCTTCAGCCCTGCAACCCTTACTCACATCCCAGAGCTGAAACCACGAGGTAACACGTGTGTCCGGCTCTTCACACAGTGCCTGGGTGCAGAGCACTCCAAAGATGCCAGGTTGTTTGTTTGTTTAGTAACCTAGCAGGCTCCCTGCCTTAATCACAGACACTCTCCAAAAGTGAAGGCGTGACCTCCACCCAGCTTGCCACCCTCCCAGTCTCTGTCCCCTCAACCCCCAGCTGTCCTGAGAGACCTCTGGGTCCTCCCATACCCCTCTCTGCCCCCAGCTCTGTCCCTGCAGGCAGCTGCTAAGTCTCTTCTAGCCCTCTCCTCCAGGGCTCTGCCTCTGCCCGGACCCCCCAGAGTTTGGTCACCTGCTGGCGGTGAGCTCCGGGAGGGCCGGGTCACGTCTGTTTCTGCATCTCTGTGCTTCTCACTCACATCACTGGCCTGGCTCATAAATATTCCACCCATATTTACCGAGTGGGTGAGTCCAGCCTTCCCGTCAGTGCTGGCCTGTCTTACAGTACCTCCCTGTCCCCCACCCCCAGTACCATGGAAATTTAAAAGCTAAAGACCGAACGGCCCCTTTCAGGATCACTACAGCTCACTCTCTGGGGACCACTTACTCACTGCCAAGTTTGTCCCTTGGTTAGGAACTTAATGAAGAGATGCTCCTTAAGGAGCCCGGGGACTTTGGAGTAACTTGAGGATCATCTTGCCTCTGCCTTGGCCCGAGCGCCCAACCACCCCTCAGATTCTAGGCCAGGCCAAGCTCAATCCTACCTCAGGACCTTTGCACTTGCCATTCGCATGGTCTGTGACGATTTTCCCCTTCTTTTTTAATTAATTTATTTATTTATTATTTTTGGCTGCGTTGGGTCTTCGTTGCTGTGCGCGTTCTCTAGTTGTGGTGAGCGGGGGCTACTCTTCCTTGCGGTGTGCGGGCTTCTCATTGCGGTGGCTTCTCTTGTTGCGGAGCACGGGCTCTAGGCGCATGGGCTTCAGTAGTTGTGGCTCACAGGCTCAGTTGTGGCACACGGGCTGTAGAGCGCAGGCTTCAGCAGTTGTGGCACACGGGCTCAGTAGTTGTGTTGCGGACTGTAGAGCGCAGGCTCAGTAGTTCTGGTGCACGGGCTTAGTTGCTCCGCAGCATGTGGGATCTTCCGAGACCAGCGCTCAAACCCGTGTCCCCTGCACTGGCAGGTGGATTCTTAACCACTGCGCCACCAGGGAAGCCCCTCCCCTTCGGTTTGCATGACCGGCTCCTTCTCATCACTGCCTCTCAGATCCCGAGGCCTCCCCTTGTCGCCTTCTGGAGGGAAACATGTGTTTAATCTGTCGTGTCTCCACGCTTCTCCTCCAGATTGTAAGCCCAGCAAAGTCTTCTTGTTCCTCTTGTTCGTGGTGGTATCTCGCATCCCTAGAAAGTAGAAAGCCCCTATCACACAGTAGGGGCTTAAAGGGTGCTCTTTGAATGAATGACACTGACAGCCATTTTTATCGTCTTCTAGAACTTTCAGCCTGCAGTTTGAAATAGGAAAAAAAAAAAGAAGATATGTGACTCAAGGACTGCTATAGAATCACAGACAAGCTTCTAGAAAGATCCCTCGAATGTGCATTCCTGCCACTTCTTTAGATCATCCGTCTAGATCAGCCTCAGGGAACCCGGAAATTAGGCTCAGATACTGTGAACTCCCTCCTTTGACCATCCCTCCCTTCAGCCGTTGTCTCCCACCAGCCACTGGCGTTTTGGACCGAGAAGACCCCCAGTTCACAGACGGGGGTTGGGCTGGTCCTCTCAGTAAGGACGCTGCCATCGGCACCACTATGCTGTAGCAATAAATGGTTTCATTGGAGCTTGGAGGGTTGAGTGTCTGCAAAAGAAGTTCCTTTTGGAAAACTTTAGCTCATTTTTTTTTCTCCCACCCACCCATCCCTTCAAGCTTTCACCCAGCCATCTACTCTTTCATACATCTATTCACACTTTCAGGCAGACACTCATCCATCCATTCTTTCACTTATCTATCCATCCCTCCATCCATCCCTCCATCCACTCACCCTTTCATCCATCCATTCATTCACTACTCATTCTCCCATCCACTTACCCTTCTTCTCTTCCATACATTCACCCTTCCTTTCATTCGAGAAGTATTCAGCAGGCGTTTCTTGAGCACATGCTGTATGACATGCACCATGCTGCACAGAGGATCCCGATGAACCAAACACACCTGCCAAGGTCCTTGAGCTGATGGAGCCTGCAGTCAAGCGGGAGGAGACGGTGTTCAAGGAGGCGACTTCATGTGGTGATTGGCACTCTGAAGACAAAGCTCGGGCTGTGACGGAGAGGGAGAGGCCTCGGGACAGGAGGGCACCTTTGGGGGGAGCCTGGACTCAGAGGGACCAGGGAGGAAGCCGTGGGAGGGTAGTTAGAGGAAAGGAGGGCCTGGGGAGAGATGTCAGAGGCAGGCTGGCCGGCAGCACGTGGCCAATGATTAGACTGGGAGAGGCTAAGACGGAGGAGGGGATAAACCCGCCTCCCCGAACTGGACCTTGGATATCTTACACCATCCACCCTGCTTTGAGATGGGGAGAATCAGAGGCCGGATGGGGGAAGAAACTGCTCTGAGACGCCCTGATTCTCTCCCTGCTCAGGAGAGGAAAGGAGATTGGCAGACTGATGATCGTTTCCTGGCTGAAAGGAAGTGTGTATAATCCTTTCCAGAAGGAGGTAGTCCTTAAGGAGAGAGAAAACCCATCAGAAAGTCTCCTACTTACAGCCCCTCTGTGTTGATGAGTCCACAAAAGAAGAGGGACGTCAGCCACCCTTCAGGGCCCCAGATCAGGCAAGAGGGACGGTCATAGTCAACACCTGCCCCTCCCGTCATCCTGCCCTCGGTGCACTTGGCTATTGCAGCATCAAAGTCCAGCAGCCCCCTGTCCTCCACCCTTCTCTCTGAGCGAGCAAAGGCAGCGAGACCCAGCGCTGCTCAGACAATGGGAGAGTCCCACGTCCGTCCTGGCAGAGCAGCGAGAACGTGGGCAGTTTCCCTCCCTGTCAATGAGCCCGCTTTAATCTGTCTCCAGAGCCCAGGTTTTGGTAGCTCATCCCCCAACCTCTGAAAGAGGAGGGTGTGGTCATCGGCATTAGATGAGAATCACAGGGCCCAGGGGAGTGGAAGTGACTCACAGGCCACCATGTGGCCGACAGTGGCTGGAACCTGTCCTCTGTCCCCTCCCTCCCACCTCTGCCCCAAAATGAAACCCTGGCTCAAGGTTAGTGAGACATTTGTGGTGCTGGGGGTGTGCGTTTTAAAATAATTTTTACTGCAGGGCACCTCTGAGCCTTCAGTAAACTCAAGTTGTTACCGGAAGGGGTCCCCTTCCAGGGCCCGAGAGTGAGGTCTAACACTCAGAAATGAATTGTCCAAGGAGACACGTGTGCTGACAAAGCAAGAGGCTTTATTGGGAAGGGGCGCCCCGGCGGAGAGCAGCAGGGTAAGGGACCCAGGAGAATGGCTCTGCCACGTGGCTCGCGGTCTCAAGCTTTATGGTGATGGGGTTAGTTTCCGGGTTGTTTCTGGCCAAGCATCTTGCTTGTGCCCATATTTGGGCTGACTCGGGGTCCTTCCTGGTGGTGCACGCATCTCTCCGCCAAGATGGATTCTAGCATGAGGATTTGCGGGAGGTTGACAGGACATATTACCGACTGGCGTCTCCTCCCTCGTTTTGGCCCTTCCTGAATTCTCCCGCAAGCACCGTGTTGTTTATCAGGACCTCCTGTCATGAGACAACTCATGCAAGCGGTTATTATCGTGCTTGGCAAAGGCGGGCAGTTTCGGTCAGTGGTTCCCTAGCAAGGTGTGGGGTTTCATCTCCAAGAGGGGCCGCCCAGTAGGCAGCTGGGAAGGACAAATCACTTCCCTTCCCTTGTGAAATATTTTTCTTATGAAAAAGGATTGCTTCTAAGGCTATTGCAAGTAAAATTCCTTCCGGATGAGACCTCAGAAACGATAGCAAGTGTTTGCAGAGACTTCCTTATGGATGTTAAAATTCAGCTGAGTACCTTTTACAGATCTAATCGGCTCTGTTCAGTGATTCCTGAACTGAGCAGCATCCTGTCGAGCAGATAGAACAGATGTTGAAAGACTTTTTAGAGGCAGAAGGAAGCAGGAACAAGAAAGTTCTGCTGGGCTTCCCTGGTGGCACAGTGGTTGAGTCCGCCTGCCGATGCAGGGGATGCAGGTTCGTGCCCTGGTCTGGGAGGATCCCACGTGCTGCGAAGCAGCTGGGCCCGTGGGCCATGGCCGCTGAACATGTGTGTCCGGAGCCTGTGCTCTGCGGCGGGAGAGGCCCGCGTACCGCACAAAAAAAAAAAAGAAAGAAAGAAAGTTCTACTAGGCAAAAAAAGCAGGTTGCTTATTGCAAACTTGCTTTTCTTCAGGGGACTGCAGGGGTCTGTCAGGCACATTGCTTAACTAATTCTGATCAGATGATTCCTGATTGATGGTTTAAGATGCCATTTCTGGAAGAGCCAACACTGTCATGGAGTCTCTGTTTGGTGACGTGGGGCTTAGCATAAGCAACTCCATTTTGGGCCTGTTGTCTTATTTTTAACACCCAGTTGGAAGTTAATGGGGAAATTTTTACTGCCCTGCTTTGGTGGAGAGTCTACAAATGCAAATTATGTTGGGTGTTTGTGAAATGTTTCACATCTACGTTGTGAGATGTAGATGTTTCACATCTACATTGTGAAACGTAGATGATATATTTTTTAAACTGAATTGCTATTAGTTTATTTATTTTTTTAATTTATTTTATTTATTTTTGGCTGCGTTGGGTCTTCATTGCTGGGTGGGCTTTCTCTAGTTGCAGCCCGCGTGCTGCAACTACTGAAGCCCCCTCCGCAACAAGAGGAGCCACCGCAATGAGAAGCCCGCGCACCACAGCAAAGAGTAGCCCCCACTCGCCGCGACTAAATAAAGCCTGTGCGCAGCAACAAACACCCAGTGCAGCCCAAAATAATAAATAAATAAATACATAAAATTTATAGAAGAAGATAATAATAATCCATGGGAATTCCCTGGCAGTCCAGTGGTTAGGAATCGGTGCTTTCACTGTTGAGAGTGCGGGTTCAATCCCTGGTTGGGAAACTAAGATCCCACAAGCCACACGGCACGGCCAAACTAAAAATAATAAAATAATCCATGGGGGGAAGCATGTTTCATTGCTTACTTATAATTTCCAGGGTTTGTTTAGCCATAGAATTATGCAAATTAAAAGAACAGAGGACTTCCCTGGTGGTGCAGCGGTAAGAATCCGCCTGCCAATGCAGGGGACGCGGGTTCGAGCCCTGGCCCAGGAAGATCCCACATGCCGCGAAGCAACTAAGCCCGTGCACCACAACTACTGAGCCTGCGCTCTAGAGCACGCAAGCCAAAACTACTGAGCCCGCATGCCACAACTACTGAAGCCCGCGCGTCTAGAGCCCGTGCTCCGCAACAGGAGAAGCTACCGCAATGAGAAGCCCACGCACCGCAATGAAGAGTAGCCCCCGCTCGCCGCAACTAGAGAAAGCCCGCGCGCAGCAACCAAGACCCGAGGCAGCCAAAAATAAATATATAAAAAGAACAGAAAACAATGTTGAGTGCTCTGTTGTTTAAAGAATTGATGGAAAATTTCTTTAAGTGTCAAGGCTATTCTTAAAAGAGACATGACTTGGAACAGGAAAAGAAATTCTTTTTTTTAATTTGAAGTATAGTTGATTTACAATGTTGTGTTAGTTTCAGGTGTACAGCAAAGTAATTCAGCTATACATAGATACATATAGATTCTTTTTCAGATTTTTTCCCCTTATTAGTTATTACAAGATAATGAATACGGTTCCCTGAGCTATGCAGTAGGTCCTTGTTGTTTCTCTCTTTTATATATAGTAGTGTGTATCTGTTCATCCCAAACTCCTAATTTATCCCTCCCTGCCTCCTTTCCTCTTTGGTAACCATCTGTTTGTTTTCAACGTCTGTGAGAAGAAATTCTGACTTGAAGTGGATAATTACTGTGGCATTCCCATGATGATATTTTCAAAAAGACTTCACCCCTTGGAGAATGTGATCCTCTTACACAGATGTTACCAAATACTCTGCCAGCATGAGAGCACATGGAACCATCTTGTGTCATGCTGAGGAAGGGGGTAAAAAGTGGCAACCATGCTCTTGTTTTGTCGGTGGACACCATTTTTAAAGGTCATTGATCAAGAGATGCAACATGATCCTGAAAAATGGCAAAGCAAAATCCGCTATGAAAGATGGAATTACATGCTTCAACACCTCCAATTTGAAGAACAGTCATCAGCATGAAGTTATTAACTTTATTCCCTATCTTGGCCCATAATGCTCTTGTTGGGCATGTTTCCTCATGAATGGAAACAATGGAAAAAATTAAATGGACACTCAATGGAAAAAAGAACAAAATCAGTTGGATGTGACCCCCGTAAAAACTATATCACAGTGTAAATGGACACAGACTGGAAGTGCAAGGAATTTTATAAGCAGATTCTGCAAAACCAGAAACTTAAGGAGAACCAGAATATCAAGGACACAAAATTCAAGAGGTACCCTTGAATCATTGATTTCAGATAATCAGTGAATGATTTTTTTTGTCTGAGAAAATACACAAATTGAGTTTCCAGGAAGCAGGCTCAGAGAGAGGCCAGTATGCAATGTGTTGGGAGGAGGAAGTGCCCCAGGGGTGGGTCCCTGTGGAGGGGAGGGGGAGGGGGAGGGGCAGGTGGGGCGGAGGGATGCGATGCAGCCCAACGACAGCCTCAGCTGAGAGTCTTTGGGGAGCTCTGGTCGGGGGAGGTCTCCAGAGCTGGGGGTCGTCATTTATGGATCTTGATCTCAGCATATTCGGTGGTGCTGGCGGCCTCCTGGTCCCGAGGCTCCCAGGGCCTCAGCATGTAGAAACTGAGGGAGGCGTAATGGAGCTCCCGTTCCACCCCAGAAGTGGGGGCGGCCACCACTGGTAGGGGGAGGTCCCGGGGGCTGCCTGGAGGACACTCATGCTGGTAACCCTGAGTGGAGGGAAAGAAGGGGGTCATATTAGGATAACAGGACTGGAAGAGAGCAATTGGGGTCCATAAGTAAACCTGAAAACTGAACATTCAGTCTTTCATCTATTCATTCCAGACATTGGCTGAGGCCCCCATTCATTCATTCATTCATTCAACAAATGCTTGAGAGTGATAATGCCTGGGCCTTAGTAATTAGTTGCCAGTCTCCTGGATTCCTCACAACAATCTACTTGGGAGACACTATTATCCCCATTTATCAGGTGGAGAAATGGAAGCTAAGTAAATATCCCCAAATCACACATTTAGTCATTGGTAAGGCCAAGATTTATGCTAGATCTTTCTGACTCCAGTGCTGCCTTATGGAAGAGCTCCCCTGGTGCCAGGCTCTGAATATTCAGTGAGGAACAAAGAAGACACCATTCCTGACCTCCTGCAACTTGCTGGGGTGGGGGTGGGGGGATGGCGGGGAGCAGGCATTAAAGCAGTAGTCAATTATATTACTATATAATTGCAAATTAAGATGGGACAAAAATGGGATGGATGGTGTGAGGACAGGGATTTGCTCAGACCTGGATGGCCCTTCAGGGACCACTCAGCATTTCAGAGGTTCAGGCAAACACAATCACCCAATTGCATTATGAACCCTAAAATCAAAGGATCTTGTTGCACCAGAAAGGGTTAACCTTGCCCAAAGAAAATGTGACCCTTTGCCCCAGCACCTGGGAGGGAACCTCTAAGCCCTTGAAATATCCTGACTGATGAGAGTGTCTGTGTTCACCCGGGTCTTGGCCCACACTAGATGGTGTAACAATGTGACAGATGGTGGGGGCCTTGGGTCACACAGTATCACACCTCTGCAGACACTGGACACTAAGCTATGTGGGCAGTCAGCCATGCCAACGTAACCAACTCCCAATAAAAATGCTGGGTATGGGAGAATTTCTTGGCCGTCCAGTGGTTAGACCTCCTTATTTCCACTGCAGGGACATGAGTTTGATGCCTGGTCGGGGAACTGAGATCCCACAAGCTGCTCAGTGTGGCCAAAAAAAAGAAAAAACACTCTGGATGTGAAGGCTCAGGTGTGCTTCCCTGTCTGGCAATAGCCCATACATGTTATCACACATCATTGCTGGGAGAATTAAGCACTTTCTGCACAATTCCACTTGAAAGAGGCAACTGGGTACTCATGCCTGGTCTCCCCCGGACTCTGCCCCATGTGCCTTTTCCCTTAGCTGATTTTAATCTCTATCCTTGTCCTGTGATATACTATAACCATAAGTATAAAAGCTTTCGGTGAGTTTTGTGAGTCCTTCTGGTGAGTTATTGAAATTGAGCTTGTCTTGGGGACCCCCAAACTTGATAGTAGACAATAATTATTTTAGGGAGAGCCTTGTGGCATCCTGTCTTGGGGAGGTAAGGTAGGAAGTGGGGGGAAAGTGGGTCAGTGGTCCAGAGAGAAAGGAGGAGGTGGGGGTAGGGAGGGCCCAGTTGGAACTGAGTACAATCAGTAAGATGGCTGGGTGGTCCTTGGCTCTGAGAGAGGAGACAGAGAGCAGAGGGAAGGGTGACTCCCAGGTCACTGGGCTGGGTGACTGTGTTGGTAGGGTCCAAGAGGAAAAGCCTGTGTGGGTCATGATGAGCGTCTAAGTCATCAAGAGGACTGCAGCCATGGCCATGCTGGGGAGATAGCCAGATGGAATCCCGAGGGACAGAGCGCCCGTCACTCACCTGGGAGGTGGGACCCAGCATGGAGGGCGCATCCTTCTCACCGGGGGCCTTCCTGAAGGTCTTCACTCTGAAAGGGGAAGCCAGGACCTTTCAGCAGCCCAGCTGGCTCAGAGCTTGGAGGGCGACTACTGTCCTCCCTGCTTAAGAGGCTAGAAGGGCTGGGACTTCCCTGGCAGCCCAGTGGTTAAGACTCCAAGCTTCCACTGCAGGGGGCATGGGTTCGATCCCTGGTCAGGGAACTAAGATCCCAAGTGCCACACGGTGTGGCCCCAAAATAAGAAAATTTTTTTAAAAAAAAACAAAAAAAGAGGCTAGAAGGGCTGACCGAGGCCAGGGGGCAGGGGGTGCGCCTCACCTTATTGACCTTCATAATGAGAACGGGCGCCCTTCATGGATGGCTGGGATGGAGGGGTGGGGACAGACCCTGCGCTGATTCCCTGACTCAAGGCCCAGTTCTCCAAAACCCTGCACCACCCAGATTCCTCCAGGGGGGGCTGCCTGGGACTCCAGGGCTCAGACCCCTTCCCGCCCCCTGCACTCGCCTCCCTCCCCCAAGACATGACACTCACGTGAAGAAGATGAGGCAGGAACAGAGACTGAGCAGGCCAGCGATGCCAGCTCCTCCGACGGCCCCCAGAACGAATTCTCCTCCAAGCTTGGGCTTCCCTGCAGATGATCGGGGTGTAGGGTGACTCCCCTCCAAGCCCCAGGACCCTCGTGCCCCTTCCTCCCACAGAATTTGAGCTCTCCTCTTCTGCAGCCCCCAACCAGCCAAAGAACAGAACTCTGCTCCCACCCCTGTCTCTCATCCCCTCCCGTCCAGGCCCCTCTCCCCACAAGCTCCATCTTCAAAGGATGGAGACTCCTTTCCCCCTAAGCCTCTGCCCTCAACAGGCCCCCTGACCTGGCAGCAGCAGGACAGTGGCGCTCTGGGCCCCGTGGACGTTCTGGGCCTCGCAGCTGAGTCTGAGGCCAGAGCTGAGCCCCTCGCGGAGGCACAGGGAGCTGTTGGCCCAGGGCCCAGCCGAGCTGGAGGTGACCTTGAAGGAGGCGTTGCTGAAATTCCCCTCCAGCAGCCCCTCCCCCAGCCGCCAGCGCAGGGAGGGGGCCGGCTGGGCTCGGGAGGAACAGTCGCAGTGCAGACCCTCCTCCTCCTGGGAGCAGGAGGGTCCCAGCAGCTGCGGGGCGTCTGTGGGGAAGGAGAAGTATCAGCGTGCCCCTCCCCTCCCCTGGACCTGAGTGTCCTCTCCCTGGGTGTTCTCCCTCCTCCCAGCTCACTCTGCACGGAGAGACGCACGGAGGTCCGCAGGGAGCCCTGAGGATGCTGAGCTAGGCAGGTGAATTCGCCTTCATGGCCCGACACCACCCGGGGCACCTGCAGGACCCCGGGGTTCGAGGGATGTGAGGGGCTCAGGGTCTGGCTCCGCCGGGACCAGCTCAGTGTGGCTGGGGGGTTGCTGTCGGTGACACAGGCCAGGCGCAGAGATTCTCCTTCCAGGACAGGAAGAGATGAGCCGTTCCCCAGGTATTTCAACTCTGGAGAGAGAGAGAGACAGAGACAAAGACAGAGACAGAGACACAGAGAGAAAGAGAGAGCTGAGCCCAGGCTATGAAGCCCTGTTTCTGTCTCTCTCCTTTCTACTTTTTTTTTTTTAAGTTGGGAAGGAATCCCACAAGTAGTTTTTTAAGCAGCTTTATTGAGATATAATTCACATACCATGCAACTCCATTTACATATCACCTAAAAGTCATGCGATAACTATCACCGCAATCAATTTTAGAACATTTTCATGACCCCCCACAACACTCTGCACCCCTTAGCCACCACCCGCAATCCTCCCATCACCCCAGCCCTACGCAGCCACTAATTTCTGTCTCTATGGATTTGTCTCTTCTGGCCATGACGTGTAAATATCCAGCTTCTTCCCCTCAGCATGATGTTTCCAAGGTTCATCTACGTGTATCAGTGCCTCATTCCTTTTCGTGGCTGAATCTCATCCATTGTCCGAATAGACCATGTTTTGTTCATCTGTCCATCTGTGGATGGACACGGGTTGCCCCTTAACTTCTCTGAGGCATTTGCCCTCATCCACGTTTCTCTCCTTCCTTCCTGAACTGCTCACCATTAGCCGTTCAAGTATCCAAAATTCAAGTCCCAGATCCTTCAAGGCTCTTCAGGACCTGGTCTCTACCTCCTCACCTCCTTTGCCCCGGTTATCTCAGGATAAATAGGGCGTTCACATCTCGCATTCTAAAATTCACAGAGGAAGGAAGGGGTGTCCAGAATGAAGTCCCTCCCACACTGACTCCCCAAGTGACAAATTCCTCTTGTCCCAGGCAACATTCATTGCCAGTTTCTCGTGTGGCCACTCCAGAGCTATTCTGTCATAGCCTCACCTAGTGGCATCGACAATAGACATCCCTGAGGGACCTCCCTGGTGGTCCAGAGGTTAAGACTCCGTGCTCCCAAGGCAGGGGGCCCAGGTTTGATCCGTGGGGTCAGGGAACTAGAGCCCGCATGCCACGACTAAAAAAAAAAAAAAAAAAAAAAATCCTGCATGCCACAGCTAAGACCCAGCACAGCCAAATTAATTAATTAATTAAAAACTTATATATATATACATCCCTGAGGCCCCACAATTATGCTCCTGGCCCTAAAACTTATAATCTCATAACTCAGAGTAGGGACTGTGACCCAGTAGATCAGCACCCTTCAGGAGCTGGTTAGAAATGCAGATTTGCAGGCCTTGCTGGGCCTCCAGAGTAAGAATCTTCATTGTCACAAGATCGTTGAGAAATGTGTGTGCTCAGTCAAGCTTTAGAAGTATTGCCCAAAAGAAAGGCTATTCTGTTCGCCCAGGAAATGGGGAATGTTTGAAGGGACATTCCCAGGAAAACTAAAATCAGTGAACTCAAACGCTTGTCAAAAGTAGAATGGATAGGGCTTCCCTGGTGGCACAGTGGTTGAGAGTCCGCCTGTCGATGCAGGCGACACGGGTTCGTGCCCCGGTCCGGGAAGATCCCACATGCCGCGGAGCAGCTAGGCCCGTGGGCCATGGCCGCTGAGCCTGCGCGTCCAGAGCCTGTGCTCCGCAACGGGAGAGGCCACAGCAGTGAGAGGCCCGCGTACCGCAAAAAAAAAAAAAAAAAAAAGTAGAACGGAAAAGAGAAAAACAAAAACAAAAATGGAATGGAAAACTAAGTTCCGCAGTGGAATGGTCTGTCGACAAGGAGACATGGTCATTACAGCTCCAAGCACTGCGGGTGAAAGTCAAGATCATGAGATGTTGCCACACCAAAGTCAAGGCAGCTCTGCCACAGAAAATCCACTCCCAGGTACAGACACAGAAGAATTGACATCAGGGACTCAAACAGTTACTTGTCCAGGAATGTTCAGAGAAGCACCATTCACAACGGCCACAAGGTAGAAACAACCCAAATGCCCATCAGCAGATGGGTGGAGAAACAGATGGTGGTCCATCCACACAGTGGAATATTATTCAGCCGTAAAAAAAGGAGGGAAGTTCTGATCAATGCTACAATGTGGATGAACCTTGAAAACATCACATTAAGTGAAAGAAGCCAGACACAAAAGTCCACATATGGTATAATTCCATTTCTGTAAATGTCCAGAATTCATAGCAAATTCACAGAGACAGAAAGTAGATGAGTAGTTGCCTGGGGCTGGAGAGAGGGGAGAAGAGGACTTGAGTACTTAACAGGTACAGGGCTTTCTTTCTGGGTGATGGGAAAGTTTTGGAATTAGGTTGAGCTGGGTAGTTGCACCACATTGTGAATGTCCTAATGTGGACAGTGGTTAAGAATCCGCCTGCCAATGCAGGGGACACGGGTTCAAGCCCTGGTCCAGGAAGATCCCAAGTACCATGGAGCAACTAAGCCCATGTGCCGCAACTAGCAAGCCTGCGCTCTAGAGCACGCCAGCCACAATTACTGAGCCCACGTGCCACAACTACTGAAGCCCGCACGCCTAGAGCCCGTGCTCCGCAGCAAGAGAAGCCCGTGCACCGAGACGAAGAGCAGGCCCCTCTCGCCACAACTAGAGAAAGCCCGCGTGCAGCAGCAAAGACCCAAGGCAGCCAAAAATAAAGAAATACATATTTTTAAAATAAAGAAAGTAAAATGAAATCAATAAAAAGAAGAATCACACAAAATTCAGTGTAGTGGCTTTCTCCGAGGCCAGAAGGGAGGGGCTAAAATCGGGTGCTCCAAAGGTGGAGATGATCTTCTAGTTCTTACCCAGGGTGGTAAGTACCACCCGGGTCTTCCTTTTTTTTTTTTTTTTTTTTTTTTTTAGTGGTACACGGTCCTCTCGCTGCTGTGGCCTCTCCCGTTGCGGAGCACAGGCTCCGGGTGCGCAGGCTCAGCGGCCATGGCTCACGGGCCCAGCCGCTCCGCGGCATGTGGGATCTTCCCAGATCGGGGCACGAACCCGTGTCCCCTGCATTGGCAGGCGGACTCTCAACCACTGCGCCACCAGGGAAACCCCGGGTCTTCCTTTTATGGTGTTTCCTCATAATCTGCATATGTTTGACAAATCATCTTCGCACGAAATGAATAGTAAATAAAAAACAATCTGTCTAGGAGTGAATGGGGGCTCTCCCGTCTCTCCCATGCCCGCTGTATCCCCACGGCCCTCCCTTCCTACCTGTGCCATTTCCTCGGGAGATGCTGATGGTCAGGTTCTGGGGGGCGTCTAGGGCAGAGAGACGCAGTGAGGAAGAGAGTCAGAGCTGACCCTTCCGCGCCCCCCACGCCCCAGGAGGCACAGAACTGGAAGCACAGCAGAACAGGGCCTACATCCTTCCGGCAGACCCTCCCAGCCCCTGGCCTGCGGGTCACCGGCGCCGATTCCCCGCCCCGCGAGCACCCCGCCATCCTGATTCCGCGCTCACAGGACACGTTGAGCATGACGGTCCTCTCCGTGCTCACGCCAGCCCTGCGGAAGGTCACCTGGCAGGTGAGGTTGGTGCCGTGGTCCTGCGGGCCAGGGGTGAGCAGGATCTCCGAGGAGTTATAGGCCCCCTTCGAGTCCAGTCCTGGGGGGTGGAGGGCAGCCCCGGTCCAGGAGATGGTGGGCGGTGTGGCCTGGTCACAGGCCCCTGGCACGGAGCATGTCACGTGGCTGCTAGAGCCGGACTCCAGGGGCTCCTTGATGTAGATATCGGGGGTCCGTGTCAGCGCTGGAGAGCAGAGAGGGAGAAGCCAGACCACAGAGGGGACCCCTGTGTGTGCCCAACCCTGATGTGACCATGCGCCAGTGTCCCCCTTAGAGGTGGAGGGACAGGGGGGTCCGTCCTTCCCCCCCATCCCTGTTATCTGTTCCTGGGGACCCTTCCGTACCTGTCACGTTCACAATGAGCAGGTTATTTTTGTAACTATGTTTCACATCACCTCTCATCAGCTGAAAATAATAGTTTCCACTGTCCCCCTTCCGGGCGTCTGTGATGCCCAGGGAGCAGTTGTTCGCCCCAGGGTCCCCGAGGAGGTGGAATGGGATTTTTCTCTTCTTTTTTACTCCCCTGCCTGGGTTGTTTGTGGCCATGGGAAGGTCCATTTGGGATGGTCTATCCACTTTCCGGAACCATTCACCATAAATGGGTGTAGAGTCGGTCTGGCCAAGCAAGGGATAGGAGATGGTGCAGGGCACAAGGACACACAAACCCTCCTGCACTGTCACCGATTCCTGCACTTGCAGCTGGTACCACGGATCCTGCTGCAGGGACCCTGGGGGGACACAGAGGCTCAGCTGCAGCTCCAGCCCCAGCCCTGTCCTGGCCGGGACCCTGCTCTCCCCACTATCCACGCACTCACCCTCCCGTAGCAGGGGCAGCAGCAGCAGCAGCAACCTGTCCATGTCCAAGGAGCCAGGAGTTTCCAGGACTGTCCAGTTTCTGGACCTGCCTGTCTGTCCGGGGAGGAAGCCCCAACAGGAAGCTTCTGGGGGAGAGGGGGGCCGTGACCATCCACAGATGAGTGAAAGAGGAAGCTCGGAACTGCAAATGTCTGGAAGACATCTCTTCTGACTTCTCCTTTCATAGATGGAAGCACCAGAGCAGAGAGAGGATACAGGGCTGCTCTAAACCCTGACCCCAGGAAGCAGCCACCCTGGGTCAGCCTAGGGGGAGGGCGGTGCCGGGAGCGGGGCTCTCCCAGGAAACAGGCGGGGAAAGGCTCCAGGTGAGGTGCTGGAAGCAGGGATTCATTCATTCATTCATTCATTTGCCAGGCAAACATCTACTGCACGCAGGGGCTGCAGGCAGTGGAGGGTATGACCTCACAAATCCTGCCTCACTTTTGCGTGACCCCAAACCCAGTGCCCCCACCCAGGCTCTCCAAAGTCTACTCACCTCCCTGCCTGTCTTGGGGCCGTGTATGTGTCCACACAAGGATCCCAGCTCCACAGTACGAAGTGGAATATTTGCACACGGCTTCATGCTCAGAAGGGCTTCCCGCCTGGGGTTTGATGCTCTGAGGTTGCCATCTTGAAATTCCTAATAATTTTATCTTTGAGTTTGCATTTTGTAAGTGAAGTCTAATGGATAAGGAGCGCATGCCAGGGGGATTGGAACTTTGAATAACACGCGGTCAATCCGGGGACGTCCTGGATCTGGAGACAGCTTCTGGGCCCACCCTCGCACCCCCATCCCACCACTTGGGCACAGAGAGGGTCTGGAGTTTGCTGAGTTGAGTGGGTGCCTGTGAGTGTCTGCACTGCCCATCCCCCCAGTCAAGCCCAAGGGATTGGACGTTAACTAGCAAATATAAACACTATGAACAGGGACTTCCCTGGTGGCCCAGTGGTTAAGAATCCATCTTGCGATGCAGGGGATGCCAGTTCGATCCCTGGTTGGGGAACTAAGATCCCATGTGCCATGGGGCAACTAAGCTCGTGCACTGCAACTAGAGAGCCCAAGTGCTGCAACTACAGAACCCATATGCTCTGGAGCCCATGCCACAACGAGAGAGAAACCCGTGCACTGCAATGAAAGATCCCGCATGCCACAACTAAGACCCATTGCAGTCAAAAATAAATAAATAATAAATCTATTTTAAAAATGGTTAAAATGGTAAATTTTATGTTATGGATTTTAAGACAATTTTTTTTAATGTTAAGAGAAAAACAAAACATGACTGATAGGGAGTCCATGGAAAAAAGGAAAAAGGTTTTTCCTGCTTTTTTTTTTTGTCAAAGGGACCTCACATTTTCATTTTGCTCAGGGGCCTGCAAAAGATTTAGGCAGCACTTGTAAGAAGCTTCCAGACTCAGACCTGCCCTAAGAGGAGAGCGTGGTCAGCACTGCCCAGAGGCTGGGTTGATGAGCATCTGTCCCTCTCCTGAGGGTCAGGACAACATAGGAATGAAGGACACATATCTGGGACCACTCTGCTGGCATCTAACCCAACTTCTCAAGTGACTGGCAATACATGTAGTAAAGAATTAACCTCATCCAAAGAGAGGCGTGGGCTTTACCCAGCTCCTGGGAGGGAATCCTAAGACCTTGGCATGTGTGTCTCGGTGTCCACATTTCCTTTTTATTTTTTAATAAGAATACTGGTCATATCGGATTAGGCCCACCCTAATGACCTCACCTTAACTTGATCACCTGCAAAGACCCTGTTTCCAAATAAGGTCACATTCACAGGTACTGGGGGTTAGGTCTTGAATATCTTTTTTGGAGGGACACAATTCAACCCATAACAGACCCCCAGTAAAAACGCTGTACACCAAGGTTTATACACCACAAATGCTGTCACACATCGTTGCTGGGTGTATTGGTCAGCTTTGAGTTGCCATAAGATACCACACACTGGGCAGCTTAAACAACAGAAATGTATCAACACTTTCTCACAGTTCTGGAGGCCAGAAGTCCAAGATCCAAGTGTTAGCTTGGCGAGGGTCTGCTTCCTGGCTGGCAGATAGCTGCCTTCTCACTGTGCCCTCACATGTCAGAGACAGAGAGAGGGAGAGAGAGAGAACTCTGGTGTCTCTGTGTCTCTTCCTATAAGGGCACTAATCCTATTGCATAAGGGTCCCACCCTTATGACCTCATTTAACCTTAATTACCCCCTTGTTTCTATCTCCAAATACAGTCACATTGAGGGGGTTAGGGCTTCAACATATGAATTGGGGATGGGGGTATTCAGTCCATAGCACTCGGACAATTAAGCACTGTCCACATGACTTCACTGGGAGAGACCACCGGAACCTTGTGCCTGGCCTCCCCTGGACCCTGTCCTGTGAACTTTGCAGATTTTATTTTATTCTATTCTATTCTAAGAGAGTGCGGAATCCTAACCACTGGATGGCCAGGGAATTCCTTCCTTGGCAAATTGTAACCTGTGTCCTTTTGTTGTAACAAATCCTGAGTATAACAGTTTCTCTGAATTCTTTAAGTCCTTCCAATGAATCATCAAACTTCAGGGTGGTCTTGGGGATCCCCAGAACAGTCTGTTTCCCTCCTCCTCCTCAGACTGTGGTGCAGAAAGCCACCGTTTACCTAAGTGGGGGCGACGGTGCCCACTTGCCTGGGTCTGCCCATCCTGGGGACCAGTGCTCGCCTTTTCGAGCGCCCTCTGGTGGACCTGCAGTGGTCAGCTCTCAAAGAGCCCAGAACTTGTCTAGGATGGGAAGTTGCTGACCGGGAAAATTGCTGAGTTTATCACAAATACATAAAAAGGAAATGGGATAAATGCAGCCTGAAAAGCACAGAAAATGCACAGAGGAAATCCTCAGTTCCTCTTCATCTACAACCAGTTTCTCACTTTACTTCCCTATCGCTTGTCTCTCAAACAGGAGGCAACATCACTTTTTTTTTTAATATTCATTTTTTTTTATTTGGCTGTGTGGGGTCTTAGTTGTGGTACACGGATCTTCGATCTTTGTTGCAACATGTTTTTGTTTTGTTTCGTTTTTAATTGAGGCACGCAGGATCTTCGATCTTCCTTGCGACGTTTTTGTTTTGTTTTGGTTTGGTTTTAGTTGCAAGATGTGAACTCCTAGTTGAAGCATATGGGATCCAGCTTCCTGACCAGGGATCAAACCAGGGCCCCCTGCACTGGGAGTACAGAGTCTTAGCCACTGGACCAACATGGAAGTCCCTGGAGGCAACATCACTTTTAACTAAATGGTCCCAGCTGGTACCAAGGTGCCCATCCCTCCTCTTGCACTTGCTACAATGTCGTCTACAGCCCGGCCTGGACCCCGTGGAGAGCAGGCCTTGGGGGCAGGCTCTGAGGAGAAGGGAAACCAGGATCTCTGTCTCTGACTCGATTGCTCTGCCTTGTCTTGGTTTGAGTCAGTTTTCCAATTTCTACAGAATTGCAAAACAGGCCCCGAAAACTTCCCTTCTTTCAAATCAAGTAGACTATTCATTGCTTTTGCAATAGATGGCCAGAAAGAATGGGGGTGGGGAGGTCAGCCACTGGTAGGATTTCTGGGAGACTCAGGACCACATGGCATGGACACAGTGCTGAGGACCAAGCTGTCACCCAAAGTCAGGAGCACTGTTCTTTCTCTTCCATGGGAGATGTCATTGCCTCTGGGCCTCCTTGGCCTGAAAACTAGGTCCAGTTGCCTGGATATAGAGCGCCACCATTCCCGGGAGAAATAGTAGGGTGGAGAATTTACTCCAGGACTCACAATGAATAACACCCAAATGGGTGTGTGTCAGCTTGTGTATGTGTGCAGGTGTGTTTGGGGCCCAGAGCAGGCCATCTCAAAATGTGCTTCCATGGCATATTGATTATTTTGCATTATAGTTACTCAAGAAACTGCCAGGACTTCCCTGGTGGTGCAGTGGTTAAGAATCTGCCTGCCAATGCAGGGGACACGGGTTCCAGCCCTGCTCCAGGAAAAATGGAGCAACTAAGCCTGTGCATCACAACTACTGAGCCTGCGCTGTACAGCCCGCGAGCCATAACTACTGAGCCCGCATACCACAACTACTGAAGCCCACGCACCTAGAGCCTGTGCTCCGCAACAAGAGAAGCCTCCGCAGTGAGAAGCCCGCGCACCACAGCAAAGAGTAGCCCCCGCTCGCCACAACTAGAGAAAGCCCATGCGCAGCAACAAAGACCCAGCACAGCCACAAATAAATAAAAATAAATAAATAGATAGAAACGGCCAACTCAAGAGGACACTCTGACCCTCCTTTCTGCTTCCCTGAGAGCAGGATATAAATCTCTCAAGTGAAAGGTGCCCTCCCCACATCCGGAGGGAGAAGGACACCCTTATCAGCAGACCTAGGGAATTCGAGGCGAGAAGCCTGTGTGAACAAACCTCGTTACTTCTTTAATTTACTACCCCAAGGCTAAATTCTCACTAGATTCTTCACTCATTGGGCACCCAAAGCCCAAGTCTCTTTGTCCTGTCAATTCCTCACAGATTTGTTTCTTTGCCTAAAAAGCATAAAACCTGCCCAATTTGGCCACTTCTTAGGTCCCATTCCAGGTGGAGGGTTCCAGAAGACAGTGTATGTGATCGGCTGAATAATGGCCCCCACAGACAGCCCCGTCTTAATCCCCGGAACGTGTGAATACGTGTTACCTTGCAGGGCAAAAGACCTTTGCAGGTGTGATCACATTAAAGCTCTTGGTGGGGGGGAGGGGGGGTGGAGAGATTCTCCAGGTGGAGCCTCGTTGTGATCACAAGTTTATAAGACAGAGGCAGAGGGAGCATGGACCACAGCAGAGGTAAATGATAGACGATGATCAAAGAGATGGCAGTGATGCCATCGCCAGAACCTGCAAGAAGCAAGAAAGAGATTCACCTTTGAGATCCTCCAGGAGGAACCAACCCTGCTGACACCTTGATTTATCTCCCTGAGACTCTGGACTTTCAGACTCCAGAACCGTAAGAGAATGCATTTGGGTTGTTTTAAGTTGAAGTTGAAGCCCTACTCCCTTGAGGGGCTCTAGAGGAGAATCCATCCCCTTGCCTCAAGGCCCCTTCCGCCATCTGCAAAGCCAATGGCGTAGCATCTTCTCTGTCTGCCTCTGCCTTCATCTGCTTTTCCATCACACGGGCTTCTCTTCTGTGTTCAAATCTCCCTCAACCTCCCTCTTAGGAGAATGCTTGTGGTTACACTTAGGGCCAATGCAGGGAATCCGGGATAATCGCCCCATCTCAAAATGCTTAATTTAATCACATAGGCTAAGTCATTTCTGCCATAGAAATTAACATTCACAGGTTTCCAAAGATTACGAACTGGATGTCTTTGAGGGCTCTGTTCTTGCACATAAATATTGCATGATTCCTTTTATATGAAGTATTCGGACTGGGCAAAGCCACAGGGACAGAAAGCAGATGAATGGTTTCCAGGAGCTGGGGGGAGAGGGGTTTTGGGGTTGATTGCTTAACGGGTCCAGGCTTCCTGTTTGGGGGTGGGGGAGGGGATGAAACAGTTCTGGAGCGAGATAGTGGTGACGGTTGCACAACACTGTGAACGTGCTAAACGCCACTGAATTATACAGTTTAAGATGGTTAAAATGGTGAATGTCATGTTATGTATGTTTTTATTGGAGTATAGTTGATTTACAATGTTGTGTTAGTTTCAGGTATACAGCAAAGTGATTCAGTTATACATATATATTTATCCTTTATCAGATTCTTTTCCATTATAGGTTACTACAAGATATTGAATACAGTTCCCTGTGCTATACGGTAGGTCCTACTTTATATATAGTAGTGTATATCTGCTAATTACCAATTCCAAATTTATCCCTACCCCGCTTTCCCCTTTGGTAACCATAAGTTTGTTTTCCATGTCTGTGAGTCTATTTCTGGTTTGTAAATAAGGTCATTTGTATCATTTTTTTAGATTCTACAAATAAGCGCTATCATATGATATCTTTCTTTGTCTGACTTACTTCACTTAGTATTATAATGTCTAGGTCCATCCATGTTGCTGCAAATGGCATTATTTCATTCTTTTTTGTGGATGAGTAATATTCCATTGTGTGTGTGTATATATATACATCACATCTTCTTTACCCATTCTTCTGTCGATGGAAATTTAGGTTGCTTCCCTGTCTTGCTACTGTAAACAGTGCTGCTATATATTTTGTATTTTTAACACAATTTTTTTAAGTCCTCAGGGCCACTAATACAGAAACAGCACATTTCTGGCTATTATCAACATAGTAATTCAAACCAGCTATGAAACAGGACTGAGTCATTTACCCCCGGTGGATTATTTTCCTACCACTACCGTAATAAAGCACCACAAATGTGGTGCTTAAAATAACAGAAATGTATTTTCTCACAGTTCTGGAGGCTAGAAGTCCAAAATCATGGTGTTGGCAGGGCTCTCCTCTCTCCGAAGTCTCTAGGGAAGGACCCTTCCTTGCCTCTTCCAGCTTCTGGTGGCTGCTGGCAATCTCTGGCATCCCTTGGCTTGTGGATGCGTCCCTGCCTCTGTCTTCACCTGGCCTTCTCCCTGCATGTCTGTCTCGGTGTTTCTTTTCTTCTTGTAAGGACATCAGTTATATGGGATGAATGACCCACCCTACTGTAATGTGACCTCATCTTAACCAATTACATCTGCAATGACACTATTTCCAAACAAAGTCACATTCTGGGGCTCTGGGAAGAACATAAATGTGGAGGAGACACTATCCAACCCCGTACACTTGGTCAGATGGTCACTGGGAACTCCAGGTGGAACTTGAACATGGTTGAACATTCAGGGCAAGACCACAGAGCAGCATACGTAGGTGATACAGGAATCTCGGGACCTGTTAACGTAACTGGCCTTTGCCATCTGGCCCTATTAGATCCCTTCTCCTGAAGGAGGGTTAATGCCACGCCCAAGCTTACTTCATAATTCATCACAGTTCAGTACTGAAGAGGCAGTATAGCTCCATAACACTTACTGACCAGCTCACATTACTTTCTCTTTATGTCTTTACTGCAATCTGGATGTCGCTCATTGTAAGAAAATGATTTATTTACTTGTCTGGCTATTCCACTGACCCAGAGACAGGGCCCCACGCTAGATTCAGCTGTGACTCCAGTACTAACTGTTGTCTAGTTGGACCCTGGGCTCCTTTGCAGTATTTCACTGGCTTTGGCAGCTCCCCGCCCCCCGCCAACTACGCCAAGGGAACTGGGTTTACTTCTACCGCAAGCACAATGCCAAGGAAAAACTCTGGTCATGGAATCAAGGTCACTGGACTCAACTCAGAGATCTCCCTAGGTGGGGAAATGTGGCTTTGGTGATTCACTCCCCTACTGTGATCCTCAATTTTCTCTTCTGTAAAGTGGGAATTTTTAGCAATTGGTTTAACAAATACACCAGGCCCTTCAAAGTGATTTACAAATATTAACTCACTTAATGCTCAGACAGCCCTATCAAGCAGGTGCTATTAGTCCCATTTTAGAGCAGAGGAAACTGAGGCACAGAGAGGCTAGGCGAGCTGCCCAAGGTCACACAGCCGCCTGGATTCCACCCCGGGTTGTCTCACGCCAGACTAGGCGGGGAGGCCTTCCTGTACCGGCAGGGTGGTGAATTTGAGGTCTCGTCCGTCCTCCCATACAGGGATGTGAGCTCTGGGAGGTGCACAGAGGCATTTAATGAACACTGTGGAATGAAGGGATGAGTGGATATTTTAGGATGGCCACATCCCTTCGTGACCGCCTGCACCCTCCTGCCGATTTCTGTTCTGGGAATTCTATTCGTGGTCAGGGCTTCTAGTCCCAGTAAACCGGATCCTCGGGGCGAGAGGAGACCCCGAGGAAATCACGGGCTAGGGCTGAGTCAAGGTTGGAGGTTAACCCACTCACAGCGGGGCACAGCGCCACCTGGCGGCGGAGTCCTGCTAAGACAGAGACGCCGGGAGACCAGGAACGTTTGCTTTGGGCGTGGTTGAATCGGCAGCTTTGAAAGGGAGTTGATAGCGGGTGCGCAGTTGTCTGAAAATCAGTATTTGATACTGGGTGCTTCATAACTTTGGCTCAGGTAAATGTCAGCACTGTCACAAATAAATATGTTTTACTGTCGAGTGGAGAAGGTCAAAACCTGCCCCTTTGGACAGGTCAGCCCTCAGGTGGAATTTCAGCCCCAATTCACAACACCTGGCTGGCCCAAGTGTCGAGACTTGAATTTAAGTAGAAATAAATACGAACATAGCAGTTCTCACGCTTTTTGGTCTCAGAGACCCCTTTGCACTCTTAAATAAATAAGAGACCCCAAAGAACTTTTGTTTGCATGGGTTATATCTGTCAGTATTTATAGTCCCACGTGCCAGGACTCAAACCCAGCCAGAACCCAGATTGGGACTTGAATCCACAGTCTTTTAATTGAGATCACACACCTGGTCTCAGGACTTAATGAAGCTCAGTTTCTTGATGTCTCGCTTCAGAAAAACTTCAGTGAGAGACAAAGTGATAGGTAAGAAGTGGATTTATTTAGAGAGAAACACACTCCACCAACAAAATGTGGGCCATCTCAGAAGGCAAGAAGCCCTGAAGTATGGGGTGGTTAGTTTTTATGGGCTGGGTAATTTCACAGGCTAATGCGTGGCAGGATTATTCCAACTATTTGGGGGAAGAGGCGGAGATTTCCAGGAATTGGGCCACTGCCCACTTTTTGGCCTTTTATGGTTAGCCTCTGAACTGTCATGGCGCTGGTGGGTGTGTCATTTAGCATATGCTAATGTATTAAAATGAGGCTCAAGGTCCACTGGAAGTCAAATCTTCTGCCATCTCGGACCTAGTTAGTTCTAACCAGTTTTTGTCATGTCCTATGGTTATGTCATTCTTTTAAAGGTTGTGCCCTGTCCCTTTCCTTCCTGTTTCAGTTTTAGCAATTAAAATTACAAAACTTTTAAATTGAGAATACACAAACACATATTCCATTAGCCGTCAGAGTAACTATGTCATACATCACATAACCTCTGGAAAATTCCAGAGAGAGAGGGAGAGAGGGAGAGGGAGAGGGAGAGAGGGAGGCAAATAACATCTTATTATTACTATGAAAATAGTTTTAACTTTGTAAAATACCTGAAAGTGCCTTGGGGACCCTGAGGTCCCCAGACAACATTGGGAGCTGCTGGCCTAGAAGCCCCTGCATCCCTGTATTCCTGACCCTGGCTGACTCTCTTAGTTCTATCTTAATGACCAGACTCCTTAACATCCAGTTTTCCCTTTTCCTTTTGGTAATAGGACCACCTAGGCTCTGGCTGAGAAAATGACCACTCCTCTAGAGACTATATTTCCCAGGCTACTTTGCAGGTAGGTGTTCCCACGTGACAAATTTCAGCCAAAGGAAGGGAGCAGAAAAGATGTGGAAAACTCCCAGCTCACATCCTTAAAAGGAGGGACCTTAAAAGGAGACTGCTTGCTCTCCAGTATCTCTTTGCCCTTTCCTGCTTTCCGTAACAAAGTTATAGCGATGATGACTTGGCTTCAACTGTCTTGAAGAGGCTGACACTTTAGGAGAATGGTTCCCAAATTGTGGTCCCCAGACCAGCTGTAGCTGCAGCAGTGGCACCTGGGGCTTTGTGAGAGAGGCAAATTCTCAGGCCCCATCCAAGACCTGCTGAATCAGAAACTCTGGGGCATGGGGCCCAGGACTGTGTTTCCAAAAACCATCCAGGGGATTCTGATGCACAATCAAGTTTGAGGACCGGAGCTGGGAGATGTGGAGCAACAAGGTAGAAGGAAACTGGGTCCATGGATCACCTCAGCAGGTAGGGCCGACCTACTCCCTGCCCCACCTACCAGTGTAGATATTTACATGAGAAAATCAATCCATCTCACTAAAGCCTCTGTTATGTGGTCTTTGGTAGATCGATACCTTAATCGACAGTATATTTAAATACACTCCTTGATTCTTCTTGAATTAAAAATTTTAGGCATACACCACACAACCATCAGAAATGGCTACTATTGGGTTGGCCAAAAAGTTCGTTCGGGTTTTTTCCATAATGAACCTTTTGGCCAACTCAATTTTTTTTTCTTTTTTTGCTGTACGCGGGCCTCTCACCATTGTGGCCTCTCCCGTTGCGGAGCACAGGCTCCGGACGCGCAGGCTCAGCGGCCATGGCTCACGGGCCCAGCCGCTCCGCGGCACTTGGGATCTTCCCAGATGCACGAACTCGCGTCCCCTGCATCGGCAGGCGGATTCTCAACCACTGCACCACCAGGGAAGCCCTGGCCAACTCAATATTAAACAAAAAAAATTTTTTTTAAAAAAGGAAAAGACTAAGTTGGCAAGGATTGGAGAAACTGGAACCCTTGTGTACTGGTGGTGGGAACGTAAAATGGTGCCGCCGCTGTGGAACACGGCTGGGCATTTCCTCAAAAAATTAAAAATAGAATTACCATTTGATTCAACAATTCTACTTCTGGTTGAAACTCGAGGACCTTGAATAGTACCTCATATAAGTGGAATCATACACTATCTTTTGTGACTGCCTTATTTCACTTAGCATAATGTCCTCAAGGTTCATCCATGATGTAGCATGTGTTAAAATTTCCTTCCTTTTTAAGGCTGAATCATATTCCATTCCTACAGCTAGGAGTACCCATGTAACATAGCTCTAGACAATGAGATGTAAGCAGAAATCTACCAGAGTCAGCTACGAAAGATTTGACCTCCTGTCTCAAATTTAGATACAATGCCTGGAGCTGTGGCCTCCATCCTGTGACCCTGATGTAAAAGCCAAGAGAATCAGAGAGACTTCAGTTGACAGCAGCAGCCTCTCCTCTAGACTTCTGTGGGAAAAAACTTACGTGCACACCACTGATGGGCAGGTCTGCTGTTACTTGCGGCCAAAAGCATTTATAACTAATACACTTGGTCAAGTTATATCACCTCTGTCTCCCCAACCGGAATGTAGGTTCCACAGTGGCAGAAAACATGACTTTGTTCACCACTATGTGACCAGCCCTTCCTCTCCCAGCCAGCGCCCGGCAGAGACCACACAGATGGAATGAGTGTTTGCGGTTATTCATCCAAAACCTAACAATACCTTCCTTTGGGGTTGACTGAAATAATCATGCAAAATGCTTAAAATAGCGCTCGGTACACAGTAAGCCTTCAAAAAACAGATGTAGCTGAATGTCTCCGCCATGGCTACCAGGCCACCTCCCACTTCCTCCCGACTTCCCCTGGGAAGCTCTGCTCAGACGGCTGGCTCTTCATCACAGGGTACCCCACAACTGTGCTGCAGCCATCCAGCCCCTTTTGGTGTCACCCTTTTTGGTGACAAGGACCACGTGGAGCTCGCACCTTTGGCTATTCTCTCTTTTCCCTGTCTACGTAAGTAACAAATGGAAGCTAAAGTGGGTCTTGTACATTTACCAGTTCAGTCAGTCCCACCTTGGCCTTGACTGTGTGTCGGTGTGTGTGCTTGACCGTAAGTATTATGTTATTTCCATTATTATCATTATCGTCTTTGGTCTAAGACTGCCCTCCGAGCAACTTCTCCTCTCAAAGACAAGACGCACAGCCAGAGGAAATTCTTCATTTTATTTCCACTCACAACCCCCAGAAAGGATCAGTCCCTGCCCTCCCTCACCTAGAGGCAGCCCCTCCCCCAACACCTTCACAAAACACTGATTTCCTCCCAGACCTAAAAGGAACACCCAGTCACCCATTATGGCCATTCCCCCCCACCCACCCACCTACCCAGCTGCCCACTTATCCACCTGCTCTGTGAACTCGGCCACCTTTTGGTTCCACCCCCAAATGTAGTTCCCCAAGGTCACTTGGCTTATTTTGCTTGTATTCTATGGGCAGCTTTCTTAAAGCCCTCCCTGACTTAGTCTCCAGATGGCTTCCCTGTCCTCCTTTGCATAGACGTTCTGCAGAGATTCCTGGCCTCACTTCCCTGCTTGAGAGACCAGGTTTCCAAGCTCTCCCCTGCCCCCCCAATTTCCCATGGGCCTCTGTTCCTCAGCTGTTAGTTGAAGGGTATAGATGTTGACTAAGGCCAAACATTCCATGATTCTGGGGAGGGAGGAGGGGAGCAAATTCAGAATGGACAGGAAAGGAGGCAAGGATAAAAGGAGAGGGGGAGGGGAAGTTTGGACGGCAGCTAGAGGCAGGGGGATGTTGGGGGACCTCCCAGCTCAGCCCCAGAAACAGAAGTGAGCCACAGCCGAAGAGCAGCATGCCCGCTATGGCCTGAAGACCCGGCCCAGCTAGCTGGGCCGGGTCCTCTGGCTCCGAGCCTTGTACACTTCGATAAGCAGATCCTTGACGTACTGGATCTCCCGCTCCACCGACTCAGCCCTCTCCCTCAGCTCCCGGTTCCGGGCCTCCAGCCCCTGGCACTCGCCCTCCAGGGCCTCGCCCTCTGCACGCTTCCTCTGGCGGTACCTCAGAGCTGCTGACTTGTTCTGGTCTCTCTTCTTTTGCTTGCGGTCCCCTCGGGTGGCGGCAGGATTGGGGTAGGGGGTGGGGCGGGAGGGTTGAGGGGGAGGAGAAGGGGGTTGCTGTGGGGGGCACAGGGGCGCCAACCCCGAGTCCCCCTGCTCGGCCTCACTGCGGCTGTAGATGGCCAGCAAGTCGAGGGTGTCCGGGGCCGGGGTCGGGGGAAGGTCAAAGGTGGGCAGGGGGAGGGGAAGGGAGAGGGCGGGTGCCGGTGCTGGCTGTGTCGGAGGTGGGGAGGATGGTGGGAGGAGTGGGGCATCAAGGAAGTCTTCCATCTGCTCCAGCTCCTTCTTGAGGAGGGAGGCCATAGCTTCCAGGTCAGGTGGGGGTGGGGAAGGAGGGGGGAGGGCACCTGAGGGCAAGGGGGGCTCCAGAGGGAGGAGGGCTGTAAAGTCCACCCTCTCGGTCATCCAGTCAGAGAAGCCGTCGCCTGGAGGATTGAAGAGGGACAGAAAGCTCCTTGAGTTCCTAAGCCTCCACCCAACCAGGTCCCACTCATGACTACTTCATTCATCCCATTCGTTGAGTAAAACCACCAACCAGCCAATCAGTCAACCAACCAATCAAGGAATCATCAAACCAGTCAACAGACCAACAGACCAGCCAACTAACCGACCAATTAGCCAATCAATCAATGAACCAGTCAACCAACCAATGACCCAAACAACAAAACAGTCAACCAGCCATTTCTTCAACCATTCTAACATCCTCTTTACCGATTAGCCTGCATCTGTGGTTTCTTGATTTACCCTCTAGTTTACTCGTAAACGGCAAACTAAATCACACATAAACACACCCTGTTTCATCTTTAATTAATTATTGAAAACCCACTATGTACCAAGCATTTGGGATACACTAATGAATAAAACACTTCCTGCCTCAAGAGCTCTGCCTATGCTGTTTCCTCCACCTGAAAAGCTCTTCCCTTTTTTTTTTTTTTTTTTTTTTGCAGTACACGGGCCCAGCCGCTCCACGGCATGTGAGATCTTCCCAGACCGGGGCACGAACCCGTGTCCCCTGCATCGGCAGGCGGACTCTCAACCACTGCACCACCAGGGAATCCCAGTTGTTCCCTTTTCATGGCTCATTCCTTACCATTCTTTAGGTCTCAGCCAAAATGTTACTGACTTGGAGAGGGTTTCCTGGCTCCCCGCTCTAAACGTGTCCTTGTTGTCATTTTTAAAAATTATATTTATTTATATATTTATTTATTTTTATTTATTTAGTTGCGCCGGGTCTTAGTTGAGGCAGGCAGGCTCCTTAGTTGCAGCATGCGGACTCTTAGTTGCGGCATGCGTGTGGGATCTAGTTCCCTGACCAGGGATCGAAACTGGGCCCCCTGCATTGGGAGTCTTAACCACTGCGCCACCAGGAAAATCCCCCTTGTCATTTTTAAGCTCAGCTACTAAGTGTTTCCCACTTATCCCCATGCATCATGGTTTAATATGTATCTTGTCTGTCTCCCCAGTAAAGTGTGAGCTCCAAGAGGGCAGGGATCATGTCAGTCTTGTTTCCAGCTGTATCCCCAGCACCTAAGACAGTGCCTGACATATTATACATGCTCAATAAATACTTATTGAATGAGTGAAAAGTGAATGAATGAATTCTTCTCCCCTGCCCCCCACTGCCCAGCTCACCCCACCTCCATTCTTTGCCTGCCCTTACCTGCCAGGGGCTCTCCCCCCGCTGGAAGCCCGCCCTCTAGGGCTCCCCCAAGGACCTCATAGGGGCCCAGGGGGTCAGGGGCCAGGGGGAGTTTCCCATAGTCTACGAGCCAGCCCAGCCCGCTAGCTGGGAGCAGGGTCCTGTCCAGCTCCAGCCCCAGGGTCGCCAGGAGTGACATGGCTGCAGCACGGGCGTTGGGCACGGATGGCAATGGAGAAGGCTGCACCAACAAGTGGCAGGAGGCTCTGGCGGTTGCTCAGCTGGACGAAGACAGGCACCAAGGCAAAAGCGGAGTACCTACGAGTGTGACACAAAAGTGAGTGGGTCAGGGGCCAGCCTCACCTACTGCCAAAGCCACGGGGAAACCAAGCCATACCCCCAGGGCCCCGGGATTCCTTGCCCTTTCAGAATTCTAAATCTGCCCTTTCTTTCCCCAAATCTGAGCCCCACCCATTCCCAAGGGAATTCTCTTTACGCCCGACTTACTTTTCTTCAGAATTCCCCAGACCCAATCCTTCCAATACAGAAACCTATGGTCTCCCAGGGGAATTTCCTTAAGTCCCTCCCACCTACCGCATAATATTCCATTTCATTAAAAAAAACCACTCAATCCCAGGGGAATTTTCTTGCAGCCACACCTCTTCCTCTAAAATACATCCTTTAGGCCCCATCTCCTCTCTAGATTCCATCTCAAATCTCTTCCCAGGGGAATTCCCCCCGTCCCGCCCCTTCATCAATGTCATCCGTTCGAATCCCACCCTTCCCTTTGAATTTTGCGGTGATTGCCACTGTCCCTCCAAATCCCGCTCCCACGGTTTATTTTAGCTCCACCCCTCCCCGACGATTCCCCAGAGGCCTCGCCTCTTTCTCAGATAGAAACACCATCCCCTCAGCTAACGGTTTTCTTAGTCCCGCCCCTTCTCACCGTGGGTTACCCCCCAAGCCCCACCCCCCCCGTGACGCCTCTTATCCTAGCTCCATCCCCTTAAACGGGTCGTTTCTAAGTCCCGCCTTCTCCCCTGTCAATCTAAACCAGCCCCCCCACCGCCCCCCGGAGGTGCCTGAATGAAACGGAGGGAAGATGTGCTTTGCGCCTGAGCAAAGTGGAGGCGGGCGGGTGGAGGCTGCAGGCGGAGAACAGCTCCTCACTCTCCGCCATCCACACGCGGCTCTCTCGCCGAGGGCTAAAGCGCATGCTCCACCGCCGTAGCGGCCCCATTGCTCCCTCAGGCCTCCGCCCTCCTGGGGGTCAGTGCGCACGTGCGGCTGCTTGCTGCCCGCCCTTTGCATAGAAATACTACCGCTGGTGGACAGATGCGCATGAGCAATCGCTCGCAGACTCATTCAGGGCGTGGGGGAACCACCACCCTCTCTGGGAACTAGTGCGCAGGCGCAAACGCACATGTGCTGTCTTTAAACACCAACGTTGTCTGGAAGAACGCACCCTCCCCCCATCGGGCCGAGTGCGCATGCTCGACCGCGCGCGCGAACGACCCGTCTTCCCTCTTCTGCGCCTGCGCGACCGTGATTCCTCAGTCTCGTCTCCCTACGCCCCAGACTCGGTCGTGAGGGCCGCGAGCTTCGAAAGGGCGGGAAAGGCCGTTGGAGAGGGAGAGGCGAGCGGTTACTCACTCCATGGCTGCGCAAAGGAGAGGCGGCGGCGGCCTCGGCTGAAGAAAGAAGGTAGGAGCGGAGAGCGCAGGCGCGGTGAGCGCGGACACTGGCCGGGGGCACAGAGGGGTCGCGGCTACAGAGCCATGGCCGGGGCTACGCGGGCTGAGGTGGCGTCGCGCTGGTGTGAGGAGAAATCATGATCTGAGGATGGGGAATGAGGTGACCCCGTGGACTGGGGACAGATATACCGGAGGTGGCGCAGCACGGCCTGCCCGGATCCTTCCGCGCCCCGCCCCGCCCCGCGCGGCCTCCACCGTGAGGCGGGCCTCACCGCCCGCCCTCGGGGATCCCGGGATCCGGCCGCCTCATCCTTCCCACCCCGGGAATTCAGGCCTGTCCTTTCTCTGACCTGTAGATCTAGCCCCGCTTTCCTCCCAGCCTCGGGGGTGCCGACCCTTCTTTCCCTCTGACTCTGGGGTCCGGCCCCCTCCTCCTTGCGGTCCGCGGGCCGGCTCTCTGCTCCCTCTGGTTTGGTGACTCGGCCCTTCCTCTTCCCTGAGACCCGCACTGGTTCATTTCGCCTTTCTTTTCCCCTGCTTCGCGAATTTCCGGTCAGCCGCATGTTGATCTCTTTATCCTGAATTGCCGTCCCACTCTGAGAACGCTTCTTGTGGCTTAGAGTCTGGCGTGAGTCACTGGGCACGCTCCGTTCAAATCAGAGACGAATAAATTCTCTAGTCTCTCAGATAGGGGATTATTTGTAAAGTGGGGAGAATAATCAAGTGTACCTGGTGGGGTCGTTTGTGAGAAATAAGTCCATTCCTGTGAAACCCAGATCCCACCTCCTACATGCTCGCTCAGCGTCTTTCATGATCAGTAGGAGGGAACTCTGAGCCCCGCGTCCACTCTTCCGACCCCCGTGGCCGGAGCCCCAGACACTTAACCATGCAACACTTGCTGAAAGGTCGTTCTTGTGTTTCCTTCACTCCTCCAAGGTGATTTCCAGCCATCCCTGCCCTCTCCCATTCAAATATGGACGCTCAGCCCCATCTTGGTGCAGGGAGTCGGTCATCGCCCTCAGTCTTATCTTTTCTCCATCCCCTGCCCACCTCTCCTCAGCCCTTATCCTTAGCACTCCTTTCAGGCCCGTTGGTTCATTCTTCTGTCCCTGCCCCTCCCCTAGACTTCCTTTCGAAGGATCCTCTACCTCGGCTGCGCCCCCCCCACACACACTAGATCAGTCTTCACACTCTGCCAGAAAGAGGGAGATCTGTACTTGCATCACTAAAAGAGATCGGGCTTCCTAGCCATCCCCTCCCCCTGCACTGGACCCTCCACCAGCCCCAAGTGGATGTGGGTCTTTCCTGTGCAGCAGAAACCCCTCCTTTTCCCACCCTGCATTCATCCACATGCTTATGAGACTGAATCAAGATCCAAAGAAGGTGGGGGACCCTGATCTTGAGAGTTAGCTGGGAGTGAATACACACAGGCTTTTTTTTTTTCCCTTCCAAATGCATGTGCTCTTTTTTTCTCCCGGTTTTATTGAGATATAATTGACATGTAGCACTGTATGTAGCACTGTATAAGTTTAAGGTGTACAACATAATGATTTGGCTTACACACCTCGTGAATTGATTACCACAGTAAGTTTAGTGAACATCCATCACCTCCTACAATTACAACACTAAAGAAATAGAAAAAACACATACGTTTTTCCTTGTGATGAGAACTTTAGGATTTATACTCTTAACAACTTTCATATACAACATATAGCAGAGTTAATTATATTTATCGTATTGTACATTATATCCCTCGTACGGGCTGCTGTTGCATACAGGAAGTCTTTCTTGGGATCTGACCATGTTTCCTTATGATACTTAACTGTCCACTCTGCCAACTCTTGCCCTATAGGGGCTATGTTCCTACCAAGGCAGCATAGAGTAGTGGTTAAGAGCACAGTCTCTGGAGCCAAGTTGTTGGGTTCAGACGCTGAGTACACCCCACTTACTAGCTTACTGGCAATTTCCCTTCCCTGTGCCTCGGTTACCATTAACAGTGCCAGAATAAAGCATGGAGTTGAGTTAATAGAAACGGACTGAGGTACGTGGCCGTTAATAGTACCTGCTTCTTAGTACTGTTTTGAGGATTAAATGAGTTAATCCAGGTCAAGTGTGCTTAGACTAGTGCCTGGCACACAGTAGGTGCTACATAAGGGGGTTTTATTATTACTTTCATTGAGTTGGATATGTTTTATCTCCATTGCTAAGCAGTAGTGCTTTTAAAGTTCTTCTAAGTAAGAAGGACCGACTTGCACTCCTCAGTGTAGATATTTGAGCGATAGCAGGTGGCATTAGGGGAGTCTGTTGGACAGGCCGCTGGCAGTGAGGGGGCACAATCACTCCCCAGGCTTCTTCGGAAAGACCTTCTAGATTATAACAGGTGGACTAGGTAGTTTTCTTTAAATAAACTTTTTATTTTGGAATAATTGTAGATGTACTGCAAAGACAGTGCAGAGTCCCCTTATACCCCTCATCCAGTCTCTGTCACTGGACATCTTGCATTACGCTCGTACGTTTGCCACAGCTCAGGAGCCAACATCAGTACGTTTCTATTACCTAGACTCCACCTTGTCTTCTGATTTCACCAGTTGTTCGCTAACGCCCTTCCTTTCTTCCAGGATCCCCTCCAGGACGCCGTCTTACACCTTAGCCGTCCGTCTCTGTAGCCGCCTCTGCTCTGCAAAGGCTTTTTAGGCTTTCCTGTCTCTCGCAACCCTGACAGTTTTGAAGAGTGCTGGTTGGATATTCTATGGAATGCCCCTCATTTGGTTTTGTCTCATAGACGGGGATTGTGGGGTTTTGAGAGGACGACCAGGTAGGATATTTTTTAATACCTGGGAATGAACTTAGTGTGGGAATCTTGCTGCTTGTAGATTGCGGCGTTTGCTGACTGAGAAGACCCTGGTCCCCCTGTCCCAGCCCCTTGTGCCTTTTTCTCTCTCCATCTGATGGGTCCCATAGAGTTGAGTTCTGCTGGTGCCAGCTTGCACACTGAGCTCCCAGCCCTTCAGGGCATATTCGAATTTATGGGCGGTGGGTCATCAGTGGTGCCTGTGAGCCCAGGTCTTGGCACCCTGAGCCCTCTTCCCACACCCACCTCTGGACCTGTTGCCCATCCAGGACTCAGATGCCTGGGCCTCCCCCAACTTCACAAAGTCCTCTGGGGTCCAGGTGCCCCAGGCCCTTCAACTCCTGAGCTGGGGCTAGGAGCGTGGGTGGGGCTGCTGGGGACTCTTTTTCAGTGCGGAGGAGCCAGGCTTGGGGAGTGAGGTGGCAATTGCAGGCAGGTTGCATCACCCTGGCTGTTTGACAGGGAGGGGGAGTGGGAGATTCTCTGGGGGCCGCCCTGCGCACCCGGCAACCGTTCCTGGTTAGTGAAGCCCTGGATTGGAGAGAGGCTCCAGCACAGCAAGGGAGGGGTTTGGGGAGGGGGAGGGAGAGCAACCTGTGCAGAACCCTGAGAATCAGGCTCGATGCCGAGAACTACCAAGAACAGACTCAGATCACAGAGGCTGACCCGCTCAGCTTGCAGGGGGCAAGGTGTCGTGTACAGTCACACTGCTGGTTAGAGCCTGGGCCTCCGCCATATAGCTTCCAAGGCCCTGCTGGTCCCAGGGAGAGCGTGTCCTCTCTCAGATGTGTGGGGTCCCTGACCCCCAGCTCAGGATGTAGCCTGCTGGGAGGCCACCAAGCCTGGACCTTCACCTCGGGTCTGCTGCTGCTCACAATTGCCAAATTCTGTTGATTGTGACCTGACCCTCCGCATCCCCTGTCCCAGAGGAGGCCCTCCTCACCTGTCCTATCGCAGAACCCCGAACTGGTCTCCCAGTCAAGGTGACTGGGCCTGCAGTGATGGAAGAGGCACCGAGTTTTCCATCAGATAGACCCAGGTTTCAATCCCAAGCCCATACCACCTAGTCCTGGCCAAGGGTGCACACGAGGCCCTTACTCTGCCTTGGCCTCAGCTGCCTTCTGAAAAGTGGCTCAGATCGCTTCTCAACCTTTTGGCTAAGATCAAGTGAAAAGTGGCTCAGAGCCTTGACTCTGGAGCCAGCCTGCTAGGTTCACATCCCAACACCACTTATTTGACCCTCGGCAAGTGACATCTTCTCTCTGTGATTCAGTTTTCTCATCCATAAAATGGGGATAAGATGACCCACCTCCTAGGATTATTGTGAGGATTAAATAGGTCAATGTATGTAAAATTCCTAGAACAGAGCCTGCCTAATTATGAGCATTAATTATTTCTCTTTAAGGCTTAGGTGCTGAGGGGATTATATGAAATGATGTCGGTAAAGCCCAGCACTTACTAGGGACTCAAGGTCAACCCATGTTTGTTTCTCTTCGTATTCGTACCCCACTTTGTTCTGCTTTCAGAGCCGCCTCGAAGGCAGATGTCTGTGTGTGTGACTGTTTCCCCGAGCACTTAGAGGGTAAGTCAGAACCCTCCTCATTCCCAAGAATCATTCCTCACAGCCCCCAGCCCTGTGCTGTGGGGCATGCGGGGATCTCAATTCCCCGACCAGGGATCAAACCCGTGGAGTGGAAGCACAGAGTCCCAACTGCTGGGCCACCAGGGAAGTCCCGCATCAGTTTATTTTTAAATGAGTTGCTCAGGCACAGAGACTGGGGAATTCAGTCCTGTGGCCTCTGAAGGGGCACTAGGGCAGGTGTCTGCATCATGCAGGCCAGGAGGGCAGAGGTTGGGGGTGGGTGTCTTGGCAAACAAGGGCAGGAAGGCCAAGGCCAGTTCAGCTGGGGAAAGGGCAGTGCAGGGGCCAGGCACACAGAACACAGGTCTGCCACGTGGCCTAGTGGCTCAGAGTCCTCCAGAGTCCCTTCCCTCCCCTTCCTCCTGCTACATCTTCCTCAGCAGAGGCAGCCACAGCTCTCAGAGCCTGGCGAGGCCCCATACTGCTGCACCAGCTCCAGCACCCTCGATGGTCATCTTCTGTTTTCATTTCCTGTGGCCACTGTAACAAATTGCCGCAGACTTAGTGGCTTAAAACAACATGCACTTATTCCCTTTCAGTTCTGGAGACGAGAAGTCTAAAAGGGGTCCTTCTCGAGGCTCTAAGGGAGAATCCATTCCCTGGCCTTTTCCAGCTTCGAGAGGCTGCCTGCATTCCTTGGCTCGTGGCCCCTTCCTTGAATCACTTCTACCTCTGCTTCCATTATCATGTCCCCTATCTCCTCCTTTGATACTCTTGCCCTCCCTCTTATAAAGACCCTTGTGATTATGGTAGGGCACACCCCAAAAATCCAGTATAGTGTCTCCATCTCAAGATCCTTAATTTAACAACATCTGTAAAGTCCTTTTTGCCTATAGGGTAGCGTTCACAGATTCTGAGCACTAGGATGTGGACGTGTTTGGGAGCGTCATCCATCCTGCCACGCCTCCCCTCTCGGGACCTCCGTTTCCTCATCTGGGAGCTAAAGGCTAGCACCAGCCCTGGCATACCCGTCCCTCATATGCCCACAGGGAGTGGACAGGGTAAACTGAAGGTAATTGACAGCATGGTGTCCTGGAGCTCAGGACACATCACTTATCACCGTGTGGCCTTCAGCAAGGTGCTGTGCCCCCACGTGCTACATCAGAAGAGCAGGGACAATAGCAGAGGGCAGTGGTGAGGACCAGAGATAACGTGTGAAAAGGCCTAGAACGACGCCTGGCTTCGCCAGCGAGCTGTCCTTGCAGGCACGGTGCTGCTCAGGGTCGGCCCATGTGCCCTGCAACAGTGCCGGCCTGGCAGCGCAGAGCTTCGGGTTTCATAGAAGTGAGAAATCCAGACTTCTCCATGAGATCCAAGTTTTAAAAGGTTGGTGAGTCACTCAGAGAAACCTCAACAAACCTCGAGTGTGGATAGGCTGGGGCCGAGGGCCCTCCCTGACCTTTGTGTGCGGTGATTCCTACCCCCCTGCTCCCAACCCCACATCTGTCATCCTCTGCCCAGAGCAGAGAACTAAAGGAACTGAGGACTCCTCGGTGCAGGGCCACACATACCCCTGAGCTGTTCCCCACACCCCCCGCCGGACTGACCCAGCTTGAAAGGGTGCCGGTCTCACTTAGACTCTGCCCAGCCTATGCGCGGTTGGGGAGGGCATTGTTTGGGGAGCAGGGAAGGGGGTCTCTAGGGAATCATCCGGGAAGGTTGGGTTCCTGCTGAAGGGGGGCTGGTGTCCTTCATCAGCCATCCATGCCCCCAGGACCACCAGTACATGTAGTCAAACCATTTGGGTTTCTTGCTTGTCGCAGCTGTGGGGCCACCCACCTTGGGGGCCCGTGGGGCATCTCAGGAAGGGGGTGTCAGAGGGGGCTTTTAGGGGCTGGGCTGGGTTAGGTGACTGGGGAGGGTTCAGGGAAGAGGGGTTTTGCTCTGGATTGGAGGCCGGCAGGGAGCAGGGGCAAGGCCGTGACCAGCGTCCTTTGTCAGTGGAGCTGACGCTGTGCTTAGTTAAGAAGCAGCCGTCAGCTCTGAGCCAGGAGAGTGATGTTTGGTCATTTTTGTGCTTCGGACAGTGTGTTTCTGTCTGTGTTGAGACGTGTCAAGATCCATCACAATCAGGTGGCCTTGCCTGATGTGTTCTGTTCAGTTGTTTATGCCCAGCAGGAGAGTACAGGGCCACTCTTCCCTTTCTCACAGCAAACCTGCTCCTCGTGCCCGATGGGGGATGGCAGGTGGAGGGCAGCTGCAGCGCAGCCTGTACCCCTGCCTTGAGGTGGGCTTGGATGCACCATACCCCCAGGTTTGCTTGGGCACAAAGGAAAGTAGCAAGGCCTGAATGAACGCAGTTCGCACCCACTGGGATGGCCAGTCATAGGGGGAGCCAAGGGAGCAAGAGAGAGGGGGTTTGAGGCAGAGGCAGGGGACCATAACAGGAACACCTCACAGGCCTGAGAGGTCCCCCAGGACTGCCCCAGGGGGGGCTTTGAGGGCCAGCAGCCAGCAGGGCCCTAGACCTCAGAGCTGTTAGGTTTGTTCAGTAGCCCTTTGCCCTTCTTCTCCTGCCCGCCCCCACCCAGAGCAGGAACAGATTCCGGCGGGGGCCGGGGGGACGCAGGGCAGGAAAGGGCATCTGAGGCCCCCGCTTCACTCCAAGCCGTCAGGAGTCTAGCCTGCAGTGAGGGAAAGCAGACGGCACCGAGTTGGATTTGAGAGTGAAACCTGAACCACTAAACTAGTCTGGAAGGTGACAGAGGTGACCTGGGATGTCATTAGGGAACAGGAAGGGGGTGCTGGACATGGCACGCAATGGGGGGGCGTAGTGGTGAAAAGGGTCACACTGGAGAGGCTCCTGATGCCCCAGCTTAGCTCTGGGGCCAGACAGCCTCGGTCAGTCCTAACCACCGGGGCGACTTCGGGCAAGTTACCGAAGTTCTCTTGGCTTCAGTTTGCTCATCTGTAAAATGGGAACGCTGGTAGTTCCTGCCTCTTTGGGTTGTAGTCAGTACAGGTAAAGCACTACAAAGAGGGCACAGCACATAATAAATGTCCAGAAGTGTTAGTGCGGTGGTTGATACCCAGGGATAGGTAGGGGCTGTGATTGGTTCTAATCTCAGAATCAAAGCCACCCTGCCCCCCACCTCTGGTAGTTTTCACCTGGTTCCCAGAGAAACCATCTCCATGGCAACTGCCTCTGCCACAACCTGGACCTTTGCCTCCCTCCCCCACTGACATCACTGCCTCTCCACTGGGACACTGGTGTTGATTGCAAGAGAGGCTGGGGAGGGAGCACAGGTGTGTGTGGTTCTGTCTACACACACACACACACACACACACACACACTCACACTCACACGTGTCCACCTGTGGTGCTCTTAAAGTCCCTTGGCCCTGGTGCTTTAGCCCCTCACTGAGTCTTGTATCTGTGGTGTATCTGTGCCAAGCTGCATTTCCACTGGAGCCCCTTGTTGGCCTCAGCTGACTGGAGCATTTCTCCTCCCCAGCCCATTCTCAATCAGCTGTACTCATCCCCACAAGAAAGTGTGATCCTATCTTTAGAAATAGCTCTGCCCAGCCCCTGCCTTCTCAGCCCCTCCCTGGCATCCCATGCTTGGTTGGTTTGTTTAATGGCTTTATTGAAATACTGCAAAAAAAAAAAAAAAGCATGATTCACATCCATTTATTCAAGTGTACAATTCAGTGATTTTTATACATTCAGAGTTGTGTACTCATTACCACAGTCTAATTTTAGAACATATTTATCACTCCAGAGAGAAACCCCATACCTCTTAGTGGTCATTCTCCATGCTCCCATCCCTCGGCAACCACTAACCTGCTTTCTCTCTCTGTAGATTTGCCTATTCTGGACATTTCATATGAATGGAATCATACAATAGCTGGCCCTTTGTGTCTGGTTTTCTAGGTTCATCTGTTTTGTAGCATATGTCAATACTTTATTCCTTTTTAAAGCTACATAACATTTCATTTTATCCATTCATCAATTGATGGACGTTTGGGTTGTTTCTACTTTTTGGCTGTTATGGAATATGTGTGTACTAGATTTGTATGGACAAATGTTTTCATTTCTCTTGGGAGATACCTAGGAGTAGAATTGCTGGATCATTGGATAACTGTGTTTAACCTTTTGAGGAACTGCTGTACTGTTTTCGAAAGTGCCTGCACTATCTTACATTCCCACTAGCGATGAGGGTTCGAGTTTCTCCACATCCTAACCAACGCTTGATATTGTCCACCTTTTTTGTTATTGTAATCCTAGTGGCACCAGTAAACTGGTATCTCATTTTGGTTTTGATTTGCATTTCCCGACAGCTAACAGTGCTTTTCCCATGCTTATCACCCATTTGTGTATCTTCTTTGGCATCTTGTGGTTTTCACACAGGGCATTTAACACTGTTCTTCAAGGCAGCCCCTGCCCATCTGAGCTTTTGCCTGGAATGAGCCATTGCTCTAACCCCTCCCCACCTTGACTAACTCCTCCACATCCTTCAAAACAGGCTTAAACATCCCTTCCTTCTCTAGGACAGTGTCCTTGCCCCTCCCCTGGGCTTCCAGTAGGGTCTAACCAAAACTCTTTTCACAGTGTCTACCTGTTGTCCAACAATTTATCTCTTTGTTACCCTCAGTAAACTCTGAATTATTTAAGGGCAGGAACCTTGTCATATCCTGACTTTGACATTTATGTTGACATTGAGCAAGTTACTTAACTCTAAAAGGGAGATGCAATGGTACCTACCCTGTGGTAGAAGCAGTGAGAACTAAACCAGTTAGTACATGGAAAGCATGTAGAATAGTACCTGGCACAAAGCAACCTGGATCTGTTTATTGGGTTAACAAGCATTTGCTGAGTGCCCCCAGTGACCAGCAACTGTCACAGATATTGGGGTACAGCAGTGGAGATCACGGACCAAAATCCTGCCCTTCATGGAACTGTTGTTCTAATGGGGAGACAGACAACAAACGAGGTCTGTAAATGGAATATATTGTATTTCAGATGATGCTGGGTCCTAAGGATAGCTGGGGAAGACCTCACTGAGTAGGTGACATTTTAGCAAAGACCTGAAGGAGGTAAGGGAGTGAGCTATGGGGCCATCAGAGTGTTCCAGAGAGAGAAAACAGCAAGTGCAAAGACCCTGAGACAGGAGTGCTTTAGGCGTGTGTGCAGAACAGCAGGAAGGCCTGTAGGGCTGGAGTGGAGTGATGGAGGCAAAGGGTGGTTAGAGATGGGGGCATCTTTTGGCTGTTGGGAATAATGCTGCTGTGAATGTTTGTGCACAAGTTTTTGTCTGACTACCTGTTTTCAATTCTGGTAGCTTTTCCTTCATCACATTTATAACACTGGGTTTTTGAGGACGGGTGGCCATGCCATATTGTCTTTGTTTGCCCAGCCCAAGGCCTGTCCTGTCCTAAGTCTCAGTGGATGTTTGTTGACTGAATGAATGAGGTATGTTTGTGAATTACCCAACACGTGCTGGCATACAGTGGCGCTGAATGGTTGGTGCTTTTATCATTATTTTTTTTTAATGCAGTTCATATATCAGGTTGGCAATACTTTCCTAATTTCAGGTGCTGGCAGGTTGTAGGGAAATGGTTGTCTCAGGCACCACCAGTTAGAATAAAAGCACATACAGGCAAGTTGGAGGGCAGTTTGGTTGTCCCTAGCAAAACCAGAATGCAAGTACCTGTGGCCAGCAGTTCTTCTGGGATCTGCCCTGGAAGAGTGTCTGTGCCTGTGCCCGAGAAAGCATGAGTGAGTATGCTTGTTGCAGTATTGTTTATAATAAAGAAAAAATCAGGAGCATTCTAAATGTCCATCAGTAGAGGCACGGATAAATAAAATGTGGTCTAGTCACACTGCGGACTGGTTTACAGCGGCTAGAAGGAGAGGAAAACCTGTTGAAAACGCTACACATTGTGGAGTGACACATGCAGTATGATCCCCTGTGTAGTAGAGAAAACATATGTATAAAGTCATTTCCTCTGGCTATGAACGTACGCATGAGCACGTAGATAACAGATGCACAGCGACTTTTAACCGGGCTACCTCATGGGTGTGGGGACCAGGATCAAGGATAGTGATCAGGGGGTGCTTAGCTTTGTTGGTGGTGGCCAAAACAATATTTTAAAGAGAGGACTGATGTATTGATTGTGTAGTTAAAATTTAAATGTTAAAAATGCAGTTAGGGGGACTTCCTTGGTGGTCCAGTGGAAAAGACTCTGCTGCGCTTTCACTGCAGGGGGCACGGGTTCCATCCCTGGTCAGAGAACTAAGATCCCACATGCAGCACGGCCACACACACACACACGCAAAATGCGGTTAGGTAGAGGGGGGAAAATATCTTTCAGCACAAGAGAAGGAAACAAAACAGTTTTTGGCAAAAAAGGTAAGGGATCCAGTACCTGAGTAATCCTCAGAGCTTGTCCAGTCCTATTATTTTATATTAAGAGTGGTTCTAGAATCTTCCTTAAAAATCTACTCCTCTGGTTGTTTCCTGACTTTTCCACACACGTCTAACCTGATTCGTTTTCCCCATGGGGAAATTTGCTGTTTGTCCCACCACCTGAGCTCCTTCAGGTGCAGGTTTGGGCCTCAGGAGTGAGAAGGAGAATGTAATTGGTCGTTAGCCGTGAGGTGAGTTCTTGGGGTAGAGAGAGTATTTTCCAGTGAAGGAAGGAAGAAGAGGGATGGCTGAGAACCTCTGAGTCCAAGAAATATTTAGGTACTAGCTGGAGGCAACCCCGAGGAGCAAACAGCTGAGGGGTGCAAGGCAGTTCCCCTGTGAGAGTATTTCCTCCTCCATCCAATGAGGACAATAAGCGTACTTAAAATGACTTCTACAGTATAGTCAGTGAAGAAAGAAGAGTGCAGAATAGTGCTTCTGGCACATGCAGCCTTTTGTGTACAACGGGGAGATTGCAAACGGCATTTACTTAAACGCATTGAAAAAAAAAAAAAAAAATCTCTGGAAAGGGACTTCCCCGGTGGCACAGTGGTTAAGAATCCGCCTGCCAGTGCAGGGGACACGGGTTCAAGCCCTGGTCTGGGAAGATCCCACAGGCCGCGGAGCTACTAAGCCCACGTGCCACAGCTACTGAGCCTGCGCTCTAGAGGCTGCGAGCCACAACTACTGAGCCTGTGCGCCTAGAGCCCTTGCTCTGCAACAAGAGAAGCCACAGCAATGAGAAGCCCACGCACCGCAACGGAGAGTAGTCCCAGCTCACTGCAACTAGAGAAAACCCACGCGCAGCAATGAAGACCCAACACAGCCAAAAAATAAATAAATTTATTTATTTATTTATTTTTAAAAAGAAAAAAAGAAAATCTCTGGAAAGAGGCACAAGAAACTTAAAAGCTTGTCTCCAGTTTAAGAAAGATAGCTGTGTGGAGCAGGGGAGGATCACAGAGACCGTGGAATTCCCTCTTGTACCTTTGGAACATAGAACCATGTGAACAAACTATCTTTTCACAAAAAGAATTTAATTTTCATTTTAAAAAATGACCAGTATGTCATTGGGTGGGTTGGGAAATAGAACACGTGTGACACTGTCTCTTGGGCAGTTAGTATGCAGGGACATTTAGGGATCAGTTCATGTGACCAGGACAGGCAGTGAGGCTTTCCATATCCTTTCCCCTCCCCACATCAGACAGACAGACACGCCTCCTGTTTGTCCAGACAGGTCTCTAATGCTTAACATGGGTTCGTTATATTGATACCTGGGAAGGTGAGAAGCCTGCAGTGTGCCCGTCCACAGGGAGGAACAGGCCCGAGGAAATTAGGACCAGAACCCCAGGCAGCTTAAGGAGGTGAGAGGGCAGTTGAAAACTGCATCTACCTGGTCTCTGTCCCACCCTCCCAGTTGGGGATGCCTTGTGCTGTGGGAGAGAGATGGCCTTTACATGGACGGGAGCACTGAGGTTTCCCTGCTGCAGACTGGCTTAGAAAAGCCTCTCTGCCCCTCTCTGGGGCTCCGTTTCCTGCACCTGGGGTTGGCCGGGCCCACCAGGCAGGGTAGTTGTGTAAGAGCCAGACCGAGTGGCCCAGGTCACCACCAGCCCCCGCCAGGCGACTGCTGGCGTCTTGCCCCACCCCACCTCCCAGCAACCTGGGCGAGTCTTTCAAAACGTAAATCAGATCCTGGAACTTCAGAACTCTATCGTGGCTTCACACCGCACACTGGTCTGGCCACACTGGCCTCCTCGCTGCTCTGGAGCCTGAGACTCTGCCTTGTCTAAGGTCTGGTTGGCAAGCTGCTTGTCGCTGATCAGCTGATTTCCATTCTTTTTTTTTTTGCGGTACGCGGGCCTCTCACTCCTGTGGCCTCTCCCGTTGAGGTGCACAGGCTCTGGACACGCAGGCTCAGCAGACATGGCTCACGGGCCCAGCCGCTCTGCGGCATGTGGGACCCCGGACCGGGGCACGAACCCGTGTCCCCTGCATCGGCAGGCGGACTCTCAACCACTGCACCACCAGGGAAGCCCTGATTTCCATTCTTGAAGGGCAGGCTCTCTGGGCTTATCCGTTCCCTGAGGTTTAGAGGGGTTTTCTTTGACTCAAAGGAGAGTAGGGGATCCGATTCAAGAGAGATTTAAGAAGCAAGAGTCAGGGTCTCACATGTTGGTGAGACAACCTACAGGAGATGATGGTGGGGGGCAGGGGACAGGGAGTTCCTGCACTGACACAGCAAAGGTACCGGCTGGGCCAGGCCAGGATGGGCCTTTGAGCCTCAACGGGCATCACATTTCCCCAGGCAGGGCCGCGTTCAGCAGCGCTGGGCTGGGCTGATGACGACCAGGGGCAGCGGTTCCCTCAGTCTCTGATTTCCTGCCTTGTCTCTCCCATGTCTTCTCCCCTCCTCTGGTCTCTCTGAGCCCGTGGCCACACTTCCTCCAAGTCTTAAATAAATAGCTAATTCCAAAGGGAAAACGTAGTTGGTACAGACAGCTCCTGTCCTTCCTGGGTACTGTCTGGGCTCAGCGTTGTTAGCAGCCACCAGGTGGCTGTGGGCATAATGCTGGGAGCGGTTGCTCCCGTCACTTCCCAGAACTGCATTAATAAGTTAACATTTCCTGGGTCCCGAGAATACACCAGACATGGTGCTAAGTGCTTGACACGGATTAGACCATTTTATCTTCACAGAGACCGTATGATTCTGGAGCCATCATCCCCTTTTTTCAGATGAGGAAACTGAGGCCCGGGGAATGAATTTAGAACTAAGATCCCAGGGCTAGGAGTGGAGGAGTGGGCGCTCGGGCTGACAGGGTGCAGCGTCCACTGCTCGTTGCTGGGCTGTGTCCTGCCGGGCGACTGGCAGAAGAGGTTGGGCAAAGTCCTCTGTCCGCAGAGCTCACGGAAGTGCATGGGCTGGACTTCTCGTGACCGCTGCAGGCCTGCTGCCCTCCTCCCGGCCCATCAGTGGACTAGACAGACCTGGGCCCCATTAAGGAGCTGTGGGACATGGAGTCCTTTGGCTGGACTCGTTGCTGCCCCAAATGAAACAGAGTTTCTGTTATGAAGGAAGCGGGTGGATGTGGGGCAGCTGCCTCTGCCCCGGGGGATGAGCCTCGTGGTGGGAGAGTCACTTCTGAGGTGAGAAGGTGAAGGGCCGTGGTGGGGATGGGAGGGAAGCGGGGTCCCGGCTTTGTGTCCGGTGGGTGGACTGGCTGCCAGTCTGCTTCTGTGACCCGGCCCTCGACCCCACTCCCCGTCAGCCTGCTGCTCCAGCCGTAGCTGTGCAGAAGCTGCCCTGGAGGTGTGTCACTCCCTCGGCTGCTCAGCCACATGTCTGCCCAGGGCACCCCACTCCTCCATTAAGACTTAATTCTGACATCTCCCCCTCCGCTGCCCCAGAAGGAGCTCGATTCCTTTCTTGGGACTAGTGTTCGCTGCTGTGTGACCTTGAAGAAGTCACATTAACTCTCTGAGCTTGTTTCCCATCCAGGAAGGGTTTAGTGTGCTGCTTGCTCCTGGCCAGGTACCGCTTACATAGGTGGCACTCAGTAAATGTAGTTAGTATCGGTTCTCAGGCCGTCGGTCAGCCACAGATATTTATTGGGCGCCTGCTGCATGCCAGGCACTGCTCTGCGTGCTGGGGGTACAGCCATTAACAAAACAGGGAAGTCCTGCCCTGTGGGGCTGACACCATCACAACCACAAGCCCTCCTTGGTGTTCCCAGGCCACCCTGTCCCTCCCGTCCGTCATACACGGCCTGTTTTTGCTGGGTGTCACACACATCCACACTCCGATGAGGTCACCCCAGTGGCTGGGGATGTCTGGATTTTCAGGATCACAGCTGTTCTTTCCCCAGTAGCTCCGCAGCTGCTAGGGTCCTGCGATCACGCCCCGACGCACACAGGCAGGCCTGCCCTGGCCCCGTCACCCCTCACTCCTGCCCCTTTGTCAACCCCAACTCCAGGATGTGTTTCCCATCCATTTCTCTGTATTGAGTTCCGTCCTGTTCTTTCTTTGTCCCCCACCCCTGTATTAGTTTCCTATTGCTGTTATAACAGGTTACCACGAACTTAGCCGTTTAAGACAACACAAATATTTCCTCTTACAGTTCTGGAGGTCAGAAGTCTGAAATGGGTGCACAGGGCTGTGTTCCTTCTGGACACTGGGGGAGACTCTGGGTTTTTCCTTTTCCAGCTCCTAGAGGCCACCTGCTTTCCTTGGCTCATGGCCCCTTCCTCTGTCTTCAGAGCAGCAGTGTAGCAGCTCTCGGAACGTTCTTCCATGGTCACGGTCCCTGTGGCTGTCCTCTTCTGCCTCCTGATTCCAATAAGAACCCTCGTGATTACATTGAAAGCCCGTGCAGATAATCCAGGATCATTTCCCCATCTCAGGATCCTTAATCACATCTGTGAAGTCCCTTTTTGCCATGTGAGGTCACATATTCACAGGTTCTGCGATTACGGTGTGGACATGTCTTAGGGCTGTTATTCTGTCCACCACACACAACCCCTCCCCCATACCCTTCTTAATCTTTCTTTTCCTCTTGGTCCAAGGCTGAGGTCCCCCCATATTCATTCCCAAACACCCCTGTTCCTGGTGTCTAAGAAAAGGGGCTGTGGTAGGGAGGGAGGGAAAGGAGAGCCCAGGGCTCAGTAACAGTGCCGCCTGCCTGCCTCCTGCTGTCCTGGTCCCACCCCAGGACTTTGTTCTGGCTCCTCCCTCTGGTCTCAGATGCACTTCCCTCTGGCGGCCTCTGTTAATCCCCTCACCCCTGTGCGGCATCCCCTCTTCCCCTTCCCTTGCCCCACTTGGTCTTTTCTCCGTGACGCTGAGCCTCTTCTAACATGCCATGTAATTTCTCTGTTGTGTCTTGTTTTCCTGTCTGTCTCCCCCGCTGGAATGTAGCTCCACGAGAGCAGAGACTCCTCTGTCTCATCTACAGCCGTATTTTCGGGGCCTTGAATAGCGTCTGTACATAGCAGGTGATCAAAAATACCGGTTGGGGCTTCCCTGGTGGCGCAGTGGTTGAGAGTCCGCCTGCCGATGCAGGGGACGCGGGTTCGTGCCCTGGTCCGGGATGATCCCCCATGCCGCGGAGCAGCTGGGCCCGTGAGCCATGGCCGCTGAGCCTGCGCGTCCGGAGCCTGTGCTCCGCAACGGGAGAGGCCACAACAGTGAGAGGCCCGCATACCGCAAAAAAAACAAACAAAAAAAACCAGTTGTATGAATGATGTTGTACTGCAAAGAATTTGTGTGCTCTCTGTGACTCCCCCCTCGGGGGACGGACCATTTTTCCTCTCTGTGTTGTCATCACTGTACACAGGGTAGGACTGAGTAAATGCTAGAGTGAGTAAAGTACATGAAGTTCAGGTTTGGAGAGGCAGAAAACTAAAGGTTGGTGGACCTGAGCGAAGGTGGAGGTGATGGCAGAGAACCCTGGTCCTTGAAGCTGGGGGTGAGTTGTGTCTGTAGGTGGGAATCCCAGGCGCCCCGGGGCCATGCAGGTGGCCGGATGTGGTTTGGAAAATGAGGGCAAATGGCGGGGCTGGTGGCTCTGCCAGTAACACTCTCAGTGATCTCAAGGCAGCCCTTTTCACTCGGGGCCTGGGTCCTACGTGGACCAACTACCCCGGCCGCGGCTGCCCAGTTTCGGGCAGCTGGCCCGGGCACACCCTCCCCTCTTCCCAGGAAAAGGCACCACTTCAGTTTTTGTGCCTCCCCGCTTGCCCCCAAGCAGCGTCAGCTTCTCTGTTAGGAAAGCTCACCCCTTTGGTAAAAGTAGAAAAGCCCTCACAGAGGGCAGAGGGCTTTTTTTCCTTCTCTTTTTTTCACAGCTCACAATAGTTTGTATTTGTTCAGCCATGTTTTATGAGAAACACCCAAAGTTCTGGTCTTCAGTAGCTTTGTTAACCGGGACAGACCCTGCAGAGCTATCACTTTGTTTCATTTTGGTGCAGAGTATACATGTCCCAACCTGGGATTCTCTCTTCTCCATCCCCAGGGTCCTGGCTCAGGCCTTGGGCTCTTGGCCTAGACCGTCCCCCAGCCTCCTCCCAGCTGCCCCACCTCCAGCCTCTACTGCTCCAGTCCATCCCCCACCATGTTAGTCCCCCCCTCCCCCTGCCTTAAAGTCCCTCTGTGGCTCCCTCAGGATAAGGTCTGGCCATTCACGTGACATCGGTGGCTCTGCCAGCTTCTCCCATCACATCACATGGCACCATACATGAATGTGGTCACAGGTCCCCAAGACCACCCTCAGCTTCTGTGATTATCTGGAAAGACAGATCACAACTCAGCAAAGCTGTTATAGTTATGGTTTATTACAGCAAAACCAAAACAGGGTAAAATCAGTAAGGGGAGAAGGTATTCGGGGCAGAGTCCAGGAGAGACCAGGTGGAAGCTTCCAGTTGTCTTCTCCCAGGGGAGTCACACAGACAGGGCTTAATCCTCCAGCAGCAATGTGAGCACACACGGGACATTGCCCACCAGGGAAGCCTTGCTGTCCAGGGTGGTTTTAGCTACAGTCATGCAGGCACCGTGTCACCTTCGTTATTCAGCCTCTAGCCCCCTCACAGGGCAAGCTGATGCCGTGTGGCCTGGCCCACCTTAGAGACACTCTGTCAGGCAGGATGCTCCAAGGGCTTGGAGGTTCCCTCCCCAGAGCCGGGCAAGGGCCAGTCCTTTCTTTGGAATGTGCAGGGTTCAGCCCTGCCCCGCGCACGTTCTCCCTCCAGCCCATGCCGACAGCGTACTCAGGCCCCAGAGCCACACCTGCTGGTCAGCCTCTCTCTGCCTCCACCCGGACCCTCCTCCCTGTCTCCGGGCTGACCCCTCGTCCTTCAACGCTCAGCTCAGGCATCCGCTCCCACTACCTGTGACCCAGCCTTGCCCCTGCCTGCAGCCCTGGTAGTGAAAACCCGACGTTTGCTGCGTCTCTGGCTGCCTTCAGGGTTTAGGTCATCTCGCTGGGCCTCACTCTCCTCGTTCGTCAGATGGACCTGCTGTCAGGAATAAGTGAGCCGTAACACACAGGGTGGGCTGGATCAGGACGTGTTCACCACTCCTTAGTAGGTCCCTGGCATCCAACGTGTTGGAAATAGATGAGGCGTTTAATAAATATAGAACCGTTAAGCCAGACAAGGCCCCATGGGAGATTGTTTTTCTTGTGGTATAAAAAGCAAAGAACTTTCTATAAATGCTTTTCTGAAAAATTTTAGCTGCAGCTTATAAATAGCAGAAGCTCTCTCGAGTGAGGTCTTGAGAACTGAGACACGTGGGTGTAACAGTTCAGATGCTTCTGGCTGCTGGTAGCAGACCCAGCTCGAGGTGGCTCTGCAGTGAGCCGGGGGGTGTGAGCGTCTCTCGAGCAAGAAGGGAACTGGTGCAGGGCCAGGCGCCGGTGGTCCCAGAGGCTAAGGCACTTGCTGTGGCGAGAGTGAAGAGAGGCCTTTGTCAGAAGCCCCCAGAAGAGCTTTGTAAAAAGGCCAAGGTCATGATCCCGCCCCTGGAGAGAGACTGATGTTGGTGGTCTGATCAGCTTACATTTTGAGTGTATGTCCCAGGAGGTGGTGGGTCGGAGGCAGCCAGTTGAGGTCTGCTGGCTCAGACCAGGCAGGCGCACCGGGAGGGCGGGCGGCCCCGGGCCCCTCTCCCCAGAAGCACATGGCTGTGTGGAGGAGACCGAACAAAACCAGGGGTCTGCGGTGGAAGGTGGAGGGGCAGCTACCTACGCAGAGGGAAGAGGAGACAGGACTGGCGGATGCCTTCTCTGGGCCAGGCACGCAGCCCCTGTCATGACCGTGTTTATTCTTCAGCGTGTGAGGGGAGTATCCTCATTACAGGTGGGGAAACTGAGGCACAGAGCGGTTCAGGAGACACCTACGCCGGGCCCCACAGCTAGTGAGTAGCAGGAGCAGAGTTCAAGCCCAGGTCTTTTCTTCGTGCTCGGAGACCAACTTCGTGTCTGGAAACAGGGAGCTGTCTTGCAGCTGCTTTTAAATGGAAGGAAAATAAGCACATGAGGGTGTGGGGTGGAAGCTGGGTGCAGAACAGCCGCCATGCCCCCAAAGCAGGGCTGCTTGCCCTGTAGCCAGGATGGCGGGGGGTGCCCATTTGATGAAGTAGAGATGAAGAGGGCTTTTCAGTGCAGGGGCGGGGCTCTAGGGCTCTAGGGCCCACCGTGGGTTACTTCCGTCTGAGCCTCTCCTCCCCCATCTGTGTGCTGTGGCCATCATCCCGAGGACCTCGTAGGACAGGTGTGAAGTTGGCTGAGGAGGGGGTATGTATCACAGTGCTGTCGGGGCTGCCCCAGCACCACTCTCATTTTGACGCTGGAATGGATCATGCAGCCTGAGGCCCGCTGAAGAGTGGCAGCTGACCGTGAGTTCGTGTTAAACTTGAGGTCAGCCACAACCTCCAGGTCTTTTTCCTAAGCACTTCACAGCTGGTTTCACACCCACCCCCGGCCTCCCTCCCTTCCTCACCAGCTTCCAGGGGCTCGCCCCAGAGTGACGGTGCAGCGTGTGCCTGTGTGCAGCGACCGAGGTCATTAACACCATACCCACCTCCTTCCCGACTCGGCCATACTTCAGTGTCGTAGGGGCCACTCGCACTTCCCTGATGAGGGAGCTGAGTCTCAGGGAGCCCTGGGGAGTCACGGGGTCCCCCTTCATATCCGTCAGACACTTTCTACTCCCCAACTGTATTCGTGTCTTATATGGCTGTTCGCACAAATTATCACAAACTTATTAGCAGCTTAAAACAATGCACATTTATTCTCTGTATTTACGGACATCAGAGTCCAAAATCATTCTCACTGGGCTGAAATCAAGGAGAGCTGGTTCCTACTGGAGACTCCAGGGGAGATTCCTTTTCCTTGCCTTTTCCAGCTTCTAAAGGCCACCTGCATTCCTTGGCTTATGGCACCTTCCTCTATCTCCAAGTTAAAAATGCGTTACTCCAGTCTCTGCTTCCATCTTCAGATGGTCTCTTCTCTAGTCAAATCTCTTTCTGCCTCAATTTTATAAGGACACTCATGGTGACATTTAGGGCCCACTGTTTAACCCAGGATTATCTCCCCATTTCAAGATCCTTAATTTAATCACATCTGAAAATTCCTTCTGCCGCATACGGTAGTATATTCCCGGGTTCCAGGGAGTAGGACATGGGTGTCTTTATATTATATATATATATATATATATATATATATATATACATATATATATATATATAAATTTATTTATTTGTTTGTGGCCGCATTGGGTCTTTGTTGCTGCGCACAGGCTTTCTCTAGTTGCGGCGAGCGGGGGCTACTCTTCGTTGTGGTGCGCGGGCTTATCATTGCGGTGGCTTCTCTTGTTGCGGAGCACGGGCTCTAGGTGCGCGAGCTTCAGTAATTGTGGCACATGGGCTCAGTAGTTGTGGCTTGTGGACTCTAGAGTGCAGGCTCAGTAGTTGTGGCGCACGGGCTTAGTTGCTCTGCAGCATGTGGGATCTTCCCAGACCAGGGCTCGAACCCGTGTTCCCTGCATTGGCAGGCGGATTCTTAACCACTGTGCCACCAGGGAAGTCTGACATGGGTGTCTTTAGAGGACCACATCTTTGGTCCTGACCTGGCATGGTGTTATTTACACATGCCGACTCCCCTGCTTCCTTTAGCCCAGCCTGTGGTGTCCATCCCCTCCCCACACCCAAGTCACCTTTGGGGCAAGACAAGGTGTGATTGAGCACCAGCCTAGGGGAGGTTTGTTTAATTCAGTCACCCTATCTGTCCCACTCGAACTGTGATTCTAGAATCTGGCTACACAAGTTCGCTGGTTCTTCAGAGTATATTTACACCCTGTAATATGAAGGTCTCTTTCAAAAACCAAGCTTATCAATTATGTGTCTATCATACAGATGGAATGAACATTTGGAAGCTACTGCAAATTAGCAAGGAGACCATCCACCTGTACTCCCACCAGCCAAAGACAGCCCCCAGTCACATGTCGGTGTATTTCTTTCCAACCCTCTTTGTTCAGAGTAGTTCTGTTTTTCCACAGCTAAGATCACACTGCAGTAGTAAATTTGCATTCTGCTTCCCTTTGTTGTCATTTCCTGCGTTTCTTTAATATAGTTAGAGGCCGTGTCAGTGGGTATAATGCAGATCTTCCCTTATATCTGATACCTAATTGATCCCCTAATTCTGTGCAGGGAAACGCCCTGTCATCTGGTGCCCGCGCTGGGTGAGGAGCTTCGTGGATCAGGCCCATGGCCTGGGGTCAGCTCCTGATAGGTCACCGCAGCCCTCTGAGCCCAGTTTCCTCATCTTGGACGTGGGGACATAACCCCTCCCGCCAGACAGTAGTGAGAGATCGTGTCCCTGAGCAGCCCGCCTGATGGTTGGTGCTCAGCGTGTGATCACTCAGGCCCACTGACCTTTTCCTCTCCAAGTCACCTTTGACTTTCCAGCTAACAGATGGCTCTGCTCAGAGCTTTTTCAGTTAGAAATTACAGAACTCAGTCAGCTTAAACTGAACAGGGCGTGCTGGCTCGTGGCACTTCTGAGGAAGACAGAGTGGGGCTGCTGAGCAGGACTGGATTTTCTGGGTCTCGCGCTCTCTCCCCTCCCTCCCTCCTGTGCTCTCTCTGGTGGCAGCTCATCACCTCCCGGTGCTCATCCTCTGTGCCCTGCACCTGCAGGTGGAGGAGGCCCCTCTGTAGCACCTGGAGAGAAACCCCGGGGAGATCTCTTGGCCGACTCGTGTCTCCATGTCCCCTTGAACCAGTCTCTGCGGCCGGGGACAGCAAGCGCACTGATTGAGCACTCGGGTCTCGTGCCCACCCCTGCGTTAGAAGGAGGGCGAGGGACTGCGCCAACATGCCCTGCATCCTCCTAAATGGTGTGGGGTATGCGCAGGGAGGGGCTTTGGCACCCAAGGCCCTGGCGTACGGCTCAGCTTCCCGGGGCCCGTCTCTCTGTGAGGTCCAGAAGGGCACGTGGGGGGTGGCACTGTGCCTAATCAGCCTACCCCCACCCACTTGCAGTCAGCAGGGAGGCCTGCGGAGCAGGTCCCAAAGGCGCTTGTGTGCCTCTAGCCCTGCTCGCCAGAAGCGCCTCGAATCCGACCTCCTCCTCAGGGGCTGAGGTCGGTTCAGGCGCTGAGGTCGGTTCAGGCGCCCGCTCTTCGGCCTTCCCCTCCTTGGCAGCAGGGCTCCCGCTGGTGCTGGCTGTGGCCATGAGCGGCCCAAGCACCTCCAGCTCCTAGTGCCTGACCCCCGGGACGGGCTGTGCATCCCGATCCTTCTTTACTAGTTTAGCAGGGCCTGGTTAGGCTACACATTGAGAAGAGGATGGGTGGCTGCTTAATCAGAATTATCGAGTCCTGCCACCCTGCAGACGGATCCGTCATACCGCTGAGGTTGCCTTTCCAAAACTGTCATCTGATCATGTCACTTCCTCTGCTTTGAAAAATCTTTCCAAGGTTGCAGACACCGGTGGATTTGCTTTGGGAGCCGGAGTAGCTGCTGCCACCAGAGTCTGGAGCCATGAGCGGGTTTAATTTTGGAGGCACTGGGGCCCCCACAGGCGGGTTCACCTTTGGCGCTGCAAAGACAGCAACAACCACGCCTGCTACGGGGTTTTCTTTCTCCACGTCTGGCACCGGCGGGTTTAATTTTGGGACTCCCTCCCAGCCAGCCGCGAGCACCCCTTCCACCAGCCTGTTCTCACTCACCACCCAGGCTCCGGCGACACAGACCCCAGGATTCAGTTTTGGAACCACAACTCCTACAGCAGGAGCAACCGGATTTTCCTTAGGGATCAACAGCCCAAAGCTAAACTTGAGCGGCACAGCTGCCACCCCAGCCACGACGCAGCCCAGCGGCTTTGGGCTCGGCGGCAGCACCCTCACCAATGCCATCTCGAGCGCCGTCACGTCAGCCCAGGGCACGGCGCCCACCGGCTTTGTGTTTGGTCCTACCACCACGTCTGCTGCTCCGTCCACCACACCTGGGGGCTTCTCGTTCACGGGTGGAGGCACGTCCCAGACCGGGACCTCCGGCTTCAACATTGGCTCCATGGGGAGTTCGGCCCAGCCCACGGCCCTCACCGGGCTGCCCTTCACACCGGCCACGCCAGTGGCCACTGGAGCAGGGGCCACACAGCCGGCTGCTTCCGCACCCACCGCCACTACCGCCAGTGCTGGGCCCTCGCTCTTTGCCTCGCTGGCAAACGCTCCAGCCTCGTCTGCTGCCACCGGGCTCTCCCTTTGTGCCCCAGCCACCACGGCAGGGACGCCCGGAGTGGGGACGTTGGGCTTCAGCCTGAAGGCCCCTGGAGCAGCTTCCACCACCTCCACGGCAACGACCACCACCGCCACCACTGCCACCACCGGCTTCTCCTTGAATATAAAACCACTGGCTCCAGCTGGGATCCCCAGCAACACAGCGGCCTCCGGGACCACCCCAGCCGGCCCCAGTGCAGCCACCGGGGTGTCCGCCAGCCCCGCGATGACCTACGCCCAGCTGGAGAGTCTGATCAACAAGTGGAGCCTGGAGCTGGAGGACCAGGAACGGCACTTCTTACAGCAGGCCACGCAGGTCAACGCCTGGGACCGCACGCTGATCGAGAACGGGGAGAAGATCACCACCCTCCACCGCGAGGTCGAGAAGGTGAAGCTGGACCAGAAGAGGCTGGACCAGGAGCTCGACTTCATCCTGTCTCAGCAGAAGGAGCTGGAGGACCTGCTGAGCCCGCTGGAGGAGTCGGTCAAGGAGCAGAGCGGGACGGTGTACCTGCAGCACGCCGACGAGGAGCGAGAGAAGACTTACAAGCTGGCCGAGAACATCGATGCACAGCTGAAGCGCATGGCCCAGGACCTCAAGGACATCATCGAGCATCTGAACACGTCAGGGGGCCCCGCCGACACCAGTGACCCGCTGCAGCAGATCTGCAAGATCCTCAACGCGCACATGGACTCGCTGCAGTGGATCGACCAGAACTCAGCCCTGCTGCAGAGGAAGGTGGAGGAGGTGACCAAGGTGTGCGAGGGCCGCCGCAAGGAGCAGGAGCGCAGCTTCCGCATCACCTTCGACTGAGCCACTGCCCCGAGGGTGCACAGCGGGGCTGGGGACATGCAGTTACTGTCCCATGTGGGGTTGCAGTGAAATACATGTTTCTTTCTTTCTTTCTTTCAAACAGTCGTGCTGTTGAGAGAACTGTTCTGTGGTTAGACTTTCCACCTTAGCGAATAGAAAGGATTCTCAGAGCGCCGGTCCAGGCAGCAGCCTCACAGGTGTGGTGTTTGTGTGTCCTAGACTCTCTCCATCTACTACAACCACCCACCTCCAAGAGCTGGAGAAGCACTGAGCTGCCTGAGAACCACTTGTCTCCCAGCCGGGGTGCCACGTGGCCACCCTGTCCAACACACAGTCGTAGGTGCAGGGAGAAAAGACTACGGTTGAAGAATCTCCATCCTCAAGGAGCCAGCAGCCTGGTATAAGTGTAACCAGTATAGAGTGACTTGTGAATGGAATGGACAGTGGGACCTAGAATTTCAAAGGAGGAGAGATAGGTCAGATGAGGGACTTGAATGAGGTGTTGAGAAAAGAGGTCTCACCTTGCCTGGCTGACACACCTCCTCGTCCTCGTCTCCTTGTCTCAGGCTTCTCCTCCGGGAAGCCCTCTCAGCCACCCTGAAGCTGGGTCAGGTGGCCGCCCTGCATCCTGCGGGCCCCACACCACACTGAGCTTGCGAGCTCACATCTTTGGTTACACTCGTCACACTGTATTGTGCCGACTGTTTACTTCTCTGCCTCGCCATTAGGTTGTGAGCCCCTGGGGGCAGGGACTGTTTCTTGTTCCCCTTGTGTCCTCGGCACAATTCCTGTCACACTTGTCAAACAGGTGAACAGTAGAGATGAAACCAGCATAAAACATTAGTCCACAGGATGCCTGTTAAGTGGCCAGGGTGCCAGAGGTGGCCACAGACTTGATTCTGAACCTCCCAAAGCCAAAGCAAACCTAGTCAGCTGCAGTGAGATAGACCCACGGTGTGCAGAAGGCAGAAGCCCGCCAGCTGTATCCCAGGTGTCTTTTGTATTTGTCTGTACACTCTGCTGCACTGAAATACCTACGGCTGTCTGTTGTGTTTCTAAATAAAATAAAGTTTATAGTGGAATAAAAAAGCTGCTGTTAATGTGGATAACTTAGAAGAAGGTTGGGAAAAGAGCAGGTTCCAGATCAAGTGGGATGCCATTTGTCTGAAATTCAGAAGCAAGCAAACCTAAATGCACTGCCGAGGCGTGCACACACGTACACACACACATACACGTGTTCACAGCGTGGCTTCCTCTGGTGCTGATGGCGGGAGAGGAGCAGGGGGGGAAACCCGTTATAGCTGGGTCATATCTTCCAGTACATGGAAATATCCAGTCATCTGTCACCATCCCCAAGGCGTGTCATCAGCGGCACTCCTCTCCCCGTTACCTGGGGCTGGCCGGAGGGTTCTAGTTGTGCTTCAACAGTGGGCAACAGGTAAAGCTGGGCTGCAGCTTTGTATCGGGTGATTTCCAGATACTGGCCTGACGTTCTCCCTCTGACCCTGGCCCCTGTAGGCGCTAGTGATGCCGAGCGCTCAGATCTTGCTCCTGGTTCAGGGCGTTGGAAGTCTGCCCTCCAGCCTCCCTCAGCCTGTGCCACACTAAGCCGTGTTTTGGCTAAGGAGGGCCCAAGGACACTGGACATGTATGGGCCAGTTTCCCAAAGTCATGATCATGAGTCATTTCCTCAGGCCATCTTGGGCTTCTAAGAACCACTGTCCCATCCCAGCAGAAGCCATGGAAGAGGGACGGGAACGAGCTAGAGGAGGGAGACCCCGGCAACTCCAGTTGCTTCTCTCCGAAGGCTCCGGCCCCTGCAACAGTGGCCCTTTGTGCCATCTGTGAGCCGTGACTTCATCCGGGACCCGTATCTGACTCCCTCACCTAAGCTGAGGAGGGATAGGGAGGCCTTGAGTCCCCTTAGAAAGTAGGAAGTAGTGTTTTACCTACATGTATTCATTCAGCATCCATCTTTGGAGCACCTACTACCTACCAGATCCTGATCTAGCATTGGGGTTTCAAAAATGGAACGACAGGGCTTCCCTGGTGGCGCAGTGGTTGAGAGTCCGCCTGCCGATGCAGGGGACACGGGTTCGTGCCCCGGTCTGGGAGGATCCCACAAGCCGGGGAGTGGCTGGGCCCGTGAGCCATGGCCGCTGAGCCTGCGCGTCCAGAGCCTGTGCTCCGCAACGGGAGAGGCCACAACAACGAGAGGCCCGCGTACCGCAAAAAAAAAAAAAAAAAGGAACGATAATTCTCTGCGCATGAGGTCACTGGCAGGGGCCACACAATCTCGATAAGAAAAAAAAAATTCCTTGAGCTTGCATTTCCAATGCATATACCTGTTACTTTGCATATTAAACATTAGTGGAGCTTAATTGCTTTCTTATAGTTGTATTTTTTTAAATAAAAACAAATTGAAGTTCTAGTATTTTCCTCCCACACCCCAGGGGATCTCGGCACCCCACTTTGAAGAACACAAGCGATTATAATAATTCGACACAACAGCTGTGCCAGAGTGGGGGCTCCCGTGCTTGGGCACCATGGGGGGAATAGCTCCAGTGGCTTCCTGGGGGAGCCAGGGGCGTTCCCAAGATTGCAATAGGGTCAGCAGCTGACTGGGTACCACCCTGCGGATGCTGGCTTCATTGTAATTGCAGTTTCCCTTTCTAGGAAGAAAACAGATGCATTTCCTTGTCAGTCCAGACAAATGGCCTCTCCTTAAGTTCCTCTTCATTAATTAACATGAAGACAAGCGTGGTGGCTAAATTCGCAGTCAGAGGCTTTTAAAGGTGAATCTCCCTCAGTAAGCTGTATGGCATTTCTTCTCCCTGTTTAGGGGTAAGAGTGGCGACTGTGGGGTTATGGTTACGGCTCGCTTTTCATCTCCAGGACACCCTCAAACAACTGCCTCCGTTATGGCCCGGCCCTTTCCCCAGGATGATGCCCCTGCCTCATCTGGCACAGGTGGGGATCAAAGAGTCAGATGTTGGGGCTTCCCTGGTGGCGCAGTGGTTGAGAGTCCGCCTGCCGATCCAGGGGACACGGGTTCATGCCCCAGTCCGGGAAGATCCCACATGCCGTGGAGCGGCTGGGCCGGTGAGCCATGGCCACTGAGCCTGCGCGTCCGGAGCCTGTGCTCCGCAACAGGAGAGGCCACAACAGTGAGAGGCCCGCGTACCTCAAAAAAAAAAAAAAAAAAAAGGAGTCAGATGTTTGAAACAACCAGAGATTTCCAGAGGTCGAGCAGCCTTGATCTCCAAAGGGAAGTTGAAACAAATGAGTCTCAAGCAGTGGTGTGCTGGTAGCAGTCAGCCCTCCAGGGTCAGGGAAAGCCCTGACCGATAGCATATGCCCATTCCCATGGTGTAAATTCTCCCACTGTGGCTGATTTCAAGCCACCAAGATGAAGTCACCAAACACAAATTTGGGAAATTGACACACACTGTGTAGATGCAACTAATTCACCTCAAGAGTATATATGTAATAGTAAAAGATAATCAGATAATTAAGGGATGAATTTTGAGTAAATAAAATTAATTGTAAATATTTTAATAATGGCTCGCAAAGCAAAACCAAAAAAGAGATCCGAAAATTAAATGGTCGGCTCTCGTGAATAGGTGTGAGCCAGCTCCAGCACACCACTGCTCCCAGGGTTTTCAATCGACATCAAAATTGCCTTGGTGCTTTAAAAGTCTGCTCTCAGACCAGCAGCTCTCTGCAGAACTTCCAGGAACAAAATCCCTCACCCTCAGAAGTCAGGTCTGCTTGTGGACACCAGCCAACCCCCAGCCAGACATAACTGTCCTGAGCCGCCCCTGGGCCTCTCCCACAGCCCTCACACACCTTGGCACTGGTCACTTCACACTCCAGAGACCCACCTGGGCGCTACCCACACCTTACCTCCAGACACCATCCTGGTTCAACCCCATGACCTGCTGAGATTTCCCCGAGGCAGAGCCCAGGTGTGCTGCTCTGCTAGGCTCAGGCCTAGCCTGGGGCCATGGGGCCATATCAGACCCCACCCCGGGTTATAAGAACATAGACCCCCAAATCCACTGAACTGAAAGTGACACTTCCTGTCAAAGATACTCAGTATCAGGTGCAGTGTGGGCTCTGTGAATGTTGATTCAAACCAACTGTTAAAAGAAAAAAAAGTTTTCATGGGACTTCTCTGGTGGTCCAGTGGTTGAGACTACGCGCTACCAGTGCAGGGGACACAGGTTCGATCCCTGGTCGGGGAACTAAGATCCTGCATGCCGCATGGCGTGGCCCAAAGAAAAAAAGAAACACGTTTTGAGATAATCAGGGAAGTGTAAGCATTGATTTAATATCATTTTTAAATATGATAATGGTATTGGAGTTTTATTTTTGAAAAGGCAAATAAGTTCTTATCTTTTTTAAATTAATTTTTATTGGAGTATAGTTGATTTACAATGTTGTATTATTTTCTGCTATACAGCAAAGTGAATCAGTTTTACATATACATAAATCCACTCTTTTAGATTCTATTCACATATGTCATTACAGAGTACTGAGTTCCCTGGGCCATACAGTAGGTCCTTATTAGTTATCTATTTTATATATAGCAATGTATATATGTCAGTCCCAAACTCCCAATTTATCCCTCCCACCAAGTTCTGTTCTTTTAGCGCAGAGGTTGGCAAACTGTGACCCCACTTCCCGTTTTTGTAAGTAAAGTTTTACTGGAACACAGCCACACCCATCCATTTACGTGCTGTGACTGCTAGGAGGACAGAGTTGAGTAGGCGAGGTGGAGACCATGTGGCCCCAAAAGCCTCAGATGTTTATAGAAAAAGTTTGCCAACTTCTGTCTTACAGAAACATCCTCAAGTATTCACCTACAAAAATGATAATATGTCTGGGGTTTGCTGTAAAATAATCAGTGGGGGAGGGAGAAAGTGTAAATGAAACAAGATAGGCTATGAGGCGATGAATGCACCTGGCTTCATCATCCTAGTCTGTTTTTATATATGTTTGAAATTTTCCGTAATAAAAAACTTTCGAGAAGGGGGCATCTGCGCTCCACAGCCTCCCAACTGCTCTGATCCCACACCAGGACCCTGGCATCTCTGGTCTAACAAGGGAATCAGGACAGAGCCAGCACTACTCAGCCCGGTTTCACATATGCCCAACGATGACTTCTGTCCCGGGCTAACCAGAAAGGCCATGGGCGCTGAGAGAGCCCGCCAGAGCCAGCCATGCAGTGAGTGCCCCCCCATCAGAGCCCTGGGGTTCTGGAAACTGGGGAAGGAGGGGCAAGGGGGCTCAGAGGGAAGGGGGCCCCTGTCTAGGGGTCAGGCCAGGGATCAGGGCCTCAAGTAGGTCTGTCCTCTGCCCTCTGCACCCCTCCCCATCCAGGTCTGGACCCCCGACTTCTGTCTGGGGCCCTTGGCATCCCCTGGGTAGGCCCTGCCCTCCTCTGAGACTCGGGGAAAGTTTTAATACTGACCACTCAGGGTCTTTGGACTGACTCAGAGGAAAGAATATATATAAGGCACTAGCCCTGTCCGTTGCCCATCTCTGTGGCCACCATCACTAGTAGCTGCCCTGAGGGGCCACAGAGGGCCCCGCAGGGGGGGCGGGAGCGGGGCCAGGTCTCTGGCTGCTTCGGATGTGACCTAACCCCCGTTAGAACTGTCATTGTGGTTCTAGAAGCCAGCCAAATAAGGTAGGGTTTTCCCCCTAGAGACAATTTTTACCTGAAAGGGTTGAAAAAGCCCCAGGTCTTTCCCACCATCTGCCGCCACCCTCAGTTCTCACTGTGTGTCCTGTACCTCCTACTCACAAGCTTAGGAAGCCTAACCTAATCCAAACCACTCTTTCTCGTGACCCTAATTCATACCCTAATACCGTAAATTCAGCCCTAACACCAATCTCTGATTTTATCAGGAATGAGTCTGGAAGATCCAGTCATTTCTAACAAAGCAACCCCCAAATTACTCATAATCTCTTGACCCCAAAACAACCTTTGGTGTACGGCCTTCCAGCATGTCTCTTCCTGCCAGCTGGACTGTGGACCGTATCTGGCCGCTCTTGGGTGTTCCACCCAGCATCAACCAAACCCTAAGCCGGGGCGATTCTGCCTCCCCCTCCTCTGGGAATGGTTGGCGATGTCTAGAGACATTTGTAGCTGTTAAGCCTGGAGGGGCAAGTGCTACTGGCATCTAGTGGGTAGAGGCCAGTGATGCTACTCAACGTCCTACAATGCACAGGACCTTCCTCACAAAAACGGTCCCAACTGCATAGCACCGACACGGAGAGCCCCTACCTGGGCCCCATCCCCGGTCCACGAGCCTGAGCTAACCAAGTGTTAGCCATCCTGGAGCCGGGCTGCTGGGATCAAACACAGGTTCTGCCCCTTAGCTGGTGCCTGATCTGGGCCCCAGTTTTCTCCACTGTAAAATGGGGACAGCTCAACCCACCCTGTCAGAGTTGTCACTGGAGTCAATGAAGTAGAACGTGTAGTGTGTCGGGCACGCGGTACTCAGCAGGACCCACCGTCACCTTATCAGCATCCAGGAGGCCGAGCAGGCCTTGCCCTCGTAGCCTCCGAGAGTCCTGCTCGCCTCCCCACCTGACTCCTTGCATGAGGTCTCTGGGGTAAGGCTGCATGCCTTCCACAGAGTCCAGGGGGTGAACTGGGGGTGTGCCTGGAGCCGGGGGGACTGTGAACAGAGACCCTGTGCAGGAGAGACCAGGGGGTCAACCCAGGGACCCCAGGAGGGCCCCCCTAGATGCTCCGTGACCAACACTCCTTGCCCAGACATGCCCTGGGAGCCCCTTGGCTCTGCTGCCTCCATCCCTTTCTGCTTCCATGTTCTTGCTGCTCCCTTTCTCTGTGTGGGACATTGCCATGAGGCCGTAGAGCAGAGGGGCCTCTGGGAAGGGGACGGGGTGGGGGCAGGGACCTGGGATCAGGTGGACTCCCAGCTCTGCTGTTTCCCACTGTGGGACCCCGGGCAGGTGCCTTCCCCGCCGCGGGCCAGGTTCCCCTCCCTCACAAGGTGTGTAAGGTCCTGACGCGATGGCACGCCAACCCTCCACGTCATTGTGAATAAAGCAGGCGGGGTCTGCGATGGGAAGGCCTGCCAGCTCTGAGGCCTGTGCAAGTCCTGGGGTCCGCCCCTGCCCAGCCCCTGGCCACCTCTGAGCCTCAGATTCCTCCTCTGCCCAGGGCAGAGCTCTGAGCACAGGCCACCTCAGAGAGCGGCAACCCTCTCGCTGCTGGTTTTTGCTGACTCGCGCCCTTGGCTTTCTCTTAGTGTCCAGCTCACTGATTTTGTTTCCTTCTTGGCCACCGCCTTCCCACCCACATCAGATGTTTTCTGACTCACTGGTATGCACCCCCTCCAACCCCGTACCTCCATCAAACCACATCCCTCTTTGATTTACTGTTTGGATTTTCCCAACTGGTTGCTGCAGAGCGCCTGCCGCCCTCTGGCTTTCCTTCTTACCACTCGCCTGGTGCTCTCTCCTCCAACCCCCAGAAAAATCCCCAAGATTGCCTCTGCCCACCCCCTTCAAGGGACCCACCATAGGTCCCCTTGGCTGAAGTCCCGAAGCCATGAGCCCCACAGGGGCTCCTTGGAGCCGGGTCACCCTGTTCCCACTGCCTGCCCCTCGCCCCTGAGGAGAAAAGGGCCCACGGACAGTGGGTGGCGATGGCCAAAGCCAGGGAGAGAGACAGAAGCACTCGACGCTTTCTCCGAGGTGCCCCCCGCCGAAGCCCTAGCCTGAGCCGAGCGTCACAGTGGTTCTCAGCGCAGGGGGGACGGGCTCCTTGTGCAGGGCTGGGGTTGAGGGGGCCTTCACTGAATCCCTCTAGCACCCCCCGCGGCGGCAGCAGCTGGCATTTCCCAAGAAGCAGCTTCTAGTACTGACCCGGCTGCTGTTCCCAGGGCCCCGACCTGGATTCACTGCCTACTCCCACCAGCACAGGAGCGGCCCCCACCTTGACAGATGACACCGGAGCCAAAGAGAGGGGAAGGCCTGCTCCAAGTCCCCCCTGGCAGGTGCCAGACTCAGGACCCAGGCAGGCTGGCCCAGAGCTCGTGCCACCGACCACGAGCTGCTGCCTGTGAGTCCCCTGCTGTGCCCGTTTCACTGAGCTCAGAGCGGCCATGTGGCGGGGGCCAGCGAGGGCCCTCCAGAGCACAGGGACGGCTGACACAGAGAAGGACTCAGAGGCTGTCGCAGGGCACACGCCGTCCCAAGGCCAGAGGCCGCCTCTCCCCCTGCTCTGAGAATGAAAGAGGCAGGGAGGGCAGAGAAGAGGGCAGACACAGGGGCCCTCACAGATCAGGGGGACCAAGGGCTCGGGCAGGCCAGACTGATTTGCTTCCTCCCAACCCCTTCCCCTGCTGCCGCGCCCCCTCCAGCCTCAACTAGACTCTGAGCATCTGACCCGCCCCCAAGGAAAGGAGTTTCATTTCCCACAGCTCGATTTCCCAAGAGGGAGGGGAGGGCGGGGTTCGGCTCAGTTTAAGGGCCGAGACGGGGGACTCGGCAGACAGGCGGAGGGGACAGAGGAGAGAGGAGGTGCTAATGCCTGCGGAGGCCGAGGTAGCGAGGAGGCTGCAGAGAGACTGGGCCCCACAGAAACAGACGGGGAGACAGGGCTGAGCAGGGCAGATAAGGGAGAAACAGGGAGACCCAGAGGAGGTGAGAGAAAGGCAGGACAGAGAAGAGAGACAGGAGAGGAGGGCAGACAGGTGAGCAGAGACCAGGAGCCGGCTAGCCCGGGAACAGGGGACACACACGTGTGGAGAGACCAGGGCCATAGTGGGGAGGGCTGAGGTGGGCGCGGGGCAGCCCACAGTGGGCCAGGCTCGGGGGGACACAGGCTCCTGTCATAGTGGCCCTGCTTCCCCTCCAACCCAGACAACATCTCCCCCAGAGAGACATGGACTCCTTGGGTAAGTAAGCAGCGGAGGGAGCAGAAGCCGCTTTTCTCTCCCCACATACCCGCTGAGCTGCCCGCTGACCCTGTCCTTCTTCCTCCCAGCCTGGCGCCTCCTCGCCCTGGTCCCCATCCTCCTCAGCCTGGCGGCCTCCCTGGACTGGCAAACTGCCCAGAGCCGCGACCCCTTCGAGAAATGTATGCGAGACCCCGACTATGAGCAGCTGCTCAGAGTCCTGACCTTGGGCCTCAATCGGACCTCGAAGCCCCAGAGGGTGACTGTGGTTGGTGCAGGCGTGGCTGGGTTGTTGGCCGCCAAGGTGCTCAGCGATGCTGGACACAAGGTGAGAAGTGCTGCTTGCTGTCTACCTTGAGTCTTTCCTGCTGCGGCTGGGAGTCCTGGGTACAGGGACCTGGCCATGTCCCTGTTGAGGGGTGGGGGTGATGGGAGGCGGAGAGAGGGAGCTATGCTTTCCTTGTGGTCAGGGGAGCGAGGCCTGGAACCCTCTGCTCTAACATGAAACCCAGAGGGAACATGTGTCTGTGCTGAGGGCTTTGACTTTCCCTGCCCCACTCTCATCCTGGAGGAAAGTCCCTTGAAACCTCTTCCAACTTCCTGGGGGGAATTTGTGTTGGTGGAGATGGAAACTCCACACAAGGGGGAGTGCCCCCTGAAGTCTAACCACTGTCCCTCCCACTGAAATCCAAGAATGAGTATGGGCCAGGCCAATGGCTTCAGTACACACAAGAAATCTCCCCACTCCCTGAGCTGGGAAGTCCCTCTGAAATCTGGCCAGCGGCCTTCCTGCTGCAGTCTGGAAATTGTCACATTGTACATGTTCACTATGACTTTCTGTTCTCCCACCAGCCCCTCCCACCTCCCCATAAAAAAAGATCCTTCTTTCATCTCCATCCGTGCTGCTGTGGGGATGGAAGATTGGGTGGGTGTGGGGTGCGGGCTGCGACAGGGTGGAGATGGGGAGTCAGTGGGAGGAGCTAAAGCACCTGCTTGCTGCCCATCGTCCCTCAGGTCACCATCCTGGAGGCAGACAGCAGGATCGGGGGCCGAATCTTCACCTACCGGGACCGGAAGACCGGCTGGATTGGGGAGCTGGGAGCCATGCGCATGCCCAGCTCGCACAGGTGGGGCCTGACCTGGGGGCCAGGCAGGCGCAGGGCCACCCCAGCCCCTACCTCTGAGCCCAGTCTCAACCAGATTCCCAACTCAATCACTGCTCCAGTGCCAGCACGAACCTCAACTCTGACCCCAAACCTGGCGCCCCAGTAAAGTCAGGCCTAGACCCAACCTCCAGCTCTGTCCTTTTCCTGACTGACACTTCCGGGCCTCCCGGCTCCAGCCCCACCACTGAACCCCTGAAGTGCTCAGGCCACTGCGTCCAGCCCTTCCAGACCCCCAGCTCTATCCTCCCCGACCCTGGTCCTTTCCCCATCCCCAGCTCCCACCCCCATCCAACACAGCTCTGTCCCCATTCCTACTTGATCCCCAGTGAAAGCCACCTCCCCCTCCAAACCCAGTCCTGAAGTGCGCCGCCCTCAGCCTTCCAGCCTTGTTCCCCTTTCATTCCTGTCCCTGGCACTGAGGACCCCCAGTCTAGCCCGGCTCCAGCCTCATGCCCAGCCCCAAGCCCCGTCCCCAGCTGCCCCACCCACCCCCTTCCCTTCTCCAAGCCCCACTGGGGAGAGGGGCCCTCACCTCCCCCGCCCGACCCTCACCGGCGGCTCCCACTCCCTCAGGATCCTCCATGCGCTCTGCAAGAGCCTGGGACTCAATCTGACCAAATTCACCCAGTACGACGAGAACACGTGGACGGAGGTGCACGAGGTGAAGCTGCGGAACTACGTGGTGGAGAAGATGCCTGAGAAGCTGGGCTACAAGCTGCATCCCAAGGAGAAGGGCCACTCGCCCGAAGAAATCTACCAGATGGCTCTCAACAGGGTAGGCGCGTCCGCGAGCCCTGCAGCCCTGTCCCCCTGCCCCTGTCCTCCACGCTGTGGTGTCCCATGCCCTTTCCTCCTCCTGGCCTAGCTTTCCTTTTCCCATTCCTTCTGGTTTCCCATCACTGGCTCTTCCATCTTTAGTTTCCCCATAAGCCCTGATGATCCCCATCTCCCATCCCCTTCTCACTCACACACTGGCCAGAACAACCTCACCTTTCTACACCTTTGGGGTTTTTTGTTGGTTTTGGGTTTTTTTAGGCTGCGTCATTCGGCCCGTGGGATGTGGGATCTTAGTTCCCCGACTAGGGATTGAATCCATGACCCCTGCATTGGGAGCTCAGAGTCTTAACCACTGGACCGCCAGGGAAGTCCCTCTACACCTTTGGTTTAAACTATGATCTGTGGGCTTGTTTTCCAAGTCCATCTCCTGAGACCCAGACCTATGTCTGTCTCCCCCTGGCCATCCCCCAGGACCCTCCAGCTCCCACTGAGCTCGGCGGCAGCTTCCCTGAACCCACTCGGATTCCTGGGTTCCCCATCTCACAACAGTGCCATCATCACCACCCCCAGTCATGAAGCAGAGCTCCAGGGGCCATCCTCGCTTCCTGCCTTCCCTGTCAGGCCCCAGCTCCATCCGTCCTGCCCTCAACTGCCTCACACTGTTCCTACCTCTCTGTCCCCCCAGCTCCAGCCCCAGCTCAGGCCTGGACCTCTCCCTGCATCCTCACCCTGGCCCACCCTGCTCACAGCCCCCTATGCTCCCTAGCACCTCAGCCTCAGTTTGAAGCCCTGAGCAGTCTGGTCTCTCCCACTCCTTTAGCCCCATCTTCTCTCCAAGCAATTTTTATTGCCCACCCCAAACTCTCATGGTGGCCCAAACACCTTCAGCTCTGTACTCCTTCGTTTGCACTATGCTTGTCCACCGTCCCACACCCATGCCACTGACCCTGCCGGGAAGGCCTTTTCCTTTTCCCACCCAGGGAACCCTTTTCATCCCTCAAGAACCAGCTCCAGTGTCCCCTCCTCCAGGCAGCCTTCTCTGATGCCCTCAGGGAGGAGCCAGCCTAAGCCTCCTATGGGAGCTCCTAATTGTCCATCTCCTCTCGTGGACCAGGGTGGCCACTTAGTCCAGGCCATTTCTGTGCCCTGGCAGTGCCCAGTTTAAGGAGCCTAGGGAAATGTGAGGGGAAGGGTGAGTGAATGAGTGAGTGAGTGAGTGAGTGAGTGAAGGGACACCTCCTTTGGGGAGTTCCCTGGCCACAAGAGAGAAGCCAGGTGGACAAAGGAGAGGGCTGAAAACAGAGGGCAGCGAGGCTTCCGGGAGGGGATGAGGCTTGAACCAAGTGGTGAATGATGACCAGTTGGGTGCCCGGCAAAGATGAGGGGGGTGAGCAGGTGCAGGGGCGTGGAGGGGGGACCCGAGGGCGGTCTGAGCACTGGACACTGTGCTGCAGACCTGAAGCTGCCCTAAAAGATGGTGACCGAGGGGCTGGCAGGGGCCTTGAACGGCAGGCTGAGGGCTGGAACTCTGCGGCTCCAGGCACTGGGGAGCCACAGAAGGCTGTGGGCAGGCGAGGCGCCGCGAACAAACCCCCGTGAGCAGTCATGCCCTGTCAGGGCTGATGGGTGGGTGGCAGAAGGGACTCCACTTCCATCTGCGCCCACAACGATCCAGGCGACAGATAATTACCGTCCATAAGGACACAGCGCATGGAGCGCACAGGCTGGGACAGAGGCAGACAAAATAACACCCAACCAGGATGAGTGTGACATCGTCCGGTGGGCCGAACGCCCGGGGAATGAGGGGCAGCAACGACTCAGGGGGACTTCCCAGGGTGGCGACATGGTTGCGGTGGAGGGCAAGGCTGAGGGCCGAGCACGGGCAACATCCTGGCAGCTTGAACAAGAGAGGTGAATGGCCGGCCGTGAGCAGGAGCAGGAAGAGAAGCCAGGTTTGGACCCCAGGTGGGGCCTCCCCGGTCCTGTCCCCACAGCTCAGCGCCACTGCTTGTCCCTCCACAGGCCATCGAAGATGTCAGGACACTGGGCTGCAGAAAGGCAATGATGAAGTTTGAAAGGCACACGCTCCTGGTGAGTGAGGGCCTCGGTGTCGCTGTCTGAGAAACGACGACAAGGAGGGTGTCCATGGGGCCTTGGGCGGGGAGTCAGAAGGCAGGAAACTGGGACCCCGGGCCTGCCACCTCCTCCCTGCTTGACGGGGCTGGACACGCCCCTCTTGGGGCTTCGGTTTCCCTCATCTGTCCCAAGGTGGGGGGGGCCATATCGCTGAGGTCCAGGGAACCGCACTAAGCACGGCTGTGTCACTGAACTAAGTAAGAGGCTCCGCAGGGAGCGGCCCCGTGGGAGGGGGTACGGAGCCAGCAGGTGTAGCCTGCCTGGGCCCTGACCTGGGTGGGCCACGCCATCCCCCAGGAATACCTCCTCGGGGAGGGGAACCTGAGCCAGCCTGCCGTTCGGCTCCTGGGAGATGTGATGTCCAAGGACGGCTTCTTCTATCTCAACTTCGCCGAGGCCCTGCGGGCTCACAGCTGCCTCAGCGACCGGCTCCGGTGAGGCGGCGGGCTGGACAGACGCGGGGTGGGGGTGGGGGGGTGGTGGCGATGGGGCGAGTACGGAGTGGGCGGGGCTGGCGGGGGGGGCGCGGCCTGTAGATATGGGGGCAGGGGCCCAGGGGGCGGAGAGAGGCGCTCTGGGTCCCGCCACACTCGCCCCCGCATCCCGGTTCCTCCAGGGGAAGAAAGGTACCTGGAGAGTGGCGTGGCCCTGAGGGGATGAGGCGGGGTTCCCGGGTCACACCGCTCAGCTCCGGGGCCTCGGAGGGCCATCGGGGACTGACGAGGGCGGGGTAGATGAAGGGGTGGGATTAGAGGCAACCGGCAAGTGAGAACTGGAGTGGGGAGCGGGGAGTGTCTGGGGAGGGGCCGCTGCGGAGATGCAGGGCCCGAGAGCCCATCACGCACCCGCCCCGCCGCAGGTACAGCCGTATCGCGGGCGGCTGGGACCTGTTGCCGCGCGCGCTGCTGAGCTCGCTGTCGGGGCCTGTGCTGCTGCACACGCCCGTCGTGGCGATTAAGCAGGGGACGCACGAGGTGAGCGTGTACTTCGAGCCCTCGCGCCGGGCCCGGAATCAGAAGTCCTTGACGGCCGACGTGGTGCTGCTGACGGTGAGCGGGCCCGCGCTGCAGCGCATCACCTTCACGCCGCCGCTGACGCTCAAGTGGCAGGAGGCGGTGCGCGCTCTGCATTACATGCCAGCCACCAAGGTGTTCCTGAGCTTCCGCCGGCCCTTCTGGCACGACGAGCATATCGAAGGCGGCCACTCGAACACCGACCGACCGTCGCGCGTGATATTCTATCCGCCGCCTGGCGAGGGCGCGCTGCTGCTCGCCTCGTACACGTGGTCGGACGCGGCTGCCACGTTCGCTGGCCTGAGCCTGTCCGAAGCCCTGCGCTTGGCGCTCGACGACGTGGCGGCGCTTCACGGGCCCATCGTGTACCGGCTCTGGGACGGCAGCGGCATCGTCAAGCGCTGGGCGGAGGACCCGCACAGCCAGGGCGGCTTCGTGGTGCAGCCCCCGATGCTCTGGCGAACCGACAAGGACGAGGATCAGGAGTACGATTGGGCGGTCCCCCACGGCCGCATTTACTTCGCCGGCGAGCACACGGCCTACCCGCACGGCTGGGTGGAGACGGCCGTCAAGTCGGCACTGCGGGCCGCGGTCTTGATCAACGACCGGACCAGCAGCTGGAACGACCCCCGGACCATCAACAGCATGGGGCATGTGCACGTGGCGCCCGCCCACCACCACCCGCGCAGCCTCGAACGGGGGCGGGGCACCCACTCTCCAGCCTTACATGCCGTCACCGCTCCGCACACGACCCAAAAGAGGACCCAATATTAAAGTATTTTTGGAAACAGCAGTGTGGTCCCGCCCCCTCCCTGGCTCAGTCGCTTCCCCAATTTGCAGGGAGCAAAACCATTAGCCCTCGCGGTAGAAGGGGCTGCGCCTATCCTGGAGCCCCAGAAGCTGTCCTACTTCTTCCTGGGCCGCGGGCTCCGTTTGGGGGAGTAGGAGGTACAGGATGGACACTGCTTTGCGCCACCGGTAAACGTTAATCACAGTGCCCCACAACGGCTGTCACGACACAGTGGGAACCTTAAGCAAGTAACAAAAAGCCCAGCCGACACTGGGTTAAACACGAGTTTATTTTTCTCATAACAAGAAGCTGGTAAGTAGGGCCCCAGAGGGAGCAGCCCCGCAGGCCCTTCCATCTCGGTTATGTCCGGGATGTGCCCCTGCACCCCATCCTCACTCCTCCAAAAGCCCCAGACTCAAGCAGGTAAGGGAGCCCTGCCTCCACAAACCGCCACCACTCACCCGCAAGGGGCCTCGTCTTAGGCCTCATTGGCCGGGTCAGGGTCACAGTGGTCAGACATCGACTCTGCAGAGTGGTCAGAGGAGACCACGAGTCACCACCCCCTCTCGATCCAGAGCCAAGCCGGTGTGGTGGCCTCCCCGCTCCACCTACTCGAGGCCAACCAGATAGGAAAGTGTCAGTTTCAAGAAACCAGCTAAGAGAAGGGAGGCCTGGTGGAGAGCCCCGCCCCTCTTTGCGCCTCCCCTCCCCAGCCTCCGGGAGGGGCGGGGTCGTGGGGGGGAGCTGGGTAAAGTGTCTGGTGCTGAGCAGGCCGCCTCGCCCAGCACGGTTAAGAGTCCGCACATTCCTCCTCCTCCTCCTCCTCCTCCTCCTCCTCCGGCAGGATTTCCAGGCTGCTGTCAGGCTGCGGGACTGTGTCCGCGGGGGGCGGCGGAGCCGGTGGGGCGCGGGTGGGCGACAGCGGCAGTGGGGAGGCAGGTGGCGACGGGCTCTGGGGCTCTGCGGGGGGCGCCAGGCCTAGGATCTCCTGCACGTTGTGGGGCAGCTCCTGGCGGGTTGGCGGGTAGGGAGCGAGAAGTCAGAGGTTTGCTGGGGGTTGGGGGGCTATCGGGAGGGGTCAGGGACTCACCCGGCAGGCGGTCAGCTGCCGGTAGAGGGCCTCGGCCCGCGTCAGCACGTCCTCCACGCTCAGCTTCATGGTCAGCTCGTTGATGTGCTGCGGGCGGGGGTGGGTCAGGCCTGCCTGCCTGCAAGCACCCAGCCACCACCGCCCCAGCACCTACTCTGTGCCTCGTGCTGGGGTACAACTGAGGGAAGACAGACCGGGCTGGCCCTCTTGGGGCTCACAGTGGAGCTGGGGGATCAGGAGAGGTCATGTTCTCTCCGGCTGCTTGCCAGGTGCAGCATTCAGGGAAGGAAAAGGGCACCGAGCCCCACCGCCGCGGCCCCGCCCCACGTTAATGCACTGGGGCAGGGGCAGGTGGCCCACTCATGCATGGGCCACATGCTCTGTGAGGACACTGCAGGGAGCCAGGGATAACGGGGTAGGACACAGACAGACCCCGTCTCCTGGCTACCGTGCTCACAGCTTAGCCAATCATACTTTCCACAATCCTATTTTGAGTACCTACTACCGAAAGGTACTGTGGCACAGGGGCAGGGCCAGCCTCCACGGAGTTCACACCCAGGTGATGTGTCTTCTCCACACAGGTCAGGATGGGCAGGGGGAGGGAGGGGACTGCGAGGGAGCCGGGGTCTCACCTTGAGGATCTCATTGGACCCGAAGCCTGAAAGCATGAGGGTGTCCCGCTCCATGTCCAGGATGGCGCAGGCCACCAGCAGGTGCAGATTGGGGCCAGGGAGCCCCGTCCACAGCACCTAGCAGTGCCCAGGGGAGGGGTCACTGCAAAGCCTCTGCCTCAGGTCCCACCCAGGTCTGCCCCACGCCCTGCCCACCTCCCACCAACCTCCCTGCCCCATCCACTGGCAGTACAGCCAATCCATTTCTCCTTCTCGGCCCTCCCACCCCAACTGGCTGGCTCACCTCCCACAGCCGAAGGACATCCGGGAAGGGGAATTCCCTCTTGAACCAGATGAGCAGCCACCGGAAGCAGAAGCAGAGAGAGCCAGAGTCCTGGGAGTCTGGGGGAGGACAGCGGTGGGCGGGGCGGCTCTCAGCTGAGAGCAAGCTCAAAATCAACTCCAACCCGCTCTAATTCGCAGGGCGCCGGTGGCCGGACTGGACTCTAAGGAGTCACCCTGGCTGTAAGAACCCGCACGAGTCCACGCAAGAGGGACAGCTTCAGAGCGGGGACAGGGACGCCCAGCGCCAGCAGGAACCTTCCCATCCTGCCGTCCGGGCTCCAGATGAGGTGAGCTAGCCCCGTGGTCTCCGCTCTCATGTGGAAGGGAGGCAGTAAGACCAGTCCACTCAGGGAAAAAATCTATTCAACATCCAAAGCTGGGGGAGGTGTGAGGAAACTGGCCCTCGTGTACACTGCTAGCAAAAACGTAAGCTGGCAGAACTTTCTGGGAAAGCAGTGATGAAGACAAATGTTTCAAACCATGCAAAAATGTGTACTTCACTGGATACAATATCACTTCTTGGAATTTAACCTAAAGAAATAATCCACGAATATAGATTCATCACGGTGAAAAACTACAAATAACCTAAAAGTCCAGCAGGTCAGGTTAAATCTGTTTTTATACATCATTAAGATGGACAGAACACCAGGTAGTCGATAAGACTGATGATGTAGGGCTTCCCTGGTGGCTCAGTGGTTGGGAACCTGCCTGCCAATGCAGGGGACACGCCAGGGGACACGGGTTCGAGCCCTGGTTCAGAAAGATCCCACATGCCGCGGAACAACTAAGCCCGTGCGCCACAACTACTGAGCCTGCACTCTAGAGCCCACATGCCACAACTACTGAGCCTGCGTGCCACAACTACTGAAGCCCACGCACCTAGAGCCCGTGCTCTGCAACAAGAGAAGCCACCGCAATGAGAAGCCCGCGCACCACAATGAAGAGTAGCCCCCAGGGGCTTCCCTGGTGGCGCAGTGGTTGAGAATCTGCCTGCCAGTGCAGGGGACACAGGTTCGAGCCCTGGTCTGGGAAGATCCCACATGCCGCGGAGCAACTGTACCTGTGAGCCACAGCTACTGAGCCTGCGCGTCTGGAGCCTGGGCTCCGCAACAAGAGAGGCCGCGACAGTGAGAGGCTGCGCACCGCGATGAGCCGCCCCCACTTACCGCAACTACAGAAAGCTCTCGCACAGAAATGAAGACCCAACACAGCCAAAAAATAAATCAATTAATTTTTAAAAAACTGTTAAAAAAAAAAGAGTAGCCCCCATTCGCCACAACTAGAGAAAGCCCGCGCACAGCAATGACGACCCAACACAGCCAAAAATAAAAAAATAAATAAATTAGCTTATCATCATCTGCATTCAAAGAAATAGTACGAGCAACAGCAACTTTAACTTGCTTTTCTTTACGTGAATTCCCTGCATTTTTTATATTGAACAAGCAATGCAGTCAAATTTAAAAGCCGAAATGCAGCAGTCCCCGCCCCAGCAGCCCAGAGAACCAGTTTCCAATCCAGGCTCAGGGGTGACTGGAGATGAGAGCTGGTTGGAGATGAGGAGTGTGAGGAGCTGCGCCCAGGTCCTTCGTCTGAAAAGCCTGACAGCACACGAAGGAGCCACCTCAGCAGGCAGCGGGGGCGTGTTTGGCAGGGGTAGGGGGCCCACGTCTGCATTCGTTGAGGTTTTGCTCCAAACCACAGTCCTGCTTTTACATATCAATTCTGGGTTCTGTGGGGATGTTTCTCTTGCTTGCACCACGTCCAAACATCCTGGACATTGTCTGTGGCCACTCCCAGAGACTCTGCAGCAAGGTGTGTGGGCCCACCATCATCCCCTGCCTACCCGCCGAGACACGTACCCAGGAAGTCGCAGAGCGGAGGGTCCAGCACCCTCAAGAGGAGCAGGAGTTGCCCGAGTTGCCGCTTCATCGTCTCCTGACTCTCCTCAAAGTTCCCATGCTGTGGGAGGGAGGGCCACGTGAGGAGCCAGACCCCAGCTTTTGAGGGGGCCTGTCTCCCAGCCCTGCCGAGCCTCACCACGAGCTCCATGAAGCCACAGAAACACCAGAAGGCATCCACCTCGTTCTGAGTGACGTAGAGGATCGGGGAGAGAAGGTCACTCATGCCCTGGACGTAGCCTGGGGGGACATGGGGTCAGGGCCCAGCCGAGGCCTGCAGCGCGCTCCCCCTGCAAGGCCAGCCCCCAGCAGCTGCCCCCGGGCTGTGCCGCACCGAGGTCAAAGTGGTACATGCAGTAGGTAAGGAGGATGTCGTTCAGCAGGCCCAGCCCTGGGTTCTCGGGGCCCTCGTAGAACTTGTTGTTCCTATCGGTGCGGCTCACATCTCTCTCTGTGGGGACAGGGGGCAAAGCGCAAAGGCGTGAAAGGTGAGCCCTGTCCCTGCCGGCCGGCCGCCAGCACACCTAGGCAGGTGTGGGTCATCCAGAGACCATCTTGAACGCTCTCACGTGAGGTACTGTGCTTCACGCTCACCAGCTCGCCACACCCTCCCAGGAGCTGACAGTTACTAAACCATCAACAGATGGGGAGACTGCGGCCCAGGGAGGTAGGATCACTTGCCAAGATCTCACAGTGAGTAGGTGGTAGATTTGAACCCACGGAGCCTGGCTCCCCTCCCGTGTTCCCCCATCCCCGACCCCAGGGCCACTCACCCCTGCTCACCCCCGTCTCACTCCCCTCCATCCCTACAGATGGCCTTGCTCCTGCTCTTAGGGAGACAGGGGGCTCCCTCGGGCCCCTCCCGGCTGTTTCTGGTCTCACCATCCCACCCTTGCCCCCCACCAACCAATGAGGCTGCGGTATCCGTGCAGCAGTGAGTTCCTCCGCTCCTGCTCCGGGCTCACAGATTTCCACTGCAGCTTCATTCGGAAATACTCGTCCCTGAGGGGAGCGGAGGAGTGAGATGTAGGGCCACCCCCCGCCGCCTCATCCTACAGGGCTCAGCCTAGCTCACTGTCCCTGTGCTTCCCCTTCCCCACATCTCTCATGACACACAACACCCTTGGGGGGTTTTTTTGTTGTTGTTCAAAGTCTGTCACCCCCATTGGACAGAGAGCAGCAGGGGCAGGACCGGGACACACGGCAGAGGCACAAGATATACCAGGAACGACGAGAGGTGGCCCCATGGGGTTAGGAAGCCCGCTGCAAAGCGGTGACCACTGAAACGGCACGGCGCCAGAATGAAAACGGCATCGGGGATGGGCTCTGGGCCCTACAGGGGCAGGGCCTGGCCCACTGCCTCTGTCCCCGCTGTGCTCAGGTCGACGGCCCGTCTGTGCACGCGTAGCGCGCCGGTGCCGGGCCGCCACTGGGATATGCTGTTGATCAAAAACCTCCAGTCGACTCAGGAGGCCAGAGGCTGCAGCACAGCAGGGCAGGAGCCACGGCGTCTCACTCACGTTTTCTTGCGCATGTGGGCCTTGTGCTCCTCGGCTGAGCCCTCCCAGCTCAGGTACCCGAGGAGGAACTTCCAGGCCTCGCGTCGCAGGCTGGGGCTCAGACCCTGGAGGGCAGAGGGCAGCTCAGACGGGCCTCCCCTTGGCTGCCCGCCGACCCTGCCCACCCACTCGGCTCCTCACCCCTGAGAAGATGCGGGCTTTCAGCTCAGGGACCTGCTGCAGGCGGCCCTCGGGGCCCATGCGGCGGGCCCACTCCTCCTCCGTGACCGGAGGCGCCCGCTCCACAGCCGGCCTCGGCCCTAGCTCCACCTGGGGGACACAGGACGAGTGAGCCCAGGGCCTCGGCCCAACAGCGTTCCCCAGCCCACCGTGGGCCACTCCGAGTCAGCTCAGAGCCCTTCTAAGTTGCACGGACGGACAGAACGTTTGGGGCAGGAAGCATCTCCTTGGCTGAGTCAGTGAAAAAGTCACCCCCCAAGTCAGGAAAGCCCCCCCCAGTAATAGTAGGCACCAGGTGCACAGGCTACAAGCACCTTCCAGCAAGTCACTCATGAAACCCGATGAGGGCGGTGCTATTATCATCCCCATCTCACTGGGGAAACAGAGGCCCAGGGAAATGCAGTCCCATGCCCACGGTGACCGCCAAAGAGCAGCAGCGTCCACCCTGATACTCACACAGGAAATGACCTCAAACCCGGGCTCGGGTTCGTCATCGGGGGCTGGAGGCAGGTCAGGGGAGGCCCCCTCCTGGTGCGGCTGCAGGGCTCCGCGGAAGAAGTTGGTCACACGGGAGAAGCTGCTGAAGGTGGTGGAGTAGGGGTCCTGGAAGAAGCGCTGGGGACAGGGCCGAGGGGCGGTCACCGTCCACCCTCCCTGCCTGGCCTTCACGGCCCGCCCTTCCCTGCCCACACCGGCCAGCCTGGCGCTGGGGACTCACAGACACCACGTTGGAGCTGTCCTGGTCAAACAGCTGGAGGTGGTGGAAGGAGTTGGAGAGGGCCGAGGAGTCATGGGGGAAGACCAGGTAGAGGCGGGAGTCCTGCGGGGAGCTGCGGGCAGGGCATCTGGGTGACACACAGGCAGGGTGCCCACTTTTTCCTTTTTTTCTCAGTGTCCCGACTGCCCATGGGGAATCCCTCATCTCAGGCCTGAGACCCCAGCTGGAGCCCAGGGATGGCACAGGCCCCAGGGCTGGTCAACGAGGGCCTTCCACCTCCCTGGCCAGGGTGACTGACTCAGGGATAGGCCAACGAGAAGCAGCCCCAAGATGCTGCTGGAATGTGGGAAAGAGGTGCTTTCTACCCACCGGGGCCCCCAAAGAATGACAGCAAACTCAGAAAGAAAAAGAGCAACTCTTTCTGCACTCTGGGACCCGGGTCCCGCCTGATGTCAAACTGCCCTTTGATGTTGCAGTTACACGCGCCACTCAAGTCTCTTTTTCCTGCCTTTAAATCAGTCTGGGTTGTATTACTTTCACAGCCCTGAGGGAGTCAGGCTGCATCCCTGGAGGGGTGGGGCCTGGGACAAGGCTCACCTGGCCAACAGCAGGTAACGGCTGAGGACACGGAGCAGGGCGCGGGTACCCCCGCGGTGGAAGTGCAGGGCGGGCAGGGAGCCTCCGGCCTGCGTGACCAGAACCAGGTATGCCCAGCTGAGGCCCGGCTTGGAACGGCGGATGGACTTGAGCTCCCCCAGACTCACGGAGAAGGCCCAGGAGCCCCGGGGGGAGCTGGGCTCTGCACCTAGGGGGACAGCAGCGTTGGGACCAGGTGGGGGTCGGGAGGCGAGGGCGTGTGGAGCCAGAGGCGGCTCAGGCATCTCCTGAGAGCCCACTGCGAGCCAACCCCAGGCCCTCTGGGAAAGGAACCCAGTAAAACTGGAGGGGAGCCTGGGGGATGCGTGCCTGCCCCCAAATCTCCCCAGGCTCCCCACGTCTGCCCCCCCCCAACCCTGCCTGTCTCACCTCCAACCCTCTCTTCACTCTAGACCCCTCTCAAGCCACAGCAAAAAGGCTGTGGTTTCCTAAACACACCCAGTGCCCCACACCTCTGGCCTTACCCCCGCTGCTCTCTCTGCGGGGAGAGAAAACTCTCAAGCATCCTTCAGAGCTAGGCTGTGGCACCACCCGTTCCTGGAAGACTCCTCTGCCCCCTACGGGGTTAGATACCTCCTCTGGTGCCCCCAGCACCCTGTGCGACTCCAGGATGGCTCGAATTACCCTGTCACCCTGCAACCGTCACCGCCACAGCCTGGAAAATTCCATGGGCAGGACTTACGTGGAGGTGCCCACAGCCAATCAGGGAGCCCGGCCTGATGAGCAAGGCTGCAAACCTCAGAGACGCTGGCCACGCTGGACCTGGGCTGGGGACCGCCCTGCACCCCCCACCCACTCACCTGGGACTGGAGGCCACTGTGGGTGGCCATCTTGACTGTGGGTAGCACAGCCCATGGAGCCATGACCACTGAGGGTAAGTCGTGTCTCCGCCTGCCCCCACCCAGGGGCAACAGTTTAGTCTACCTCTCATGGGCTCTGAGTGGCGGTGCCGTGGCCGCACGGTGCTGATGACGGCCCAGTCGGGTTCATAGCCGGGGTCAAAGGTTGGTTCCTCCTCAGAGGTGCAGGAGTCTCCCCCACTGGTGTCCTTGGGGGAAGACAGGAAAAGAGACTTTGGGACTGTGGATTCAGAGTTTCCAGATCTGAGTCTCGAGGCCACCCTGGGAGGTAGCCCCATTGAACAAAGAGGGAAACTGAGGCACAAAGAGGGCACAGCACTTGCTCTCAGGGTCGGTCACCCAATGCGGCCAGGGAATGGGCCAGGATTTGAAGCCAAGTCTCACGGTGGCTCTAACCAAAGCACCCCCACATAAAAAGCAGACAGCTAGGCAGGGGTTGGGGTGCTTTGCAGTCAGACTGCCAGAGGTCGCTGTGCTTAAAATAAGTAGGTAGGAGTTACTAGAGTAACTCAAATCAGGACCACAATCAGATACGACTTCACACCCACTAGAATGGCTAGAATATAAAAAGACAGGCAATAGCAAGTGTTGGTGAGAATGTGGAGAAACTGGAACCTCTTACACTGCTGGTAGGATGGTAAGATGGTGCAGCCACTGTAGAAAACAGTCTGGCAGGTCCTCAAAAGGTTAAACGTGGAATTACCATATGACCCAGCAATTCCGCTCCTAGGTATACACCCCAGAGAAATAAACATGAACACCCACACAAAGACCTACACATGAACGTTCACAGCAGCATATTCGTGACTGCCAAGAAGTGGAAACAACCCACTGTCCATCGAACTGATGAATTAACAAAATGGGTAGATCCATACGATAGAATTTTATTCAGCAATAAAAAGGAAGGACGTTCCGATAGATGCTACAATATGGATGAACCTTGAAAGCAACCTAAATAAAAGAAGCCAGTCACAAAGAACCACATAGAGTATGATTCCATTTATATGAAATACGCAGAAAAGGCAAATTTATAGAGACAGAAAGCAGGTTAGTGGTTGCCAGGAGCTGGAGGAGGGGAGTACAGGTACAGGGTTTCTTTCGGGGATGATGAAATGTTCCGGAATTACACAGTGGTGATGGTTGCAAACGTGTGTGAATACTAAAAACCACTGAATTATGCACTTTGACAATTTTAAGTTTTCATAAAGCTTGAATTTTTTTGAGTCTGATGGTAAGTGAATTCTATCTGAATAAAAGAAAAAAATAGGTGGCTCGTATTTTGTTATGAAAATAACATGAAGTGCCCAGCATAGGGCCAGCTGGTGGCTGCTTTTATTGACATGAGCTCAGGGGCCTGTTGGGCAGATTCAGGGAAACCATGCAGAGCAGGGCCATGCTGAGGGTCAGAGTGCAGTAAAAGCCATGCTGGCCATGAGCCGTGGAGGAGGGCAGGGAGGGGACAAAATGTGTGAGGATTGCAGCAACTGGGAGAGAATTCACAGCTCGTGTGTCTTCTTCCTCTATGGGAAAGGCTAGAAAGGTAAAACATTTCCCAGGCTCCCCTGAAGTTGCGTTCCAGGCACAAGAGCCTACCAATCAGATGCACTCAGATCTACAAAGTGGAAATTGGATAAGGGCAACTTCCTGCCACTCTGGCTGGTGTTTGGCTGACAAGGAAAAAGGAGGAGTCTCATCTCTGTCTTCATCTTCCTGCACACAGAGCGGTAACTGGGGCAGCAGTGGGGCCGATTAGCAGCTCTGATGGTAGTATTCTCGAACTTGACAACTCCAATGACAGTCCCATTCCCTACAGCCCTGCCCTCACTGGATCGCAGCTCCCCTGGCAGGTCAGTTCTGCAGTGTCAGTCCTATTCCTCTAGCTTCTGTAAAACTTCTGTAAGCCTCCACGTCTTTGCATTTAACCCCTTGCTGCTTAAAGTAACTGGAGTGTTTTGTGACTCTTGCAGTAAAACCCTGCATGATTAGAAGGACTCAGACTGTGGGTCTACCCAACAGCCATTTCTGCTGGATATTCCAGACTGACAAGCCACTCCCACAACAGAAGCTGAAATATCCCAATATCCACTTTCCCAGCCTTCCCTGCATTTCTGAATGGCCTAGGGACCCAACTCTGGCCAGTGGAAGCTGAGGGTACATCCGCGGGGAGTTTGAAGAAGGGAATTCCTGATAAAAAGGCACCTACAGGAGTGAACACCCTATTCAGGTTAGCCTCTATGTGCTGTTAAGGGAGGACATGGTGTTTGGAACTGTGGCAGCCAACCAGGGCCATGAAAAGAAGACCAAGGAATGGCAAGGACACCTGTCCACAAGCTGCCAAACCAGCCCCTGGCAAAGCCGTCTGTGCCCTCTCTGTTTTGTGACATGAAGAATTTGATAATTTTGCCAGTGTTTACACAAAATAATGATAATTAGTGTGTTGTCTGTCAAATGTTTGCAGCTCTCCACCCCTCGGGCATACAGTAGGATTACAGCTCATTAAACTCTACTGGCTGAGTGGAGACATGCAACTCGTTCTGGCCAAACGGCTGGGATATATCACTTCCAAGATGGACTGTTTAACTGCCAGGGAAAAACTTCTAGAGATCTCTTTCCCTCTGCCACAAGGAATGAGACCTTTAAGATGCTGGCTGCTCTAGCAGCATGCTTCCTTGAGTAATCATGATGAGCAGAGCTCTTTTGCCAACCTGAGATACACATGTAGAGTCAACAAAAACAGTTAAAAAGGCTGGAGCTCCAGCAGCCCTTCTGGACCAGAAGGCAGCCTTAAGGACAGATGCCACATGTTGAGGATTACAGAGCAAAGTTGGAAAAAAGCTGTGTCATTGATAACATATGAACCTATACTGCTGACTTCTGGGCTTTGTAAAAAAAGAGAAATGAGCTGTTATCTTGTTTAGGTCGCTGGTATTCCTGTTTCTATTACATACAACCAAATGCAACTCCTAACTGATGCAAAGCTTTCTGGAAAACCTCTTGTTTTTACTGATAAAAAGGACAGATATGATTGGTACCCTGCTGGCCCCTTTTTCCTGCCTTAAAAGGCAGATGCAATGGCTGCAGCTGAAGTGGTCATTTAAACACCACTAGAGCAAGCACAGTAGGTTCTCAGCAATCCAAGCCTTGATGTCACTAACCAAGGACAGCAGCCTCATACCTTTTGGAGTCTTGTGAGGTGAAAGAAACAAACTTGTTTGCTCACTGTGTTGTCAGCTCAGTTTTGTGTTCCTTGGAGCTGAATGTATCCTGAATTTATATGTGTCCTTCCCATTGATGCCTGTCTCAGTGGGTTTCTGTTATTTGAAAATAAGAGCGCCAAGGAGGACAGCAATATTCTCAAGAAAGGCACTCAGACTGCCTGTGAGGTTGGTGAAAATGCAAAATCCTGGTTGCTGCTACTTCAACTTCCATAGGGGAGGCTCTGGAATCTCCGTTTGAAACCCCATGGCCCCAGCTGAGGCTTCATCCTCTCTTCCTGGCCCGTCACACTGGCCTCCTCCCCGACCTCCCAGCCCCCAATCTCCCTCCATTTGGTCCTTCCATCCATCTCCCACATGATCCCACAGATGGGGCTTTCCATACCCATACCTTTCCCCTCCCAAGGCTAACCTTGGCCCCCAGGACAGGGTCCAAGCTTCTCAGCCTGGCATTTCAGGCCCAACCATCTTTCCAGCAAAACCCTCTACAGAGATATCCCACGTTCCATTCTGCCCTGAAACACCCTTCTTCCTCCTGTCCCTGAAATATATTGTTTTTTGGGGTTTTTTTTGGCCGTGCTGTGTGGCATGTGGGATCTTAGTTCCCCAACCAGGGATTGAACCCATGCCCCATGCAGTAGAAGCACAGAGTCTTAACCACTAGACCACCAGAGAAGTCCCCGCTGAAATATATTCTTGCCTGCTTCTCATCTCTAGAGTCCTAGCCCAAATGTCTGCTCCCCAGAAGGAGACGTGCTCTGGAGTCAGTATGTCTGGGTTCAAATCCAAGTTCCAGTACTTCCTAGCTTTTCTGACCTCAGGAGAGGATGAGAGGATGAGGTTTCCTCTCATCGTGCCTCAATTTCTCAAAAACAGAATGAGGGGTGAGGGAGGACTTAGGCAGTGTCTGGGTTGGATTCATCTCTGGGTCCCAGCACCATCCAGCACAAGGGCCTGACAAGGAGACATCTGGAAATGAGAAGGGTGAGGTCTTGTACCCGGGGAAGGAAGGAATCCTGGCGAAGTGGATGAGTAGCCTCTGTCAGGTCTTGTTCCCTCTCTGGACACGATGGCAAGACTGCCCAAGAAAAAAATGCCACACTCCGTCAAGTCCTTATGGGCTGAGAGCCCGTGGAACCTGAATCCACAGGCTGAGTTGTCCTCTTGCACCCTGGCAGAGCTCTCCCAAGAAGCAAAGGGGGTGAGGAGGCAGGCAGCTACCCCCATGGCCACAAATCTCATAGTGTCTACTTTCTTTCCATGAATGGGCATCTTCAGCCCCATTTCACAGAGGAGACAAAAGTGAGTGATAGAGCGAACTTAGGTCCCAACCAGGACCACACATGCTCCTAGGGTAGGTCTGGAATTGTATTCAAGTCCTTCAAATGCTTTCCACTGCCCCGACCTAGAAAAAAAGTAAGTGGAGAAAGGGGAAGCAAAGGTAGCCTACCTTCTTGGAGAAGAAGATTTGGGTGGAATCTCCAGCCTCCTCTACAGGAGCCCAGTGCAGGAGGACGTCATTGTCCTGAGGGAAAAAAGGAGTGGTTGGGAGTGCTTCCCTCCAAACTCCCCAAACCATATTTCCAAACTTCCTCCCAGTTCTGGACCCTCAGCCTTAGAAAGCCACCTCTCCTTCTTAACCTCCCGTTGCTGACCTCCACACTATACTCCTACAGACGCCGCCTCCCTCCCGCTCTAGGCCTGCCCGAGCCCTGCTCTCTCCCGGCCTACCTTCTCCACAACACGGATGACGCCGGCGATGAGGGAGTCCGGGTCTTGGTGCTTCTTGGCACTGGTGTGCAGGTACACGCCTCCTTTCTCAAATACCACCTAGGAACGGGAACCATTGAAGGGCGGGGCCCAAGCGTGGGAAGACACTCAGGGGGCGGGGCTCAAAAGAGAGCCAATGGGAGCAGACCCGGGGGAAGAGCTATTCACCTTGGGGGCGGGGCCCAGGGTACTTTTACCTAGAGGATGGGGCCCGGAGTGAAGCCTGTATAGCGCCAGGCTTCTCTGGCACTCCGGAGGATGGAGAGGGGAGAAAGGGGGAGTGCATTCCAAACTGGGTGAGCCGCAGGGGGCGGGGCTAAACGATATGGGTCTCCCTAGGGCAGTGGAAGGAAGGGTGACAGCGTGTTTATTAAGGGAATGGTGTGCTTGTTAAGGAGGTGCTGGGCTCCCAGAGTCCCTGCAAGTCCTGAGAAAGAAGCAGACCACCGGAGGGCGGCGTTTCGCATAGACGGAAGCGAAAGAACGCGTCTTCAGTGCTTACCCTGTAACCGGCGCCCTCCATAGCCGCGGCCGAGACCTCACTGCCCCGGCTCCCTCCTTTTCCGGGTCAGCGTGCTGTCACATCCGGATAGGAGACTCCCCTCAAGCCCAGACAGTGGTGGCGTCCCCATCTGTTCTAGAATAGGAATGGGTGTAACCATTTTTCAGAATGGGGTGGTTAAACTTGAACCACGAGGTATCAAGTCACGTCACAGACGCTAAAGGTGGAGCGGCCAGTGCGCAGGCGCAGCAAAACAGCCCTAACGTAGAAGTAAACAAGGGGGCGGGTCCAAGAGCTCCACCCCCTCGCTCAAACTGGCTTGGAAAGGCCTACTCCTTTCTCCATATTGTGTACTGGCATCGAAGCCAAAGAGATGCCATTTTGCTCGAGGGCACGGGCAAGGCCGGTCAGCTGCGGCCATGTTAATGCGGGGCAGTCCCATCTCTCTGCGGGGCGCGAAAGCAAGGTCCTAGAAGAGAGAAACGGTTAAAGAAAAAGGTGAGAGGAGCTGTACGTCACACGAGGCCCCGAAGGACTCGGGTTAACGGGATGAAGCCGTCAGTATCCCCGGGGACGAAGCGGTCCCAGACGAATTCCTGAGTCACCGTCGAGAGAAAGCGTTCTGAGCCGCCATATTGAAGCTGGGCAAACCGAAGCAAGAAAGGATGCCATGTTGGATCTTTGCCAGCCTTGGTGCTGAGGGGGCTAGGTTGGAGAGAGAGCCCATATATACATTATGGGCAAATGATGCCAGGCTGGTTGCCATGTCATTAACGGGCCCTGCTTTCCACCAGTTCTGTGGAAGAGGTTATTATGGGGGAGGGACGTTAGGTCGCTTGCATTAGTATACTGTGGTCCTGAGTGTGCGTGTGCATTTTCCCCATATTTCTTGGGGAAATGTTTCCGAGCAAGCTGAAGCTTTTTTTTCACCATCTTTCTTATGGGCACCCTGCCGTCGCCATTGCTCCACTGTGATCCGGCGAAGCCCCCGTGGCCGCCATGTTGGTCTCGGGCAGCCGAGATAAGGGAGGCGGAGTGTGCAGAGTGGAGGCGGGCCAACCATGCGGAAGTGACGTAAGGCACCGCCATGTCTTTTGAGGGCGGCGACGGTGCCGGGCCGGCCATGCTGGCTACGGGCACGTGAGTGGAGGCGGCGTTGTGAACCGCGGTGTGGGGAGAATTTGGCCGTCCGGAGGAGAGGGGTGCTGGGAGGGCGAGCCGCTCGCGGGAGGAGTATAGCCAGCGTAGGTCAGAGGGCAGAAATCGCCCAGTGACCCTACGCTGAGCGCTGGAAAGGTGTCGCCCGCGGGAACCGTCGTGTCTGACCCGAGGCAACGCTTAGACAGCCTTATCCTCCGGTCTCTAGACCCACTAGGATCTTTACTTTGGCCGTGGACCATGTCCACAGGGTCGGGGGGTTACTCGGTGGGGCTTCGGGGCGCCCCTCACCCGTCCAAAGGCGGGACTTCCGGTCCTGGCCCCCACCTGGGCGGGCTTTCCTGTTTTCTTCCTAGAGAAGTGGGTCTTTCCCTGGACCCCCTGGCGAAATGGGGATTCTGAGCGGTAGAGAAAGACCCCGGACATTCACCTGCCCCCGGCCACTGGGTGCATCCTCGAGTTCCTCCCACCTTGGGGCGGGGGAGGGGTTTACTTCCAGTTTGACAGGTGGTGGGAGGGGACTTCGCTAGCATCCCTCATTCCTTGGGGGGCTTTTCCTCTTTCCTCATCTCTTCCTGGAGTCACTTTCCTCACTTCGTCTCCTCACCTCATCCTAAAAGGTCAATCACCTTATCTGTCCCTTCCTCCTCCTGTGGAGGACAGGTCTTACCTCCCTCTCTCCCTAATCTTAAACACCTCCATTTGGGGGGAGGGAGGATCTTCCATCTCTAAGCTCCTTGGAAGATACAGAACTTCCTCCGGAAGCTGAAGGAGTGGGAGACTCTCCTGTGGGGTACTTGGCTTGGCTACTCTCCTGTTGGTCCTGGCAACTCTCCTGTTGGGTAACCGACGCCAGAGAGCTCCCAAGCCTTGGCAGAGAGAGCTGCGTGAGTCACCCTTCTCCTCTTTGAGGTGTGTGGGACCCTCATGACCCACTCACTCCCACTTCACTCTTTTCAGCTATTCTAAGCTATAGGAGTTTGATCTACTCTTAGAGATGTTGTCTAAGAAAGGAGTTGAATCTTGGTGTCCCAAGGGAGTGAGAGCCCCCTGGCCTAGCACTACAAGGCTTTGTGACATTGGACCAGTCATTTCCCTGCCCTGAGCCTCAGTTTCCTCCATCAGATGGGGCTGACCCAAGGAGTGGCTGTGAGACCCTGTGCAGCTCCCAGTTCTGTTGGCTTTTGGAGTCAGGCAGACAGCAGTCTCACCCACTTCTGCCCTTTCTAGCTGTGTGCCTTCTGGTCAGTGCCTTAAGCTCTCTGAGCCTCACTTTTCCCATCTGGACTAGGAGATCATAAATCTTTCCCCATAAGGTAGGCAGGATGGCATTTGGGATTAAGAGCAGGTTGCCAGATCCAGGTCCCAGCTGTCCATCTCTCTAGCTAAATGACCCCGGGCAAGATACTGAATCTCCCCAGGCCTCCATTTGCAACTGTAAAGTGGGGTGATCATAGCTCCTCCCTCACAGGGGTGGTGGGAGGGTGGAATGAGATTGTTGATGACACCCTCAGGTCCCTGCCTAGCCTGTGGGAGGTGTGGTATAAACCTGCTTCAGGGTCTGTCAGGACTGGTACTGGTTGTGCCTCACTGCAAGGGCTTTGTACTTGGTGAGCTTCAACTGTCTCATATGTAAGGTAACAGCTCCCACCTTTGTGGGTCAGGTAGGAGGGGAGATGACAGGTGCAGAGCCCCTGCACAGAGTAGGTGCTTAGGAAACACTGGCTTCTATGATCTTGAGTCACAAAGGGCCTGCGAATCGAAATCAAACTTCTGTGACCCTAGAGGGCTAGATCACAGCCCTGCTTGAATCCCTGCAGTGACGGGGAGCTTGCTGCCTCTCTGCGGAGGCTCCTCAGCGGCCCAGCAGGCCCAGCTCAACCACTGGTTTACAGGGAGAAGACAGGCACAGAGAAGGCCATTCAGTGGTGCAAGGTCACACAGCAGTCAGGGCAGGAAGCCAGGCCCCTTGTCCCTTGTTCCTTTCACCTTGTAAGGAGATGCATCCAAGCAGATTGTCTGCTTAGGGCTGACCTGTCCTGGGGCCACAGATCACTGACCTCGGGTTGCTCATATTCTGATGGAGGAGGCAGCCAGAGGTACAGCTGTCACAAGCTCGTGTGACATGAGCTATAGTGGAGGTAGCCCAGGGCATTGTGGGTCTAGGGAAGGCATCTGATCCCTACTGCAGGTCAGGGAAGACTTCCAGAGGACCTGCCGGAACAGTCTTGTAGGAAGTGCGAGAGCTTTGTGGGCAGAGGACAGCTGGCACCCCATTTTCTGCTCGACCCCCGCTCTCTGAGACCTACCATGTGCTGGGCAAGGCTGGTGTCTCAGATGAATCTGACGCCCACACTGGCTGGGGAAATGGATGTGGATCCAGGCAGTGCTCCCCAGAGGGATATGTGCTAGAACGGGGGTCACGCAGACATTGTGGGAGCTCACAGGTGGGGAGGGGCCAACCTGAGCTCCGGGTGAGTGCAGGAGTGACAAGTACATGGAGGACAAGTGGTCCAGGTAGAGGGGGTCCACCTTGACTGAAGGAGCGTGTAAGGATATGAGGCCGGGGGCAGGCCCTCCAGCGCCGGGCTAAGGGGCTGTGACCTTGTCCTGGGGATGCGGGGGAGGAGCAGAGGCAGCTGCAGGGGTAGAAGGACCCCCTGGGGGGCTGTGTGCCAGCTGGACTGGAGGCTGGGGCAATGGTCCAGGGCAGCACCGTCCATCAGAAATATGATCTGAGCCACCTGTATAATTTCAAATCTTGTATGAGCCACATTAAAAAAGTGGAAAGAAAACAGATGAAATTCACTTTCACCCTATATTTTATTTAGTCAGCATAAATAAATGTGATCATTTCAACATTTAATCAACTTCAGATTGCTCATGAGATATCTTACATCCTACCTTTTTGTGCTAAGTCTTGCAAACCCCGTGTGGATTTCACACTCGTGGCACCTCTCACTTTGGATCAGTTACAGCTCACGTGCTCTCTAGTCACGTGTAGCTGATGGCTTCCATGTTGGACAGGGCAGGGCCAAGAGGAGAGAGCTGGGCTGCGGGGATGAGGGATGGGGCTGGGGGGAAGATGCGGAGCTCAGCTGGGATCAGGTGGAGAGGAGAGGTGGGGGTGGAGTCCAGGGACTGGTGGACACACGGGGCTGGGTGTGGACGGCGAAGTCAGCGAAGCCTCAGCCCACTGTGTCGTGCTCTGCCCCGCAGGGCGCGGATGGCGTCGGGGCGCCCCGAGGAGCTGTGGGAGGCCGTGGTGGGGGCTGCCGAGCGCTTCCGGGCCCGGACGGGCACGGAGCTGGTGCTGCTGACGGCTGCGCCCCCCCCGCCCCCCCGTCCGGGCCCCTGCGCCTATGCAGCCCACGGTCGAGGGGCCCTGGCCGAGGCTGCCCGCCGCTGCCTCCACGACATCGCCCTGGCCCACCGGGCAGCCGCCACCGCCCGGCCCCCCATGCCCCCACCAGCACCGCAGCCGCCCAGCCCTGCACGGAGCCCACCTCGGCCTACCCTGAACAGGGAGGAAGATGAGGAGGATGAGGACGAGCCAACGGAGACAGAGACCTCTGGGGAGCGGCTGGGTGTCAGCGATAATGGAGGTGAGAAGGGCAGGGCCCGGGGGGGTTCCTGGTAAGTTGCCTCCTCAGTGGGTTTTTCTGGAGGGGTACAGCTGGCCTGTCTCTGAGCCCTAATGTTCATGTAAGCTGCAGGCTTGCCTGTGACTCACTCTGTGACCTTGGGCAAGTCATTTCTCTTCTCTGAGCTTCAGTTTCCTTCCATCGTGTCTGAGAGCCAGCTCTGTGCTGGGAGACGCTGGGCACAGAGAAAGCCAACTTGGGGTCTTTTCTCTAGGGACTCTGGGTCTGGCCAAGGAATTGGAGTCCTGACATGAAGCAGTGCCCTGTGGAGGCCATGGCGGGGGAGGGAGCCTCCTGAGCCAGGAGCATGAGTAGAACAGAATTGTTTCCAAATCTGGGGTGCCTAATGCCTGTGAGAGCAAAGACAGGAGTTAAAGAGGAGTCAGGGGTACAAGCAACAGCTGAAGAAGCAACTGGCTGCATTGGGGGAAACGTGGAGGTTGGATGCTTCCCAGAGACTGTGCCGTAACATTAGGGCTTTGAAGAGTGAGTAGTTCTCCGGCAGTGGGTGGGTGGGGGACTCAATAAGTAGTTACTCATTTGTTACTGTTACTACCAACGGCTGACTTCCTCACTGTTGCTGGAGAAACCCTCATAGGATTAAGGGCACAGACTCGAGCCAGGTGGCCTGGGTTCAAATCCTGGTGACACCACTTACTAGATTTGGGACTAAGCGCAAGTGAGTTAATCTCTCTGTGCCTCCAGGTCCCCGTTTGTCAAACAGGGATCATAATCATCTCATATTTCTCTCAGCCTGTATTTTGAGTCGGTTCATCCCAAACAGATCTTACAGATTTCATGTTCGTCCAGCCAGTTGCTTTCACCTGGGGATGTACCAGATAGAGAGAAACTGGATTTATTTCTGCCGAAGGCCAGTCAGATAACCAGGGGAAAGGTGTTCGTGGCAGAGGGAATAATTATTCCAGAAGCCCCGAGGCTTGCAAGGGCCTGGCCAGTGCGGGGAACGGAGAGGCGGTGGCAGTGGCCGGAGTCTAGAGCGCATGGAGTCCAGCGGGACTCAACTGGTCCGGGCCTCTAATGCCATCCACAGGACTCTTTGTGATGGATGAGGATACCACGCTCCAGGACCTGCCCCCCTTCTGCGAGTCAGACCCTGAGAGCACAGACGGTGAGTGTCACAGGCTGTCCCCATCCCTGGAGAGGGGGGTGGGGAGCTGGGAGGAAGGCAGCTGAAGACAGAGGCTGAAGTCCACCTTCTCTCCCAGATGGCAGCCTGAGCGAGGAGACCCCCGCTGGGCCCCCAGCCTACTCAGTGCCCCCAGCCTCAGCCCTGCCCACACAGCAGTACGCCAAGTCCCTGCCCGTGTCCGTGCCCGTCTGGGCCTTCAAGGAGAAGAGGACAGAAGCTCGGTCATCTGATGAGGAGAACGGGCCGGTGAGGGGCAAATGGGAGGTGGGGAGGAGGGTGTAAGGAAGGGCTCAGAGCTCTCTCCTCCAGGAAGCCCTCGGACGTGGATGCCACGTTTCTCAGGATTGATCCTCCCCTCCTACTCATAAGGCTGGCTCTTGGGCTAGAGCGCTGCAGTTTTAACTATCACAGCCTTGTAATGTGCCCCAGTGCCTTGTAGAGAAAGCAGCCTCTAATTTCCAGGAACAGTACCGTTTATAGAATACGTGGTCTGCGCAGGGCACAAGTATTTTAGTATCCCCTCCAGATTGGGAAACTGAGGCTCAGAGGGGTCAGATCACCTTCCACCCTCACCCCACATATTCCTGGCCCCTCCTGGAATTTGTGCCACCTCCCTTGTCCTCTGTTCCTCCCTCCCACACTGTCCTACACATGGAGTTCCTGGGCTGGCCTGCGTGGGTCCTTATCTCCCATCACTAAAGCTCCCTGAAGCAGAGGGGAAACCGAGGCACTGAGATTACACATGACTTCCTGAGACTCAGCCCGTAAGGGGCAGCGCTGGGATTGGAACCTAGCTTACTTCTGGAAAAGAGCTATGGACTTGCAGGGAGGAGGCCTTGCATCCCATGGTTCCCCCTCCCTATGACACCTTACAGTGTCCTCACTTACAGACTAGCAGGGTCCATCAGCTGCTGCTGTCCTTGTTTATCACTGGTGGAAACACAGTTAATTAACTGAACCTTTGAGGCCTGAGTGCTGGGTTGTGGGCTGGCCTCTGAGAGGGCCCGGGTCCAGCTTCTGTTCGTGGCCTCTCCCATTCCGCTGGGCGTTAGGCCCAGCTCAGGGTGACAGGGGCCTTAAGGGAGGTAGTGCTAGGGCTGGGGCTGCAGGCAGAATGACAGGACCCCTCCTCAGTGGAGACTGACAGTGAGAGGGCTCCTTTCTCTACAGCGCTGGTGACATGGTCGTTCACCCTTCTTTAGCAATCACTGTGCTGATTATCTCAGAGCCTGTTATCAGCCCCGTTTTTCCGAGGGGAGACTGAAACCTAAGGAGGTACAATCCCTGTTGACAGCTAGTGGGTGGCAGAAGCCTGATTAGAACCTGACTGAATCCCGAACCCAGATCCTTAGACGTGAGACCCTCTGGGTGCACACAGCCGTGATGGTCAGCAGACAGGCAGCACTTCCACTATGTGGAAGGACGGCGATGAGACAGGCCTTTGTGTGTGCACATAGGAGGCGGAGAATGGGGGGGAGGAGAGGGGCAGGAAGGCTCTTTGAGGAGGTGGTGTTTTGAGTTGGGTGGCAGAGCCCTAAATGGAGCAGGACAGGGTGAAGGGCCTTCCTGGCCGTAGGCATCGCAGGGGCAAAAGTGCTAGGAGAGGACCTGGAGCCCAGGGTGTAGGCTCTGACCCCGGCCGTATCGCCGTTCCCGCAGCCCTCCTCGCCGGACCTGGACCGTATCGCGGCGAGCATGCGCGCGCTGGTGTTGCGGGAGGCCGAGGACACTCAGGTCTTCGGGGACCTGCCGCGGCCACGGCTCAACACCAGCGACTTCCAGAAGCTGAAGCGGAAATACTGAGGTCCAGGGAGCTTCCCGGCCCGGCGTCCGCCCCACCCCCACACTACACCCCTGCCCCGCCCCCGGGGCCTGCCAATCCGAGTCAGATCCGGGACCGGCCTCCCGGGCCACCAGGATTGACCAGCCCCTGCCAACCCCCGCCGCCCTTCCAGCCCACGACCGCTCCCGCGCGGATGAGCGATGCCTGTGCAGTTTCCCGATTGGGTCTGTTTTCTCTCTGCCCAGCGACAGATTCTTTCTATTAAGGGATTGTCTCGCTCCCCGATCGGGACGTGGCTAGTTGGCCAACTTCGTCGTTTTCTGCCTAGCAACAAGGGCTTTGCTCGCACGGCATTGGCTCCATTCCTGAAAGAGCACAGTCAAGCTCCAGGATTGGGTAGTGGCCCTCGACTTCAGCACGGTGAACGGGCAGCTCCTTCACTTGATTGGCTCGAACACTGTAAAGGGCTTGACCAATCTCCCGAGAGAGCCATCACCCTTCCTGAGTTCCCCCGCCTGATTGGTTCCACTTCTGGGGGCGTGGCCAACCCTCTTCCTGTGCCCAGGATTGGCCTGTGGCCTTAAATTTACGTTCTTTACACTACTGGGGCTGGGGTCGTCTTTTGCCGAAGTCCTGACAATTGTCCCTCTGGCCCCCTCAGGGATGGCCCGATCCTGTTCCTGCGTCTGACACCCTCTCATTGGTTCCATCCCACAACAGCCTGCCAATCAAACCCGTCCTTGCATCCAGGACGTTACCAGCTCCCGCCCCTCTCCCCCCACCCCCACAGGTGCCTTAAAGGGCCCTCGTCCACCCAAGGTGGGGGGCAGGGGGCCTCACTCTCCGGCCCTGGTGTGGGGGAGAGAGTGGGGGGTCGGGATCGGGAGTTGGGAGGGGCGCTCTGAGATTAAAGAGTTTTACCTCTGACAAATGAGTCTGAGGTGTGTTGTGGGTATTCATTTAACATTTTCTGAAGCCAAATTAGCAGCGTCTCATTGCTTCTCAGTGCAACGCTGGGAATTGGACTCGTCCCCATTTTACGAACAAGAAAAGAGAGGTTCATGGGGTGGGAGGAAGGATTCCATTCCTTCCTCGTATGATCGTGGAGTCCCAATCTTCAGGGCTTTGAGTGTTGGGATCGGAATAGTTTAATGAATCAGTCTCCTGAGCCCACATAGTGCCCAGGAAAGCCAGGAACCTCCAGCTGAGGCCGGGAGTTTTCTGACTAACGTAAGACAGCTGGAGGTTAGAGAACAAATGGCTCCTGGTCCGAAGATGTAAACGCGGAATCCCCATGTCCCATCAGACCACCACCAATGGAATGCTAACAACAGACAAAACTTAGGGCAAACTATCACCTAGACACTTCTATAAGTTATTTACATGTACTAACTCATTTAATCTTCCTAGTAACCCCACAAAGTGGAAACGATTATCCCCACACTGTAGATGAGAAAACTGCAGCATCCAGGGTAGGGTTGCTGTCGGGGCGGGGTTTCTTCGACTGACAATAATCGTAACGAGAATCTCCTCCCGCTATAACTGTCTCCGGCAAAGGGAATGAAAGTTAGAGTTCAGCGTGGAAAGAGAAAAAAATGTGTGAACAGGGAATCTACCCCCCCTACTGGCCTGCGTCTCATACTGCATCAGGAGAGATGAAGGTCAGAACAGCGGAGGGACCTTAGGAGCACTGTGTCTGGGGAGGGGCGGGGCTTATGACTAGGCGGAGCCAAATGCCCCGCCCACTTTGATAGGACGAGCCATTTCCGTCCGCGGAGAAACAGAGGCAGCAGCCGGCCGAGTTGCGAGCAGAGCGCCTCCGGCAGGCCCTCCCTGGTCGGAAGCGGCGAGTGAGCCAAGCGGCGGGCAAGGGTGAGCGTGGGGCCGAAGCGAGTGCGCGAGAGTTTCTCGGCCTTTGCCGTGGGAAGTTGGAGTCCGGGGTCCCGGAGGGAAGGAGTGGGGCGTTATCGCCTGGGAAACGGCGTGAGCCCCAGGCCAACGAGTGGGTGGGATTTCCGGAGCCTTTAGCTGATGAAGGGAATTTTTGGTGTAGAGTGCGAGAGGAGGCGGGACTTCCTTTAGCAACTGAGGGCTGCCACTCAAACCTATTTACCTACTTTCCTTTAGGCCGGCTCCCAGGATGGCCAGGGTGGAAGCCCAGGGCCGCCTGTGGCTGGAGAGCCCCCCTGGGGGAGCGCCTCCCATCTTCCTGCCCTTGGGTGGGCAAGCCCTGGTGCTGGGCCGAGGACCCTTGACGCAGGTTACCGACCGGAAGTGCTCCAGAAACCAAGGTGGGCAGGGAGGAGTCTGAGCTGGAGGGGGTGTGGTCCGCTTCAGGAGCGGGAACACAGTCAATGGGAAAGGTAGTCCAGGAATTGCGTGGTGCAACCAGTCCTGAAGTTGGTAGGTGGCATGTGGGGAGCACAGGAAGAAAAAGGTTGTGCCTGACCTGGAACTAGCCAGACACCTTGGGCGGGAGCGGATGGAGTCAATCTCGAGACACTTTGTCACTGGGCAGAGGATACTCACAGGCCACCGGGAAGGCTTGAATCAGGCCATGACCCTTGTCAAGGAGAGAGCCGATCCTACGGAGAAAAGTGCATATTGCTAAGCAGAGATGGGTGGTAGAGGGCCAAGCCCAGAACCTGCATCTTGCCAAGGTCTGCGTTGTCAAGGAGAAGCCAATTCTATACGGAAAAATACCTGCCCTGCCCCTAGGCGAGGACCAGTGACACAGGCAGTCGTTAAGGCCTTTATCTGGGTACTGCATGTCAAGGAGTGAGCCAATTCTACTTAGAAATAAACTGATTCCTCCTGCCGGATGGGTGCTGTAGCCCCATACTGTGGTCTGAAGCTGGCCATGCTCCCCAGTAAGGAGGGAAGCAGTCACACACGGATTCAGATCCTGACTCCACCCCCTCAATCCTCAGTGGAGCTGGTCGCTGACCCTGAGACTCGGACGGTGGCAGTGAAACAGGTACCAGTTCGTTAGCAAGGGGCCTGGGGGTGGAGTGGGGGTGGGGGGTGTGGAGAATCGCTACCCAGCGGGGAGCAGGCCCAATTGGGAAAATCTGATTCTGGGAGGGGAACAGGTGTGCCTGTTTCAGTGGGGTAAACATCCATACCCATTTAAATTGGGTAAGACTGGATGCTTATAACCTTCCCAGAGCCCTGATTGGTGGTACAGGGTGAGGAGGCGGGACTTAGGGGTCTGATTGGCTGGTGGAGAAAGGCGAGTCTTTTTCCGGGTTATTTGATTGGAGGAGGTTGCCGCTGGGGGTGGAGCCAGTTCCAGTCCTCCCCCTCTCTCTACAGCTGGGAGTTAACCCCTCAACTGCCGGGACTCAGGAGCTGAGAACAGGGTTGGAGGGTTCTCTGGGGGTGGGGGACACGCTGTATTTGGTCAATGGCCTCCACCCGCTGACCCTGCGCTGGGAAGAGGCTCACACGCCAGAATCCCAGCCAGACACTCCACCAGGCACCCCTCCTGTGGCCCCGGAGGAGGAGGAGGAGGAGGATGAACAGCAGAAAAAGCGGATAAGGAAGTCATCCCCTGGCTGGGAGAGCTTCCAGAAGCTGCTAGTGTTCACGGCACCTGGTGTGAAGCCCCGGGGCAAGGTGAGGCCCAAGCTGAGCGCTGAGGGAGCACAGCCCCTTATATGCAGTTAACACCCAAACAAAACTTAGCTCCTGTTTGGATTTTCATGGCTCTTGCCGTCCGAGGTGAAAAAGGCCAGGGGAAGAGGCTGGGTCGGATATGAAACCCATTTTAAAGATTGGAATACTGAGGGGCTCCGGAGGAATAGGAGATAGTAGAGTGAAGATTTCACTCTCTGAACTCAGTGTCCGAGATACATCTTTGCTGTGCCTTGTCCTTACCTAAGATGTGTAGGCCCGCTGTGACTCAGTTTCTCCATCTGTAAGGGGTGGGTGGTAATAGTCCCCAGCTTGCAGGGTTGATGTGAACCAGCCTGTGAGTGAGGGGGATCAGAGGTGTAACAGTGCCGTTCTTCCTCTTTTCTGGGTAACGCCAGGTGGCCAGTTTTGATCTGGATGGGACCCTCATCACCACACGTTCTGGGAAGGTCTTTCCCACTGGCCCCAGTGACTGGAGGTGATAAGAGACAAGAGGAAGGGGTGGGTGAGGTGCACTCCGGGCCCCACGTCACGTTGCTCTTCCACGCCCGCCCTAGGATCTTGTACCGAGAGATTCCACAGAAGCTCCGGGAACTGGCTGCCGAGGGTTACAAGGTGTGTGTGCGCGTGCGCGCGTGGTGGCGGGTTCACAGGGCAGGTCCGGGCCTGATGAGGAGGGCGCCGGCTGACACCTGTCCGCTTCCCAGCTGGTGATCTTCACCAACCAGATGGGCATTGGACGCGGGAAGCTGCCAGTGGAGTTGTTCAAGGCCAAGGTGGAGGCTGTGGTGGAGAAGCTGGGGGTCCCCTTTCAGGTATGGCTGTAAGGGAGGCTGAAGGGCTATGTGGAGGGACAGAGACTCTGAGATGGGGGCGGTGGGGGGGGAACCTGGTAGGTGAGGGGGCCAGGCACAGGGACCCAGAGAGAGGGGAACAGAGACAGTGAGATGGGACAGAGGAGGGAACAGAGACCCAGGGAGAAGGTATGACATGGTGAGCCAGTTGGAGAGGTAGGGGGAACAGAGACCCTGGGTGAGTGGGGTGTGGGCCCCAGGTGGGGTTATGCTGACAAACCCATTGTAAGTGGCAAGTTCCAGGGCACCGGGCGCTCTCCTTGGATTGGTGAGGTTCTGGGTAGCATCCTTGGGACCCATGTGCCCTTGAAGGACTCTGGGTGCTGGAGGAGGAGCCAAGGATGGTGTCTAACCTCTGCCCCACCCACAGGTCTTGGTGGCCACGCACGCAGGCTTGTACCGGAAGCCGGTGATCGGCATGTGGGACCACCTGCAGGGGCAGGTGAGCTTCGGACTCCCAGTGGCTCTCCTCCCTCTGCGGCCCCTTGCTCTCTGCCCTGCCTCCCCACTCTGGGTCTCTGGTGCATGACCTTCCTCTCATCCCCTACCCTAGCCTGGCCTTCTCAGTTCTTTTGCTGTCGTGTCCTAGTGTTGATATGTGAGGCCGGTGCTCGCAAACTGTGAAAAACAGTGGTGGAGAGAGAAGTCGCTCATGGATCCATTCATTCATTTGGGTGTGCGTTTGTTCTGAAGTTCAGCAGCTTCTTGAGCTGAAAATATTAGTGAACAAGACAAACTTGCCTGCTGCCAGATCAGGGAAGGTGCATTGACAGATATGTGGAATAGCAGAGTGCGGATAAGGCAGGGTGTTGCTTTATCTACGGAGCTCAGCGAAATCCTCTCTGAGGTGCCCTTGAGTAAAGATACAAAGCTGCTGAGGGAGGGAGCCATGTGTGTATCTGAGGGAAGAGTGGTCCAGGTAGGAGTAACGCCAAGTGCAAGGGTCCTGAGGTGGGACCGAGCCTGGTGTGCTCATGGGCAGTGAGGAGGCCCGTGTGGCTGTACCTGAGCGGGTGAGGGGGAAAGTGAGGGGTATGAGGTCAGAGAGCAGGGGTCAGGCTCTCAGGCTTCGTGGGCCACAGTGAGGTGGCCACCGGGAGGATTGGGAGGAGAGCGTCCGGAGCCGCGGTAAGTGGGAACTTGCGCCCTCTGGCGGCCGTTTGGGGAACAGACGGGCGAAAGTGGAAGCCGGGAGACCCGGAAGGAGTGACCGAATATTCTAGAGAAGTGCTGGTGGCCAGGATCGAGTTGGTGGTGCCGGCAAAGGGGGTGAGAAGTGGCCGGAGGGCGGGGCCGACAGGATTCACTGATGGATTGGGTGTGGAGCATAAGAGGTTAGAGATAGGCCTCCTGTGGGGCACAGACCAAGCTGAGCATCCGGCAGGACCCGTTAGTGCCCTGGGGGGACAGATGTGTGAATAGGTTCTTTACTGCCAGTTGTCTATCACCTGTCCCTCCCCAGGCCAACGAGGGCGTGCCCATCTCCATCGGGGACAGCGTCTTTGTGGGAGGTAAGGGCCTGGGGGTGGGGAAATGTGTGGGTCCGCAGGGCTGATGCAGGTAGGCTGGGGACCCCTGTCCCCAAGGTTCCTGGTGGAGACGGGTTTGTATCCTCCATGTGTTCCAGATGCAGCTGGACGCCCAACCAACTGGGCCCCTGGGCGCAAGAAGAAAGACTTCTCTTGTGCTGACCGCCTGGTGAGGCTCGCTCTACCCTGTCCCTGCCCACCCCGCCCCCCAGCCCAGCCACTACCCAGTCTGATGTGTGCCCTTGCCCCCAGTTTGCCCTCAACCTGGGCCTGCCTTTCGCCACGCCAGAGGAGTTCTTTCTGAAATGGCCCATGGCCCGCTTCGAGCTCCCAGCCTTTGACCCGGTGAGGCCCGCGGGGCGGGCTGGGGGCAGAGTGGGGGACATGCAGGGATGGGGAGGGCGTCTCGCTCATCATGTCTGCCCCTCCCAGAGGACCGTCTCCTGCTCTGGGCCTCTCTGCCTCCCCGAGTCCAGCTCCCTCTTAAGCTCAGACCCCGAGGTGGTTGTCGCCGTGGGATTTCCTGGGGGTGAGACTCCTGCCCCTCAAAAGCCCCAGCTCTGCTCCGACTTCTCAGGCCCCCACTAATGCTGCGCCCTTCACAGCTGGGAAGTCCACCTTCCTCCAGGAGCATCTCGTGTCGGCCGGATACGTCCACGTGAACAGGGTAGGACATCCGCAGCCCCTCCGCCCCCACCCCCGAGAGCTGTCCTCTAGGTCTCTGCTCCCGCCGCATCTGTCCTTCTCTTTCCGGCTCTGCCCCCTGCCCCCAGGTCCTCTCTCCAGGTCCCTGCCCCCCTCTCCCTGCCTTTCCCCCTACCCTGGATCCCTAACCCTCTGTCTCTGGGTCTTCCTCTCTGGTTCTCTGTCCCCCTGGGTCTCCTGGCCCCCATCCGTGACCTCTTTCTGGGTCCCCCAGGACACTCTGGGCTCATGGCAGCGCTGCGTGACCACGTGCGAGGCGGCCCTGAAGCAAAGGAAACGGGTCGTGATTGACAACACGAACCCGGACATCCAGAGCCGAGCCAGGTACCGGGGTCCCAGGGGCGGCCTCTGTAGGGTGGGCCCCGGGCCCTTTGCCAGCCCCCCACTTCCCCGGCCCCCACAGGTACATCAAGTGTGCCCGAGACGCAGGCGTCCCCTGCCGCTGCTTCCTCTTCAGCACCACCCTGGAGCAGGCACGCCACAACAACCGGGTGAGCCGGCCTCCGCCTCCCCAGCCCCCCACAACATCCCGCCCGCCCCCCACCCCCTCGCCCCAGCCTGGCCAGCCTGACCTCCGCCCCCCGCAGTTCCGGGACATGACGGACTCCTCTCACATCCCCGTGACCGACATCGTCATTTACGGCTACAGGTAGGCGCTGCGGGCGGGGAGGGACGCCAGGTTGAGCCTGTTCGTTGGGCCTCACCTCCACCCACCACCCTCTGCCGCCAGGAAGCAGCTCGAGGCCCCCACGCTGGCTGAAGGCTTCTCCGCCATCCTGGAGATCCCGTTCCGGATCCACGTGGCGCCGCAGCTCGAGCGGCTGTACCGCCAGTTCTCAGAGGGCTGAGCCAACGCCCACCCCCACCTGCTCCCCACCCCACAATAAATGCTGTTTTTTCTTCATGTTTGACCAGCATTTTGCTCCCAGCCGGGCTGGGAGCACAGACCCACCGGCCTGGTCTCCCAGGAAGGCACTGCTGGCAACTTTGCCTCAAACTAAACCCTCAGCCCACCTTGGGGACAACTGCATCTCGCGGACGGGGGTTTCGGCTTCTCCAGCCTGCGGCTGCTGGCGCTCCAGATGGGCGCCAGGGCATCCTGGCTGGCAGGGCCCGAGTGGAGTTCGCTGCACGCAGCTGCCAGCTGCAGAGCAAGCCCGGAGTTTTAGCAAGACTGACCCGGGGCCAAGAGCTGGAGCTCCGATTCCGTGAGAAATGAGGTGCTCTGCATGCTGGACTTGAACCCCAGGGCTATGGCCTGGACCTGCAGCAGCGAGGGGCGCCTGAGAGCCCGGCCAGGCCTGCCGCGTGCCACCAGTGCCAGAGGACTGGAACCGGCCTGGCATTGCCTTGTGTTTGCTTCCAGCTAAGTGAGGCTTGTGGAACCCGCAGGACAAGGAGGGCAGCCTGGCAACGCCGGGAGTCGGGGGATGGACCCCAGGAGCAGCCGGCCAGCTGTGGAAAGACTCTGGAAGACACGGCCCAGCAAGCACCTTGCAGACCTGGCAGCTCCGTGAACTGCAGCTTCCCCTCCTGGCTCAGGTGACAGTGATCTCAGAGGTGACCCCTCTCCTGCGAATGGTAGAAATGCACACTCCCAGGCCTCAGCCGTGTCAACACTCGGGGGTGGGCCCAGCCATCAGCCCCCGGGGACGGCACTCGGGTCTGAGGACAGCTGCTGTTGGGAGGGGCCTGGCCTCTCCCGAGCCAGGGTGCCTGGACAGAGCACAGTGGCCAAAGGGCTTTTAAAAGGTTTTATTGGGGAAACGTACAAGGGTGGGGACTGTCCTTGGAGATATCTCAGGACGCTGTCCTCCATCTCACTGGGCAGTTGCAGTCCCCACAGGCCTCTGCTCAGAAGCATCTGACCTGGGGGCAGGGAGCATAGTGGGAGGGACTGGACAGGTGAGGCTCCAGGGCCCCGGGCACAAGAAGAGCCTCTCCCTGCCCTCCCTGCCCCTGACTGGAAACTCCTGCTCCTGTTGCCGCCTGGTGGGGAGCGGGGCTGGAGTTTCCCAGGAGGCCTGGGACCATGGGGGATGCGCGTGCCTCTCTCTCTGCTCTGGTCTTCTCAAGGCTAGGGTCACACTACTTCCCGAACCCCAGGCAGTTCCCAGGGTCCATCCTGTCCTTGGCCCAGCTTCCACTCACCAGTCTCGGCGGGGCCTCGTCTGTGGCTCCTGGAGAGGCCCAGCCCGGCGGGGTGGCCCCTACCCCCCCATCTGTGCGAGAGGAAGCCAGGGAGGAGTCAGCGCGGGGTGGGGTTGGGGGGAGGGGACCGAGGCCCCGGCAGCGGCGCTCGCTCACCCCACGCTGCTGCTGCTCCTGCTCCAGGTTCCGCTGCAGGACCTGCTGCTGATTGGCGATGACGCGCCGGATGCCGTTGACGAAGTTGCTCTGGTCATGGGGGATGAGGCCGATGAAGATCTTCTTCTCAGAGGAGTACAGGAGCATGAGCACGCGGATCTCGCACGAGGCCTTGTAGGAAAAATGCACGCAGCCGGCCTGGCGGTGTGGAGCACAGTGTCACGGGCGGGCCCTCAGCGCAGACGCTCCTCCCCATTGAGACACGGGCGCAAACCGCACGGGTCAGCGCCCTGGCAGACGGGCACCACGGAGCACGCTGGGCCTTCCCAGCCGCCGTCCTCAGCCCTGTCAACACTCCCACAGGACACCAGAGGTGCCTGCGCAAGGACCAGTGAGTGGGCTCTACAGCTGAGCCCAGGAGGCTGCCCGACGAGCTCCAGCGAGACTGTGGCCCCCACGCCGGCCAGCCAGTACCCAGGGTGCCCACGGGACCAGCCACGGCCGTGACCGCGACCACGCAGGAAGGCCGCGGTGGGGGAGAAACACCAGGGGCCAATCTGGCCCCAGGAGGCCGGGCACCAGGGCTCCGTCCACTCTGCGACCCCCGGGCCAGCTGAGGGCGGGGAAGCTGGGCGGCGCTGATCCACTGCGATGCTGCCATCACCGCGGCTTGGGACATGGCTCAGCGTCACGGCGACCGCAGTGCCGACAGGCACCAATCGCTCCCTGACGCCTTTCACAGGACCCTCTCTCCAGGGCCCAGGGGTCACCGTCCCCATCTTACAGGTGAGCAAACCCAGGCTGAGAGCTCGGGGACTCGCAGGCCCCCAGAGCCAGAAGGGGTTATGCCTGCCCTCGGGCCTGTGTGCCACTGCAGGGGCCAGTGCTGACAGGCATCGAGGAGGAAGCCCCTCACAGCACCCCCGGGCCAACAGCCGAGGGAAGCCCGAGTGCGCCGAGGGAGCACCGGCCATGGGCCTCGAGGCCTTAGTTTCCCTGAGGAAATCCTGCTTTTAAACTCTTAAATAACCAGCCCCTCAAATGCACAGTGGCACAGCCATGATGACTTCGGCTGACTTAGAAACATTACGCTAATTCGAGGACAGCTATGACCTGGTACAGCAAACACCCACAAAGCGGACACAGACAGCTGCGGCTTCAGAAGCACGAGGGCCAAGCTCCTCACTTCACAGATGGAGAGACCGAGGCCCGCAGAGAGGGGAGAACTGGCCAAGGCCCACCAGCAGGTGAGCACCAGGGGCTTTCAGAGCTCGCTCCGGCTGGAGGCAGGCAGATGCCCTGCCTGGTGAGGGCCTTGGGAGCCTCAGGTTTTCCACCCTGTCCCCCGGGAAAGGAGCAAGAGGAAGGCGGCAGGTAAGAACCTGGGAGCAGAGTCGACGCGTGGGGTGATGTCAGCCTCAGCTGAGTAAACCCAGACAGAGCAGGGGGGGGACAGCCCCGGGGGCCCAAACCAGACTTGGTCCAAGTTCCCGCCCAGCACTTGCCAGCACAGCCTCCGAGCCTCAGTTTCCCCATCTGTAAAATGGGGTCAGGATGGCCCAGAGCCCCAGGGGAGCCAATGTCCAGGCACAGAGCCAACACGCCTTCCCCACGGCTACCATCACACCCGGCCAGTTTTGGGGAATCGTCCGCTCTTAATCTCATTTCAGTTTTTAAACACCAAGCGGCTCTGGCTCTGTCTGTCCCACCATCAGCCCGGCCCTGGGCCCCACCAGCCCACTCACAAAGCCGTTGTCCATGATCCGGCACAGGCTCTTCAGCGTCTCCAGGTCCTTGGTGAAGTGGAACTGCACCAGGCGGGAGTTCCGGAAGAGCGGCACCAGGGTGGTCTGCAGGGAGGCCCCGAGGTGGCTGGGCCAGGGGCCAGGGCCCCGCAGCCCCTCATGCCCACACATCGGCAGGCCCCGCCCCGCCTACCGCCACTTGCTGGACAGGCAGCCTCCCCCAGGGCCCCAAGGTCGAGGCAAGCCGAGTGCCCCCTTCCCCACTCACCAGCAGCTGCTGCGGGATGAGCTGCATGTACAGCTTCCGCGGCCACTGCTCGGTCCTCCTGCAGGGATGCGGGGACGAGGGTCAGGAGGCCAGGCCTCACCGAGATGCCGCCCCCGCCCCCTGCCCGACACTCACAGGATCTCCCCTTGGTTCACATAGATGTGCGACGGCAGCCACCTCTTAGACCGACTGTTAGGCTCAGGCCTGGGCTTTTGGGGGGTAAGAAGAGGGGAGCCGTCAGGAGTGGGAGGATGCCCTGGTCCTGAGGTCACCCAGGCCCGCCCAGGGCTCACCTCCTGCCACTCCATGACTCCACTCCATGCCAGGAACTTGTTGTTGACCATCTGGACAGGGCCCGCGACGCCACCAGGTCCCACTGCCTGGGGAGGAGACAGGTGGGCTGGTGCCCCAGGAGTTCCCCAAAGAACGCTGCCCAGACCCCTCCACGCCCCCAGTCCGTCAGTCCCAAGCTTATCTACCTGCTGCCCCCAGGGCCCAGCCTGGCCCGGCCCGGCCTCTAGTCTGCCCACAGGCCCAGAGGATTCCCCAGAGCGGGCCCTGCCCCTCACAGCACACCCCATGCCCTGGGCCAAGCCCCCGCCATCAGCCTGGGGGGACATGGCTCACAGGGTCTGCCTCTAAGAACTGGGCGGCTGTATAACTTGCCACACAAACTGGGACACTTTTGGGTGAAGGGGTCACTGAAGAGCTGGTAAGGCGTGAGCCAGGATTTGAGGTCACCCTCCTGCCACGAGTGTACCCTCCTGCCACGAGTGTGCCCGCCTGCCCATCCGCCTCCCTGCTCCCCATGGGCACCCCTCCTGCCGGGAACCACCCTGTCAGACCCCTCGACCCCCTCACCCTTCAAAGCCTCAGACACGTGTGGCGGCCGGGCCCAAGGGCACACCTGTTTGCGGGTGGTGATGACCTGCCGGATGGCATTGACGAAGCCGCTCTGGTCGTAGGGGATGAGGCCCATGAAGATCTTCTTCTTGGACGAGTACAGGAGCATGAGCACGCGCACCTCGCAGGGGGAGATGTGGGGGAAGAGCATGCAGCCCGCCTGTGGGTGGGGGTGGGGAGGGAACGATCATCACGGGACAGAAATCCTTAAGGTTAACACCAGGACCCTAAATGACTGGTGTGTAGCCAGAACGTGTCGTTCTGGGAGCCTGTGAACGTGCACCCTGGTGTCCCCCCCACCGTGACTCTGGGGTCAGGACTGGGGCCCCATGTGCCGGGTGAGGGTCCTGAGAGGGCTCCACCTGCCGCCCACGTGCCCCGAGGTCATCCCTGTCCTGTGGAGTTTGCTGCTGGGCCCCGCTGACAGAGGCCACCAGGCCCGGGGGTTAAGAGCACAAACGCAGGACCAGACTGCCTGGGAGTAACCCTGGCTCTGCTACCTCCTAGCTGTGTGACCTAAGGCAGGTCACCCCTGGACCTCAGTTTCCCCACGTGTAAAACAGCACAACAACGGCGCACAGAGTAAGCGCCACATAAACGCTCATTACACAAGATGCTACTGCCTCCTTGGTGGGACTGCGGGAGAGCCTGAGCCTCACAGACGTCCCCACCTGGGGTGTCTAGACAGTGGGGCATGCGCGTTCTCAGCCCCGGGGTCCGCTGGCTCAGGGACCCCACCCCTGGCCTTCCTGGACCCACGTGCGGTCGGCCCTCCCGGAGCATAACCGGACAGGCCATGGAGGGCGCGTGCTGAGGTCCACCTTCCCTGCAGCCTGCGAGCCCCAGGCTCCAAGCAAACGGTGCTGAATGAAGGGGTGACCGGGCAGGCAAGAGACCCCACACCAGTCACAACTCAGAAGAAAAGGGGATCGCCCAGGCACTGAAGGGCAGCACACAGCGCCCCCCGGAGGCAGCAGCCAGGAGCTGGAGGGTGGTCTGTCCCAAAGGGGACCAGGAAAGGGAGAGGACCCCAGAGCTGAGTCCTCCAGGCCAACGACCTACTCCCACCTCAACCCAACCCTTTCCCAGTACCTGCCGTCCCACAGCCGGAGCCCTGGGGGGTGGGGGCAGCGGCTGAAGCCTGGGCCCAGACCTGAGAGGCTTGCAGGGACCACGCCCACCATGTCCTGTGTCTGAATCCCCAATTTAACAATCTCTCCAGCTTGCACTTCCTGAGCACTCACAACGCCCTCAAGTCACCGCCTCAAGTGATTTACTCACTCCTCCCAGTGGCCCCAGGACCGCAGATGAGGAAACTGAGTCCCAGCAGACCATCTCCACTGCTGGCTCCCTCTTTCCTCCAGGCCACCCCAAAATGCCAAGTCCCTGCCATGTGCTATGGCCCCAACAAGCTCCTGGGTCCCAGGAGGGCTGGCCCAGGCCTCTCCCTTCGCTCCCGTGCCCGGGGGTGGCTCCAGCTTGTCCGGGAGGCTGGCTGGGCTCCTCTGCTCTCCAGGGACAGGGATGCCCCCAGAAGAGGTCACCCGGACCCTGCCACCTGCCTTGGGTTGTCCCAGCAGAGCTCTGCCTCCCGCCGTACTTGGTCACCACGGTGCTTCCAAGGGGCCCTTCTCGCCCTGTCCCCGCCCGTCCGCCCCCAGCACCCCCGCCCCACTCACAAAGCCGTTGCCCATGACGCGGCAGAGGCCCTTGAGAGAGTCGCAGTCTCTGTTGGTGAAGTGGAACTGCGCCAGCTGGGAGTTGCGGAACAGGGGGCCCAGGGTGGTCTGGGGGCGACAGGGGACAGCTGGGTCAGGGCCAGGCGGGTGCTCTGGGGCCAGGGCGGGCAGCAGAGGGTGGGGCCTCACCAGCAGCTGCTGCGGGATCAGCTGCATGATCAGCTTCTGCGGCCACTGGTCGGTCTCCCTGCGGGAAGAAGAGGGTCAGGGGAGCGGCCCTGCCACCCGCCCGCCCGCCCCCTGCCCACCACTCACAGGTTCTCGCCCTGGTTCACGTAGGCCTGGCAAGGGAGGGCCCGCTTCAGCTTCGCCGTGGAGTCCGAGTAGGGCCTGCGCTTCTGTGGTGGGAGCGGAGGGGTCACTGGACACAGCCCGGGTGCCCAGGCCTGCCCCCACCTGCAGGGGCAGAAGGAACCCCGGGGCCAGCCCCCAGCCCCCCGCAGACTCACAAGAGCACCTGACGTGGACGCTCACCTCCTGCCACTCGAGGACGCCGCTCCAGGCCAGCAGCTTGTTGCTGAGCCGGTGCTCACCCACGGCCAGGCCCCCGAGGGCGAGCCCGGGCGAGGAGGGCCCGATGGGACCCAGGGCCCCGAAGACCCGAGCACCTTGCTGTGGCAGAGGGGGTAGGGAAACTGAGGCTGAGGGGCCCGCTAGGGGAGCTGTCCCCCACATACCCCAGAAGGGACATCCCAACATTGAGACCCCGATCCCCAGCTGCGAAACCCCCAGGGCCATCTCCAACCCCTTTCTCCCAGGGTTGAGACCCTGAGTGGCTGACCCCCGTGTCCTTTTCCTGCTGCCACCCCAGGACGCTTCCCCGCCCCAAGGCTACTTGTCACCTCAACACTGGCCCATGCAGGGTCCCTGAAAGCTACCAGTTGCTTCCCCTTCCAGCCTTTGCTCCAGCTGTGCTCTCATCCTAGCGGGCCATCCCCCCCGCCACGTTCCTCAGGAGATGCTCCCCACTCATCCTCCCAGTGCTGATCAATTTTTGATTCCTCTATTGAGATAACTCAGAAGCAGCTCTCTGGGGGTCCAGAGCCTCCCTGAAGCTCCCCCCACGACACACAAGCCAGCCTGGGCTGTGTCTGTCTGTCTGGCACACTGGTTTGCCCCATCCCATCCAAGCTCAAAACCCTTCCAAAGCTCCCCCAGGCCCTCAAGAGAAAATCCAGGGACTCCCCTGGTGGTCCCGTGGTAAACAATCTGCCTTCCAATGCAAGGGACGCGGGTTCGATCCCTGGTCGGCGAACTAAGATCCCACATGCTGTGGGGCAACTAAACCTGCGTGCCACAACTGCTGCGCACGCGTGCCTCAAACTACAGAGCCCATGCGCTCTGGAGCCCGTGCACAACTAGAGAAGCCCGCGTGCCGCAACAAAATACCCCGCGTGCTGTGACTAAGATCCGGTGCAGCCGTAAAAATAAATAAGTAATTTAATTAATTTTTTAAAAAGATAAAAAAGAGAGAAAATCCAGACTCTTCTCTCTGGCTCCCGCCAACCTCCCCAGCCAGTTGCCCGCCTCCCCTAGCGCAGCCCAGGCTGCAGCCACATCAGGCTGACCACGGGGAGGCGGGAAGGAACCAGAACTCTCCAGGGAGGTGGGGACACATTTACAACAGGGAGCCTGACAACACCTGGAAGGGTCTCTCAAACACAACGTCTTGAGAGCATCTGCAAAACACCAGAAGTCCCAGCAATAAAGCCAAGGAAAGCTACACAATTTACTCACAAGGCACTCTCCAGTTATCTTTTTTTTAAACCCAAAACATCTCAAAGCAAACAAGGGAAGGCTTTGAAACAGCCTGACAGCAGGAAACCGGTGAAAACCCTCCTAATAGGTGCCTCCAGGCAGCAGAAAAAAAATGGTTGTTACTTTTCATTTCATTACTAATCAGTGTTTTCCAAATTTCCTATAAAGCACACAGGTGTCTTCTGCCCCAGAATAACAACAGGCAGGAAAAACTGTATTTTGTAGGGGCTTAAAAAGCAAAATAAAAACCTGAGCAAGCACACTCTCTCCCTGGGCAGGAGACTCTGGGATTCAGGCAACCGTGAGAGATCAGGAAGAAGAGCAGAGAGCATCCTGGTGTAAGAACACGGTCGGAGCATCCGAGACAGAGAAAGACTGTTGTAGCCCTGGGCGTGTAGGTTACCACAGCCAGAGCCCATAACGTCTGAGAAAACCAGTTAAATCACACACCTGGAGGAGACTTTGGGATCCAGGTGAACTCACTTTAGGGCCCAGTTAATGTGTGCACCAGGGACACCTGTTTAAACTCTGCTTGTGTCTGGAGGCCAGTCTGACTACGTTTTAACCTGGGTGTAAAAACCAGCGATGCTTAAGCTCAGGTCTCCCCGAAAGCAGGATGCGTGTCAAGGTGGAGGACCACGTTTAAGGGCTAGACCTACGTGCAATCCTAAAGGAAATCTCACATCTGGGCAGGTGTGTGTAAAATGCCTCCCACACCTGTTCTGTTGCTCACTGCATAGGAAGCCTATTTAGTACCTGGAAGAAGAATGAAAGCTTTAAGATGTACGTTTAAGGACCCAGGAGGCGCTTCTGAACAAGCAGACATGAACGCTAAGGAACGGAGAAGGCAATGGAGTGAAGGATGATGTTTAAGTTTAGGGAGGTGTTCCGAGTCCGGGTACCTGAATATAAGATCCGAGAAAACCTGTTTAAGGCTAGTGTGGAGCTGCCACAGCTCCCCGATACGCACAATGTTGGGGCAGGGTATTTAAGAAGGAAGCTTGAGCGCCAGGTTAGGGTAAAACGCGCATCTGGGCAAGCGTATCACGGCTTGGCTGTGCGTGAAACGTCGGGATATGTAGATTTACAGCTCCAGAAAAACCTTAAGAGTTTTGACAAGTATGTGCATCTTTTAGGTCTCGGGAAGCATGTGTAACTTCGCGTACCTGCAAAGCTGGATGTTTATGTTTAAGATCTGGACTTACTTGGCCTACTGCCATCAGTAAGGGCATCCAACATCTGGGCGAGCGTGCAAATAAACCCTGGGCGCACACGCCACGGGCGCCGTACAGACGCGTGCGGGCCCGGGGAGAACGCCCCTGGGGGCAACACCTGGGCGCGCCAGTGCGAGACGCGGGGCCCTCTCGCCGCCGTCCCCCCAGCCCCCTCCCCCATTTCCAGATTTCCTGCCCGGAAAGCGAGCAACTTTCCAACTGGAAAAACAACGCACGCCGGCCGTCCGCCCGCCCCCCACCCCGCGTTTAAATCGGGTCGCGGAGTCAGCAGTAATTTGAGCCCTTCCCGCCCCCGTACCCCACCCTCGCCACCCCATCCCGAATGCGAAACAAAGGGGAGAGCCCGGCGCGTACCACCCAGGGGGGTTCACAGGGAAGCCGGCCCCAGGCGGGACCACCCTTCGGGTCAACGGAGAAACCCCCGAGGGGGGAGGCCGTGGACAAAGACGCCAGTCCGGGAAAGGGGCCGGCGGGGGCGGGGCTGTGGAAAGCTCTGGAAAAAGGGCGGGGGGCTCACCATGGGAGGGGCCGAGCGAGCCCGGATCCGCGGCGGCTGCGGGCCCCGGGGGCTGGCCGGCCAGGAGCGCGAGCGGGCGGCGCGCACCGTGAGGTGCCGCAGGGGGCGGCCGCGACCCCCGAGGGGGCCCCCAGCGCCGGAGCGGTTTGGGGCACGGCGCGGACGGACCATGGCTGGTGCAGGCCGAGCGAGCTGGGGGCTCCACCGACTGAGAGGCGCGGGCGCGCGGCTTAGGGGGAGACAGGCTGGGCTGTACCAAGCGTGGGGGACGCACCGCCGGAGACGGTCGCTGTGGCCAAACCACTGCGGCGAGCAGGGGAGTGCGGCGCGTACCAATAGCGTCCGCAAGGGGGCGTGGCCGGGGTGTACCAAAATAGGGCTGGGGGAGCCCCGGGAAAAGGGTGTGTGGGGCGGGGAATACGGCAATTGGAAGATACTATGGGTCGCTCGAGCACGGAGGGGAGGAACTGAGAGGACGTGAGAGAAACCACTTCAGGGGGGCGCGGCTGGAAACACAGACCGAAGGGTGACCGGAGGAGATGAACGTAGAGGGTGATACCAAGTGGGCTGGGGAGGGTGGCAGGGGAGACCGTGCCCCGAGACCCAGACCTGCGGAGCCGGGAGCATCAAGACATGTAAGGAAAAGGAGGAATAATAGGCCTAGGGGCCAGGGAACCTACCTAGAAGTTCGGGAATACGGGTCGTACAAGGCCTAAGGAGAGGACTTAGGGTTTGAAGACAGTGACGTGGCTAGGTGGGCAGGGGACCACAACTCCCAGCGGCCGCCGGGCGGCGTGGGCGGAGCCAGAAACCCCAGGAGACGCCGCTGGTCACAGCTGCGTGCCCATTGGTCCCCGGGCCCTAGGCTCCGCCTGCCTCCCTCTGCATCTCCTTGCCACTCGCCTCTCGGGGCCATTCATTGATTCGCTCATTCACTCAGCGATTAAAGGACTGCGTGTTCACTTACTAGTAGTTGTGTAAGATTTCCTGCTTCAATTTCCTTGTTTCTTAAATGTGGATAATAGCTAACCCTAAGATGGTTATGAGGATCATATGAGTTAATAAAGTATTAGGATCGGTATCTGGCACAGTAACGACCTAAATTGTAGTTTTTCTCCTTTTAAAATCATTATTAGTACCATTTCCAGTTCTGTGCTGGGCAACGAGTATACCGTGGTGACCAAACAGACCAGGTCCACTGGAGAAAATAAATAATCGCAGTTTGTGATAAGTGTTATAGAGAAAATGCACAGAAGGGTGGGATGGTGACCGTGAGAAGTCAGGAAAGTGACCTTTAGGCAGCCTGCAACTCCACATAGGCTGGAAGAGTGTGCTAAGATGAGGGAACAGCCAGGGCACAAATCCTGAAAGTGGAAGGAAAACAAGGGGGGCCAGTATGGCTGGAGCAGAGTGACAGTGGAGGAGAGCTGTGGAAGTGTAGAGTGGCCAGGTGCCACAAGCAGGGTCCTATAGCCTTGGGATGGAATTTGGATTTTAGTCTCACTTTGCTGGGGAACCAGCAAAAGGTTTTTTACCAACGAAGGGACATAGTCTCATTTACATTTTAAACAAATCATTCACAGGATGCATAGAGTTATGCACACAATGTCACTACAAGTCTACAGAAGAAGCTGGGATCCAGAGTCACCTCTGAGGAGAGAAGGCAGCAGATGGAGTGGGGAAGGGTCACAGGAGTGGAAAGGAGACTCAGTTTATTCTTTTAGACTATTTGGAATTCTTCCCAAATACAAATGTTGCCTATTGAAAAATAATTGTTGATATATTAACATCTTTTTTTAAGGATCCCTCTGGCTGTGTTGAATATAAGATTATAGGGGATAGTGGAGCAGGAGGGCAGAGAAGAGACTATGGCAATAATCCAGGTGAGAGGCACAGGTGGGCTGGATCGCAGGCAGGGTGGCCGCAGTAGAAGTGGTCACTTTCACAATTTATTTTCAAGCTGGAGCCGAAAGGACTTGTGCAGAGAGTGAATGAAAGAGAGGGGTGAAGAGATGCCAAGGTTTTTGCTTGTACAGAAGTGTCATTTTGTGAAAGGGAAATGACTATGGGAGGCGGGGGGGGAGATGGAAATATCACTTGTTTCTATGAGGTACATTTAAGATGTTGACTGAACAATTTGGATAGGGGAGTCTGGAGATATAATTTCGGGAGCCTTCAGTGTTGGAATTGATGAGAATGAATGAGAGATCACGAGGAGGTGTGTGTGGACAAAGACTGGGACACTCCATCCCTTCAGAGGTCAGATCTATGAGGGGCAACTAGCAAATGAGAGGACAGACACATGAAATTTGAGGAGAAGCCCCAGGCAAGGTCATATTTCTCATCCTTGCTTGCCTGACCCACTAAGCTGCTTGCCCAAGGGTTTCCCAGGGCTGATGGTGCCCCAACCTGAGCCCCAAATCTGGCCTGGATTGTGGCCAAATAGGGAACCAGTGCTCACTGGACCCAGACTGCAAGTTTGATATCAACAGTTACCTCCAGAGCCCTGACAATGTCAGGACACCCCACCGCTGGCAGCAGGAAGGAGAAAGAACTGTAGGGGCAGAAGCCTCCTTCTCTTCCTTAATCTCCCTAAATCCTCAGTTCTCACCATTCTTAGCGGTCCAAGCCATTGTGATCTCTTGCCTAGGTAACAGCCTCCTAATTCTTGCCACCTTGACTCTCATTCCGCTAATCAAAACACTCCAATGGCTTCCCAATGCCCTTAGAATTAAATACAAACTCTTTCTCTAAAGCCCTGCATGGTGGGACCCCTACTGCTCTCTTCAGGCTGATCTCTTCTGTGCCCTTTCTGTCCTCCACCTAGTTGATGCCTTCCCGTCCCTCAGATCCCATCAGGACACATGTGTTGGTATGAATTCCTAGGATTGTCTAAGCATGGAGAAAGGTGTGCCAGGATACACTCCAGCATGAGCAAAATGGCAACATGTCAGAATGTGAAATGAAAACACAGGCTGAAATTCTATTAGTAATATTACAGTACAGCTCTCTGAAACCATCTAGCTTACCCAATTTGCCAGTTTGCAAGCCACTGTTCATTTATCTGTAAAACCTACCCAGCCTAGCTGGCTACTATTATGACAAAGCAATTCTGCTCCCATCTGTTAAGCTGTACACTTCCTGAGGAGTAGCTGTTACCAAACCTGTTTATGCCAGCCATGTTTAAGTTAATAACTTAACCCTATCAGATAAATGAAATATTAATGCAAGAGAGTTGTTTGTATGCAAAGCAGGTTGCCTGCATTAGAAAGAATAAAAGTGAGCTACTTAAAAAAAAAATAAAATGCTGCCAAATTAGATGCAAGCAAAGCAACCGTAAATGATTAAACGGAAAAGCTCATAAAAACCTAGGAAGGTCCAGCCTGCAGTTTGCTTGATAAGTGTCTTTAGGTTCTCAAGTCACTTTTTATTTTAAATAAATTTATTTATTTTTGGCTGCGCTGGGTCTTCGTGGCAGTGCATGGCCTTTCTCTAGCTGCGGCGAGCGGGGGCTACTCTTCGTTGCATTGCGCAGGCTTCTCATTGTGGTGGCTTCTCTTATTGCAGAGCTCGGGCTCTAGGCACGCGGGCTCAGTAGTTGTGGTGCACGGGCTTAGTTGCTCCGCGGCATATAGGATCTTCCTGGACCAGGGATCGAACCCTTGTCCCCTGCATTGGCAGGTGGATTCTTAACCACTGCACCACCAGGGAAGTCCCTCTCAGGTCACTTTTTAAAAAGAACTGGAAATGATAAATGACTTTGTGGTTTATGGGTGCAGTTTATACAAGCATGTGTCGTTGTATGAGAACTGGGAGACGTATACTTAAAGAAAAGGTCCTGGGTACTTCCCTAGTGGCACAGTGGTTAAGAATCTGCCTGCCAATGCAGGGGACACGGGTTCGATCCCTGGTCCGGGAAGATCCCACATGCCATGGAGCAACTAAGCCCATGTGCCACAACTACTAAAGCCCGCGCGCTCTAGGGCCCGTGTGCCGCAACTACTGAGCCTGCGTGCTGCAACTACTGAAGCCCACGCACCTAGAGCCTGTGCTCCGCAACAAGAGAAGCCACCGCAATGAGAAGCCCGCACACCTCAACAAAGAGTAGCCCCCACTGGCCGCAACTAGAGAAAGGCCACACACAGCAACGAAGACCCAGTGCAGCGAAAAAACAACAACAACAAAAAGGTCTTGGTTCTACATAGAGGGAAGAGATGAATGTCTTTCTAAAATGTTCTTGATGAAAATAAAACATTTAAAGTGTTTAGACGTTCATTAATGCTATCTGCCATATTCTTCTAACTCCCCACTGGCCCAGCAATTGAAAGGATTGCACTTCCTGACCCCACTACATTTGAGTGGGGCCATGTAATTAATTCTGGCTAACGAGGTATGGGCAAAAATGACACATGTGAATTCAGTCTGGAGCATTTAATTATTGGTGCCAGACCAGAGCACTCTATGCCTTTCCCATGCCACCTGGCAATGTTTAAGATCTCTCAGCATGGGCTCCAAGCTGATCCTCCATGTAGCAAGAGTGAGAATATCCACCTTTTCTATTTCAAGCCGCTGCAGTTTGGGGGTTGTTTGTTATTGCAGCATAACCCAGCCTATCCTGACATAGAAATGTCCTTTTCAAATAATCCTGTTTAACCAATCTGATTGCTTTTACTGAAAGGGCAAGCTGGGAGTACAAATAGATGTGTATGTGGCATAGACAAGGACATGAAGACAACATGGACAAATAACACTTTATACTACAAAGTGGGAGTAAGGTGATCTCTACCTTGAAGTTTCTCTTTTGTTTGTTTTTGCAATTACAAAACAATGTTCTTAAAAAAAAAGGGTCTGCCTAATACATACTCTTCAAGCTCTATACATTCTTCCTTAAGCTTTCTCATCATGATTTGTAATTATCTGTGTCTCCCACATTTGACTGGGAGCTTCTTAAGGACAAAGACCATGTCTGGCGTATTCACAGCTATATTCCAAGAACCCAGCACACAGCTCTCTGGGTCTAAGTGTACAACCCCCTAGAACACCCTCCACACCTCTAGAGAGGTTATGTAATGTGTTTACTCTCCCGTTTCCCCTTCCGGGGCGCACCAGGAAGCCACCTGTCCCAGCTTTCCCTGCAGTAGGAGGGGAAGATTGAGTTCTCACCTGTGGGAGCGTATGCATGAGCATCATGACGTCATGAGCGAGCGTCACTTCCGGTCCCAGGCCGGTAAGAGCCAGTGTTCGCTCCCCGTGCCCTTGCTCTATTGCTCTTTCCAGTGTTGGAGACTAAGGAGGGTTTGGTTATTGAATGGAAGCAGCAGGACCCCCGAGTCACTGTTGGAGAAGAGCCGCCAGAGGGAACAGCCTGACCCAGGCTATCATGGTGGGGCAGTGCCGGAGGGAGGTAAACCCTCTGTTAAACCAGTGAGATTTAAGGATTTGTTAACATAACGTAGTCTGATCTGACCCCACACACACACACACACACACACACAGGGCTCTTCAATCCTATTTGTCTACCCACCACATGTGCTCTGTAGTCTGTAGTCTCCAGGCCTTCGTTTACACTGTCCCCTCTACCTACTGTGCCCTTCCCTTTAGTTGTACCTATCAAAGGATGACCCATAATAGCATGTACTTTTCATTAAGCATGAAACCGGGAGTTCTCATTCAATTCCCACAAGGACCCTTCAAGGTTGGCTTATGAGAGCCTCAGCTTACAGATATGAGAGAACAGGGTCTGCAAGGTGAGCTCCCTGATTTCTTCCTGCCAACTACAGGAAGGCAGGGACCACACCTTTTCCCTGCCACAGCCCTAACCCCTACCAGGCATCCAGTAAGTATTTCCCAAACAAATGAACTGCAAATTTTTGACCTCCAATGTCAACTGGCCCCTGCTTCCTGCCTGGTATTGTATGAAGTTCCTTGATTACCTCCTAGAGTTTGGTTGATCCTCAGCCATACACGCCAGAGTGGGTCAGACTGGTTGTTAGAGCTGGTGCCAGCCTGTATCACTTAATTTAAAAACATATCATTCTTGGAGGGACTTCCCTGGCGGTCCAGTGGTTAAGACTCTGCACTTCCGCTGCAGGGGGCGTAGGTTCTATCCCTGGTCAGGGAACTAAGATCCCGCAAGCCACGCAGTGAGGCCAAAAAAATAAAATTAAAAATAAATAAATAAAAATATATCACTCTTGGAAAAGCAATAATAATAAACATGTCTTAGACACTGCTAAGCACTTCATGTCTGAGCTCACCGAAGACTTACACACCAGGCCATGAGGGTGACAATCTTATTATCCCATTCTACAGACAGGGAAACCAAGGACCAGTGAGGCAGGAGCCTGAGGTCACAGGCCGAGGAGAGGCAGAGAGAGATCACAAGCCCAGGTTTGTCCTTTTTTTTTTTTTTTTAAGATTTTTTGGATGTGGACCATTTTAAAAGTCTTTATTGAATTTGTTACAATATTGCTTCTGTTTTATGTTTTGGTTTTTTGGCTGTGAGGCATGTGGGATCTTAGCTCCCCGACCAGGGATCAAACCTGCACTCCCTGCATTGGAAGGCAAAGTCTTAACCACTGGACTGCCAGAGAAGTCCCCCAGGTTCGTTCTTAATCTCAGCAGAAGCCCTTGGTCCCTAGTTGGTGGAAAAAATGAGGGGCATTAGGCGTGAACACCTTAACTTTCTGTCGCTCCTGCCCAAGGCCCACCCAGGGCCATCAACTAGGGGCTGGGACCCTCCCGTCCTCGTCACTGGGACACCTCTCACGTCTGCCTCTCAGCCACCACCTACCCCCGCAACATGCACTGTTCCAAACACTCCCAGATTGGAAAAACCCGGACCTCGCCCACCTCTAAGCCCAGAGGCCTTTCTCCTCGCCTTCAGAGGCAAGGTGCCTTGCGATGGCCGTGTCCTGCCCAGCCTCTCCCAGTACAGTATGATCCACGCTGGTTAACTGGCAAGATACGCGTTGGTACAATCACTGATGTGCCAGGTATTTTTTGGAGGGAGCAACTGGGCAGTTCTGTTGCAGTTTAAGATGGGCACCCCACTAAAAAATAAATAAAAATAAAATAAAATGGGCACCCCAAAAGGTCAGAAACATTCTACATGGCCAACAATAGGGGACTGATTTGAGAAAGCTGTGGTATTCCAAGGGGGAATACCATGCGGCCATGAAAACGGACAGAGGGGGACTTGCCTGGTGGTCCAGTGGTTGACTCCTCACTTCCAGTGCAGTGGGCGTGGGTTCGATCCCTGATCGGGGAACTAAGATCCCACTTGCCGTAGGGCATGGCCAAATAAAAGGGACAGAGGGCTTTTTGCCCGGGTATAACCTGCAAGATACTCTGTCAGATGAAAAAAGTAAACTACAGAATAAAGCAGACTAAGTTCTAGAGATCTTCTGTAGAACAAAGTGCCCATAATTACTGACACTCTACTGTGCACTTAAATTTAAGAGGATAAATCTGTTAAGTGTCCTTACTACCCACCCCCCACAAACACACACAAAACAAAGGGACACAAGGAAACTTTTGGAGGTGATGGATGCCGACTACCTTAATTGCAGTGATGCTTTCGTGAGTGTATACATAGATCCAAACTCAATCATACCTCAGCAAAGCTGTTTACAAAAATATAAAGCAGGCTGCCACTGGACAGAAGAGCCAGAAAATGAATATACTTCTCTGTTTGCTTCTACCTGCTCGTTCAGATCTCTGAAAGAACACACAAGAGATTGGTTACTGGTCTCCAGAGGGGGCTGGGAGAGGCCATGCATTGGGTTGGTTTTGGAGCCTCTACAAGTGTGAACCATAGAAGGTTTTTTAATGCAAAAAATAAGTTCAGTCTTTAAAAAGGCAAATAAACAGAACTGGCATACTCCTCAAGTTTGAAATTTTCCAGCTGGGACTGTATCACACGGGAATCCCTGCACCAATGAGGGGTTAAAGATGTATGTATATGCTGATTCTCTGCGGCATTTTTGATAATAGTGGAAAACTACACAGCTACCCAGAGACAGCTCCCGTGACCCCCACCTCCTGGTATTATAATCCTTGTATTACCCTCTCAGCCTCAGTGTGGGCTGGACCTAGCGATAGCTGTAAAGAACAGAATACGGCAAAAGCGACAGGCCATCACTTCCACCACTGAGTTACAGAAAGACTGTGGGTTCCATCTTGGGTGCTCTGTGAAGAGGCCCACATGGCAAGAAACCCAGGGAGACCTCCAGCCAAGAGCAAGCAAGGAACTGAGGCTCTGTGTCCAGGCACCTGCAAGGAACCAGATCTGGCCAGCAGGCATGTGAATGACCTTGGAAGTGGGCCTTCTCCCAGTGGAGCCTTCAGATGAGACCACAGCCCCAGCCCACTTGACAGCAACCTTGAGAGACCTTGGGCCAGAGGCCCGAGCTAAGCTGGGCCTGGATTCCTGACCCAGAGCAACTGCAGGACAATAAACGCTTATTGTTTTAAGCCACTGAGTGATGTTACATATCAACAGACAGACAGCTTATGCCGCCGGGATGGTCTGTGGGATTGGAATTTGTCCACTTAATGGACTAGGGAAAGCAACCATTTAATAACAGGACATAAAGCCTCATGTAACGAATGATGTGGACAAATGGTCATGACTCAAGGGAAAGAAAAGCAAGATAAAGAACATATAGAAACTGACCTCATTTACATAAAACATTTAAGAAACTATAAACGTGTCTACAACCGCATGCACGTAAACCCAACACCAAACTGACGTATCTGCCTCTGGGGAGGATGCTGCTTCGCTCAGTGTTTGGGGTGAGAGGGGAGAATGAGATGTGAAAGGGTACTTCACTTTTTATTCTACACATTTCAGTGGTTTTTCACCTTTATGAAACTAGAATCCTGTGTATCGCAATAAATTTTTAAGGTTAATTTTTTAAAAACCCAAGATGGTGGGAAAATATATATTAGTGAGTATTGTGTACCTTGAAACAAATATACCTTTTTTAGAAGGTGTCGTTTTTCTCATAAATTTTCTTTATAGAGGTAGTAGGTGGGCATGCTCTCACCCAAGACAGGTTTCTAACCATTAATGTGTCGGTGTTTTTTTGTTTTTTGTTTTTTTTCAGTTATGTTCTGCCACTTTTGCCAGATCTGTTCCTGTGGAAGAATTCTCAGTCCCCAGTCTTGCTTCCAGCCCTAAATGCATGGTCCAAAAGCAAATTGGTCAAAAATGAAATGTTTCCAACCAGTCACTCATCCAGTTACAACCTTCATGGATGCCCCGGTGGTACTGCCAAACGGGCATGCATTTTTAGAAGCAGTTTTGCCCTCTAAGAGCACGTTCTGGCCAGTGATAACAACCATGGCTAATAGCAGCTCTCCTGAGAGGAGGGCTGTGCTGAGCCCGCTAGGTACTCAATCCTACGAGGAAGTCACTACTTGCCATGTGGGGAGACTGAGGCTCACAGAGGCGTGGGGACCTGCCCAAAGCCACACAGCTCATTGGTTCAGGACCTGGAGTCTAAACACTGAGGTGCTAAGGTTTGCACCATTTCTTCTACACTGCAGCAGCTTTATAACAGTACCTCGTGCTCAGAGAAAAAGGTTCCAGAAAGATTTGCTCTATTCGTTTTGGCCGGTTCTCGGGGGTACTTTAAAGGCTGTTGTCTACACCCCGGCTGTGAAGGGTGGAGGTGAGTCCTCCGTGTCTAGACCTCCACTCTCCGGGCCCACCCGTAACCAAGGGCTTTCTTCTGCCTCACCCTGTGTATGATATGCACCCGTGATGACACTGTGACAGTCCCTTTGGTTCCTCTAATTTGGTGCTGAGGTCAAGAGGGCCTCATAGGCCCACAACGGCCAAACCAGTGACTGGAAACATTTCTTTGATCAATTTGTCCCAGATGGACTCGAGCCTGTGTTTCCCTGCAGGGCAACGTCCACCCTGGTGGGAACGGCATGGGCTGCTCCCCGCTAGTCTTCTTTCCTGTTAGCGGCTTTGGACACAGTCGCTCCCTCTCTCCTCAGAAACTCGGCTTCCAGAACACACGTGCCTGCCTGCTCCTCCTGTCTCCCGGCCCCCACCCCACTCGCACACGTGGGTCCTTCTCTGGCCTCTGTCCTTTGTCCTCGCGTCTTCTTCTTCCAGAGGTCACAAAATGGCGGCCCGGCGGCCTCGTGAGACCCACCAGCGGATTTTGTTTGGTCCTCACAGTGTTTTTTGGTTTTAATTTGAATGCAGTTAGGCGGGGCAAGCACTCCCCAAGTTCGCCACAGTCCCCATCAATCCTTGTCGTCTTACACCCGTCCGCGTCACACATTTCCATCACCTGCCTGGTCCCTGGAGCCATCTGAGTTTTCAGAAACCCCTGCTATGCACGCTGCCTGGGAAACCTCACCCGCTTTTCCCTCCTTCGACCGCCACTGGGATCTCCTGCTCCATCTCTCATCTGCGTCAGAATCGCCGAGGGAGCTTGTTCCAAATGCCGACGCCCAGCCTCCCTCCCGCCCCCAGATGGATTTGCTTCGACAGTTCTAGATGGTTCTAGATGGTTCTAGGGCAGGGATCGTAAACTCAAATGCCGGCAGGAGCCAGGTGGGCCACATAAATGAGTGCACTTGCCAGGTATAAGAAAAGTCGACGGCCAGAAATATAATCAAATGGAATCTTTACTGAACTCTGGTGAATGCATGGAACATAATACAAACATGTGTCATACTGGAGTTTATATTTCAAATCCAAAATTGAAAAAATACAAATTGAAAAATAGAAATATTTAATTACTAAAATTTTTTTTCTCTGTCGTAACTCTTCTGCTCCCTGACTTGAAGCCGGGAGGCCGACATCATCCCTGCCGCCCCCAGATGTCAACATCAGGCCTTGGATGTCATGGTGGGATGGGTGGTTGAGAATTCAACCTGGACTCCTGAAGCTGGGAGCGATATTGAACTTGATTCAGTTTTGTAACGGAAAACGGCTGTTCACAAGCGTGGCCGCTTCCAAACGCAGAGATTCAGGACAACTACTGGAGAGTGGTGTAGGACTGTCATCTTCCGGTGGAACCCACTTAGGAACCAGCAGCTTATTGCCCTGTAGTTCGTTCAATAACTACTATTTGCGGTCTGCATTCACACGATCGACATTAACCAACAAAGGCAAAGTGGACAGTGTTAGTTTTCATCAAGTCTGGATGCGGAGAGCCCTTGGGGGAATTTGGTCTTTAACCCCACGAGTTGGGTGAACGTGGTCTGGGCCATGTCTTTCGTTTCTGGAAACCAACTGCAGCAACGAAAGGGAGTCAGAATATTCCCTGCCAACGACTTCCCCATTTTTGCCAGGACTGGGTGAACACAATCATACATTCAAGTAGCTGTTTGTGTATGTCCTTGCGGAGAAAAGAGAGTGTTCAGAAGGGTTGGAACCTCGATCAAAAGTCTCTGACTGACCTTCTCAGGGGAACCAAGGTGTGGCTTCTGCCTCATCTGAAATGAACCAAGTGGATGGACTGCAACGGTTCAGACTGCTTCCACATGTCCTGTGACAACCAGGTCACAGAGCTTCTATAAAACACATTGGGTCAAGTTCATCACCAGCCTGCCCGTGGTTAAGGTACACGAGCCTGTCACGGACGTCGTGTCCTGTGTTCCGTTGACTTTCTTAGTAAGGTCAGTGCCTGGTGATTGATGCAACGATCTGAGTCCTCGGATCAAGGCGTCCCCTGTCGGTCCCGTGTGACACTGATCGTTTGATCACTACCACGGTCTGTAGCTGTGCTCAGGCATTTTGACCAGTCTCCGTGAAACTGTGCATTTCTCTCAACACACAGAAAACAGGTCACTTCCCGGTGTCGGGCCTGCCTTGGCACCATGTCACAGATTTCTTCGGTCACATCGAGATTCTCCACACCACAAATAAATAAAGCTAACTGGGTGGTAACAGTTCATGAGCAGCGATAGAAAAGGCCACTATTGATTTGACTCATTCAAGCAACGGACTTGTCAGTCTTCGGATTTCTCTTCACCTCCCCATGGGATGCAGATGCCTGCTAGACTTAAAGGATGGTCCAGACAGACATGAGTTTCTGTTCGGGAGGCGTCATTTCTGCTCCCTTATAAACTCGCTGTCGGTAGGCTGGAATGCCCAGGTGACTCTTTTCACATGATTCCGGAACCGTGCGTGGCAGCCGTGCCACTGCTCCAGTCCGCTTCCCAAAACCAGCCCTACTGACACTTGAGGCCCTTTTTCAGTTCATTGAGTATCGCGTCTCGCGTCTGCTCTGTGTACTGGTCGAAGCTCTTACTGTGCTTGGATTCATAGTGACGCCTCAGGTTGTATTCTTTCAACACAGACACGATTTTTTTGCATATTAAGCACGTAGGCATGCTCTTCACCTCCACAAAGAAATAGGCTCGCTCCCATTTCTCTCGAAACACGTGGCCCTCTCGTTCTCTCTTTCGTTTTGCCACTTTTGGTAGAGACATGGGTACAAGAAAGATTTCACTGTCTCCGAACGCTACCACAGGAACAACAACAGTGCAAGCCCCGTGCCAAAGGCAACAGCCTCCTGCCTTGTGGTAGGGGAGTCAAGAGGGAGTGGTGGGGACTGTGGCGAACCAGAGAGCACACGCCCCATGGAAAGGGGCAGCTCCAGCCCGTTGTTTGCTAGGCAGAAGGGCGGGCCCAGGGGTGCCAGATCTTCTGACTTGTCAAGAGAAGCCAAGACTGCAGATTGTGTGTGTGTGTGTGTGTGTTTGTGTGTGTGTGTGTGCGTGTGTGTGAATTATCCTGATTTTTACAACTAACTTGTTAGGAAAAAAAATGCCACATACGCTAACACAGGGAAGGCCAAACAAAACTCATCTGTAGAGTGGCCCACGGGCCACCAGTTTGCAACCTCTCTCCTGGGACGGGGCCAGGGAATCTGATGTTAACCGGCATCTCAAACAATGCGGATGCTGGTGGTCCAGCCGTGGACCACGCTCTGAGCAACACTGCTCTAGGGTCTGACAACGGACAACTAATTTTCTGCCCCCAGGCCAGAGCACCCCTGTGCTCCAGCCACGTGTCTGTATCCAGCCGTCCCCTGGACGTCTCTCTAAGGACGACCTGAGGCCCCTTGCCTCATTACATCCCAAACCTGTACATCCTCCTTACATTCCTGCTGGGTTTCCCATCAGCAGGATGGCTCCACTGTCCACCCTGTCCAAAGCCCTGGAAGGTAGGTCTCTGCCTGGGACCTGGATGGAGCCTGCCCTCTCCACATGAGACCTCATCCATTCTGGTGTCTTCAACCACCAAACACATACTGTCACTAAGGACACACATCCTGAGCTCCCAACACGGCCTTGGTCACTTGGATGTCCCTGGACCATCACACTCACTACTGGCTCCTTCTCTCAGCTCCCTGCCTCAGGGAGGCCCACTGTCTACCACATACCCAGGCCAGGCCCTGGGCACCGCCCTCAACCCCGCCCGTACACCCCCAGCTTTCTTCGCACAGCACACTAGTCTCTAGCCTCACCCCTCCTGCCCCCCGACTCGGCCCAGCCCCTCCTCTGACCTCTCCTCTCCCCAGGGAAACTGCCCCAGACCCCTACCTGCCTTCCGTCCTGCCCCATCACATCCCATAGCCCAGAGGGGGCTTTCTGAGAGCCAGCCGACCCAGGCCTGGCCCCTGCTGGTGGCCTCCTGCAGCTCTTCTGCATCCCCTGAACAAGCCTCCAGCTGCTTGGTTTGGAACCTGAGCCCCGTCCCCGCCTGGCGCTTGCCCACCTCTCTAGGCCCCCCTCCCTTATGCTCGTGTTCCAGAAGGATGGACTCGCTCCTCTGACCACCCCAAGCTTCCTCCTGCCCCCACACGTTCATTTCTGTGGTCTCCGCACCTAGACCGCCAGCGCCTGCCTTCCCAGCCTCCCTGACTCCTGCTTCTCACAGATGCTGCCAAGCCCAGCTGGCTCAGAGGCCTCAGAGCCCGGGCCCACCTGGTACCCTCTCTAGCTCCACGAGTGCACGTGGTCCTGGGGGCCCTGCCTGCTGCCTCCACATCTCCCTGGAGCCAGGCTGCACCAGACCGCCTGACTCGCCGCCAAGGCCCTGGCCTCACCAGCCCGGGGCCTCAGGGACGTCTGTTGAAGCGAGAACAAGGACAGAGGTGTCTCCCCCCGTCTCCTCCTGCCCAGTCCTGGGGGATGTCAGTGACGGGAGCCGGGGCGTGTGTTAAAAGGAACTTTATTGGGTGTCGGGGGTTCAGATGAGGTCCATGAGGATGTCGTCCTCCATGACGCTGGGCTGCAGGCCCGGCTGGGGGACCGGGCCCCGGGGACCCCCGCTGAGCAGCATCTGACCTGGGGGGCAGTGGGGAAGGGACTGCATCTCCCAGTAGTCCCTGGGGCCCTGGAGGGCCCTGGACCTGCTTCCTCCCTCCTCCTCTGGGAGCCCAAGGCACTGAGTGGTCTAGGAAGACCTGGGGGGACCCACAGAGTCGCCTTCTGACGCCATGTGACCACAGATAGTCTGTTTCCCGATAAGCCTTTGGGAGCCCATCCCCCAACATACCTCTCTGGCCCTAAGACTACATTTCCCAGCAACCCCAGGAAGACACGCAGGAGGGGAATGGTGGGGAGAGCTCCTGCCTCCTTGGTCCCCCAGGAGCCCTTAGAGCCCCAAGAGCCATGGGGGACCCGCTATTCTTCAATCCCAGAACTTTACTTCCCAGAAGTCACTGGTCTTGGGGCTCCAGTCCAGGGGCTGTTGGGATACTCAGTCCAGGACCCTAGCCTCCCCCGAACCCCCTTACCTGGCAGTGGAGCCCTGGGGGGAAGCTGTGCAGGCCAAGACTGGGCCGGCGGCGGCGGATGCAGGAGCGGGGGCCCCAGCTGGGGCTGCCCCAGGCCCTGGTGCGGTGGGGGCAGCAGTGCAGGGGCCCCTGGTGGCTGGAGGTGGTGGAGGGAGGCCTGAGGCGGGGGCACCCCAGTCTGGGGCTGGGAGAACAAGGAAAGCAGCTCAGAGGGCCCTGGTGGGGAGCCCCCACCTCCCCCAGCCCCTCGGGTAGCTTCTGGTCTTTCTTCCAAGGAATCTCATCAGAAACCCACGTAAGACACATGGGGAGGAGCCAGGCGGGCCGCCAGTCACACCCTCCAATCAAACCAACCTCCCGCCTCCAAGATGAGAGGAATCAAACTGTCAAGGCCCAGGACCCACAGCTCCCATCTGCCCCCCGCCCCCAAAGCTCACCGGTGGTGGGTTGAGGAGGAGGCTCCGCAGTTGGGGGTTGGCCCCGGGGTTCTGGGGCCGAAGGATGGGTCCGGGAGGGGGCGGGCCGGGGGCCGCTCCGGGAGGGCCTTGTGGGGCGCCCGGGGGCGCCTGGGCAGCACCCTGGGGCTGCGGCTGCCCCGTGGCCGTAGAGGCCCCCACGGTACCCTGTGGCTGGGGCTGCGGCGGGCGGAGCTGGAGCTGACGGGAAGAGACGGGGGTGAGGGCAGAGCCCCCAGACACCTTGACCTCTGTGGTGGGGTCAGAATCACAGCCTCCTCTGGGGCTGCCCCCGCCCGGGCCCTGACCCCACTGGCCCTGTCCTCACCAGGTTCTGCGAGGGCCTTGCCTGGTCCTCCAGAATGGGGCCCAGCCCCGGGGGTGCTTGCTGTGCCCCCATCTGTGTGAGGAGAGAGGGAGCAGATCAGTGGCTGGCGGGGCGTCCCCATGTCGGGGAGGGTCTGCGCCCTGAGAGGGAACCTGTCAGGAGCTGGGGACCTTTTCTGCAGCAGGTGGGCAGGTCTGGGAGGTAAACCTTACGTTCCCAGGTCCCCAAGAGGGGGCTGTGTCTTGGAGATCCGACAAGAACACTAAAAAAGGAGAGCAATGGTGCATGGCAACATGGGGACGGGGCTGAACTTGGCAGGAGTAAGTGCCCAGCGCTGGAGTCCCAGGAGGGCCCTGCGGGGTCTGGCCATGAGCTCTGGGGCCGGGAGCCGCGGCGCTCACCCCGCGCTGCTGCTCCAGCTTCTGCTGCTGGACCTGCTTGTGGTTGGTGATGACCTGCCGGATGCCGTTGACGAAGCCGCTCTGGTCGTAGGGGATGAGGCCCATGAAGATCTTCTTCTTGGACGAGTACAGGAGCATGAGCACGCGCACCTCGCAGGGGGCCGTGTGCGGGAAGTGCACGCAGCCCGCCTGTGGGAGAGGATCGCAACTGGTCACACCCTGGAGGAGGCCTCCCACCCCTCCGGGTTTCAGATGGTTCTAGAGGCCCCACAGGCCGGGAGTGGCAAGCTTCCTGCTCTGAAAGGTGGAGGAGACTCAAGGCTTGGCTTGAGGCTGCTCCAGAGAGCTGGGTGCCCAAAGGAACAGGGCGAGGCTGGGCACCTGTTCACTTGAGCACTTGCTGACCACCGGGCAGGAGAGCAGAGAGGAAGTCCCCCCAACTTGGCCACACTGCGGGAGGCTGGGAGGGCTCACAGCTGAGAGGGAGGGGCTTCAACAGAGAGCTGACACTGGAATCATGTGATCAAAGGTGGTGGCGGATACGTGACTGACTGGGAATCCAAGAGGCCCTTGGGGGTGCCACACCCTCCCAGGCTCAGTACCCGCAGTGAGAACCGCGGGTAGCAGCGCTAACACCACAGGGGATGTGACTCCGGGATGTGCCGACACACGTCAGGCAGCCTGCCCATGGCTGGACGCACGGAAGTACCCGGGAAACATTAGCGAATGTCAGGTAAGGCCGTAATACGCAGGGTATTCAGGAGGTGGGCTCTTGGGGGAGGAGGGGCTGATAAGACTGAGGTCCCCCCTGTAGAACCTTGGCCAAGTAAGCTTTGCTTTCTCACGTGAGGCAGACCCTGCTAGTTGTCTACCATCTGCCCTTCTCCCCTGGGTAGAGAACCCCGATTCCGTTTGGGTAGCAACATGTCTGGGTCCCAGTGCACTCATGGGTGCCTGTTCCCCGATGCTCTCCTATGCAGCCAGGGGTGGCCCAGTGGCCTGGGTCTGGCCCAGGACGTGAAGGGAAGCCTGCCCACGAGTGTGGGAAAGTGCTTTCCTAAAGAAAGGGAAATACACGGCTGATGCCACGCCTCCTTCTTGCCTTCCTACATCAAGTCAAACAAGAGTTCTCGAGCTTCGAAAGCCATCTTACAACCACTAGAGAGAAGCCAAGAGAACCCCAGAGATCCTGGCCCTGACGTCATGGGGCTACATAAGTAACCCCGAGAGCTGCTCACCTCTGGATGTCCTGTTACATGTCACAGATGAATGTCTGCTTGTACAGTGCTCGCTTTGGGGACATCCCTCTCAGAACCCAGCTGCCATGCTTTGAAGAAGCCCAAGCCAAATGGGGAGGCCACATGTGGGCACCCGGATGGCCAGGCCCAGCTGAACCCCACTGACCGCACCATGTGAGTGGGCCATCTTGCACCTCCAGCCCAGGTGAGCTTTCAGATGACCACAGTCTCAGCCGCCACCTGACAGTAACCCCCACAAGAGTCCCCAAGCAAGACTAGCACAGCTGAGCCCAGCTGAGCCCAGCTGACACACACGGGACTAGGAGAAAGCGTGAACTGTTGTAAGCCTCCACCCCAATCATCTATCTGCTCTAAAAACTCTGCTGGTTGGGTGTATTGCTATCTGCAGTTGCAGGTATTCCCAACTCTCAGGATCACCTTCTTTGTAGAATTTTCCTGAGGATTCCATGAGGTAATCCGCCTAAAGTCCCCTCTCCTAGAAAAGTGCCAGGTCCACAGGATGTACTCATTAACTGGTTCTGCTCTATTTAGAGAGCCTCCCTCAGTGTTATGAGTTGAACTGTATCCTCCGAAAACACATGCTGAAGTGCCAAACCCCAGCACCCGTCAACGTGACCTTATTTGGAAATAGGGTGTTTGCAGATGTAACAAGTTAGGATGAGATCATTAAAGAAGACCCCAGTCCAAATGACTGGTGTCCTCATAAGACGACAGAGACACACACACAGGGAAGAAACACACAGAGGGAAGGCAGCCATGTGACAACGGAAACAAAGACTGGAGTTTTGCTGCCTAAAGCCAACCCCGCCAGGGGCTACCAGCTGTAGGAGGCAAGGAAGGGTCTTCTCCTAGAGGCTTCAGAGAGCACGGCCCTGCTGACACCCTGATTTCATTCAGACTCCTCTTTTCCGGAAGTGCGAGAGAATACATTTCTGTCGTTCTTGGCCCCAGGAAGCCAACCCAGCAAAGCCCCGTCAGAGCCAAGGGTGTTAACACGGAACGGACCTCAACCTGGTGCTTGTTGTAATTATATAAAAAAAAAAAAAGCTAAGGCTGAGGAACCCGAGGTCACAAAGGCAGCTCCACCATCAAAAGTGGCTCCCTTGGGCCCACGAGGATGGGGAGTGGCCACCTGCCCCCCCACCCGCCCACCCCACTCACAAAGCCGTTGCCCATGATGCGGTAGAGGCCTTTGAGGGAGTCCAGGTCCTTGTTGGTGAAGTGGAACTGGACCATCCTTGAGTTCCGGAACAGAGGGCCCAGGGTGGTCTGTGGGAGACACTGACATGAGCCAGCGGGCGGAGCAGGGACCTGAGGACAGAGGCGGGAGGGGTGGGCGGCTGTCCCCTCCCCACTCACCAGCAGCTGCTGCGGGATGAGCTGCATGATCAGCTTCTGGGGCCACTGCTCTGCTTTCCTGGGGCAACAACGGGAGGGGCGTCAGGAAATGCACACCCCAGCTCCCCGCCCGCCCCACCCCCAGCAGGCACCTACAGGTTCTCGCCGTGATTCACGTAGACCTGACAGGGCAGTGACCGAGTCAGCTTGGTGTTGGCGTCCACGGAAGCAGGTTTGGGCTTCTGAGGGGAAGAAGGGCATGTCACAGTGAGAAAGGCCCTGAGCCTCCATCCCCTTGGCCTCCCTGCCCTACTCTGGGAGCCCCGAAACTCAGGACCCCCACCCCAGTTTAAGTCCCACGAGCCCTGGGCCCCTCCGCCAGACCATCAATCCCACAATCCTCTAGCTTTCGAATTCCACAAACGCTGGGGCTCCTCCTCTTGCCCCCAAATCCCACAGCCCTCTGTCCCCTAGATGCCACCATCCCCCGGATCTTCCCTGGACCGAGAATCCAAGACCTCTCTTAATCCTGAATTCCGGGCTATAAATCCCACGTGTCCTTGGAACCATCCTCAGGACCACAAGTCCCACGACCCCATGGGGGCCCCGGCCTAACCCTGCACCCCACCAGGCCTGGCCCTATGGATCCACTCACCTCCTGCCACTCGAGGACCCCGCTCCAGGCCAGAAGTTTGTTGGAGACTGACTGCTGCCCGCCGAGGGCCGGGGCCCCGAGCTGGGCCGGAGAAGGGCCACTCACCCCTCCTGGGGCCACGGTGCCCGCCTGACAGAGGGGAGGAAGGAGGGCCATGGGGCAGGGTCAGACCATCTTCTGGGGGGAAGTGTCCTGAGAGAGGGACAAACCAACAAGCAGAACGGGACGGAGGTCCCTTCCTCTGCACCCACAGGCCCAGAACACCACTGGGCCATGCCTGGGACCATAAATGCTCTGACCCTGTAGGATTCAAAGACTCTCAAGGCCCTGATGTCTTGCACTCCCAGGAGCCCTCGGGCTCCTGAGAACAGTCTTCACCCACCCGGAACCACAAACCCCATGATTCTGCCCCCGGACCCTGCAGTCTCAGTGTTGCCTACAGCACAAGCTCCACGAGCCCCTGAGGACGCCGAACAACAAGACCCACGTGCCCTTGGGCCCTCCTCAGAAAGGCCAACTGCTCCTCCCCTGCACTGTGCTGGCAGCCAGAAGGCAGGTACCTACCATGGACGGTGCCCCTGGCTGTGCAGGGGGGGCCAGGCCAGGGCCAGGGGCCACAGTGGAGACCAGGCTGGGCTGGGAAGCAGGAGGTGGCTTGGGGGCGCCGGGGGGCCCTGGGGGCAGCGGGGGGGCCTGGGCCTGGCTGTAGGGGGGACCGGCTCCCGCAGCGGCTTGCTGAAGGGGGCTGATGGGCGGGACTGCGGGAGACACCAAGGGAAGCGGTGGGGGCAGGTGTGTGGCGAGCGGCCCGGCTGCCCCCACCCGCCCTGCCACATCCCCGCCCAGGACTCACAGCGAGGGCCCAGCCCAGCCTTCTGGTTCTTGGCGGCCTCCACTGCGTTCTGGGCAGCGACCTGGGCTGCACTCAGGTTCCCAGGGACCTGGCAGTAGAGGGGAGGGGCTGGTGAGGACCACCCTCCCCAGCCCCAATATCGCAGGAGCTCGTGACTCCCATCACCCCACAGGGACATGATTCCCCACCCTAAAAGTTCTACTCTCCAGGTGTCTCAAGGGAGACACCCATCACCCCCAAGGCCCAACATCCAGCTAGGTCTCTCCCAAGGGGCCAGGGCTCCCTCAAGGCCCCAGGAGCGTGTCCCTTCCCCGGTGATGTTCGCACCTGGTACTGCTGGGGGACAGGGGGCAGAGGCTGCTGGGGGGCTGCTGAGAGCGTGGCCCCCGAGGGTGGTGCTGGAGGCAGGGGCACAGGCTGCTTCGGCTGCAGGGGGCCGGGGGCCGAGCCACCTCCGACTGAGAGCCAAGGATGGATATCGAGCCCCACGAGAAGGGGATTGAGAGACGGGAAGAAAATCCAAGTCAGAAGAAGCCAGGGAGGACGCCCCTCCCACCCCCGTCCCCCCAGCAGCACCCGGGCCTCACCTGGCAGCACAAGCCCCCGCACGAGCACCATGTGCCGCGGGTCCTGGCTCACGTCTGCTGGCGGCTGCAGCGGCTCCAGCATGGCCGGGGGAGCTGCCTTCTCGAACAGAAGCCGCAAGGCAGGCAGCTTCCGGGGAGACACGATGGAGAAGTAGATTCCTCGCTACAGGAGAGGGGACAAGCAGTCAGGACAAAGCCACCAGGCCAAGCCCTAGCTGTCACACCTGCTGGGCCCTAAAACCAAATCCCTTCGGGCTTTGGGACAGGAGACCCCAAGACCTGTATTAGCTGCCCCAGAGAATTCTGGGTTATAGTTCTTCCCACAGGAGCCAGCTGAGCTGGCCACGGGGTCTGTGGCGATCCTGTGGCCCAAGGCAGCAGGCCCCAGCCTCCTCCCTCAGACCCAGGAGCCCTCACCTCCCCTATCTTCTGCACGAGGGTCTCCGTCGTGCACCCAGAGTACGTGGTGCTCTCGACAGCAGGCAGCAGGTACGGGGGCGAGTTACAGATAAGGAGGCAGACTCGGTGTGTCTGGCCGCTGCCGAGGACAAGGAAAGATGTGGAGCGCGTGGCAACAGGGGCCCTGAGAAAAGACCCAGAGCCGGCACCAGCAGAGGTGCAAGTCCTCCGGCCCACAGGAAGTCAGGAGTCAGGCCCCTATTTCACAGCTGAGAGCACTGAGGCCCGGAAGAGGTCCTGACTCACTCTAAGATGCCTGGCAAGCAGGGCAGGCAGGAAGCAGACCCAGAGCTGGCTCCCCTTTGATGAGGACACCGAGACTGGGCACAGGCCAGTTGTCCTCATCAGAACATCGTCTGGACACCACCTGCTTCCCAGCCCCGTGTCCAGCATGCAGAGCCCACCCACCTCCCCACAGTGAGGCCGGGGGTGGAGCCCCACGACAGGCAAAGCAGGCTACGTGCCCGGCGGACAGAGACCGGCGTGGGCCACTCACATCTGCTCCCGCATCTTCCTGAAGTCATCGAACAGCTGCAGGGCTGTGCTGAGGCCTTCCGCGATGAGGCTGCAGCTCTCGCCACCCCCGCCCATGAACCTGCAGGGGGCCAGGCGGTCAGCCCCTGGGGGGCCCTGCGGCTCCAGCCCCCAGCCCCTGGGCCACCCTGGAAGGGCCCGAACCTGTGCCATCCCTCCTCATAGACTGTGCACCTTGGGACGGGGACACTGCCGAGTTTCCTGCTCTATCCCCAGTGCCGGCACGAGGACAGGGGACATTTGTCATCTCCTGCAAGGCAGTCCCTCTGGCAAGAGGCCCCATCAGAGGATGGAACAGAGAAAGGGCCCAGGACTCTAAGCCCAGGATCCTGTGCTGTGTCCCAGTCCCTGTGCACCTTGCTCTCTCTGGGCCATCTGCCCTGGCCTCACCCCAGCTTCCCAGCCTGGTGCAGGGGCCTCCTCTGTCTTCCCACAGTGTTATGGGTTGAATTGGGTCCCCCAAAACGGGTATGCTTAAGTCCTAGCCATCCACCACACCTTAGGATGTGACCTGATTTGGAAACAGAGTCTTTACAGAGGTAAACAGGCTACAATGAGGTCCTTAGGGTGGCCTTAATCCAATATGACCGGTGTCCTTATAAGAAGGGGGACTCGGGACACAGAGACAGACACACTCAGAGGAAAGGCAATGTGGATGTGACGAGACACAGAGAGAACGCCACGTGGAGATCAGAATGTCACTGCCATAGAGCAAGGAACGTCTGGGGCTACCAGAAGCTGGAAGAGGCAAGGAAGGAACCCTCCCCTAAAGTTCCAGAGGGAGCACGGCCCTGCCCACCCCCATCTCAGACTCCTGGACCCAGAACTGCGAGACAATAACTTTCTGTTGCTGTAAGCCACCTTGTTTCTAGTACTGTTACAGCAGCCCCAGAAAACGACTACACACAGATCTGGGCTTCTCCCACAGCTGATCTACAGAGGGGTCCCCAGTGTCTGTCCCCGTGTGGCCTGTGGCAGGCCTCTCCTAGACTGCAGCTGTTGTCACCATGATTCTTCGGGTCACGTGGTCACAAGGCTGAACCTTTGCTGCAGGGGACATCTGTGCAGACTGGGCCCCGCTCTGGGAACCCTAAGGGCCCTGTTGCTCTGAACCGTGGCCCCTGTGTCTGTGTCGGCACCTGTCTCCCCGACAAGGCAGGGACGGGGGTCTCTGACCTCCCTTGTTGCCAGCCTCACCGACCCCACCCCACCAAGCCTGGCACAAGGGAGGCCTTGGGAACTGTGTGTTACATAAACAAATGGCTTCAAATCCAACCCTGGCCATCAAGGCCAGAATAGAGCCAAGCCCTCAGCTGGGCATCTGGGGCCCTGTCCACCTTCCACTCCATCCTCTCTGGGTGCAAGTCCTCCAGAGCTTCTTGGGTGTCCCTGGACTCCGTGACCAGCCACGCGCCCAGGCCTCTGCCTGTGCTGTCCACCCCAAGACCATGTACCACTGCCCCTTCTGGCACAGGTAGAAACCCTGCTTGCCTAACCAGACACCCAGCCCAGTGTCATCCTCCTCCAGGAAGCCTTCCTCACCTGCCACCTGATCTCAGGGCCCACCCTCAATCACATCACGTGTCCCCCAATACTGCGAATGTCAAGCCTCCTTCCACAGCCCACCTCCCCTCCAGACGGTGCAGCCCTCAGTGAGGGAGACCCAGTGGTCTGAGAGTCCCGGGAAATGCCTGCTGAGAAAGTGAGCCACCGAAGCACGACCCCTCTGTGCCCCACCTGAATGCTTTCCCGGTGTAGACTCCTGCCCTCTGCGCCCACTCTCAGGGTGCTCAGGCCACACCACTGTTCCTCCCCACGACCCACTCCCCAGCCCTCCTCTTCCTCACCACCGAGACTCCAGTTTGCACAGGAATTTGAATGGCACAGAGCTGGGGGAGACCCCAATAAATGAACCAACTCTGGATCCACCCTACTGCCAGCTTCCTGTGCTGGAAGAAATCAAGCCATCTTCATGGCTGGGGCTAAGGAGACAGGGGTAAGGGGGCAGGGGGAGAGACAGGAAGCAACTGCTTCAGGCATTCGGGGTCTCCTTTTAGGGTGATGAAAATGTTCCAGAACTAAATAGAGAAGGTGGCTACACAACATTTTGAATGTACTAAACGTCACTGAATTGTTCACTTTAAAATAACTGCGTGTTGGACTTCCCTGGTGGCGCAGTGGTTAAGCATCCGCCTGCCAATGCAGGGGACATGGGTTTGAGCCCTGGTCCAGGAAGATCCCACAGGCCGCGAAGCAACTAAGCCTGTGCACCACAAATACTGAGCCTGCGCTCTAGAGCCCGCGATCCCCAACTACTGAAGCCCGCGTGCCTAGAGCCCGTGCTCCACAACAAGAGACGCCACTGCAGTGAGAATCCCGCACACCGCAACAGAGAGTAGCCCCCGCTCGCTGCAACTAAAGAAAGCTGGCACGCAGCAATGAAGACCCAACGCAGCAAAAAATAAATCAATATTTAAAAATAAATAAAATAAAATGACTGTGTGTTATGTGAATTTCACCCCAATTTCTAAAAAAAATAATTGACGAGGGAAAGTGCAATTGGCCACTTTGAGATCCCAGAGCTGGCTTTTTTCTTGTTGAGCAGTGAGCATAAGCCATCCTTTACCAACTCAGAGAGAGACATGCAACAAATATTTTGTCCAAGAAATGAGAAAACCTTAAAAATGGGCAGTGGGAGAGGGAATTCCCTGGCGGTCCAGTGGTTAGGACCCCACGCTCTCACTGCCGAGGGCCCAGGTTCCATCGCTGGTCGGGGAACTAAGATCCCACAAGCTGGGTGGCACGGTCAAAAAAAAAAAAAAAAAAAAAAAGGGGAATGGGAGAAAGCATGACCAGTTGCAAAACATGTTTTAAATATCATAAAGTTTCAAATAAACCCCTCAAGTAATAAACATAAAGTAAAAATAAAATGATTCCTCATCCTCATGCCTCTGCCCCCAATTGTTCCGCCCGATGTCACACCACTGAGTCCTCACCACCCACTTTCATGGGCTAACAGGCCCCGGGAGCCCCCCAGAGGGACTGAAGGAACATGAACAGCAGCCAGCTCTGACCAGGGACTTCCTATTGCCAGACTCCTGCCCAGCCCATCACCCCAGGGGAACACTGGCTCCAAGAGGGCGAGAACTTTGCCTGCCTCATACCCCCGACTCCTCGGTGCCTGGAACAATTTGCCCCACAAACATCTGTTGAATGAATGAAGGCACAGATGAATGAATGAATGCCCAAATGCACTGTCACAACGCTATGGGGAAGACACTTGGGCTATTTTCCTTCTACCCTATCCTTTTTTTTTAATCTTTTTTTATTATTATTATTTATTGGCTGCAATCCGTCTTCATTGCTGCGTGCAGGCTTTCTCTAGTTGCGGCAAGTGGGGGCTACTGTTTGTTGCGGTGCGCGGGCTTCTCATTGCAGTGGCTTCTCTTGTGGCGCACAGGCTCTAGGCACACAGGCTTCAGTAGTTGTGGCGCACAGGCTTAGCTGCTCCGTGCCATGTGGGATCTTCCCGGACCAGGGCTTGAACCCATGTCCCCTGCAAGCCACCAAGGAAGTCCCTACCCTAGCTTTTCTGATGCTGGGTCACTAGCTGTAGGGGGGAGGGGGAACCGCCCCTCTTGTCAGACAGGAAAATGTAACATCAGAAATGAACCTCTCCAAAGCAAGGACATTTCAAAAATCACACTGCTGGGCTTCCCTGGTGGCGCAGTGGTTGAGAGTCCGCCTGCCGATGCAGGGGACACGGGTTCATGTCCCTGTCCAGGAAGATCCCACATGCAGCGGAGCGGCTGGGCTCGTGAGCCATGGCCACTGAGCCTGCGCGTCTGGAGCCTGTGCTCCGCAACGGGAGAGGCCCCAACAGTGAGAGGCCCGCGTCCCGCAAAAAAGAAAAAAGAAAAAAAAAAATCACACTGCCTGCTTTGTTCCATAAGTGATGGATGTTCCAGGAAAAGATAAGATTTCTCCAAGCGTGAACAAAACTTGCTGACTTTCTTCGTGATCTCTGTTACAGAATGGCCCTGAATGCCACAGAAACTGAATTTAGATAGTTACATAGGACTTGATAAAACAGTGACGACTGTGAATATTAAATAATGGCTTAAAATGTTTATCAGCTGATTGGGAGGATTCCGGTGAGCATACAGCACACAAAGCTTTTTTATTTGGTTATAGGTACAGTGTATTCTAGGTCGGTTAAAGGGGAGGGTGAATATGGGATGAAAGTATTCAGAAAGCATTTCCCTCTTATCTTCCCAGTACCCTTGACATTTTTAAATAAGGGGGTTTAACTGCTTTTCCTGACACCCACCAGAAGGTTTGGTTTCCTGGTAATTATCTTCCCCACAGCTTTCACTCGTTCATTTATTCAGCAAAGGTCTCCTAAGGCCTCTTGGGTCCCAGGCCCCAGCTGGAAGCAAACAGCAGGAGAAACACCCAAGTCCTGGACATTCACAGTCCAGAGGTGTGAAGCTGTGACAGGGAAACACCTGGGAGCAATGCGGTCAGAGGAGAGAGCAACTGGCTGCTTGCCAGAATCAGGGAAAGGACATTTGAGTCAGGTCTTGATGTTTATATAGGAGTTTACCAGGGGGGGAAACCAGATTATGAAGTGCATTCTGGGCATTCATTCATTTACTCACTTGTTCAACAAAGTTTTCCTTAGGCCTCCTTTGTGCCAGGCCCTGTGCTGGGTGCTAGAGACTTGAGGAACATCAGACTTGGACTTGGGCCTCAAGGAGCCCCCCATTCAACATTATTCAACTCTTACCACAATCTAGTCCAAAGGTTCTTAAATGGGGTGGATTCTGCCCCCAAGGAGATACCTGACAACGTCTGGAGACACCTTTGTTTGTCAGACTGGGGGAGGGAAGTAGCCACTGGCATCTGGGGGGTAGGGGCCGGAGATGCTACTGAACACCTTACAATGCATAGTACGGCCCCCCAATAACGAAGAGTCATTTGGCCCAAAGGGTCAACAGTGCTGACGCTGAGAAACCCTGCTCTACCCTGACCATGAATTCTAAAGACCATGAGGGGGAAACTTAAGAGTCAACTTTGCAGTGAACATGCAGCACCCAGTCCAGCGCATACAACCTGGAACAAAGCAGGTGTTCAACAAACATTTGCTGCAGGGACATACAAAGGTAACAGCGAACTGGTGTTATTTAATGAACTCTGACCAGACCCTGAGCTGAACACAGTATGAAAATCAGGTCCTGTGATCCTCCCAAGAGTGCTGAGACATGGACTACCATCATCCATCTGCAATCCAAGAAACCAAAACACGAAACAACAGCAAAAGCTTAGGTAGCACTTAATACGTGTCAGGCACTGTTTTTTGTTTTTTGGTGTTTTTTTTTTTGCGGTACGCAAGCATGTGGGATCTTCCCGGACTGGGGCACGAACCCGTGTCCCTGCATCGGCAGGCGGACTCTCAATCACTGCGCCACCAGGGAAGCCCTCAGGCACTGTTTTAAAGAGGCATCAACTCATTTAATTCACAAAGTATCCCTACAAAGTCACGGTAACCATGTCTCCAATGATCCTCGTCTCCTAGTATTCACGCCCCCTCAAACACTGGACAGGACTGACTTGTGTACTAAACAGAATGTGATAGAAGTGATGGTGTGTGACTTCCAAGGTTTGATCGTAAAAAGCTCTGTGGTTTCCTCTTTGCTCTTTCTGTTGGATTGCTCAGGCAGAGGAAAGCCAGCTGTTGGAGGACACTCAAGCAGCCCCACGGCTAACATCTGGCAAGGAATCGAGGCCTCTAGCCAATAGCCATAGGGTGAGCCACCCTGTAAATGGATCCTCCGGTCGCAATCAAACTGTTGGATGACTGCAGCCCAAAGTCATGGTAACTGCAATCCCACAAGAGACCCTGAGCTAGAGCAACCCATCGAAGCCACCCCTGAACTCCTTACTTACAGAAACCACATGAGATAATAAATGTCTGTTGTCTTAGGCCAGTTAAGTTGTTTTTTTTTTTTTGGCCACACCTCCAGGCATGTGGGATCTTAGTTCCCAACCAGATATCAACCTGTGCCCCCTGCAGGGGCAGTGTGGAGTCCCAACCACTGGGCCGCCAGGGAAGTCCCAAGCTGCTAAGTTTTAATCTGTTACCCTACAGTGAATAAGTAACACGATACCTATAAGTACTACTAACCTTCCCGTTTTAGAGACAAATTATATTAGACACAGGGGACAGAGAGTTCTGTTGTGGAGCCACGCTGTGGCCCCAGTCTGTCTGCACCTGCAAGAGCCTGCAATGTGAACTATCACAATTCACTCCAAAGCACAGAGGCCTAGCTTATCTTGGCCTAGCCCCACCCCTCTTGCACTCAGGCTTCAATGCCTCCACCTGAAAATGGAGAACTAGAGTAGAAATGAGAAGCAACAGGCAGAAAAGGGAGGAATCACACGTGGGTGCTGGAGTTCCACAGGCCTCCTTGACTGGGAAGTTCTTTCTACTTCCGAGCCAGACAGCAACATCAGCTAAGCACACAGAACCGACCACAGAAATGACTTAGGGATAAAACCACAATCCCCATCACAGTCCTTTTCAGCCAAATAATCTGAGGGGATGGATCCTGCAGCTCAAATCCAAGCCACCATTCCTCCGCGGTCCGTCACAGGGTCCCCCAACCCTTCCCAAAGCCCAGAAAAGAGCTCACTTAATGCCATCGAGCCAGGTGACAAACTCATAGGCGCTGCTGGTGGGAGCGTGACATTGTACGTAGGACTCTGGGGCGCAGTCCACCGTGTTGAACACCACGAGGCTGTACTGGGTTCCCCCATACTGGAAGGGGAGGACAGAGAAATTTTTTATCTGGGACCCCAGCTCCCTTTTCCCTCAGGGGAGCTGGGGCTCCCAGCTCCCCGTCCCTTAGACCCAGGAGTCCAGACCCCAGCCCCTCCCACCTCAGACCCAGGAGTCCAGGTCCCCGCCCCCTCCTCTCTCAGACTCAGGAGTCCGGATTCCCAGCTTCCCTCTTCCCTCAAACTCAGGAGTCCCAAGACTCACGTCTCCCCCGAAGTCCGTCTCGGCAGGAGGACCACCATTAAAATACCTGTGAAAGTCGGAGGTGAAAGGTCGGGGTGAGGCAAGAGACTGTGGAAAACTAAAGTCGGAGGGCGGGGTTGGAGTCGCGGAAACGGCACTCACTCGATGGCCGGGAGCAGGTAGTGCTTGCGGAGCCCCTCGAAGTAGGGCCCCAGGTTGGCCGTGCCCTCAATTACAAACACCACGTCAGCTACGAGGCCCCCGGCGCGGGCCGGGCCCTCCGACCCGGGGACCATGCCCTGCGCCGCAACCGTCACCGCCGCCGTAGCCACTGCGGGATGAGCGGAAATGCGCTTGCGCTGCGCGCGCAGCCGCGCCGGACGGCCTTGCGTCGCTGTTGACGCTCTAGCGGCCATGTTTGTGCGGGGCACCCAGGGCTGGTGGGTTTATCTCCATCCTCCTTCGCACCCAGTGTGTGCAAGACTCAAAAAGGACCTAGCGAACCCCTTCGGGGGCCTGATGTGGAAGACTGAATTATTGGTAGAACTGTCGAGAGCGAAATATATTGAAAGCGGTGCGTCAGCCGCCATTTTTGAGCGGGGCGACGATTCCGACACTAGTTTCAATGGGAGGGTCTGGAGACCTGGTTGCTATGCAACGCGTACGCTGCCCTTGTTTTCTAAAAGAGAGATTAGGTTTCTAGTTAAGTTCTTTCTGGCTTGGGGGGATGGGGGGGGTCGTGTGAAGGGTCCAATCACAGCATCCGAAACGGCGTTACTAGGCAACGCTTTAAGGTTGCAATCAACTCTGAAGGCAGTGCAGCTGTTTTTCCCACCCTGAAAAGAAGCCGAACTCCAACCCAAGTGGAGGTTGCTAAGCAACACCTGCTAGTTGTTTTCCGGGAGAAGAGCCAGAAACTGGCCTAGAACATAAATACGTTCCAGGTGGATTAAAAATGTAAATATAACAAATGAAAGCATAACCCTGTGTAATCCTGAAGACTGGAAAAAGATTTTCTTATCATTACAGCAAAGCCGGAGAACGTAAAATATTGAACTGTTTGCATAAGACTCCATGAACCAAGTTGAAAACGATACTGTAAACTGGGAAAGTCATTGTAACTACATAAATACATGTTACTAATCAATAAAAACTAAGGAAAATAGAAATACTTGATTTTTTTAATGGGGAAGAAAACTAAGCAGGCTTTTCTCACACGCAAAAAATATTAAAAATAGCAAATATCTGAAAGCCGCTCATCTTCACCAATTAAAAAGTGCTAACAGAGAGTCCAATGACATAGCATTTTACCTTTGTAATGTTAATTAAAGTTGGAAATAATAAGTCCATTGGGGTGGGAGGGTTTGGGTGAAATGAGCCAGCTCAGAGGTGATCTAGTGGGGGTGGAAACCAAAACGACTTGCTCCAATGCAGTTTGTCAATATATTTCAAGGTAAAAGAGTGCATTGCTTTGCACTCAGCAGTATCACCATTTTGTCACATGTACTTTATCGATCCCTTTTTTCTTTTTTCTTTGATGAACCCTTTTAAAGCAAATCCCAACATATCATTTTACTTCTACATTCTTGACAGGCATCTCTAAAAAGATGGAAATTTTTGCACATAACCACTATGCCATTAACACCCCTAACAAAATTGTGTTATTTCTTGGTATCATTGAACATTTAAATCCATAATCAAATTTTCCCAATTCTCTCAAAATGCCTTTTTACAATTGTTTTATTTGTATCAAGATCCAAACAATGACCAAACACGTATTTAGATGGCTTAAATTTCTTTTAATCTAAAGCAGCTCCTTTCTTTTTTATGCTAGTGTAATTAAATTTTTAAAAATTATAAGGAAGATAAAAGTAAGTTGGAGAAAGGCAAAATGATAAATAGGTAAGGAGATTAAAATGGTACCTAAAATTCCCTCCTAACCATAAGGAAACTTTTCTTTAGATAAGATGAATGCGTGATTGGCTCCATTAACTGATTTTTAACCATTTCCATTAATGTATTACAAACGATAAGTTAAACAATGAGATATTTTAGCCTGGACTTCAGCTTCTGGCATTATGATACATTAGGTGATATGACATTGTTTTTGTGACATTGGTGGATTCATAAGAGGTATGGGTAGTCTTCAAGTATCTTCCCTCCCCCACAGAGGAAACAAATTTAAAAAAAGATGCAGTTGGAATCGAACTTCCTGCCCCAGATGGGACTGCACTGGCATTACCAAGAGCCTGAAGCCAGCTGTGATTTGTAAAACTTCAGTGTAGTTCCCCAGCTAAGCAAGAGCCGTCCAGGGCAGCTGATCTAGTTCCAGGATAGTAACACTCCTGACAACCTGCAGAAGTAGAAGTGAATCCTCCCTAGAGGACTCTGATCAATATCACAAAGACCACCAGCACAGAAGTAAAGATTGAAATCAGAGTCCACAGAAACAACAGTTAACAGATGAAGGTCCCCCACCTCCAGGTACTGGAATTGTCAGGTTCATAATGAACCACAATATGCAAAATAATAGGATAAATAAAGGACATTAAGTTGTCTCCTGCTGTGTAACAAATTACCCCAAATTTAGTGGATTGAAACAACAACATTGTTACTTCGCAGTTTCTGTAGATCAGGAATCCAGGCATGGCTTAGCTGGGTCCCCTGCTTCAGAGACTATAATCAAAGTGTCAGCCAGGGCTGTAATCACCTCGAGGCACAACTAGAAAGGATCTTCTCTCATACTCATTCTTGTCATCGTTACCAGGGTTCAGTTCTTCACAGGCTATTGGCCAGAGGTTCCATGTGTCACCCACCAGGGTCCTTGGACTCTTTTTTTTAAATAATTTTTAAAACTTTATTTTATTTTTAGCTGCATTGGGTCTTCATTGCTGTGCGCTGGCTTTCTCTAGTTGCGGCGAGCAGGGGCTACTCTTCGTTTCGGTGCGCGGGCTTCTCATTGCGGTGGCTTCTCTTGTGGAGCACAGGCTCTCGGCGTGCGGTCTTCAGTAATTGTAGCACATGGGCTTAGTAGTTGTGGCTCATGGGTTCTAGAGTGCAGGCTCAGTAGTTGTGGCACACGGGCTTAGTTGCTCCGCGGCATGTGGGATCTTCCCGGACCAGGGCTCGAACCCATGTCCCCTGCACTGGCAGGCAGATTCTTAACCACTGCGCCACCAGGGAAGCCCCCTTGGACTCTTTAATCAATAAAAATTGATAAAAGGCCAGACAAGAAATTCAGGCAAGCCTTTATTGGGACTCTTGCTGCAGCAGGAGGGAGCGAAAACAAGAAAGAGGTGCCCTTGTTTGCTCCGTGAAGGGGAGCAAGCCGGTTCCTTAAATGGGGTGAGGGGAGAAACAGTTTTTCGGTAGGAAGTACTTCAGGCAGTAGGAAAATTTTAAATTAACCTGCAAAGATTATCTGAGAGACAAGAAGGAAGAGGGAGAGCAACATGAGTCATAAACATTTACGTAATTACAAATAAATATTGCCTGCATAAAATAAGAGATATATTCAACGAGGGCATAAAAAAAGTAAAACTAAAATGCTGACAACACTAGTTGGTTAGTCTGGGAGGGAGCTTAACGGAGTTAAGGTGTTATATTCTCTTTGTATTATTTGAGAGAGGGTTTAAGATCTTTAACTTTTTGCTGAATTAGATGTGTAAGGTAAAGTTTCAAGGATAACCAATAAAAATAAAAGAGAATTCGTGTATAACTTTGAAACCAGAAGAAAGAGAAAATAATGAACTGAGGAAACAAACAAACAAAAAATCCAGTAACAGATAAGAATGGAGGAAAAAAGCGTTGAAAAGGCAGAACAAGAAATATAAAAATAAAACAATAGAAATAAATCTAAATATATCAGTAGAAAATAAATATAAGTGGACTAAAGAAAAAATTCATAGAACTACAGGGAGAAATTGATATTTTAGTTCATTTGTTATTTTATGCAGCTTTTCCTCTAGTTTAATGTAATTTAATGTGCAGGGTAAATGTCTTAATATTTCTTATCAACTACTAGAAATCAAATCCAGAGTGCAGACAAAACATGTTTAAAAGAAACAAATGTGGGCTTCCCTGGTGGCACAGTGGTTAAGAATCTGCCTGCCAATGCAGCGGACACAGGTTCCATTCCTGGTTCGGGAAGATCCCACATGCCGCGGAGTAGCTAAGCCCATGCACCACAACTACTGAGCCTTAGCTCTAGAGCCTGCCAGCCACAATTACTGAGCCCACGTGCCACAACTACTGAAGCCTGCGTGCCTAGAGCCCGTGCTCCGCAACAGAGAAGCCACAACGAGAAGCCTGCGCACTGCAACGAGGAGTAGCCCCCGCTCACCGCAACTAGAGAAAGCCCGCGCACAGCAACGAAGACCCAACACAGCCAAAAATAAATAAATAAATTTTTAAAAATAAATAAAAAATAAAAGAAACAATTTTTTTAATATTGCTATATATTTTGTAAATATATTTGGATAAATGAGGGCAACTGTTCTCACAAAAGAGAAAAGATCTAGAAAATCATAATTCAAAAAGTCATGTGCCACAATGTTCATTGCAGCACTATTTACAATAGACAGAACATGTAAGCAACCTAAGTGTCCATCGACAGATGAATGGATAAAGAAGATGTGGCACATTTATACAATGGACTATTACTCAGCCATAAAAAGAAACGAAATTGAGTTATTTGCAGTGAGGTGGATGGACTGTCATACAGAGTGAAGTCAGAAAGAGAAAAACAAATACGGTATGCTAACACATACATATGGAATCTAAATGGTTCTGTTGAACCTAGGGGCAGGACAGGAATAAAGACACAGACGTAGAGAATGGATTTGAGGTCGCGGGGAGGGGGAAGGGTAAGCTGGGACAAAGTGACAGAGTAACATTGATATATATACACTACCAAATGTAAAATAGCTAGTGGGAAGCAGCTGCATAGTACAGCGAGATCAGCTCGGTGCTTTGCGACCACCTAGAGGGGTGGGATAAGGAGGGTGGGAGGGAGGCGCAAGAGGGAGGGGATATGGGGATGTAGCTATGCATGTAGCTGATTCACTTCGTTATACAGCAGAAACTAACACAACATTGTAAAGCAATTATACTCCAATAAAGATGTTAAAAAAAGAGAGAGAGAGAAAATCTAGCTGACTAAATTGATAACTTAATGAAGATTTACTTCATCACTTTAAACACACAGAGGTGAGAACCTAACGCATGTCAGCATAGGATAGGCTAAATCTATTTTGTTACATCTATAATATAGGTTAGAATAGGACATTCAAAAAAGACGAAGTGGGGTTTCCCTGGTGGCGCAGTGGTTGAGAGTCCGCCTGCCGATGCAGGGGAGACGGGTTCGTACTCCGGTCCGGGAAGATCCCACATGCCGCGGAGCGGCTGGGCCTGTGACCCATGGCCGCTGAGCCTGCGCGTCCGGAGCCTGCGCGTCCGGAGCCTGTGCTCCGCAACGGGAGAGGCCACAACAGTGAGAGGCCCGAGTACAGCAAAAAAAAAAAAAAGACGAATTGCATTTATACGGTTTCATGAGAAAAAGAAAGTTTGAAAACAACATTAACACAGTAACCATATTTGTGAAAACGTGAATATTCTGTGTTAAACTGTAAAGATTTTATTTTAGGGAAAGGATTTTAGGAGGAGTATTTTCACATTCTGCACAATACACTATCATGTGTAAATTCATTACAAATAATATTATTTTCCGATTCTGGAAAATAAAGGATTTCATCTTTCTTTTTCTAACAGCAAAAACAACCATGCCATTTGTGGGTTACTAGGCAACGCTCGCCGGACCAAACCATCCTCGAGGGTGAGGGGGGAGATTTTGCTCTAAGGAAGTGCTCGGGATTCGTCATGCGGCCATCTTTGAGAGGGGCACAGCTGTTTCTAGCCTTGGAAGAGAACGAGGCCTGAATGGTGGTTGCTAGGCAACGCCTAGGCACTGTCGCCATCGTTCAGTATGGCATAGTGCTGCCACTACAAAACGGAAAGCTAAGCCAAGGTTGCTAGGCAACGCCTCGGCACCGTCGCCATCTTTGAGTGTGGCACGGCTCTTTGTCAATTTAGAATGTGAAACGTATTAGTTTACGTGATGGTTACTAGGCAACGCTTTGGCGCAGTCCCTACCTTCGAGTCGGGCTCTTCATTCTCTTAAATAGAGTCAAACCGCTCCAAGGAGCGACTAGGAAGCTTCGCAAATAAAGTTAGCCGCCATCTTTGTTAGGGGTATTGTGACTTCCGGCTGGGGCGGAAGAGAGCGTAACGGGGCTTGGGGGAGGTGCTGGAATAGGAGTTGATGGGGGTTTGAGTTGGATGAAGAAGGCGGGAATCCAGTCCTCTTCCAGTTAGCTCCCCATCTCGCCCTCTGTCGGCTTCGGACCGCAGCCTGACTTCGTGTGACTACCGGCATGCTCCAAGGCGGGCATTGACTGTCCCCACGGAGGGACTGGGAAGCGGGGGTTCCAAATGGGGGAGGAGGGGACCGAAGGCACCGTACATCTGCTGTGCCTCGCGGCATCCAGCGGGGTCCCTCTGTTTTGCAGGAGCAGCCGCGGCGGCGCCCCCGCCCGCCAACAGGTGGGGCCCCGGACGCCTGGATCTCCGAAATGGAAGGGGTTTAGATGCTTGGACTCTGGGTCTTCAAGGGAGTAGGGGCTGGGGAAGTTTCAGAATTGAGTTTGGAGGGTCGAGGGTGCAATTGACCAGTGATCCTGGTTCCCCGAAGAGGAGGGGCCAGGAGATCTAGAGAGAGGAGGGGGTTGGGGACCTGAGTCATTGGTTCCAATAGAGGACGGGATTTGGGGGCTCCTGTCTAAAATCCCCAATCTTTCCCCAGCTCCCATTCTCTGTCATCGGCTCCCTCAATGGAGTCCATATGTTTGGGCAGAATCTCGAGGTGCAGCTGAGCTCTGCGAAGACGGAGGACACAACCGTGGTGTGGAAGAGCTTCCATGACAGGTCTCCAAGGGTAGCTTGGGGGCAGGGCCAGGGTGATAGCCCCTGTTGAAGACGACCCTGAGGCCATCCAGCTCTCCAACGCCAGCTGTTTACCTGGCTGTGGGATCTTTGACAAGTCAGTTACCCTCTCTGATCCCTGAGTTTCTCTGAATGAAAAGCAGGTTGTGCTCGGGCATGGATGTAGCTGGCATCCGGGATCAAGGGCAGACCCTACTCTCCTCGCTGCCTTGTTTCCTTGGCCTGGACTCATTCTTCCTTCTCACCTTCCTTTCTCACAGCATCACCCTCATTGTTCTGTCATCTGAGGAGGGCACCTCGGAGCTGAGGCTGGAGAGACTACTCCAGATGGTGTTTGGGGCCATGGTGAGACTCCCCAGCCCTCTTTTCCAATCCCAGGAATCTGAACTCTCAGCATCCCTCTCCCTCAGGACCCAGGAATCCTAGAACTCAGTCCCTCCTGCCTCGGACTAAGGAGTCCAGATCCCCAGTTTCCTCCTCCTGCAGACACAGGAGTCTGAGTCCCAGCCCCTCCTGTCTTATAACCAGTTATCCAGGTCCCCTGCTCTCCTATATGGTTCTTCTAGGTTCTTCTTGTGGGACTTGAAGAGCTGACCAATATCCGCAATGTAGAGAGACTGAAGAAGGAGCTGAGGGTGAGGCTGCAGGACGTGAGGATGGGAAGTTAGGATACCTGGTTACTGATATTTGGGAACTACAGTTCCCAGAAGCCCCCGGGGCAGCCTGACCCAGTGGGTTCAGGGGGCAGCTTGGTTGTCTGACACCCCTCAGCAAGGCCCAGTAGGGCCAGTTTTCTGAGGAGGAGGCAGCAGATCTGGGTACCACCTGGGTCCTAAGCTTCATTTCCCTCTGCTAGGCCAGTTACCGCCTCATCGACAGCTTCCTTGGGGACTCAGAGCTCATCGGGGACCTGACCCAGTGTGTGGACTGTGTGGTTCCTCCAGAGGGGTCCCTGCTGCAGGTATTGGGAATGCCTTGTAAAGTCTTAAAACTGTCCCTCTGGCCCTGGCTCAGTCCCCATCCTCTTACCCTTGGACAATTGCCTCAACCTCTTCCTATCCTTTTGGCTTCTAGTCCAACCCCCGCCTTGACCCCGGAAGGATCTTTCTACACCGAGAGCTGCCCCTGCCCCTCCCCTGGTCACAGCCCGCCCGTGGCTTTCCATCACCCCCAGGACAAGGTCTCAGCCCCTCAGCCTGGTGTTGAGGACCTGAGGAATCTGACGCCTGCCAGCCTGCTCGCCCTAATCTCTACTAACTCCGCAGTCCACCCTCTCCCAGCTGCCTCATGAGTCTCACAAATCCCCACAGCTTCCCAGCTTCCCTGCCCTGGCACATCCTGTTCCTTCTACCTAGGAGATCTCTATCTCCCCTTCCTTAAATATTGCTCTGGATTCATCTGGCATGACTTGCCTCCCAGCATTGTGACTCTCGGCAGGTGACTTGACCTCTCTGAGCTTCAGTAGGTTGTAGATTGCGCCTACCTGGCCTATAATACAACGCGATAAACCGTAGCTGCTGCTGTTACAAGTATTAGCTTCTGTAGGACGTGTCAGGCTATGTAGCAATCACCCTACCTGTTTAATTTCGCACTGTGACTTGGGATGGTACCTGCATGTGAAGGTGAAGGAGCTCAGGCCCAGGGAGGGTGGGACACATGAGCATGGCCACCAGGCAAGCTTTGAATTGTATGGCCGTCTCTTCCCACTCCTTACGCACCTGGGAAGTCACTGTCGGCCCTGCTCAGGTCTCCTGAACTGCAGCCGGCCTGCCTCCCTTACCCAGGAAGCCCTTTCTGGGTTCGCCGAGGCTGCGGGCACGGACTTCGTCAGCCTGATCGTGTCGGGCCGGGTGGTGGCAGCGACAGAGAGCTGGTGGCGGCTGGGGATGCCGGAAGCCGTGCTGCTCCCCTGGCTGGTGGGATCCCTGCCGCCGCAGGCCGCTCGCGACTACCCGGTGTACCTGCCTCACGGGAGTCCCACGGTGAGTGAGTGGATGGGGTGGGCAGGGGGAAGGTGGGGGCGGGGAGGAGCGCGCAAGGGGTGGTACCTGGAGGCTGTCTCGAGGAGGCGGGGCTTGCGATGAGAAGGGGAGGAGCTCCGGCCAGCCCACTCTGCGGGCTGCCTCAGGTGCCGCACCGGCTTCTGACCCTGACGCTCCTGCCGGGCTTGGAGCTGTGTCTGCTCTGCGGGCCGCGCCCTCTCCTCAGCCAGCTGGATGCACAGGTGAATCTGGGCTACGTCCCGTTCTTCCCCTATTTCACCCGCTACCCCCGGCCCTTCTCTGAGCACCCTGACCCGCGAGTGCGCTCTTTACGCTTGACTCGCCCTTGGTCCCGCCCCCGCCCCTCGTAGGCCCCGCCCCCTTCGGGCTGTGCTTCAATCACCGTCCCCGCAGCTCGGCCCCCTCTTTCCCTCTTACAGCGTCCTTCCAGGCCTCGCCCCTTTCCCGGTCCCCTCTGCCCTCTGCCCTTGTGATCTCCTCCCCTGCCCTGGCCAAACCGCCTTCTCTTGGTATTCCCTCGACCTCACCCACCGGCCCCGCCTCTCTCGCTGGCCACGCCCCCTGCAGCTTCTGGAGCGCTGGTGGCAGCCACTGCTGGACCCGCTGCGGGCCTGCCTGCCTCTGGGAACCCGAGCGCTGCCCGCGGGCTTCCCCCTGCACACGGACATCCTTGGGTAGGGCTCAGACCGGGGAGTGGGTTGGAGGTGGGGAGTGGGTTGGGGGTCCTCATCTCCTCTTTTCTGGCCGTGACACCTCTTTTCCCACAGGCTGCTGCTCCTCCACCTGGAACTGAAACGTTGCCTCTTCACGGTGGAGCCCTCGGGGGATCAAGGTGACAGAGGAGGGCGGGGCCAGGAGGGGCGTGGGCTGGGGAGGGGCTCTCTGTTACCCTGTCCCTCTTCCCCCTTCAGAACCGTCTTCTGAGCAGCGTCGGCGCCTCTTCCGCTCCTTCTACACCCTGGTCACCGCCACGCACTTTCCACCAGGTCAGCGGCGGGCACAGCGCCCCCTTTGCACAGGCTGGGACACTTGAGTCCCAGCTCTCACAAGCTGATGGTGGGGAAACCGGTAGGAGAAGCCAGCTGCGAAGTGGGCGTGGCTGTCTGTGAGGACTGGGCAGTGCACACTGACAGGAAGGCAAGAGAGGGGCAGGGAGGTCCCAGTCGGTAGGTTTCAGGACCTCCTGGCTAATCCTAATAGCTAACACTGAGGCCTCATGTCCTGCCAAGTGCTTTTCTGTGTACTGACTCACTTCATCCTCATAGGTGAGGGCTATCTCCTGTTACGTCATCATTCCCATATTATGGATGAGGAAACAGGCTCAGCTAATAAGCAGCAGAGCCACGATTCAGCCAGGCAAGCCTGGCTCCCACATCCACACACTCCTGCTCTAGTGCTGCAAGTACACACTTTGCCGATAGTCTTGGGTGCAGTAGGGGTGGTAGATTCCACAGAGCCCAGGTCCGGAAGGAAAAGTTGTCACATATGACCTCTGAGGCTCAGAGAGACAAAGGGGGCTGAGGAGCCAGGCACAGGATGGCGACTGGTGGCCCTGCAGTTGGGGCCACGGCGGTTGCTGCTGCTGCTGTCTGCTCAGAGCCCCACGCATGGGCTGCGGACCTAGAGTGACACTACCACCCCAGCGAAGACCCTGATGAGTGTAACAACATGGTAAAAAGCTCCACCTGGAAGGGGCAGACGACTGTCCCTTCCTAGCTATGCGACTCCACCGCCCAACCTGCTTCCCACCTGTAAGTGGGGCAGGGTCCTTAGAAGGGTTACGGGAGGTCTTCCCTGGAGCCCAGCGCCCGGCACCTGGGAAACATCTCCTGCGTGTTTATGATCTGTATTGCTAAGCAGATTACCTAGGGCTGCACACGCAGTGTACCCACGAAAGTGGGGGACTGAGGCTGGGTGGGAAGAGGGGGAGAAAGTCCGTGATCTTCTCAGGTCCTGACAGCTGTCAGGAGTCCAACTTAGGCCCAGGATGGGGGTGGCCCCCGCAGGTTGGCATCCTAGTTGTCCAGGCCCCACTGGTCACCTCGGCCCTCCCTGTCCTTCCTTCAGAGGCGGGGCAGCCAGAGGAGAAGGCGGAGGAGGTGGTCCATCGGGCGCAGGTACCAAGAGCCTGCTACCTGGTGTCGGGGGCTGAGGAGCCAGGCACAGGATGGCGACTGGTGGCCCTGCAGCTGGGGCCACGGCGGTTGCTGCTGCTGCTGTCTGCTCAGAGCCCCACGCATGGGCTGCGGGACCTAGCTACCCACACTCTGCATGCCCTCACCCCACTCCTCTGACCCCTGGGCATGAGCGCCAGACACAGACAAGGACATGGGGCTGTTAGCGTCTCTCTGTTTATTCGCTCACAATAATACACAGCCCCTGGACAGGGAGGGGGCAGGAGGGGCTACGACAGGGTGGGGTGGGAGGGGAGGACATTCCCACTTCCCTGGCCCCTCTCCCCTCTGTGCTTCGGGGGGGAAAGGGAGGAAGGGGGCTCCCCCTTACCCCCCAGAATGTAAACAGCAGCAGATGAACAAAAATAAAAATACAAAAGGCTGGAGGAAGGTCCTAGGCACCCCCCGACCCCGGGGTCTTCCCTGTCACCAGCGGAGGTCCCCTCGCTGCCCCATCCACCACGGCTGCCTCAGTCCTGGTGGCTGCCCAGTGCCGGCCACATCCCCGGGGGCACAGTCCAGGGCTCAGAACTGCTGGGCCAGCAGCTCACAGAGGTGACGGGAGACGGGCTCCTTACTGGTGCGCAGGGTCAGCCGGTACATCTGGGGGGACAGGGGGACTCAGGGAGGAGGCAGAGAGGATGGAGAGCCCGGAGTGGGGGGTTGGGGGGGAGGGGGATACAGGGCAGATAAATGATGAGAGGAGAGAAAAAGGATCAAGGGATCAGAAAGGTGACAGAAGGGCCAGGGAAGACAGAGGTAAAGTATGAAAGATAAAAAAGAGACCACAAAGGGTGTAAGGGATATGGAGAGATGAAAGTCAGGGAGGGAAAGGGAGAGGAAGACCAGAGGATGGAGACAGGAGGGAGGCAGGAGAGGGAGGAGACAGGGCCACAGAGCAGAGGCATGTGATTCAAAGAACATAGTGAGGCAGGAGGGGGCCGAGTGCAGAGAATGCACACGAAGCGGGGAGCCTCGCAGAACACCACTCACCTGAGCCTGGGCATTGGGCTCCAGCCGGAGCAGACAGCCCACCTGCAGGGCTTTCGTCTGGATGATTCCAGCCCCCACGAAGTTCTCTGGGTTGGGGTCCACATTGTCCAGGAGAGCAGAGCCAAACCCCAGGAGCTGAGGAGGAAGGGGGGGAGCCGTCAGAGGGTGCCCGATCTCTGTTAGCTCCCGGACAGTGGCACACCAGTTCCCCCAAACCCTTTGGAGTGGAAATTGGCCCCACTTTACAGATGGGAAAACAGAAGCTCAGAAGTGGAGCAGCCACTGCTCCCCAAATCCCAGAGTTGGAGAGAGAGGCAGGGCTGGGAAACTAGCCCCGGTGCTTCTCCTGTCTAGCCTGTCTCACCTTGGCCTTAGTGACCTCCGCGTCCATGGGGTGGTTGGCTTTGAAGATTTTCTGCGCCTCCTGTTGGGGCCTAGGGGCCGGGAAAGGTTCAAGTCAGGGATCTGGAAGCCCCAGCCCCGCCCACCCTGAGGGCGGCTTTGGCTCCGTCCCCCGCGCGGCTCACAGGCTCAGCTGCTTCCAACGCTGGAAGAAGTCCTGGGCCGCCATCTCCGTCGGCTGGAAGAACTTGTTGATGGTCACAGGGAGCTTCAGGGTGAGGGATTGGGGGGCGCCCCCGTACCTGGCGGGAGAGGAGGGAGGGCTCGGTCAGACCACGCCCTCGCCCCGGAACCCCCGCCCACCCGGCAGCGCCCCGCCTCCTGACTCACCGGAAGCGCACGGACAGGAGTGGGGGCGTCAGGAAGTCCCGCAGACACTCGATGTTGAGCACCTGCTGTACCTGTGCCCCGCCGTCCACCTGCGAGGCCACCCGCTTGGTCTGCACGGCCAGCTGTGCCCGCTCGTGGTCAAGGAAGCCAGAAACAGGAGCGGCCCGGGGGGCGGGGTGGTGGTGATGGGGAAGGGACTTGACCATCCACCTGATGGTTCAGAACTTTCCTGGAAGCCCCAGCCTGCCGTCCCTTCAGGGGCTCGGCGCTGCCGTCCAGGGCTCATCGTACAAGGCCTAGCTCCAAAGTCCTTCCAAAGCCAAACCTCTGACCTAGGTGCCTCCTCTGGCCTTCCATAGTGGGCTCAGCCACCTCCATTATGGTACAGGTCACACCATGGCTCTGAAGGCTGACCTGGGTTTGAATCCCAGCTCTTAGCACCTCGGTTACTATGGGCAAGTCACTTAACCTCTCTTAGCCTCATCTGCGAAATGGACGTACTGTCCTCAGCAGTCAATGAAATCATCCAGCACAAGTACTTGTCAGTGTGTGTGGCACACGGTAGGTTCACCAAAACGGTGGCCTTTGTGTCAACAACCCACTGGCAAGGACGGGGTCTTATGTCTCTCTCCCCCGGGCCCTGCCCAGCACAGAGCTGAGCCTACAGAAGGCCTCTGGAAGTGCTGAATGAACCAAAGAACTGAAAAGGTCCTCAGTTTCAGGGTCTAACCACTCTAATTTCCAAGTTGTGCAAACTGAGGCCCAGAGAAGGGGGACAGGGGACTGACGACATTGCTCAAGCAGTTCCTTTATGCCAGCCACCCTCCCAGGGTCTTCGAACCACACTGATATTCAAAACAAGCCTGTGAAAAGGAGGAGGAGGATCTACACTTCACAGAAGGGATAGCAAGGCTCAGAGAGGCCAAGTGACTGGCCCAGGACACACAGGAGAAGGCCGTGGTTGGCAACAAGACCCCCAGGCCTGGCTTTCGAGGGCAGGAGGCACTGGAATCGGGTGTCGAGCCCGATGGAAGACGAGGTCAGGACACGGGAGGGGCTTCACAGGGACCAACTGAGGCCCAGAGCAGCTGTGATTCCGGAAGTAACACCTCCTGCATCCCTATCACATCATGTCACTACCATCTCCTGTCCTGTTAAAGAGGCCCACCCCATCTTACAGATGACACTAAATCTCAGAGAAGTACCACGGGCTCAGGCTTTCAAGTAAGAGGGCCCAACAGGGGTCTGGACCTGGGTCCATCTCCTTCCCAGCTGCCAGGAAGGTGGACCTGGAGGGGCGGGGCTGGGCCAGGCCGACAGGATATGAGTCTGGAGGTCTCCAGGGTGGACCACGGTGGGAGAGAAGTTCTGGAACTGCACTGAAGTCTTGTTGCCATAGAAAAGATACATGCGCCCTGTGGGGGGTGAGGAGAGGTAGGGCTCCATCTGAGTTCCTTCCATGCCCTCCCGAAGCCAAGGTCTCCCTGAAACTTCACCCCATCGCCCCCTGGACTCACCCAAGTTCTGCCGGAACTCTGACTTGACTCCAATCTGCAGCAGCTGGTTCTCAAACAGGACCCCGTTGTTCCTGCACACGAACCTGGGTGGGGGCGGTGGGAGCTCAAGATGACGGGTGCTCGCCTGGCTCCTGCTCTGTGCTTCCCACTTGTCCCCACTGCCCTCCCCAACCTCACCCACGACTCACTTATTCAGCAGCTCATCGGCTTCCGGGATGGGCGGGCCAATGTCCTCAGGACCTGGGCTGCAGGTGGGAAAGGAGAGAGATGGGAAGGGGCTTGGGGGGCTAGAGGTAAAGGCCCAGAGCTAGTGGTGAGAGCTTGCAAGCCCTGAAGGAACAGAAGCCCAGAACCCATATACCCAGATTCCCCAAAGAGCCCCAGAATCAGACTGGCAATTGCCTCTAGTGGGAATAGGACCCTGGCAGGTACCGTCAGCACCCCCCTACCCTGTATCAGACGGCCTTGATTTCACTCCCTTCCAATTCCTTGCAGCTCATCAGGAGAGCTTGACGAGAGCTCCCAGTCCCCTAACCCTCCCTGGGGACACGGGAGTCTGCCCCCCAACCCCCTGAGGCCACCCCTTACTCAGCAGCTGGAGCTGGATCAGCCAGCAAAGCCATGGGGCTCTCAGGGGCAGGCGGCTCCAGCTCGCTGGGCCATCCAATCCCAGAGCAGACAAGAGAAGACAGGCGTGGCAGCAGCCAATCCCAGAGAGGCAGCAAGAGGGCAAAGAGAGAGGGAGTGGGGAGAAGGGAAGGAGAGAAGGAAGAGCAGGCTGAGACGTGATGACGGGAAAGGACAACACAGGGTGGCCAGGGTCAGCCGAGAGTCCAGAGTGGCCCAGAGGGAGGCAGGAGGCCGGGGGAGGTGGCAGCCAGGGCGACAGAGGCTCAGGGACAGGGAGGGAGGGGGGAGTTGGGAGGGGGCAGATGGAAAGGGGGCAGCCCTGGGCCCAAGGCGGGCGGTACCTGAGGAAGGCCTCCTCGGGGGTGGGCCCCAAGCTAGGCTGGGCGGCCGGGCCGTCGGAGAATACGTCCACCAGGAGGTTGCCCGCACCCGAGGGAGCTGGGGGTGCCGCTGGGGGAGGGGCTGCCCGCAGCCCCAGGAGGTCGGCGGAGGGTGAGGGCGTGGACTGCAGGGAATGCAGGCACAGGTGAAAAGAGAGGACGGCATGGCTGGGCCCAGCCCCGGCAGCCCAGCCCCACGGGACTCACCACGGTGCTGGGGGTGGGCTCCACACCCCCATTGATGTCGTGGCTGCTGGGCTCCCTCCGGCCATCATCCAGGGCACTGCCGGCCCCTGGCCCTTTTTTGCGTTTCAGCTTGGCCAGGATGGACGACTCTCGCTCGGGGAAGGGTGGCATCTCCTCCAGCACCGTGGCCTGCGGGGTCGGGGCAGGGGGGTTGGGGGGAAGGAGCAGGTCAGGGACGGGCGTCCCGGGGAGGAGGAGGGGACAGAGGTGCAGAGGAGGGGCGCGTGGGGACTGGGGCTCTGACCAGGACGTCCGTGCTGGCCACCGAGCTAAGGGTGAGGTACTCGACGGCGCGCTGCTGCAGCTCCACGTCGGCGTTGCGCAGCTGGGAGCCGGCCCGCAGGACACCCTGGATGGTGGCCTTGGTCTCCGGGAAGAGGTTGATGAACTTGATGTAGGTGGACAGCAGCAGGGCCCGGGTGGCCACGCTGCACAGGTGGAACTTGGAGTGCAGCAGGGAGAACTGCACTGGGGGGCTGCAGGGGGCGGGGCCGGGGGTGCGCGTCAGCAGGTGGCCAGCTCCACCACCCTCTCCCAGAAGCCCCCATGAGAGGTGCCGCCTCCCTCAGGGGGACCTTTCCGGGGATCGCAGGCGGACCCCAGGGCCCCAGACCCCTCAGGAGTTTGTGTGCGTTCACCCCCTCACCTGGAGCGAGGGTCCCCAGCAATCAGGTTCCCAAACTCCCCAAGTATGTAGCCGCCAACTTTCACCATGTTCTCATGGCAGGCGGGGGCCTGGAGCGCCTGGGGGGCGGGGACAGCGGTGAGTGGCACCATCCTGACTCAGGAGCACTCAGCATGTGCCAGGCGCGGCGCTGAGCCCTCAACTCCTATTAACTGCAGAAGCCTCCTGACTCTGCTGTGGGTGGGTTTATAGATGGGGAAAGTGAGGCACAGAGCAGTTAAGTGACTGGCCGGAGTTCACAACAGGGAGTAAAACGGGGCAGAATGGGCCCTCTTTTCTGGGGCAGAGGGAGTGAGAAACTGCCGGGACCTGGGGACTGGTGGCTACACATTAGGCACCCCACGCCCTGCTGACCCTCATATATATGAGCCCGTGGAGGCCCGGCCCCTGTGTCCCTGGAAGGCCCCAGGAGGCCAAGGCCCCTCTGAGGAGGAGGAAGCAGGATGGAGGCCCAGGCCACCTGGCCCACCGCCCCAGCTGTCCTTGCTCTGCCTTGTGGCCCCTTTGTGGGGGTGAGACGGGGGTGCTGACCTCGAAGACGGTCTTGGCAGCGTAGCCCTGGACGTCATCACGGTTGGTGACAATCTGTAGCACGCGGTACCACACCTCCTCGCTCACGTAGTCGCCCGCGATGCGGATGAGGTTGAGGATGGTGTCCACGTACCAGCTGTAGTCCACGGCGTACTTCTCAGCCAGGATGGCCACCTTTAGGACCTGCCAGCCAGGAGGGAGGTCGGGTGTGCGAGTGTGCCCACGGCGGGGAGGTGGGGTGTGCACTCACCCCATCTGGGCTCAGCGCATCCCGATCTGGAGACCCAGGAGTCTGGGCGTCCTGCCCCTGCCAGGACTCACGATCTCTTCGCGGATGGCGTAGTCGGCCGTCTCCAGGTACCGCAGCATCTCTGACACAATCTGCTTGGCATTGCTCCGGTCGCACATGGCATAGAGGAGGTCGGCCGCCCGCTGTCGCACGCTGACGTCCCGCTCCGTCTGAGGGAGGAGAGCAGGTAGGGTGTGTTCTAGGCTCCCTCCTGGCATGGGCCGGCCACCCCAGGGCCTCTGACCCCCAGAGCCTCTCTGAGGGAGCAGAGGAGACACAGGCCAGGTCAGTGTGGCCGGGGGCAGGCTCCCAAAGGTCGCACCTTGAGGGCGTTGATGACGGTGTCAATGTGGGTCTTGACCGCCTCGTGGGAGAACTCGGAGCTGGCCAGTGTGCACATGCTCTCCAGGGCCAGGTAGCGCAGGTTGGTCTCCCGGTGCTGCAGGAACTGGCCTAGCTGGTTACAGGCCCGGACCAGGAGGTTGGGCTCACTGCCGGCAAAAGAGGAAGAGACCGGGGTGGGGGCAGGGAAGACACCCAAGATGACATGAGGAGATGGAGGACCGGGCCTCAGCTGATTCAGCTCTTAACTCCTGCCCTGGGTCCCCTGGGGACCCAGACACCTGGGCATCCAGCCCAAATACAGATATTCGGGAATTCTGCCCCTCAAGAGGGGCCCGGTGCCGATCTGGCAGGGCAGCGTTTCACACTGCCATCACCCTCCTAGCTAGCAGTCACATTCCCGGCCCTCAGCCCTCCCTTCCCAGGCCAGGCTCCCCGCCCCCAGCAGGCAGGCACCTGTCGTAGTGGATGATGAGGCTGATGGTCTCAAAGAGGATGGCATTCTTGGCGTTGGAGTGCTGGACCTTCTTGGACTTGGGCGGCTCCTGGGCCTTGTTGAGCACGGTCTCCAGACACTCCACCAGCCGCCCCTTCACGGCCGCGTCCTCTGGGGAACCAGAGGGCACGCTCTGGGCTGAGCTCTCTGCCGGCCCGGCCCGCATGCCAGGGGCAGGGGCCACGCCATGGCTCCCATCCTCCAGAGGAAGAGTGCAGGCCCTGCAGCTTCAGGCTGGGGCCTCCACTCCCCCAAGTCCTTCCTGGGTCCCCAGGTGACCAGGGGAGGCTGACAGAGGACATGACTCCAGACCTGAGCTCTCGTCCTGCTCCGTTCTAACTCTGCTGGGCCAGAGGCTCCACCCTTGGGAGCCCCTGTTTCCCCTTCCGCAGCACTTTAGGAGTCTCACAGAACAAAGAAAGCTGCGGGAACCTTCCCCAGAGACACACCCAAACCCGGCTCTTCCCAAGGAGGGGTCTGAGTGCCTGAGACAGTTGCCATCTAGGAGCTCACACAAACCCTGGGAACTGCCATTCCCTCACCGGTGAGGCAACACCAAGTGGACAGAACAACTGTCAAGTGTTCTAGCAAAGAATGTTGTACCCAAATCTATTGGGAAATTCACAAGATAGAGAACCAGCTAAAGGACACAGGCAGCGATCAGCCCAATCCAAAACATGGGACACACCGCAACCCAAAACCTCCCCGTTTCTTCAAAAACTGGGAGTGGGGGTGGGGCTATCCCAGATGGAAAAAAAGAATGACAAAGACGTAATCAGTTAATTTGTGGTCCTAGGCTGTATTTTTTAAGCCATAAAAATAATGCTATGGACAATTAGGGCAGCTTGCTGCCTGGGTAGCTGATGACCCCAAGGTTATTCTAAATCTGCTTAGGCGTGATAAGAGCATTGTGGTTTTGTAGCGTTCTTGATTCTAAGAAACGTTTGCGGAAATATTTTGGGGTGAGGGGGAGTGTTATGATGTCTGCCACTTTTTTTTTTAAATAAATTTATTTATTTTATTTATTTATTTTTGGCTGTGTTGGGTCTTTGTTGGTGCACGCGGGCTTTCTCTAGTTGTGGTGAGTGGGGGCTACTCTTCACTGCAGTGACAGCCTTCTCATTGTGGTGGCTTCTCTTGTTGTGGAGCACGGGCTCTAGGCACACGGGCTTCAGTAGTTGTGGCATGTGGGCTCAGTAGTGTGGCTCGCTGGCTCTAGAGCACAGGCTCAGTAGTTGTGGCGCACCGGCCTAGTTGCTCCGCGGCCTGTGGGATCTTCCCAGACCAGGGCTCGAACCCGTGTCCCCTGCTTTGGCAGGAGGATTCTCAACCAATGAGCCACCAGGGAAGTCCCTGCCACTTACTTTCAAGTAATTCAGCAACTGGATGTCCGAGACAGTGAGGGAACAAGGGAGCAAATCCAGCAAAGTGGTAAAGCTCCGCTGAGTCTGGGTCAGGGGCATCTGGCTGTGGTCATTTTACTGTTCTCCCAAGTTATCCTTATGTCCAAAATTTTTCTTAACCAAAGGTTGCAGTGAAGGCCAGTGTCATGGAATGAAGGGGGAATTCTTCGAGATTAAAAGAGACTTATGGGACTTCCCTGGTGGCACAGTGGATAGGACTCTGCGCTCCCAATGCAGGGGGCCCGGGTTCGATCCCTGGTCAGGGATCCCACATGCATGCCACAACTAAGAGTTTGCATGCCACACCTAAGGAGCCCACTAGCTGCAACTAAGAAGCCCGCCTGCTGCAACTAGGGAGCCCACGTGCTGCCACTAAGGAGCCTGCCTGCTACAACTAAGACCTGGTGCAACTGAATAAAAAATAAATTACTTGGAAACAAATTGGAGCAGCCCCTCCCTGCCCAGCACTGGGTGGGGGTGGGGTGGGGGAATGGCTGCAATTCTCACAGGGCAGGGGATCAGAGTTGGTGAGGTGCTTGCCCAGGGCACACCCCAAAATTATGAGGCGGGGCTTCTAGATGCAAGAGGGCTTAGGTTCTAGCTATGCCCTTCCTTACAGGATGAGAAAAGAGGCCCAGAGTGGGGACGAGGCTTCCCCAGGGCCTCATGACAAAATTCATCCCTGGCTTTCACCGGCTGGGAGGGGCCTTGGGTGTCACCTACATCATACACTCCATTATAGTGTGTGCGTGTGTGCACGCACGCGCACGCTCGCACCCAGCTGGCTGTGAAGATTTGGGGCTACACACCAGCTCCCTGGCCCCCAGCAGGTGCTTAGCACCCTGGCTGAATCGAAGGGCACTGGTTTATCAAGCGCCTACTGTGTGCTGAGCACCTCAGCACAGGGTGCCTCAAAACTGCTCTGTGAGGTAAGACAGCCGAGGATACAGAAGCCCAGGGGGAGCCACGGCCCACGTGGTAGAGGGAAAGGGTTTAGAGCAGAGATTCAGGAGTCAGGCTCTGCTCTTCCTTCGCTGCCCTGGAAAGGCAATGTCTTCTCTCCGAGCCTCAGTTGCCCGGTGTGTCTATTTCAGGGACAGCTGCCCCTCGCCAGCTCTGCTGGGGGCACCTGGACACCCCGGTGCAGTGCCAGCTCACTGCAGTACCCTCCGTCCACACCAGCGGTCATGACCATGAGCAACGAGGGCATGAAAAACCCCTAGCAGAGCTATGCTAACTCCCACTGCATGGCCTGGAATTGCCCCTTGACCTGCTGGGTGACCTTGGACAAGGCCCTCCCCTCTCCAAGCCCTGGTTTCCTCATCTGTAACAGATGCGATGACAGCCCCGACATTCCAGGGCTGGAGCATTCAGGGCTGGAGCGTGAGTCTGGTTTTGCAGGGACCCAGGCCCACAGCAGGGGAGTCAACAAACAAGCGATTTGTCCCATTGTCTGTGCTGAGCCGGGAGGATGCCCTGCTCTCTGCTGCCCACCCTCCCCCAACCCGTCTCCAACAGCCTCATACAACATTCTCATCCGGGGCCTCCCAGCGTGGGCCCTGGGCTCAGCGCTGCCCCCACTGCAGCCTCGGAACAGGGGCTAGAGGCACCAGCCCAGCCTCAGAGGACTCCTGACACAGACCCCCAGCACCCGGCCCCGCTGCCCAGCCATGGGGTTGGAGGCCCCAGACCCCAGCCCGGGTGCGCTCGGCAGTACCTGGCGGGGGGTAGCACTGCAGCAGCCGCAGGAGCTTCACCGAGAGCCAGGGCGCCGGGACGAAGTAGTAGGTGTAGTCCTGGAGGTCGGTAGAGGCCGAGGAGACGATCTGGGGGCAGAGGAGGGGGGCGAGGCATGGGTGGGGGCACGGGGAGGGGTGGCTGTGACCTGACAGTTTTATGGTGCAGAAACCTGAGGCTCAGGGAGGGTGGTGAGGAAGCCTCGGGCACACAGCGAGTGACTGGCTGGATCTGGGACTGGTCGGTTTTTCCAAGTAAAGCTGGCGTTGGGTGGGCAGGAAATCTCGGCCAACCCGATCCCCTTCTGTGAAGGGGACTCCAACTCTGCGCCTCACAATGCCCTGGGCTGCCTTCACTAGAACCTGGACCCCACGGCTCCCTGGAGAGTGCTTCCTTGTGGCCCTCCCCCAACACCCGAAGATACACAGGGGCAGGAACTGGGTCTGACCCATTCCTGGGTCCCCGGGCCTACTACAAGGTCAGACACGAGAAGGGATCAGGGAAGAGGTGGGGGAATTAGCAACTTTTTTTCCTCACGACAAACTCCTACGCCACCTTGAAAACCCCTCTCCAGGAAGCAAGCCCCATCCTGCTCTGAGCCACCTCCATGAGAGCAGGTACCCCGCCCCCGCTGTTACTGTCTGTGTCTCCCCCACCAAGCCTGGCCCACGAGAGAATTCGGATGTGTGGTGAATGAATGAAAATACGAAGGAGTAAGCTGGTGTGTTGTTCTCTTTGGTGGAGAACACAGGCCTCTCTCGACCTCCTCAGGAAACATTTATATTTATTCCAAGTCTCAACTCAGGCAAGGATCACCTCCACCAGGAAGCCTTCCCAGACTTCTAGGCTGGGTGAAGTGCCTCCTTTGGGGGGCCTGCAACATCCTTGCTACCTCCACGACTGCACACACCGCACCTTTTATGATAATCTGTGCCTGAGTTGGCCCTGCCGTACATCCCTCCCCTCAACAGGACAGGGAGCTCCTTGAGGGCAGGCTCCTTGAGGGCAGGCTCGGGTCTGACTCATCCGTGTCCCCAAGTGTCAGCCTGCACAGAGATGGGCCCACAGGAGGCCTCAGGGCATGTTCCCAGGACAGGGTCGAAGGTGGTGAGAGGAGCAGAAGAGGGAAGGAAAAGCAGGAGAAGCAGGAAGAAGAAAGAGAGGGGGACGAGAGGGAGACAGACAGGAGAGCAACCTCACTTCCTGGGTGCTCATCGTGTGCCCGGCCCTGTGCTCTTTATACAGATTAATTCACAGCAGCTATGCTGTGAGGCAGGCACTGGAATAATCCCCTTTGAACACATGAGGCAAACGAGGCCCAGAGGGGTGAAGCCACTTGCCTAGGGCCACACAGCCAGGAAGTGACGGAGCTGGGATGAACCCAGCTCTGACCCTGAGTCCTTAACCACTGAGCTAGATGGTCTCTCTGGGAAAGTGAGGACCAGAGAGGTGCCCAGGGGACAGGGACGCTCTAGCTGGCGCTGATACCACACCCACCCGGCTCAGGCGAGACACAGCCAGGGAGATGCATGTCTTGAAGTCATCCGGGTTCTTCTTGCAGAGACAAGTGATGAGGCTGACAGCGGCTGTGACCACGCCCTGTAGGGGCAGACGAGTGGCAGGTCAGGGCCCTCGGGGGAGGGTCAGACTGGGGACAAGTGTCCAGGCTGTGGTTCTGAGAGGAGAGGCGCAGGAGTACTTGGGGCTGGGGTGGCCTGAGGGGTGCGCTTGGGTTTGTACAGGTGTCCTGGTGGCTGTTTCACGGCTTGGGGACCATGAGGGACTGGAGCACTGTGGGTGGCGACAGAGGTCAGTGTCTCTGTGCTGGTTGGGCAGGCGATGGGGGAATCTCTGGGTGTTGGAAACAGAGGCTGGGATTTTTCTGAGGGGCTGGGTGAGTGACGGGTGTTGGGGACACTGGACAGGAACCCCGGGCATCCAGGTGGGTGTCAGTGACAGAAGTGGGGGGCCCTGGGCATTCAGGTAAGAATCAGGGCAGAGGAGGGGTCCCCAGGCATCCAGGTGGGAATCAGGGCAGAGGTGGGGGGCCCCAGGCATCAGGTGGCTGCCAAGGGCGGTGGGTCTTGGGTCCAGGGTCCCTGGGCACCAGGCAGGGGTCTCACCATGTGCTGGTCGTTGAGCAGGTGCACCACGCGGGCCGTCCACTCGCCCATGGGCACCAGGTCGGGTGAGGCCTTGTAGAGCCGCAGCAGGCACAGGGCTGCACTCTGCTTCACACTGTCCATGCTGTCCCTGCCGGGACACAAGGTGGGGTAGGAGTGGGGGGTCAGCGTGACCACGGCCCTGCACACCTCCCCCTTCCTCTCTCGCTCCTCCCAGGAAGGGTGTCCAACAAGAGGCGGAAAAAGCCCGGCAGACCCAGGAACCCATCTGGTGCTGCCCTCACTGCCCATCGGGCCTCAGTTTCTTCATCTGCAAAATGGGTTGCATCCCAGTAACCTCATGGGGTCATGGGCAGGGCCGAGCAAAATGCCAAGCGTGGCTCTGCACCTTCATTCAGTTACCGTCCACTTATTGAGCACCTACTGGGAACCAGGCACTGCTGTCGGCTCTGTGGACAGAGTGGTGGACAAACTGGTCCAAAGTGTGTCCTCACAGGGACTTCCCTGGTTGTCCAGTGGTTAAGAATCCGCCTTCCGATGCAGGGTACACGGGTTCGATCCCTGCTCGGGAAACTAAGATCCCACAGGCTGCAGGGCAACTAAGCCCACACGCTGCAACTACTGAGCCCATGTGCTCTGGAACCCACGTGCCACAACTAGAGAAGCCCTCGCACCGCAATGAAGAGTCCGCGCACTGCGACGAAAGATCCCGCATACTGCAACTAAGATTTGATGCAGCCAAAATAAATAAATAATCCACAGAGTATCAGATAAAGTTGTTCTTTCTTAAAAAAACCCCCAAAAACAGTGTGTCCTCACAGAGCGTACATTCTCACCAGGGCAGCCGGCATCCTACAACACATACTGTCCAGGTTCAGTGCTACAGAGCAAACTAGGGCAGGCACTCCGGGGATGCTATTTTGGGGTTTTGTTTTTGTTTTTTTAATTTTTTATTTTAATTAATTAACTTTTTGGCTGCGTTGGGTCTTCGTTGCTGCACGCGGGCTTTCTCTAGTTGTGGCGCGGGGGCTACTCTTCGTTGCGGTGTGTGGGCTTCTCACTGTGGTGGCTTCTCTTGTTGTGGAGCACGGGCTCTAGAGCGCAGGGGCTTCAGTAGTTGCAGCACATGGGCTCAGTAGTTGTGGCTCGAGGGCTCCAGAGCGCAGGCTCAGTAGTTGTGGCGCACGGGCTTAGTTGCTCCGTGGCATGTGGGATCTTCCCGGACCAGGGCTCGAACCCGTGTCCCTTGCATTGGCAGGCGGATTCTTAACCACTGCACCACCAGGGAAGTCCCTGGGGACGCTATTTTGGATGAAGGCCTCACTAACAAGGCACCAGGTAAACAGAAAACTGAGAGAAACGACTAAAACTCTGCACAGAATGTTCCCAGCAGACAGAAGAGCCCGTGGAGGCCTCGAGGCAGGCAGGCCTGTGTGTGGAAGGAGCTTGGAGGAGTCTTGTGCGGCTGGAGACAGGACAGAGCAGGGGCTGAGGGCCACACCGTGTGGGGCCTTGCAGGCCATGGTGAGGACTATGCTTTTACCCAGCGGGAGATGGAGCCGCTGCAGGTGACAAGCAGGGAAGCTATGATACTAAGGCGACAGCAGTAAAAGCTACCACCCAGGGCCCTTCCGATCTGCTCGGCCCTGGTACAGGCACTGGCTCATTCATTTTATCTCCACAACAAACCGAGAAAATAGGTACTACTATGGACCACTGTCCCCAGATCTGACTTGCTTTTTTTTTTTTTTTTTGGCGGTACGCGGGCCTCTCCCAACCACTGCGCCACCAGGGAAGCCCTGACTTATGTTTTTAAAAGGTCCCTCTGCTGCTGTGTGGAGAAGAGACTGTGGGAGGCCGGGGCGGGGTCGGGGGGGGAGGTGACAGCAATAGTCCAGGCAGGAGATGACAGGAGATGACAGTGCCTCAGACCCCGCTGCAGCCATGCAGGTGAGAAGTGGCTCTGTTCTGATACATTTTTACTATGAGGTGGTGGAGACAGAAGAGGGGACAAGGTGACCCTCAAGTTTCTGACCTGAGGGACCTGGCGAGTGGTGAGACCATTTGTTGTGTGGGGACCTGGGGCAAGATGGCTGGCGGGGCGCTGAATGAGACCCAAGTTTGATACTGAACAGATACGAAATTGACATGCTAACGAGACACCCAGTGTGGCCCTGGACCCACAGGGCTGTGTGGCCTCTGGCAAGCGCCCTTCCCTCTCTGAGCCTCCATAATGTTCTTCATAAAATGGGAACCCTACTCCCCTCTTCAGAGGAGAGGAAGCCTGTCAAACACTGTGGTGGGCTGAATAATGCCCCCCCCGACAGGTCCACATCCTAATGTCCAGACCCTGTGAATGTGTTCCCTTACATTCAAAGGGGACTTTGCAGATATGGGCTTCCCTGGTGGCGCAGTGGTTGAGAGTCCGCCTGCCGATGCAGGGGACACGGGTTCGTGCCCCGTTCCAAGAAGATCCCACATACTGCGGAGCGGCTGGGCCCGTGAGCCATGGCCGCTGGGCCTGCGCGTCCGGAGCTTGTGCTCCGCAACGGGAGAGGCCACAACGGTGAGAGGCCCGCGTACTGCAAAAAAACAAAAACAAATAAAAAAACAAAAACAAAGGGGACTTTGCAGATATGATGAAATCAGGGATCTTGAGATGATCCTGGATTACCCAGGTGAGCCCTAAATGTAATCGCAAGGTCCTTAGAAGAGAGGAGGAGGAGGATCAGAGTTAGAGAGATGCAAGGCCAGATACAGAGATCAGAGAGCAGATGCTACCCTGCTGATTAAAGATGGAAGGGGCCATGAGCCACGGGATGCAGGCAGCCTCTAGAAGCTGGAAAAGACCTAGAAACACCTTGCTTTTAGCCCAGTGAGCCTCACTGTGGACTTCTGACCTCCAGAACTGTGAGAGAATCAATGTGTGTTTTAAGCCCCTAACTTGTGGTCGTGGGTTACAGTGGCCACAGGAAACTGAACAGGCACTGGGTTAGCACAGAGCCTGGCAGCCAGCAGTGTCCCATCCCAGAGGGCTGAGTTCATGGCCCGGTCAGTACCCAGGTCCCAGCATCACAAACAGTGTGAAGCATAACAGTTCTAGAAAGCACTCCCCGGTCTCTGGGGTCAGACACGCCTGCTTGTGGGGCGTGACCTGGGGATAAGGCATTGACCCTCTCTGACTGGCAATTTCCTCCTGGGGAAAATGAGGACCCCCACAGATTGGGGGATGAAGAAGTGAACCTGGGTATCGCGGCCTCAAGCACAGAATGGGTCCTAGGAGCTGTCTCGACCACCCAGGCTGGGCCTTACAGTGACATTTCCCCAGAAAGGACTCAACAGAAGCACAGGGGAGGGTCCCAGGAAGGGTGGGTGAAACTGCAGGAGTCAAAGGCCAGGTGAAAAGATGTTTTCCTGGATGTGTAGGAGAAACATGAATTGCATGGACATGGTGGCTCCGTGTTCTCCCATCAGCTAGGCAGACTCGTGTGTGTCGGCCAGGCTGGGGAGACAGGAGCCTTCGGGTGCCGTGGCCACGGGTGGACACAGACACAGGCCGTCAGAAAAGGAGCTGGGCTACCCCTGGTCAGGTAGCTGCTGTAAGGCATGCGGACCTAGACCAGCAATTCTGCTCCCAGACACCTGCCCTGGGGAAAGGCACACACACGTGCTCAAGGTCATGGCATAGGAAAGATCATATTAAAACCAGAAACCAGCAGAAGGTCTGCCCACAGCAGAGCTCCATGGATGGTGGTCTTTCCACCATCATCATCATAGCTCACACCCCATGAGGCCTGCCTCTGGCCCAGGCTCTAAGAGCTTCTACATATTAACACGTTTAATCCTCAGCACAGCCCTCTGAGGAGGTGGACTCTATTATCATCTCCGTGACAGGTAAGGAAACGTCCAGGAGAATCCCAAATAAAAGAATAAGAGCGGGGACTTCCCTGGTGGTCCAGTGGTTGAGAATCCGTCTTCCAATACAGGGGACGCGGGTTCGATCCCTGGCCAGGGAACTAGGATCCTACATGCCGTGGGGCAACTGGGCCCGTGCAGCAACTACTGAGCCCGCGCACCACAACTAGAGAGAAACCCGCGTGCTCCAACGAAAGACCCCACATGCCGCAACGAAGATCCCGCGTGCTGCAACTAAGACCCAATGCAGCCAAATAAATTAAATAAATAAATATTTAAATATTAAAAAAAAAAAGAATAAGAGCGATTGATCAACTTGGTTAAGTTACACAGAGATTGTGATACTATGTAGGTAAAGTTGAAAGCGACATAATATAGGGGGGTGTGCCTGGGTGTAAAAGGACAAAACGTACATGGGAATAAGCACCATCAGACTCAGGGCACCGGGAGGAACGCCAGATGGAGAGATGATATGAGGGACCCGAAGGGAAATTCAACCGCAGCTGTTTTCTTTCTTTCTTTCTTTCTTTTTTTTTTTTGAAACAAGGCGTAATACCTTATGACCCAGCAATTTCATGCCCAGGCAGCTCCGCAACAGAACCGAAAACAGAGTTCACACAAATGCATGCATTATTCATCACAGCCGAAAGGTGGAAACTTGGTGATGAACGGATTAATAAATTGTGGTCCATCCATACAGTGGAATGTTATTATTGGCTCATAAAAAAGGAATGAAGCCCTGACACATACGACAACAGGGGTGAACCTCAAAAACATTATGCCAAGAGAAAAGAAGCCAGACACAAAGGCCGCATACTGTGTGATTCCATTTATCTGAAATGTCCAGAACAGGCAAATCCTTAGAGACACAGAGCATATTAGAGATGGCCTGGGGCTGGGAAGAGAGGGTCTGGGGAATGACTGCTGATGGGCACAGGGCTTCTTTTTTGGGTGATGGAAATGTTCTGCAATTAGATAGTGGGGATGCTTGAACAACACTGTGAATGGACTGAAGACCACCGAACGGTATACTTTAAAGTGCTTAAAATGGTGACCTTTATGTTATGTGAATTTTACCTCAAATTAAAAAAAAAAAAAAAACTACCTCAGAAAACAGTAACCCAGAGTTCCCTGGTGGTCTAGTGGTTAGGATTCTGGGCTTTCACTGCCATGGCCCAGGTTCAGTACCCGGCCAGGGAATATCCACAAGCCACGCGGTGCAGCCCAAACCAGAACAAAACAAAAAATCAAAAACATAAAAACAGTTCCTCTGTGCCCCAGTCACTGTCAAGGTCAAGTTTCCAGTGCTGAGAGCCCAGCCTATAGTCAGACAAGCCCAGCATGGCCTGTGACTTTGGCAGGGCCCTGCCCTTGTGCGAAACGGGGACATCACCTGTGCTCATATATGTTTGTCACACTGGCTTCTTTCTCAGCCTTCAGAGGTGCCAAGTTCTCCCCAATCAGGGTGACTGGCCACCTGACTCACCCAAGCCAATGCCAGCTGCCTGTCCTGATCTTAAAGAAACTGTCAGCGGCATTCACCATGGCGGACCACTCCCTCCTCCGCGAAAGTTTCTTCTCCAAGCTCCAAGCCACAGCCCATTCTGCATTTTCCTCCCTCTCCCTGGCCAGACTTCCACACGCTGGATCACCCCAGCCTTTGGTCTCTTCTCTTCTCTGGTCACATCCTGCCTGAGGGACCTCATCCGGCCGTGGCTTTCATTACCATCCACCCTGCGCTGTCCCATCTGGTGGCCCCCAGCGACACGAAGCTACCGAGCACTTGAATGGAGTGAGTCCAGACTGAGATGCCATGTGTGTAAATTACACAGTGGTTTCAAAGACTTAACGCAAAAAATATTGGATAATGTGTATGTTGATCCAATGTCAAAATGATTCTGGATGGATCAGGTGAGATTAAAATATTAAAATTAGATGGGGAATTCCCCTGGCGGTCCAGCGGTTAGGACCCTGAGCTTCCACTGCAGGGGGCACAGGTTCGATGCCTGGTGGGGAAACTAAGATCCCGCGTGCCGCACGGTGCAACCAAAAATTTAAAAAAAAAAAAAAAAAGAAATTAGTTTTACTTTTTTTTTAAATTAATTAATTTATTTATTTTTGGCTGCACTGGGTCTTCCTCGCTGCACGCGGGCTTTTCTCTGGTTACATTGAACAGGGGCTACTCTTTGTTGCGGTTGGCGGGCTTCTCATTGCAGTGGCTTCTCTCGTTGCGGAGCACGGGCTCTAGGCGTGCAGGCTTCAGTATTTGTGGCGCACAGGCTCAGTAGTTGTGGCTCATGGGCTCTAGAGCACGGGCTCAGTAGTTGTGGTGCACGGGGTTAGTTGCTCTGCAGCATGTGGGATCTTCCCGGACCAGGGCTCGAACCCGTGTCCCCTGCATTGGCAGGCCGATTCTTAACCACTGCACCACCAGGGAAGTCCCTACTTATTTGTTTTGACTTTGTCTACTAGGCATCTCAGATTCAACATGGCCAAACCCAGCTCTGGATCCTCCCCCTCCTTCACTTGGTTCTCCCCCACTCCCTCCTTCATCATTCATCCACCTGTTCAACTTCACTCCTCTCTCTCTCTTACACCATATACAATCAGTACTGTTGTCTTTCCTTCCAAAACATACAGCTCTAGTAACTATTTTCTGCAACAACCCTGGTCCCAGCCACCGTCAGCTCTGCCCAGGACGGCAACAGACATCTCAATGGTCTCCCTGCTACCATGCTTGGCGCCCCCAACAGTCTCTAGGCTACTTGGATCTAAGGATCATGTTCTTTCATTGGTTCTGGTATATTCTTAGCCATAAGCTGTTCAAGCACTGTGTCGTGTTGTGAGTCTCTCCCTTCTCTCTTTCTAGAACTCTAAAGAGTGCTGTTAGATTTTATCTCCCTTGACTCTTAACCTCTCTTTTAAATTTTTCCATCTCTTTGTTTCTCTGGGCTGCATTCTGATTAATTTCTCCAGTTCTTCTGCCTATTTACAATCCTTGCTTTGGTTCTGTCTACTCTGCTGCTAAACTAGACCACTTAATTTTTTTTTTAAATCTAAATGTTGTCCATTTCTTTTTAAAAAATGCTTACACTTCGTTCCATTTTTAAATTGTTCTCTTTTTTCTTGAAACATGTTAAGCATACTCATCTTACATTCTGTATGAAAACTCCAATCCAACTGTTATTTTCCATTTTCTTTCTGCTGGTTCTCCCTCATGGTGCCTTGCGTCTTGTGCTTAGTGATTTTCGACTGTGAGCTACTCATGTAACTTGGAGCTTCATCTGTGGAAATCGTTGAGGCCTATGGTGGAAGTGGGTTTCTCCCAAAAAGATCTGTTTGCTTCTGTCAGGCACTGGGGTACGAGCAGGTTGTGTCACTTAAGCTGAAGTTTGGTTTAAGTTTCTATGGATGACCCAGGAAGGGGAAAATCGGACTGAACACCAGTGTGTGGGCCGTTCCATGCCAAAGTTCAAAAAGGATACTTTTGCTTATAGACCTTAAGGGGATTTATTTCTAGGTCACCCTCACTTTGAAGTGAGGTCTCTGGAGCCCTTGCTTGAACCAGCTTGTCTTCTGCTCCCAGAGGCTATAGGGCCCCAAAACCAATACCTAAGTTCATCCAGGTCAGCAAATGCTCCAAGCAAAATCCAGCTTAGGCACTCTGCTCATCTCCCTGGGTGTCAGGCTCCTCTTGGCTTGTGGTCTGTGTGTCTCCTTATTTTCTTGCTAGCTCATGAATACACTGAAGAATATTTCATTTCCTCTTTTAACCCACATTGATAACTGCGTTTTGGGGAGACCCTCAGGCAGGAATCTAGCCCACAAGCTGCCAGAAATACAAGTCCTACCTTCTCCCACACCAGGTTCAGTGACCTTTTAAAAATACAGAGGCTTCATAAATAAATAAATGAATAAATAATAAAGTAGCAGAAAAAAAACAGGGGCGGGCTTCCCTGGTGGTGCAGTGGTTGAGAATCTGCCTGCCAATGCAGGGGACACGGGTTCGAGCCCTGGTCTGGGAAGACCCCACATGCCGCAGAGCAACTAGGCCCGTGAGCCATAACTACTGAGTCTGCGCGTCGAGCTTGTGCTCCGCAACAAGAGAGGCCACGACAGTGAGAGGCCCGCGCACTGCGATGAAGAGTGGCCCCCGCTCGCCGCAACTGGAGAAAGCCCATGCACAGAAACAAGTACCCAACACAGCCATAAATAAATAAATAAATAAATAAAATTTTAAAACATTAAAAAAAAACAAAAACAGGGGCTTCCCTGGTGGCGCAGTGGTTAAGAATCCGCCTGCCAATGCAGGGGGCACGGGTTCGAGCCGTGGTCTGGGAAGATCTCACATGCCGCGGAGTAACTAAGCCCGTGCGCCACAACTACTGAGCCTGCACTCTAGAGCCCATGAGCCACAACTACTGAAGCCCACGTGCCTAGAGCCCATGCTCTGCAACGAGAGAAGCCACCACAATGAGAAGCCCAAGCCCTGCAATGAAAAGTAGTCCCCACTCACTGCAACTAGAGAAAGCCCATGTGCAGCAACAAAAACCCAATGCAGCCAAAAATTAAAAATAAATAAATAAAAATTAAAAAGATAAAATAAAAAAACAAAGCCAAGCATGTCATTTATCTGCTCAAAACACACCTACTGCCTCCCAATTTCAATTAGAATAAATCCATACTCCCCTTATTCTCTCACTTGTTCACCACAGTCAAGCCAGAGACACCATCTCTTGGTTCCTTGAATGTACAAAGCTCATGCCTACCTCAGGACCTTTGTACGTGCTGCTCCTTTTGCTTGGAGCACTACTCCAACCTTTTTTTTTTTTAACATCTTTATTGGAGTATAATTGCTCTACATTGTTGTGTTAGTTGCTGCTGTGTAACAAAGTGAATCAGCTATACGTATACATATATCCCCATATCCCCTCCCTCTTGCGTCTCCCTCCCACCCTCCCCATCCCACCTTTCTAGATGGTCACAAAGCACCGAGCTGATCTCCCTATGCTATGCAGCTATTTCCCACTAGCTATCTATTTTACATTTGGTAGTCTATATATGTCAATGCCACTCTCTCACTTCGTCCCAGCTTACTCTTCCCCCTCCCCGTGTCCTCAAAGTCCATTCTCTGTGCCTGCATCTTTGTTCCTGTCCCGTCCCTAGGTTCTTCAGAACCATTTTTTTTTTGATTCCATACATATGTGTTTTCATACGGTATTTGTTTTTCTCTTTCTGACTTACTTCACTCTGTATGACAGACTCTAGGTCCATCCACCTCACTAAAAATAACTCAATTTCGTTTCTTTTTATGGCTGAGTAATATTCCATTGTATATATGTGCCACATCTTCTTTATCCATTCATCTGTTGATGGACACTTAGGTTGCTTCCATATCCTGGCTATTGTAAATAGTGCTGCAATGAACATTATGGTACATGACTTTTTTTTTTTTTTTTTTGCGGTACGCGGGCCTCTCACTGTTGTGGCCTCTCCGGTTGCGGAGCACAGGCTCCGGACGCGCAGGCTCAGCGGCCATGGCTCACGGGCCCAGCCGCTCCGCGGCATGTGGGATCTTCCCAGACCGGGGCACGAACCTGGATCCCCTGCAGCGGCAGGCAGACTGTCAACCGCTGCGCCACCAGGGAAGCCCTACATGACTCTTTTTGAATTATGGTTTTTTCAGGGTATATGCCCAGGAGTGGGATTGCTGGGTCGTATGGTAGTTTTATTTTTAGTTTTTTAAGGAACTGCCATACTGTTGTCCACAGTGGCTGTATCAATTTACATTCCCACCAACAGCGCAAGAGGGTTGGTTCCCTTTTCTCCACACCCTCTTCGGCACTTATTGTTTGTAGATTTTTTGGTGACGGCCATTCTGACTGGTGTGAGGAGATACCTTCCAACATTTCTGAATGACTGTCTTCTCCTCATCATTCCAGTCTCAAATTACATGTCACCTTTTGCAGAGACCCTCCCTGATGAGTCTGACTTAAGCAGCCTTCCCCACCATCTCTGCTGCCCCCCACTACCCTGTTTTGTTTTCTTCAGAGGAACTGTCACTAACTGAACTCAACTCACTTCTTTGCCTATGTGTTTGCTCTTTGGATTCCCCCCGAGATGTAAGCTCCCCGAGGATGGGCATGACCGTCTCCGCTGCTCCCTCCTGCCTTCCCATGCCCAGAACAGTGCCCGGCACATTGCAGGTGCTCAAGAAGTGTTTGCTGAACAACCTCCTGCTTCAGAAAGGTCACACAGCCTGATCCACCACCCTTCACGCCTTTCCCTGTTCCACAGCCAACTCCTGCTACTCACCCAGGTCTCAGCCTGATCCCACTTCCTCTGAGAAGTCCTTCCTGATCCCCCAGGCTAGGTCAGGCATGCCTACTACATGCCCTATGGGCTTCTGCACCCCACAGCATGGTTCTGAGAGGAAATATATGTTTCATCCTGGGAGGAGGATGACCATGTCCGCTTCTGGTCATGGCTACATCCCCAGCAATCAGCATGGTGCCCCGCACATATATGCTCAACAGATGTTTGTTGAATGAATGAATGGAGAAGAGGCAGAAGCTCTGGAGGGCTGTCACCGACATAACTTAAGGTTATCACCTCTTCTTTACTAGATGTTAAAGGTCGATCAGATAGACATCCCACTGGCTTTGCTGGGAAGCTGCCTTACACTGTCAAGTCACTTTGGTGAGATGACAAGAGACAACCATGGGGCTGCCACCGGAATCACGGTGGTGCCAAGCCTGGCTGGGAGACCTTGGGCAGGTGACAGAGCCTCTCTGACCCTCAAACTGGGTTGGGTCTTGTCTACCCCATCCCCCCACCTGGGTCCCCAACGCCTCACCCAGCCACCAAGATGCGAGGGATGTCAGCGGCAAAGGCCTCGCCCATCTCACGGCTGCCCACGTTGGCGATGCAGTGCAGGGCCAGGCACATGAAGGTGGGGTTGCGGCTGGCCAGGTCGTTCTTGATGGCGTTGTTGATGAGCCGGATCAGCTCCGAGTTGGAGTTCACCAGCACCGAGATGAACAGGTAACCCTGGGTTGCGGAGGGAGGTGGTGGGCTTGGAGCATTGTGGTTAACTGGCCCTAGACCCCAACCCTCAACCCTGGAGTCTGCACTTCTGGCCCCTCCTCCCTCAGCCCCAGGAGTCCAGGTCCTAGGCCTCTCCCCTCTCAGACCCAGGAGTCCCCGCCCCCAACCCCTCCTCCCTCAGACCCAGGATGCAGGCCCCCGGCCCCTCCCACCTCAGACCCAGGATCCAGGTCCCCAGCCCTTCCTCCCTCAGACCCAGGATCCAGGCCCCCAGCCCCTCCTCCCTCAGACCCAGGATCCAGGCCCCCGGCCCCTCCTCCGTCAGACCCAGGATCCAGGCCCCCGGCCCCTCCCACCTCAGACCCAGGATCCAGGCCCCCGGCCCCTCCCACCTCAGACCCAAGAGTCCAGGCTCCCAGCCCCTCCTCCGTCAGACCCAGGATCCAGGCCCCCGGCCCCTCCCACCTCAGACCCAGGATCCAGGTCCCCAGCCCTTCCTCCCTCAGACCCAGGATCCAGGCCCCCGGCCCCTCCTCCATCAGACCCAGGATCCAGGCCCCCGGCCCCTCCTCCGTCAGACCCAGGATCCAGGCCCCCGGCCCCTCCCACCTCAGACCCAGGATCCAGGCCCCCAGCCCTCTCCCCGCTCAGACTCACTATCTGCTTCTCCGTGTACTTGTTGGAGCTCAGCAGGTTCACGGCCTCCATGTGCCCAAAGTCGATGTCGTGGCCGAGCAGGAAAATGAAGAGCAGTTTACACACATACTTTTTCTTGCTGTAGCCGTCCAAGGCTTTGTCCCCTGGGGCCAGAGGAAGGAAGAAAGGGGAGGTAAAAATGAGGAAGGATCAAACCTACAAGTCCCAGGTATCCCAGCCCCAGCGCACAGCCCGCTCCTCCCACAGACCCAGGAGCCTGGACCCCCAGCATACCCTTGAACTTGGAGCGGATGTTGGCCAGTTCCTTGTTGATTCTCTTAATCTCCGCCTCCTTGCTCTTACCTGGAAGGGAGACGGCAGGACAGGTCAGGAGGGTCCCAGAGAGTTGAGCCGCCTGTCCTCACTTTGCTGGGCAAGGTCCTTCCTGCTGGAAGGGCAGACTCTCCCCACCCTGGGGCTCCAGGCCGAGGGGGCTGAGGCAAGGCCTGGGCCCTCTCTCTAGCTGGGAGCTTCCGGGAGGTGGGAACCTTGGCTCTTTGGTCCCTACCACCCAGAGGAGGAGCCCCGCACACACTTTGGGGCACTCCCTGCCTCCCTCCCTCCTCCAGCTCCTGTCCCACCCATGGCTCCGGTTACCACTGCACCAGCCCCCAGCTGAAATATGCCCCTGACAGGAAATATGTAATGAATGAATGAATGCAGAGATAGGCTGCCTTTGAGCTGGCCCCCTGGACCCTCACTCTGACCACACCCCCAGAGCTCAGTGTCTCCTGAAAACTGCTGGGCCTGCACCTTCCCAATTCCAGCCAGTTGCCAGGCACTGGGTCCTGAGCTCCCGGCTCCCCACCTCCGCCTGCCCAGCCAGATCACTGTGGCAGCCTCCTTTCTGGCATCCTTGCTTCCCACTGGGGGGATTCTACCCCGTGGCTACCAAGCCCTCTGGCCCTGCCCTGGCCACCCCACCAGTGTCACCGCTCACCATCTTGCTGTGTGTCCCCACCTCGCAGGCCTCTGTCAGTTCCAGGGACAATTCACACTCCTTCCCACCTCCAGGGCCTTTGCACGTGCTGTGCCCTCCACCTGCCCATCTATCCAGTTTTCTTCTCATCACTCGGGTCTCAGCTCTTGTCACCTCCTCCAAGAGGCCTTTCTTGGTCAATTCTCTATTTATTTATTATTGTTATTTTTTGGCCGTGCCACACGGCTTGTGGGATCTTAGTTCCCCAACCAGATATCGAACCGGGGGCCCTGGCAGTGCAAGTGCAGAGTCCTAACCACTGGACTGCCAGGAAATTCCCTCCTGGCCAGTTCTTTAAAGTCAGTGCCTTCTTCTTCTGTTTCCATCATTTAAAAAAAATGTCCTGGGACTTCCCTGGTGGTCCAGCGGTTAAGACTCCGGGCTCCCGGGCTTCCCTGGTGGCACAGTGGTTAAGAATCCGCCTGACAATGCAGGGGACATGGGTTCGATCCCTGGTCCGGGAAGATCCCACATGCCACGGAGCAACTAAGCCTGTGTGCCACAACTACTCAGCCTGCGCTCTAGAGCCTGCGAGCCACAACTACTGAGCCTGAGTGCCTACAGCCCGTTCTCCACAACAAGAGAGGCCACTGCCATGAGAAGCCCCCGCTCACCGCAACTAGAGAAAGCCCACGCACAGAAATGAAGACCCCAATGCAGCCAAAAATAAAATAAATAAAATAAATTTCTAAAAAATAAATTTAAAAAAGAAAAGAAAAAAAAGACTCCGTGCTCCCAATGCAGGGCGCCCAGGTTTCATCCCTGGTAAGGGAACTAGACCCTGCATGCCACAGCTAAAGACCCAGTGCAGCCAAATAAATAAATATTTAAAAAAAAAAAGTCTTCCCTGGCTCATTTCACACCATGTAACTATTTTATTTACCTTTACTGTCAAACCTCGGCTCCCCCTTCAGATTATAAGCATCACAGGGGAGCTTCTAGAACAGTGCCCAGCATATAGCAGGTGCTTAATAAATGTCTGGTCATCTGAATGGTGGAGCCTGTTCTAACCCATGGCTGTGTCATCAGGCAACTGGGAGGTTCAAATGAATGAGTGAATGAAGGAGAAAGCGAGGGTATGTGCTCTCTTTCTCTTTAGAAATCCTGCCTCACCACCTACTCCCAACTTCCGGGGAAGCTCCCATAAGCCTCACTTCAGCTATCACCTCCTCTAAAGCCCCTTCTGATTAGCACCTCCTGATCAGTTCCAAATAGACGCTAGAGCTGCTGTGTCCAATATGGCAGCCATCAGCCAGTGGCTCTCAAGCACCTAAAATGTTGCTGCTCCCAACTGAGATGGGCAGTAAGTGGCAAAGACACACGGGATTTAGAAGATTGAGTGCGGAAAAAAAAAAAAAGAAATGTAGGGACTTCCCTGGTGGCGCAGTGGTTAAGACTTTGTGCTCCCAGTGCAGGGGGCCTGGGTTCAATCCCTGGTCAGGGAACTAGATCCCACATGCATGCCACAACTATGGAGCCTGCCTGCCGCAAGTAAGACCCAGCACAATCAAATTAATTAATTTAAAAAAAGAAATGTAAACTATCTCATTACAAAGTTAAAAATATAATTAATTAGTTGTTTAAAATTTTTTTAATCAAAAAAATTTTTAAATACTGAATACATGTTGAAATGAGAATATTTAGTTGCCCGCATGCCACAACTAAAAAGATCCCACGTGCCACAACTAAGACTTGGGGCAGCCAAAATAAAATAAATAAATAAATAAGTATTTAAAAAAGAATATTGGGGGTATATCAGATTATACAAACATATTATTAAAATTAATTTGGCCCATTCCGTTCTACTTTCTACTAACAAAAAAGTGGTTCCTGAAGAAGTTAAAAACCACACATGTGGCTTGCACTCTGGGTAACGCTGCTCTTGGGCCTTTCCTGGGCTCCCACACTGCCCGGGTCACCTCCCTCAACGCTGCTGTGCGTGTCTGGGTCTGCTGCTGTCCCCAGACCACACCAGAGCCCCGAGGGTAGGGCCAGCGTCTGCCACTTTTCTGGGTAGTGACTCCACGTTCCACAGGCTTACTGAGTGCCTGAGCTCAGGAAAGGCATGAAGATGTGAAAGAAAAAGGGGCTGAAGAGGTACAGAGTGACCCACTCCCAGGCCTCAGGGAGGGTGGGAGGTCTCTGGGAGCCAGGCGATGAAGGGCCAGTACCTCAGTGATGAGGCTGAATTGGCCTGTGTGGCCCAGAGGCTATCTGATGCTTCATTTATTAATTACACGTTTCCTAAGCCCTGTGGGCCAGGCCTGAGTGGGGCGACGCTGGGCACCCAGGGCCCACGCAGATCTGGCACTTTTGATCCTCCCCCAGGGACTCCTGGCTTGGTGGGGCGCAGGCAGCGGGGCCCTGTCCCCACACCTGAGCGAGATGGGCACGATTGGAGGTCACCCAGACACCCCCAGGGGCCTTGCTGGTGGCTGCCAAGAATAGGGGACATTTGAGGAGGGCCGTGAAAGATGAGGAGGGTTCAGGCGCAGTTCACCAGCGAGAACTAAGCCAGAACCACGTCACACTGTTGAGGTGTGCCCACCGGAGGGTGGCCAGGGGGTCAGGACAGCACCTCCCTCTGGGGGCAGGGCAGGGGCGGTGACCAGCACGGCAGCTCCTCAAAACTGGTGCGCAGGTTCCGTTCTCCTCCTAACCTGAGGATAACCACACAATTGCTCTAATCAGTTGCCTTAAAGCTATTCTGTAGGGACGAGAAAAAACAACCAAACAGCTTTTATAAATGGACCATATAGCACACGGTGGCTGCCTAACTTTTACCACAGATAGACGGGTATCTGAACGGCAATTAAATTACTGAGCCTAGAGCTCTCTCTGGCCTTCGTTTACCTCTATTAAAAGCTTCAAGAAGCAGGCAAAACTAACCTATGGTGTTGGATGACTGAGCAGTGGGGAGGGGGGTGCCAGGGAGCTAGGGATGTTGTTTCTGACCCTGGGGGCCAGTTACGCAGCTGTGTTCAGTTGGAGAAAATTCATCAGATTTTGATGATGAATTCATCAAAATTCATCACTTCTGATCTGTGAGCTTTTTTTATAGATACACTATATATGTATATGTGAATATACAAGTTAATATATTTGTATACAAATATATATTAATATATTTGTATAGTGAAGTGTATCAATGATGTAGAAGAGAATATAAAACAGATATGGACAATTTAAAGAATATGCAGGAATTCCCTGGCGGTTCAGTGGTTAGGACGCGCACTTTGGCTCTGGTTCGATCCCTGGTGACAGAACTAAGATCCTGCAAGCCGCGGGGTGTGGCCAAAAAAAACAAAAATTCAAAGATAACATAAGCACATGACAGAGAATATGGAAAAGAAAAATAATGGCCATAGTTCATAAATTTTGGCTAATTTGAAGTGTTCTTCAATACACCTCTTTATAGCTAAATGATAACACTATGTAATTTGTTTTTAGAATAAAGTCCCGGAAATAAAGTTCTTAGAGCAACAAGTATGCCCATTTTCAAATTTTTCTGATATATGAAGGCAAATGGCTCTCCCATAATGAACCAGTTTATATCCCACCATCATGGTATGAGAATCTGTTTCCTAATTAAAGAATTTATGATAGCTGAGTGAATTATCCCGTAATTTATTTAATTATTATGGTATAGTTGGACATTTCGCTCATTTAATAAAAAAATATTATTAGTGCCTGCTATGTGTAAAAATTAAAAATAAATTTTTAGGGCTTCCCTGGTGGTGCAGTGGTTAAGAATCCGCCTGCCAGTGCAGGGGACACAGGGTTCGAGTCCTGGTCTGGGAAGAGCCCACATGCTGTGAAGCAATGAATCCGGCATACCACAACTACTGAGACTGCGCTCTAGAGCCCGCAAGCCCCAACTACTTAGGCCCGCGCACCTAAAGCCCCTGCTCCGCAACAAGAGAAGCCACCGGAAGGAGAAGCCCACGCACCGCAAAGGAGAGTAGCCCCCTGCTCGCCGCAACTAGAGAAAGCCCGCGCGCAGCACCAAAGACCCAACGCAGCCATAAATAAATAAATAAATAAAATTTAAAGTAAGGAATATTCAAAGCATATATGTTTGTGTGTGTATATGTTTTTTCCTTAGTCTTTAAACTGTCCACGTCTATTTGATATTGTCTTCTGCACCACCAATATACTTTGCTACAAAAAAGAATTCACAGAAAGAACAAAGCATCAGGTCTCCAAAAGAGAATGCTCTGTGGCCCTAGAGGAAATGCATCCCAGCAGAGCACATAACCTCTGCAAATATCTAGAGCCTGGGTGCCCAGAGACAGCACCTGGGCGCTGCTGAGGGTAACGCATGGGAGAAAGGGGCTGAAGGCAGCTGTGACAGAACTGGGCTCATGGAAGAAACTTTCCATCACTCGGCCAGCCTGCGACAGAAGGATGAGCTCCCCGTCACAAGAGGCATGCAAGCATTTCAGGGTGTTTTAAAGAGATTCCTTTATCTTCAAACATTCCCTGGGCCAAGCTCAGGGATGAGTCACACCTGCTCTGCCCTGGGGATGCTCCTTGATTGGAGAGGCTGACAGGGACAATGGGGAAAACTTTCACAGGGACAAACACAGTGGGGGCTGGGACGCTGGAATCAGATGGGGGGGAGGAAGGCTTCCTGGTACCCAGTTCCTGAGACTTTTTTTTTTTTTGGCCAGCTCCTGGGATTTTTTTTTTTTTTTTTTTTTCCTTTTTGGCCACGCTGCAGCATGTGAGATCTTAGTTCCCTAACAGCGATAGAACCCATGCCCCCTGCAGTGGAAGCATGCAGGGAGCCCTAACCACTGGACCGCCAGGGAATTCCGCGCTCCTGGGATTTCAGGCTCAAAAGACGAGGCTGAAATGAACCAAGCAGAAATAAGGGGAGGTGTGCTCTGGGCACGAGGACCAGCTTGTGCAAAGGCCTGGGGGCCAGCACAGCAGGCGGGGACAGACCGTGCAACCTCTTGGCTTTTCTGAGGGTGCTGGGGAGCCCTGGGAGGGCAGGGGGTCCCATTCTGCCCGCAGCTGTTGCTGTGAGGGCCGTGCAGGTGGAAAAGAGGCCACCCCCTTGCTACAGGCCAGGGCAGGTTACTGCTGACGGCTCCAGAAGGACCTTGGGGCTTCTGGGTAGGGGAAATAAGCCTCCCTAAGCATTTAACCTGGGGCATCGGGGTGGGGCTGTCACTGCCACAAAAGGCCTCCTAACAAACCTGGACTACCATGAAGGGATTGACATGCGCTTATGGCGGTAACCCAGGCACTGGCTGGCACCTCACTGCAAGACCCTTCATTGCCTTCCAGACAACTGTTTACAATACAAAGCAACAAAAGTTTCTCTCTACTAGGATGTGCTCCGATGTCTCCCACACAAGTCCCAACAGCCCTGAGTCCTCAAAGAGGGCTCTGGGAGATGATGCTTGTTGACTCTGGACCCCTATAAAGTTCAGAACATGTTGGCCCACGCGGCCCACCACCGGAGCCACTGGCTACATGTGGCCACTGGACATTTGAAAACTGGCTGGTGCTATGGAGGGACTGAATTCCTAATTTTATTTAATTGCAGTAAGTTAAAAATTAAAAACCAGTCCTCCACTCAGTCACTGGAAAAGTATGTCTGGAACGACTTGGACCCTTTGTGAATCTTCTTTTTTAACCGTAAGTTTTATGAACTCTTAAGACAGAGAAAATATTTCCAAAGAAACTGTAGCCTCCGAGTTGAGAAAGGAACATAAACTGACTTGTTAATCATTGAAAAAATATCGATTACACATTCAGATAATATTTGGGGCATACTGGGGTAAAGGAAATAAATCATATTAAAGTTAATTTCCCTGGTTTTACTTTTTTAATGTGACTACGGAAAATTTAAATGTACATATGTGGATGGACCTAGAGATTATCATATTAAGTGAAGTAACAAATATCAGATGAGAAAGACAAATATCATATGATATCACTTATCTGTGGAATATAAAAAAAGGATACAAATAAACTGACTTACAAAACAGAAATAGACTCACGGACACAGAAAATAAACTTATGTTTACCAAAGGGGAAACTGCAGGGGTGGGGGGGAGGGGGGGAGATAAATTTGGAGTTTGAGATTAACATACACACACTACTATACATAAGAGATAAACAAGGATCTACTGTATAGCACAGGGAAATATACTCAATATCTTGTAATAACCTCAAATGGAAAAGAACCTGAAAAAGGATATATAGACATACGTATATGTATTTAATATATATACGTATAACTGAATCACTTTGCTGTATACTTGAAACTAACATAACACGGTAAATTAACTATACCTCAATTTTTAAAAAATGTACGTATGTGGATCGCCGCATGACAACCCTGGGTTAGACGTTATCAAAATTGTCAACATCTCTGAGAGAAAATATTCTCCTTGAGCAACCAAGTCACACCCTGTCATTCCCTTACTTGAACGTAGCTGCAAAGACCTCCCTGAGCTGCCGCCTAACATATTAAGGGGGCACATGTTGCTCTGTAAGCCCTCGGCTTCTGGCTGGGAATGCCAGCTCCCCAAGGGCAGGGGTGGGTGGCTGCGTCCCGTGTAGCATCCTGACACAGGGTCCAGAGCAGTCCTGACGCGGGGGAGGTGCTGAATGCGATTGTGGACCGAGGTCACTAGATAACACACAGGTAGAGAGGGACGGAGCTCAGGCCTGGATCTGTCTGTTGCCAGCATCTGGATGCCACTCACAACCTAAAGCCAGTTCCTTTAAGTGCCCTGAGCAGGGGTGTGGGGGGAGGGGCGCTGTCCCCAACGGCACACTGATGTTGGAGCACCACCAAAGTGGGACTCATTCCTTCTGCTCTCTCCACAGCGGCCAGAGGGATTCTGTGAAAAGCTGAGTCAAACCCTGTCCCTTCTCTGCACTGAATCTCTCCCTGGCTTCCATCTGGCTCAGTGTAAAAACAAGTCGTCACTGGATCCACTAGTTCCCTCTCTGACCACAACTCCCACCCTCTCACCGCATTCCTCCTATACCTCAAGCACAGTCCTGCCTCAGGGCCTTTGCATAGGCTGTCTGCGCTGCCAAAAATGTCTTCTCCCAGATGCTGCAGGCCAATTCACCCACCAAATTCTTTGCTCCAATGTCACCTGCTCAGTGAGAGACGCTCCGAGCAGCCTATATGAGAGCGCCATCCCTACACCCCGACACCCCTTCCCTGCTTTATTTCCTCCCAACACTCACTGCTACCTGTCTGAACACCTGAACACTACATATTTACCTGTATATTGGTCCATTTCCCCGCTAGAATGTGAGCACCATTGGAAGGGGACTTTTGCTCACCGTTTTAGTCTCATCACCTAGAAAGTGTCTAGCACTCAATCAGTGCTCAGTAAAGATTGATTTGTCCATTCATTCATTCATTCATTCAATCAGCAAACACCTCCCAAGGACTCTTGCGGGCCAGGCCCTGCAGAAGGTGGAAGTGGGGACCCGGGGAGGGATCAGACCAGGGCTTGCACTCCAGGGGCTGAGGGAGACGCCACAAACAGAATGGGTCACAGTTTGCAGTGGGATGTGCCCTCATGGAGAGCTCGGGGCACTATGGCAGCCCAGCAACCCCCTTCCCATTCATTCACTCACACTGTCCTTGGGCTTGGGGGGAGCTGGGCCCTAGAGAGGAGGCAACCCCAGCTCCTGCCTTAGGGAGCTCCCAGTCAGATAAGCGTCTGGGAGGCTGACTCCCCTCCAGACAGGACAGGACTACGCCCTCAGGCTGGGCCCAGCCTCACCTCTCCCTTTCTTATCTGCAGAATTTGCCCTTCCTGGCTCTCCTTCTCAAAGCCTGCCTTTCACCTCCTTCTAGTTCCTTCCCCCTGAATTCCACTATGCCCTTCAGATCCTCCAGCAGGATGGCTCCACACTCCTCGCTGTCCTCCACCTGCTCAGCTCTGAGCACGGCCTCATCCATGTCCCTCATCCCTTCTTTTGCCCTCACTCCAGCTTGAAACCCTCTCTGGGGCTCTCGGGACAAACACCAACCTGGCCTCTGCCCACCTCCCCAGTGTCAGATCCCATCCCTCTCTGTACCAGCCACATAGGCCTTAGCACAGAGTCTCAACGGGGCCTCAGGACCTTTGCACTTGCTGTTCCTCTGCCTTCACAGCTCTTTTCCCCTTCCCTTGGCCTGGCTAACCCCCCCCCATTGTCTGGGCAACGCAAGCAGACAGAGGCCCCGTTCTCTCATCATTGTGGCCCTCTACCTCACTGGACTTAGGACAGCTACAATTTTTTTCCGCTTTAAAAAAAACTTGATGCAAACAAGAAAGGAGCCAGGATAGGGCTTTTAAACAAGCAGATCTAATTTTGAAAGTAAATTTCAGGTAATTTTCTGAGGGGCAACAAAACATACCTCCCCGAATGCCTTGTAATATATTTAGATTTGATTTTAGGTTTCTTCCTCAATTTAGGTAAAGAAAATAAAATTAATATATCATCTAACAGTGGCATATATGAAACAGATAAACAACCAGGATTTGCACAGGAAACTATATTCAACATCCTGTAATAAACCATGATGGAAAAGAATATGAGAAAAAATATATATATATGTATAACAGAATCACTTTGCTGTACACCTGAAACTAACACAATATTGTAAATCAACTATACTTCAATTTAAAAAAAAAACTGAGATACAATTCACATACCACACAGCTCACCATTTGATAGAGCGATTCTGTAGTCTTTAGCAGATCCAGTGTCGTTCAGCTATCACCACCATCTAATTCCAGAACATTCTCATTACCCCCCAAAGAAACCCTGTTCTCATTAGCAGTCATTCCACATTCCACCACCCCCTAGCCCTAGGCAACCACTCAACTACTTTCTGTTTCTCTGGATTTGCCTATTCTGGACACCTCATAGAAATGGAATCCTACAATATGTAGCCTTTTGTGTCTGTCTTCTTTCACTTAAAATGATGTTTTCGAGCTTCATCCGTGCTGTAGCCTCTACGGTACTTCATTCCTTTTTAATGGCTGAATACTATTCCATCGTGTGGGTATCCACATTGTGTTTCGCCATCCATCCGCTGGCAGACATTTGGGTTTGTTTCCACTCTTTGGTTATCTATCATGAACGATGCTGTATGAACATCCATATACAAGTGCTTGGGAGATGGACAGCTGCGATTTTTATGCAGCACCTGTCTCCCTCAGGGGCTGGGAGTTTCATGGGGGTACAGACAAGTCTGTCCTATTTACCACTGTTTCTCCAGTGCCCATGATAAGGCTTGAAACATTCAACCTACACTTGATGAGAAAACCAAGGACAAGGGGAAGCCCTGATTCTCCAGCCCTGGTTCATTTGGCTAAACTACTTCCACTGCCCCCAAGTCGGAGTCTCCCCTCCGTCCTCTGGCTTCCCTCTGGGGTCCTGCAGTGACACCCACTTGTTTTCTCTTTCCTGTCCTGCCCCCATCATCCAATCCCTTTGCAGATCCTTCAAAATCTATCTCCAACCAAACACTTCTCATCGTTTCCTTCTCACCCCAGTCGAACCAACACCGTCTCTCACTGGGATGCCTGCAACGGCCCTCTAATTCCTTCCCTGTTTCTGTTCGGACCTCCTTGGGTCTGTTCTCTTCCCAGCAGCCAGAGGAACTATTTTAATACATCAATCAGCTCCTGTCCCTCCTATGCTCAAAACCTTCCCGCTGCTCTAGCTTCACTCAGAGAAAGGCCAAAGTGCTCCTAGTGGCCCACAAAGCCCTGTCCCCTCTCTGTCCTTATCTCCCACCGCTCTCCCTCCCTCCCTCTCTTGGCCCCAGCCACACAAGCCTCCTCGCATTTATCTGAACCCACACCAAGCACGCTACAACCTCAGGACCTTTGAATGCACCATTCTCCTGCCTGGACCCCTCATTCCTCCAAAGTCTGCAGGGCTCGATCCCTCTCAATCCTGGTCCCTCCCCTCCCCCGCTTGCCTGCCTTATTTTTCTTCACAGCACTAGTCATCGTCTGACCCTGCGGTTCTCTGTGTTTACTTGTTAATCTCCCGCCTGGCATGGGTGCTCCCAGGGGCAGGAATTTTTGTTCACTGTTATAGCCCCAGTCCCCGGAACAGTGTCTGGCACACTGGAGTGATCAAAAAGCTTTTTGTCAAATGAATAAACGAATGAACGAACCTTCAGAGACAAGATGTTCTGATCAATGGGAGTCGGCCGACAAGAAAAGGGAGCCTCCAAGAGGTTGAATGACTTGCCAAGGGTCGCAAGGCAGGTGTCAGAGGCAATGCACACTTGCTGCTAACAGCTGGCCCCCGCAACCCACAAATCCTCGAAGCTCCACCCCTTTCATAACAGACTTAACCTCTCTCCGCCACTTGAGACCCAACAGTTTCCACCCCTCTTGCTCGCTGAGCACCTACTACATGCCAGATCCTCCCATCCCTACTAAATTCTAAAATCATCACTGGGCACCCAGCAGAGGCCGCTCCTCAGACCCAGCCAAATAACAAGAACAGTAGCCAAGCTACCTAGTGCCTGGAGTGTGTGAAAGGCCTCACCCACATTCGGTATCATAACAACCCCATCAGGAAGGTGTGATCAGCAGTCCCTCCTGACAGATGAGGAAACTGAGAGGCGAAGTCTCTTATTCCAGGTCACACGGCTGGGGAGTGAGAGCGCTCACACTCACACCCAAGTCTGGCTGACCCCAAAGCCCACGCGGACACAGCCTGTGAAGCTTTTGGCAGCCCAAAACACCAACACCCGCTCGCAGGAGCTGGGAGCTGACTTGGCGCCAGGCCTCCCACAGTCACGACCATTCTTCCTGCTGGTGATGGCTGCCCCCATGTTGATGTGGTCAGATGGGAGAGCGCTCCAGATTCAGGGCTGTCCTGCTCCCTGACCTATGACCCCTCTCTGGGGCCAGGCTTCCCCCACCCCCAGCTTTCCAGATCTCTTCCCCACAAATTCCTAAGGCCCCCTGTCCCCTTCTTTGAGATCTGGGCTCTCCCCATTCTGGCACATACCCCAAGACCCCGCGTTATAATGTCCTCTCCTTTGCAGGCCCCCAGCTCGCTATTCCAGGTTCTCCCAAGACTCTCCACCTGCAGCGCCTCTCCTCTGTGCTCCTCCCAGTACCCCCTCTAGCCCCTTCTCCACTGCCCTCCATGTCTCCTAAGCAATCCTCCATCCTGGAGCCCCTCTATCCCTCACCAGGGGCCCACTACAGGCCCCCACCTTTCCGTCTCTCCTCCCCAAACCCCTGGGACTTTCTGTTATTCTCAAGTCCTCTCTATGAACTAGCTGGGAGCCTCGGTGACCTACCTAGTCCCTTCCCCTCTATGACACCCCCTCACCCAGGCCCTCAAGCCCAGTCCCTTTAGGCTTCCTGTGTTTCACGTCCTCCCAGTCCTCTCTGGCCTCCTCCCACTTTATCTCTCCACAGGATACCCCCACCCATGCACCCTTTTCCCTTTCTAGCTACATCAGGGATTTCTCTAACCCTATCTCTAATACGATCCCCCAGCCTTTCTTCCATTCCCAGGGACAACTCTATGCCCCATCCCCGGGACTTTACTAGCCTCCTCTATATTAAGACCCTCCCGGACGCCTCTAGCCACTCCGTGTCGTCACCTCAAGAGGCACACTATGACACTCTAAGCCCTCCCATCCCCCCCACCCTAAAGTACCCCCGGGGCCTCTCTATCCTCTCACTCTAAGACCGCAATGGATTTCTATCCCCTGGGCCCCTCTGTAACCCCCGAATCCCTCAATCCCACGCTCCCCCTCGCCCGGTGTCCCCCGGCCGCTCTCTCACAGTTCCGGATGTCGGAGATGAACACGGCGAGCCCCCGCATCCCATCGCCCTTGGACACGGCCGGCATGATGGCGGTGGTGTCGGCTCCAGGCCTGGCCGGGCAGGGCGCAGCACAGCGGGGGCTGGCAGGCGGGGACCGGGAGGGAAGGACCCCAGGCAGCGCAGAGGAGCCGAGCCGGCCAAGGGGGGAGGGCGGGCTGGCAGGCGGGCTGGCAGGCAGGCGGGCTGGCAGGCCGCGGCTCCGCCCCCGGCCCCACCCCTCCCCTCCACCATCCTGAGCTCTCAGCCGCCTATTGGCTTGTATTACTGCCGCTCAGACTCGGGCTCATCCCCACTCCCTCTTTCATTGGTCTCTGGACAAAGGCACGCCGCTACGATTGGCCCAGAGCCCCGCTATTTCCGATCCCTAGGGGGGGTGGGGGCGTTGCCCGAGAGACGGGCGGAGTTCGGTTACGTACAGTGGGACCGCCCCCTCCGCTCGGCCGGCTCCGATACTGATTGGATCCAGTCGCTCTCTTAGAAAGGAGGGATTGACGTGAAGGAAGGCGGGGGAGCGGGCTCGAGCAGGCGGGACTTACGTTGATTGAGGCCCATGGGCGGGTAGACCGCCCCCGCAGGCGTCGAGGATTCGCCGGGCCAGTCCGACTCCCACCCCCGATTGGGCTGTTGTGGGGGCGGGAGGAGGGCGACGATCCGTAGAGAAGGAAGGAGCAGGAGGTTGTCCCTCGGCTGGGCTAGGATAGGTGGAGTGGCGCCTGCAATTCCCTGCTGCAGAGAAGGGGTTGGGAGGGGCAGGAGAGCGTGAGGTATTTGCTGCGCAAGCGTCTTTCTGTTCTCCTTTCTCCCTTTCCTTCACCCCCGACTCCTTAATCTCCTTCCAGGAAGACATCCCTTCCCCCTTCCCCTACCTTCTCTAGAGGCCAAGATGTTGCGACCTAAACTTGTCCGGAGACCAAGTATCCCAGAGCGGAGGACCCAGTAATTCAAGTCTACTCCCATTAAGCAGAGGTTAAAACTGAGGTCCGAAGAGGACCTGAATGACATGCCCAAGGTCACACAGCTCAGAAGTGGTAGAGCCTGGATGTAAACTATATTTTGGCCTTTAACCACTTTTCAATATACAATGGCTTTTTTCTTTTCAACCATAACACCATTAAACAGATATCGAATAAAAAATTGGGCTTGGAGCTCCTCCTGAACAAGAAGGGGACCTGGTACTGAATGAAGAACGTTGGTTAAAGGGAAGGAATCGGTGAATCCGCTTTGTTTCGCCCAACCACTACCCCTTGGCGCCCCAGAGACCTTTGGGTGACTGGTTTTGGGGAAGGCAAAGCCTCCAGAACTCCAACGCCCAGGGCTAAAGAGAAATTTGGGGCAAAAGGAACGGAACGGGAAGAGTCCATTCTGTCACCTCGAGGAACTAAGCCCCACCTGCGAGCCTTTTCCGATCTCAGAAGCCTAGTATTCTTGGAATGAGCCTTGGGGGAGTGTCACGGGTGCTGGGAACATCCACTCTGAATTCTGGGGGTATGGATAACGCCATTAAAAAATATATATATATATATCAGTAGTGAGGTTGGTACTAGTCTGCTTTTCGAGGGATGCGAAGAGAGACATCCAGAGTCTGAAGAACAGGAAAATTCTGTCCCTAAGGAAGAGGGAAAAGCGACCCACTTCCCAGCTTTAACTATCCACCTCCCTGTCACCCACCACCTTCAACCAACCCTTCACCCAGAGCCCACCAGGAGCCAGATAGAGTAAACTCTGGGGTTTTGTTGTGGGGTGAAAGATGTCCTGTTTCTAAGTTCTGTCATGGTAGGTGGGGGAACTCAGTCCTCTCCCAGCCCCCTCTAGAGCTCATAAATTAGCCAAAAGTTAATTTTTAAGATTGGCTGTAAAGCAGAGGCGTTCTGGGCACACATGAGGCGTGAGATTGGGAAGAGCCACCCTAACCTGAAAATCCCTGGGACTGTCCCATCCTGCGTGGGGGGGTGGATGTGGCGCCACCCACAGGAGCTCATGGACTCATCCCTGCCCATTTAGAGCAGCACTTCCCAGAAGATATACAGTGGGAGCCACAAGTACAGTTTTCAGTATACTCCTGCCACGTTAAAAAAAAAAAAGTAAAAAGAAAAGGTGAAATGAATTTTAATAATATATTTCGTTTAACCCCATATACCCAAATATTATCATTTCAACATAGTTGACATTCTTATCTTCCTAAGTCTTTGAAATCTGTGCTATAGCACAGCTCAGCTGAGACATGCCACGCCACGTCGCAAGCGCTCAGCAGCCACAAGGCCATTATTGGAAAGCAACAAATTACAGGACGGGATTTGAGTAAGACCATTCTGGGGTTCAGGGGCTGAGGAGGTGACCCATTACTAAGTTTTAAGACCATGTCATGAACAAGTTCATGTATGAGGTTCTAGATGAGGCTTAGACAAGTCCTTTTTGGTTTCAAGATGGAGCATTGGGACTTACCTCGTGGCGCAGTGGTTAAGAATCCGCCTGCCAATGCAGGGGACACGGGTTCGAGCCCTGGTCCGGGAAGATCCCACATGCCGCGGAGCAACTAAGCCCATGCGCCACAACTACTGAGCCTGCGCTCTAGAACCCACGTGCCACAACTCCTGAGCCCACGTGCCACAGCTACTGAAGCCCACGTGCCTAGAGCCCATGCTCCACAACACGAGAAGCCACCGCAATGAGAAGCCCGCGCACCGCAACGAAGAGTAGCCCCCACTAGAGAAAGCCCGCACACAGCAACGAAGACCCAACACAGACAAAAAACTAAAAATCAAATCAAATCTTTAAAAAAAAAAAAAAAGATGGAGCATTAAGAGGGAACCCCAGGAGCTCCTCGAATTGCTCAGGGGTTGAACCACAATAGCTTTTAAGATTTTGACCTGAACAAATTAACTCCTGATTTTCTCCAGAAAAACTACACTCATCCCCAGTCTTCCCATTTTGGCAGCTGGGCCCACCATCAATCACCCAGGCACTCTTGCCAGGACGGACCCCCTCCCGTCCTTCACCCCAAACCAAAGCCAGGACACACCCCAAAGCCGGCCGCCTCCTCCCATCCCCACTGCCTCACCTGGTGCAGGCCACCATCACCATCATCTTTTGCCTGGAACCTTGTAGCGACATCCCTGGCCATTCTCCCTGCTTCCATCCTGGCCACTCAGGGTGCTTTTTGCAACATCAGTCAGCTGTGTCCTTCCGCAGCTTAAATGCACCAGACACACCGGCCTCCTCTTGACCATTAAGACCCTCCAGACTCATTCCTGCCCCCTGCCCACCTCAGCTTTCCCCATGGCTGGCTCATCCTTCAGGTCTCAATGCAATGTCCCCTCTTAGGAGAGAACTTCTGGATTTAGGGATTTAAAGTGACCTCTCGGGACTTCCCTGGCGGTCCAGTGATTAAGATTCTGTGCTTCCACCACAAGGGGCATGGGTTCAATCCCTGGTCAGGGAACTAAAATCCCACATGCCGTGCATCATGGCCAATAAATAAAGAAATAAAAAAATAAAGTGACCTCTCCGTGTCGTACTTGAACACGTTATCCAGTATTAAAAAAAAAAAAAAAATGTGTTACAGCAATCCTACTCCTGGGCATATATCCGGGAAAGACGAAACTCTAATTCAAAGATACATGCACTCCGACGTTCATAGCAGCACTATTTACAATAGCCAAGACATGGAAGCAACCTAAATGTCCATCAACAGATGAATGGCTAAGGAAGATGAGGTACATATATACAATGGAATACTGCTCAGCCATGAAAAAGAATGAAATAATGCCATTTGCAGCAACATGGATGGACCGAGAGATAATTACACTAAGTGAAGTAAGTCAGAGAAAGACAAATATCATGTGATATCACTTATATGGGGAATCTAAAAAAATGATACAAAGAACTTACGAAATAGAAATAGACTCACAGACATAGAAAACAAACTTATGATTACCAAAGGGGAAGGGGGGAGGGATAAATTGGGAATTTGAAATTAACAGGTATACACTACTTTATATAAAATAGATAAACAACAAGGACCTACTATATAGCACAGGGAACTATATTCACTATCTTGTAATAACCTAGAATGGAAAAGAATCTGAAAAAGAATATATATACATATATATATATATATATATATATAACTGAAATACTTTGCTGTATACCTGAAACACTGTAAATCAACTATACTTCAATTTAAAACATTTTAAGGGACTTCCCTTGTGGTCCAGTGGTTTAGACTCTGCACTCCCAATGCAGGGGGCTTGGATTCAAACCCTGGTTGTGGAACTAAGATCCCACATGCCACGCGGCGCAGCCAAAAAATAAAAACCAAAAAAAATTTTTTTAATGTGTTATAGAAATTTTCAAATATACCCCTGCAAAGCAGAAGGGTATAATGCACCCCCATATACCCAGCTCGAACAGTTATCAACATATGACCTTTATTCTTTCATTTATAATCCCCTGCATTTGACTTCCCTACCCCCCACTGCATTATTTTAAAGCAAGCCCCCCCCATGATATCATTTCATCCCCATCACCCAGTTTCTTCTCCAACATTTCACAATGAAAACTTCTAAATATTCAGAAAGTTGAAACAACTGTACAGCAAACACCCATATACCCCATCGCCCCAATGCTGGCATTAACATTTTACTCCACTCGCTTTATCACAAGTCCATCTGGCCTTCCCTTCCTCCATCCATCAATCCATCATGTGTTTTATTTATTTATTTATTTATTTATTTATTTATTTATTTATTTATTTTTTGCAGTACGCGGGCCTCTCACTGTTGTGGCCTCTCCCGTTGCGGAGCACAGGCTCCGGATGCGCAGGCTCAGCGGCCATGGCTCACGGGCCTAGCCGCTCCACGGCATGTGGGATCTTCCCGGACCGGGGCACGAACCCGTGTCCCCCGCATCAGCAGGCGGACTCTCAACCACTGTGCCACCAGGGAAGCCCCCTTTTTTTTAATTTAAAAAAAATTTATTTATTTTATTTGCTTGCGCCGGGTCTCAGTTGCAGCAGGCGGGCTCCTTAGTTGCAGCTTGCTGGCTCCTTAGTTGCGGCACGTGAACTCTTAGTTGCAGCATGCATGCAGGATCTAGTTCCCTGACCAGGGATCGAACCCAAGCCCCCTGCACTGGGAGCGCAGGAGTCTTTTTTTTTTTCCCCAAGTTATCCTAATTTATTCATTTCTTTATTTTAATTTTATTTATTTATGGCTGCGTTGGGTCTTCGTTGCTGCGCGCGGGCTTTCTCTAGTTGCGGCAAGTGGGGGCTACTCTCCGTTGCCGTGCACGGGCTTCTCGTTGCGGTGGCTTCTCTTGTTGTGGAGCACGGGTTCTAGGTGAGCAGACTCAGTAGTTGTGGCACACGGGCTTAGTTGTCCGCAGTATGTGGGATCTTCCCAACCAGGGCTTGAACCCATGTCCCCTGCGTTGGCAGGCAGATTCTTAACCACTGTGCCACCAGGGAAGTCCAAATCCATCATGTATTTTTTTTTTTTTTTTTTTTGCGGTATGCACTGTTGTGGCCTCTCACTGTTGTGGCCTCTCCTGTTGTGGAGCACAGGCTCCGGACGCGCAGGCCCAGCGGCCATGGCTCACGGGCCCAGCCGCTCCGCGGCATGTGGGATCCTCCCAGACCGGGGCACGAACCCACGTCCCCTGCATCGGCAGGCGGACTCTCAACCACTGCACCACCAGGGAAGCCCCCATCATGTATTTTTTTTTTCCCATCATGTATTTTTAATGCATTCAAAGTAAGTTGCAAATAGCACTATTCACAATAGCCAAGATATGGAAACAACCAGGTGGTATATACACACAATGGAATATTATCTGGCCGTGAGAAAAGAGGATATTCTGCTGTTTTCAGCCTCGCGGACAGACCCTGAGCACATTATGCTAAGCTAGATAAACCAGACAGAAAAGACAAGTACTGTATGATTTCACTTATATGCGGAATCTTAAAAGTCTAACCTGTAAAAAAAGATTAAAATGGTGGTTACCAGCAGACAGGGTGTGGGAGATACGATTGATGTTGTTTAAGGGTACAAACTTGCAACAAATAATAAATAAGCCATAGAGATCTAATACACAGTATAGTGAATATAGATAACAATATTGTGCTATAATGATGTGATAATATAGCTACAATGGCAATCATATTATAATATATAAATGTATCAAAGTAAGACACACTTTAAATTTATAAACACTATATGTCTGGGAATTCCCTGGCAGTCCAGTGATTAGGACTTGGCCCAGGTTTGATCCCTGGTCAGGGAACTAAGATCCCACAAGCCGTGCAGCGTGGCAAAAAACAAAACAAAACAACAACAACAAAGTCAAATTTATTCAATAAAAAAACAATTAAAAAACAGAATAAAACAAAGTTGCAGATATCAGTACTCATCAACCCTGTTACGGGTTGCATTACGTCCTGCAAAAGACGCTCAAGTCCTAACCCGCAGTAGCTGTGAATTTGGCCTTATTTGGAAATAGGGTCTTTGCAGATGATCAAGTTAAGACATGGTCATTTGGGTGGGCCCTCATCCAATATGTCCAGTTTCTTAAAAGGGGGGAAATTTGGACACAGAGATAAACAGTTCCACAGAGAAGATAGTGTGAAGACACAGGGAGAAGATGGCCATCTACAAACCAAGGAACACCTAAGGGTACCAGATACTAGGAGAGAGGCACAGATTCTCCCTCACAGCCTCAGAAGGAACCAACCCTGCTGACACCTTGACCTTGGACTTCTGGCCTGCAGGACTTTCAGACAATACCTATCTATGGTTTAAGACGCTCAGTCTGCAGGACTTTGTTACAGCAGTCCCGGGGTCTAACACAACTCCAAACATTCAACATGCACATAATGAACTATAGTTCAGTGCCTGCTTAGACCCTTTAACAGGCAGAATTCACACACAATAAGAGGCTCAGATCCCAGGTGCACAAATTGACAAGCTTTGACAAATGTCCACATGGCCATCACCCAGTTTTGATTCCCTTTATATCACGTTCGGACATTTGGTATTTCTGGTTTGTTTCTATTGCCTGCCTGTCCCCTTCCAACCCCCCATAGAATGTAAGATCCTCCAGCGCTGGTATTCAATCCTCATCGTCCCCCAGATCCTGGGAAAGTGACAAATCCAATGTATTACATGATGAAGCAAGTCTGAATGGGGGGGCTGGGTGACCCCACAGTGAGTTTCAGGGAAAGGTAATTTGGACCCCTCCCAAGAACCAGTGGGTCCGTCCACTCTAAGTTCTGGACTAGAAGGAATTTCACTGTGCTTCTGAAGGGGAGGGACAGATCGGGGTAGAACTAGAATCCTGAACAAGAGTTCACTGAGCCCCCCGGGGGAACGTGCCAAGTCATGTTTCCCCACCCTTGTGCCCCCCCCCCCCGTTACTGGGGCCCTTTGGTTGGGTCCTTTATGAGGCAGGCTTGTGGGGACAGGGGACCTTGAGGGTCAGTGGTCAGTGTAGGTGGAGAGCCTCAGAGGAAGGAGCCCCTGGGAGCCGGGCCCTCCACAGGCCATGGCGAGCGTGGTGGTGAAGACGATCTGGCAGTCCAAAGAGATCCATGAGGCTGGGGACCCCCCCGCGGGGGTCGAGAGTCGCTCCCAGCTGGTCCCCGAGGCTCCTGGGGGTGTGACCAGCCCAGTCAAAGGGATCTCAAAGAAAAAGAAGGCTGTGTCCTTCCACGGGTGGGTTTGTCACACCCTGTTGGGGGCGGTCCCAGCACCCAGCCCTTGCCTCTGACAGAACACAAGTCCCACTGTGGGTGCTGGTGGAAAGGGAGGAAAACAGGCAGCAGGGATGGAGGAGAAAGAAGAAAGCAGGCGGCGAGGTTGAAATCAGAGAGAGTAGGGAATGTGCAGACAGGGAGGTGGGAGGGGCCATACCCTGCTGGGGTGGCATCTTGACCCTCCTGCCTGTTTCTCCTCCCTAGGGTGGAGCCTCGGATGTCCTATGAGCCAATGCACTGCTGCCTGAACCTCAAACGGTCCTCAGCCTGCACCAATGTGTCCCTGCTCAACCTGGCCACCATGGAGCTCACCGACTCCTCGGGGACAGACTCAACCGTGGAAGACAGCAGCCTGATGGCATTGCCCGTGCCCATCCCACCCTGGGCTCCAGATGACCCAGACATCACGGAAATACTGGTGAGAGGGCCCTTGGCCGGGCTGGGGAATACGAGGGTTCTCCCCTGGTGGTAGGCAAATACTGAGGATGGGTTTGGGGGGGTGTCTTCTTGATTCGGAATGAGAAGGTTCGTGTCACCCTTTGAGGCCCTACAGTCAGCCATAAATCTGCTCCATCCAGGGTGAATGCTGCCGGCTGCCTGCGAGTTGGTCTTTTGTTCATTCAGTCACTTCCAAATGTCCTGGGTGAAGCTGGAGTCACAGATAGGAATCGGGCCAGGTGTCTGCCCCAGGGAAGCCCCCCGTCTGGTGGGAGTGACAGATACAGACTGGGGTGACAAATTCCATAATGGAGGTAACACTGGGGATCCCAGAAAAGGGCCCCTCAAACCAGGCTAGGGGTATCAGGGAAAACTTCTGGAGGAGGCAGTGTTGGAACTGGGCTTTGACGGATAAGCAGGAGTTCTCTGAGTGGACCACCTCAGACTGTGGGGCAAAACTGCGAGGTGAGCAAGACCTAGGAGAATTTAGAGAATTCCTGACTAGAGCATAGAATGCTACAGCTTGGTCCTTTAACTCTCCCACCAACCTTCACCCCCTGCCAGGCTTCTCCTGGGTCAGACCCTGAACTTGGCTTGACATGGACACTGAGAATTACACTAACAATAATCACGGCCAGAATGATACTAATAAGATTCACTAGCGGGAATTCCCTGGCGGTCCAGTGGTTAGGATTCCAACCTGCAGTGGGCATGGCTTCAATCCCAGGTCAGGGAACTAAGATCCCGCATGCCACACAGCATGGTCAAAAAAAAAAAAAAAAAAAAAGATTCACTAGCACATACTGAGCACTTTCTGTGTTCCAGGAGCCTCAGTGCTCTCATCTGTAAAATGGAGATGCATGTGTTTGTTCTTTCAAGAAATAGTTCTTAAACACCTACAATGTGCCAGGCACTGCTCTAGGAAGAGGAAATATAGCAGCACCCAAAACAGAGTTCTGGAGAGAATTGCACCCATCTCATGAGGTTGTCATGACAATGAAATGAAATTCGTTCATGTAAAATGTTTAGCACAATAGTCAGTTGTATGCACGGAATAGTTAGTCATTATTTTTATCCTCATTTCACAGATGAAGATATTGAGCCCCTAGAAGGTTAATTAGCATACCCAAAGTCATACGGCTTCTAAGTAGTGGAGCCGGGCTTAGGAGTCAGCACCCGCATTGCTGGGGGCAGTAGAGGTCACCGTGGGAGCCCTGAAGAAGGCCTTGGCCCAGCCGACCATGGTCAAGGAAGGCTTTCTAGAAAAGGCAGCACACAAGCTGGATCTTGAAGATAAAGGAAGGCAGAATACAGGGAAGGGTGTTCCACCTAGCTGGAACAGCATACGCAAAAGGGCAGGAGCTGAAAAGAGCCTGGGGAACATGTCCTTGTGGCTAGATTGTGGTGTGTGGGAGAGGTAAGGCTGGCAGGGGGTGGGCACAGGACACAGAGGCTGAGAAATGTGGGCATTCTCCATTCTCTTGAGGACAATGGGGAGCCACTGAGGGTTCCTGGGCGGGGGACAGGAGCAACTCGGCATTTGGGCTCCACACCCATTTACTGAGCATCTGCTATGTTCCAGGCACTGTGCTACATCCCTATGGTGGGGGGGGGGCTCTCGTTTTCCTCTCTTAGAGGTTCTGCAAGGAAGATGAAAACAAAAATAAGTGAGGTAGAGAGAGGTGGAGTGATCCCCTGCAAGGTTAGAGAGCTTGTAAGAAGCAGGGTCAGGACCAGAAGCTTAGCGAGTGTGATGGTTTCTTTCCCTAGAAGATGCCTCTGGCCCCGGGTGGGAGACGTTTGGAGGGGAGAGATTGGAGGCAGGCAGGCTGGGCGACGGTCCAGGGTAAGAGGACCAGGTGGAGAGAAGCCAGCAGGCAGAGAGAGAGAGTCCAGGTGGGATGGATGGCCTGGGAGGCGTCCCCTCCCGCCAGAACACTTTCCTCCCCTTCTCTTCCAGCATCGCTCAGGCAGCACTTGCAGAGGTCCGCCTCCCACCGGAGCTATTTCTGAGTCACATCCTCCAGAGGATTGTGATGCCTGAGAAAGAGCCCTGGGCGGCCAAGATCAAGGTCTGATGCAGCTGCGGCTCACTGTGGGGCTGCAGGGGAGCATCAGCCTCTATGGGGCTTCTCCATAAAATGGAAAAAGTACTGTCAGTCAGCACCTTAGGGTATGGGCAGGAACCGTGAGGAGGTGGGCAGGAAGAACACAGGCTGGCACACAGCATCTGAGCTACATCGGGAGAGAAATCTGGAGATGGGCAGAGAGGGGGGTGGGGCAGAAACCCAGAGAGAAAGGAGGACAGAGACCCAGAGAGAGGAGGATGGGGACCTGGGGAGGGGGACAGAGACAGAAAACCAGAGCTAGAGGGGGCCAGAGACACAGAGAAGGAAGGAACGGACACCAGAGAGAGAGGTGGGACAGAGAACTAGAGAGGAAAGGAAGAGAACCTGGGAGCGATGGAGACCCTGGGTGAGAGAGTGATAATTCCCAGACTGGATGGAGGGTCAGCAGAAGAATGGTGAAGCAAACAGCTTTGGCTCCTGGCTTTTTTTTTTTTTTTTGGCCGTGCTGTGCAGTTTGTGGGATTTTAGTTCCCCGACCAGGAATTGAACCCAGGCCCCTGGCAGTGAGAGCATGGAGTCCTAACCACGGGACCACCAGGGAATTCCCTGGCTCCTGTCTTAAGCTCTGACATCTTTATGAGGCCAAAGGATGCAGCTGAGGAGGTAGTATTGCTTTGGGGGAAGGTCAGTGCCTCCATGCGGAAATGGCCAGACCAGGTCTTTTGAGTCCTGCTTGGAAGTTGTCCTGCTGTCTACAGATTTCCCTGAGGCTGCTGTAGGGTCTTGGTGCTAAGCGCTTTCCTGGTAGGTCCTGTCGTGTTGTCTTTAACGATGCTGACACTAATCACTGCACTTGGCTTATGGATCCTATCATCTTCTTGACCTTTCCTCACCACCATCTGAGCAAGGTATCCTCATTCCCATTTGACAAGAAGGGAAACCGAGGCAGGCTCGGAGTGGGGAATTGGATTGCCCAGTTGCATGGCATGTGGATGGCCAAGGAGAGGTTTATCCCCAGGTTTGGCTCCCCACCACCACCATGCCATTCGCTCTTTTAGCCAAGGCTAGCAGTGAAGCTAAAACTCACCTCCAGGGACCCCAGCTGCATTTTCTCTTTTCCCAAGTATTGACCAAGGGCCTTTCTGGGTTAGCCTGTGTTCCTCCCAACAGCAGCCCTGTGAAGGTAGTTGTTAGTCCCTCCCCATTTTACAGGTAGGGGAACAGAGGCTTAGAGAAGTGAAGTCCCCTCCCTGAGGTCACACAGCTAGTAAGTGGAAGAACTGAGTTGACTCCAGAACCTGCTCCCCTACTTTCCCAGAACAGCTACCTATGGGAAATCCAGGACCATTGGGTCTTCAGTTTAAAAATATCACAGCTATTGCTGTGAAACAAATGATTCCCAACCTTAAAACAACAGACCTGGAGTGGCTTAATTGGGTGGTTCTGGCTTAGGGTCTCTCATGAGGTTGTAGTCAAGATTTTGGCAGGGGCTGCAGTCATCTGAAGGCTTGATTGGAGCTGGAGGTTGGGCTTCCAAGATGGCGCACTCACATGGCTCTTGGTTGGAGGCCTCAGTTCCTTGCCACACGGGCCTCTCCATAGGTAGTTGCTTAGAACATGGCAACTATCGTTCTCCAGAGTAAGAGTGAGCAAGAAGGAAGACATGGTTCCTCTTATGAACTCATGTCTTAAGTCACATACCGTCACTTCTGCCTTATTCTATTTACTAGGTATGAGTCACTAAGTCCAGCTGACACTCAAGTGACAGGAATAAGGCTGCACATTTTAAAAGAGCCTCAGAAACCTTGTGGGCATATTTTAAACCACCATGGTTTTGTGTGGGTTTTATTGGTTTTAAATTTTTTTCTTTTTCGTAGGTGCCCTTCGCCAGGATGAGCTAGTTCCCTTGTGCTTCTAGTTTGCTGAGGGTTTTTATCATGAAAGGGCACTGGATTTTATCAAATGCTATTTCTCTATTCATTGACATGATTGTATTTTCCCCCCTATATTTCATTAATACGGAATGTTACATGGGTTAATGTTCACATTGAACCAATGTTGCATCCCTGGGATAAATCCTACTTGGCATGGTGTATAATCCTTTTTATATGCTGCTGGACTTGGTTTGCTAGTATTTTGTTGAAAATTTTGTGGCTGCTTTCAGAAGGAATATGGATCTGTAGTTTTATTATCTGGTGATGTCTTTAGTTTTGGTATCAGGGTAACATTGGCCTCATAGAATGAGTTAGTTCCCTCCTCTTCTGTTTTGTTTGTTTTCTGGTTTTTTTTTTTTTTTTGGTGAAGGGTTTGAGATGAATTGGCAGCAACTCTTTTTCAAATGATTGGTAGAATTCACCAGTGAAGCCATCTGGGCTTTTTTTGTTGGAAGTTTTAAAATTACTAACTCAACCTCTTTACTTATTACAGGTCTATCCAGATGTCCGAGCTCTTCTTGAGTTAGTGTTTTGCTAGGAATTTGTCCATTTCATCTAGATTATCAAGTTTGATGACATACAATTGTTCAGAGTGTTCCCTTGTCATCTTTTCTCTTTCCGTAAGATTGGTAGTAATGTCCTCTTTCCTTCCTGATTTTAGTAATTTGAGCCTTCTTCCTCTTTTTCATGGTCAGTCTAGCTTAAAACTTGTCAATTTTGTTGACCTTTTCAAAAAACCAACTTCTGGTTTTGTTGATTTTTCTCTACTGTTTTTCTATTCTCTATTTCATTTTTTTCCACTCTAATCTTTATTATTTCCTTCATTCTGCTAGCTTTGGGTTAAGTTGTCTCTTCTTTTTCTAGTTTCTTAAGGTGGAAGATTAGGTTACTGATCTTAAGTTCTTTTACTTTTTTTATTTTTGCGGTACGTGGGCCTCTCACTGCTGTGGCCTCTCCTGTTGCTGAGCACAGGCTCCGGACGCATAGGCTCAGCAGTCATGGCTCACAGGCCCAGCCACTCCGCGGCATGTGGGATCCTCCCGGACCAGGGCACGAACCCGTGTCCCCTGCATCGGCAGGCGGACTCTCAACCACTGCACCACCAGGGAAGCCCTTAAGTTCTTTTTTGATGTAGGTGTTTACAGCTCTAAATTTCCCTCAAAGTATTGCCTCTGCTGCATCCCACAAGTTTTGGTATGTTGTGTTTTCATTTTCCCTCATTCCTAAGTATAATTTCTCTTGTGATTTCTTCTTCTACCCATTGGCTGTTTATGAGTGTGTTGTTTAATTTCCATATATTTGTGAGTTTCTCAAATTTCTTTCTGCTATTGATTCCTGATTTCATTCTACTGAGGTCATTGAGGTCAGAAAACATACTTTGTTTTCAAATCCTTTTAAATTTATTGAGACTTGTTTTGTCACTTAATATATGGTCTGTCCTCGACCATATGAACAATGTTTAATTTCACTTGAGAAGAATGTGTATTCTTTTGTTGGGTGGAATGTTCTGTAGGTGCCTGTTAGGTCTGGTTGGTTTATAGTGTTGTCCAAGTCTTCTATCTCCTTGTTGATCTAGTTGTTCAATCCATTCTTGAAAGTGAGGTATTGTAGTCTCCAACCATTACTGTTAAATTGTCAATTTCTCCCTTCACTTCTGTCAGTGTCTTTTTTTTCTTTTTGGCCACACTGTGGGGCTTGCAGATCTTAGTCCCCTGAGCAGGGATTGAAACTGGGCCCTCAGCAGTGAAAGCACAGAGTCCTAACCACTGGACTGCCAGGGAATTCCCAATTCTAACAGTTTTCGATTCATGTGTTTTGAAGCTCTATTAGGTGCATATATATTTATGATTGTTATAATCCCCTCAATGACTTGACTCATAGTTTTGGCCAGTTTGGAGGGGTGGAATGTGGGGCTTCCCGACTCCACCATTTTGCTGATGTCACCTTAATACAATATTTCTTATCACACTTGTTCTCCAGAGCAGTTATGCAAGAAATGTGAAGTTGTTCCCATTTTACAATGGAGAAAGCTCGCTCTCTCTTTTCTGTTTGTGTATTAGTTCAACAGCTGTGAAAGAAACCAAAATAGCTGGTGGAAGCAGGATAGTTTGTTGCTCACATAAATGTCTCAAGTATAGCAGGTCTCTTCAAATGCAGTAGGTTAGAGGCTCCAGTGTTCTGGGGGCTCAGCTATTAAGCCACAAGTTTGGCTGCTGTAACAAAAAGGTACAAAGTAGCATAGTTTAAACAAGATGGAAAATGTTCTCTTGGTTACATGTATAAAAGTATTCATAAGTGGTTGGAATTAAGTATGGCGGCTTCACAGGGTGGAGGATTCAGTTTGTTTTTTTTTGCGGTACGCGGGCCTCTCACTGCTGTGGCCTCTCCCGTTGCGGAGCACAGGCTCCGGACGCGCAGGCTCAGCGGCCATGGCTCACGGGCCCAGCCGCTCCGTGGCATGTGGGATCCTCCCGGACCGGGGCACGAACCCGCGTCCCCTACATCGGCAGGCGGACTCTCAACCACTGAGCCACCAGGGAAGCCCCAGTCTTCTTTTATATTGTGTCCTCCATCTCATGGTCCAAGATGGCTGCTCTGGCTTTAGCTATCAACATGGTAGGGAGAGAGAAAGGGAGGTGTGCTACTTTTCTTTATTAAAGGCATGACTTGGAAATTGCCTGCATTATTTCCACTCATATTCCACATGGCCACACCTGGCTGTAAGGGCAGCTGGGAATTGTCGTCTTTGGCTGAGCAGTGAGGTACCAGGCTAACTCTTCTATAAATGTGGAAATGGGAGAGTGGAGATCCATGATAGATATTCATCCCTCCTGAGCCAGTTTGTTTGACAGGAGTCACAAAGAATTTTATGGTGACATAAGGTAGCAATGAACAGAGGCCATATGGCGTCATGGTTTGAAACAAAGGCTCTGAGCATAAATTCTGACAAGGCCACCTCCTGTCTCGTGTACCCGGGAGTACAAGGGACATCCCCTCTCTGGGCCTCATTTGCCTCGCTTGCAAAATGGGGCAAATAACCTCAAAAGGTGTGGTTGTGAGGAATAAAAAGGAAAATGTGGGTAAGGGCTTGGCCTGGTGCATCGTGAGTGCTTATATCTGGAAAGTGGGTTATCTTTGGAATTCTCCACTGCCTGGAGGGAAAGACAGGCATGTGTTTTAACAGTTTATCTTATTTATGTATGTGGACCCCAAAGGCATTTATCTCAGGTTAAGACCAACCTCCTTCTCCCCCATGTCTGAGCTTCCCACCCCCGACTCCCTCCTGGATCCTACTTATTTTTCTTGCCATCCGCTAAGCAGAAAACGAGGCTGCCCCCCGGTTTTATACCAAGAATCAAAGAGGCGCAGCCCTGGCCCCAAATTCCACAGCTATTCCAGGGCAGAATCCAGGTGTAAAGCTAGTTCTAGACTTTCTCTTGTGGTTGGGGTTTGCTCCCACGCACCCACTGACCCACCTGTCTCCCATTCTTCCCCAGAGCTGGGTTAACAGTGGATTGGTCCACGCCAAAGATTCCATCACCAGCTTGAAGGAAAAGACCACCAGGGTTAACCAGCACGTGCACACGCTGCAGGTCGTGAGGACCACCCGCCCCCTCCCGCAACATCTCCTCTTCCTCCAGGGTCACGTTGCCCTCTTAGAGCTATCCTCCAACTCAAAGCACCCATAGCCCAGTTGGGGAGAATGAGGCTCAGAAGGGAAAGGAAGCTTCCCACCTCTCCTCCCCACGGGGTGTCTCCTTGAGGCCCTGGCTAACCTCTCCTCCCTTCCATGCTCCAGAGTGAGTGTTCTGTGCTGAGTGAGAATCTAGAGAGGAGGCGGCAAGAGGCGGAAGAACTAGAAGGGTACTGTAGTCAACTCAAGGTGAGCCGCTGTGGGGCAGGAACAGGGCAGGAGTAGGAAGTGGAAGTAGGAAGAGGGTGAGAGGAAGAGGGGAGGAATGGAGTGGTGGACAGGAGAGAGGTGGGGTGAAGTGGAAAAGTAGTATGGCAGAGGTCCGAGGAAGAACCATTTCTTTAGCCAAGGGAACCAAGCCGGGAAAGGGCAGACCAATAAGCAGAAGGCAGACCTTGTGGAAGGAGGGGGCGTGCCTTAAACGCGGGGGGGGGGGGGTGGTGGTGGTGGAGGCTATATGGAAAATAGCGAGGGTAAGGGTTGGGAGGCGGAACTGGAATGCGAAGGCAGGGGTCCTGCCCTGGTGTCCTGACCCAGGAGAACTGCCGGAAGGTGACCCGGTCGGTGGAAGATGCTGAAATAAAAACCAACGTCCTGAAGCAGAACTCTGCCCTGCTGGAGGTAAGGGGGAGGTGTCTAAGGGTTTGAGGAAAGTACTCAAGTAACCGAGGTACTTGAGGTAGACTTCAGGTGGGACTTCTCGCCCTGCCACCACCACCACCACACTGCCCCTTCATGTTCATGGTCATACTTTTCCATGCACAGTCATATTCAAGTCCCGGAGAGAGGGATTCGTATCGGACTTGGAGTGGGAATGCCTGTCCTGCCCACATACCCACTCATTTCCCACCAAAATGTTGGAAAAGCTTCAGCTGTTCTTCCTAAACAGGAGGGACTAGAATTGGATGCCTTCGAGGATTAGAGTGAGGGTGGAGGGATAGATGGAGACAAAGAGGCAGGCATTCAGTCCAAGGTGAGTTGGACTCCAGCTGGGCTTCGAATGGGGCATCCCTCCCTAGTAACAGCAAGCGGGAGTCCATCAAGACTTCAGGTGGGACTTCCCGATATCCCGTGTCCACATCCATTCACTTTCCAGCCTCAGGAATTCACTGGGCGGATTTGGTGGTGGAGGCTGTGGTAGTGGTGGGAGGCAAGGGGCCGGAGGCAGTAACCCTGCCCTCTTTCCCCGCCCAGGAGAAGCTGCGCTACCTCCAGATGCAGGATGAGACGCCCAGGAGGCAGGAGGCTGAGCTGCAGGGGCTGGAGCAGAAGCTGGAGGCTGGCCTCTCCCGCCACGGCCTGGGCCTCGCCACCCAGCCCCCAGGCTGCTCCAGCCCGCCAGGGAGCCCCGACGGATCCCCACGACGGCGAGGCCTGGCCCCAGGCGGCTGGGGAATGGGGCCCCGGGCAGGGGAGGGCCCCATCGTGAGCGAGCAGGAGTTGCAGAAGGTCTCTGCCTACCTTGAGGAGCTGAGGTGAGTGGGATCCTGGGATAGGCCCAGGGGGTGGAGCCTCGAAGAGGAGCGTTCTGGGGGCGGTGACCTGGAAGGGCAGGACTTCGAAGAACCGAGTTTTGAACATAGGGCCGGTGGCAGGGGGGTCCGCGTCTGGTGAAAATGAGGTGGGCGGGTTTTGGGACGTGGCAGGTCTTTGGAGGCTCCAACTCCGGGGGACAGGGTTGGCGCGAGCGGTATCTTGAGGAGGCAGTGTCTGGAGGAGCTGATGTGGGGCTGGGAGGCAGGCCGAGAGAAGGCCAGGATACCTGATAAGGGGATAGAGGCAGGGTTCTGGAGGACATGAGAGGATCCCAATAAATGAACAGGACAGGAGAATTCGGGGACAGGGTGGGTCCGGAGCCACGGGCGTGGTCTTGGCGGGGCGCGGCGGACGGGGGCGTATTCAAACCTAGCCCTGACGCGTTCCTTACCTCTACCCTTACAGGAGGGAGGTGTCCTCACTGACCGCCCGGTGGCATCAGGAGGAGGGGGCCGTGCAGGAGGCCCTACGGCTGCTCGGGGGCCTAGGCGGCAGGGTCGACAGCTTCCTGGGCCAGTGGGAGCGAGCGCAGCGCGAGCAGGCTCAGGCCGCGCGGGGCCTGCAAGAGCTGCGGGGCCGCACGGAAGAGCTGTGCACCATGTAAGGACCCAGACTAGCGCACGGGGCGGGGAGGTGGGAGGGCGGAGCCTTGAGGGAAAGGGGTGGGCCAATCAGCTGGAGCCAATCGGGTGGAGCGCATATACTGACAGGTGGAAACCCCAGTTAGAGAGTAGGGAGGGGCGTGTTATACCTAAGAAGCACTGAGGGGCGGAGCCACTTAGAGAAGAGGTGAGTTCCACACCTTACAAGGACAAGGGGCGGAGCCAAGCAGGAACAGGGGAAACCAATTAGAGAACAGGGAGGTACATTCCCGACAATAAAATGCAAAAGGAGGTACCAATCAGAGCAGAGGGGGCAAGGCAGAGCGGGGTATTGAAAACTGGGTGGAGACAGAGGTGCTGGGCTAATTTTGGGCGGAGCCTTGCTGGGACTACAGGTTTCCCTGCCATCCAAAAGTAGAGCAGTTCCTGTGAAACCTTCGGTAAGCCAAAATAGCATAAAGCGAAGAAGCAATTACCTTAGAATACATCTTGCTAACAGATGCACAAAATAAATTGAGATAAAGCACAGGTGGCCATAGACAACACAGTTCAAAGCTATGGTGGCTTGGTGCTGAGATACTGAGTGTAGTTCTCGGAGAAGGGGCTGGGTGGCGCCACTCTCGCTGCTTGGAGCGTGTCCTGCTTCTGTAACAGCTTGCTACAAAACAAATGCTTTGCGCTTTTTTGCATAAAAGGGCAAATCCTCTTCGGACTTCTTTTGGTTAGTGAAAACAGGTACTAATGTAGGCCTTTTGTAAAAATGAAGTGGGGTAAAGCGAACTTTCAAAAATCGGAGGATGCCTGTATACTGTTGGAGAGGCGACCTCACTGTACTGTTTACTCTCACACCGCAGGGTGGAGCGGTCAGCAGTGTCTGTGGCTTCACTGAGGAGCGAACTGGAGGCGCTGAGCCCGGTGAAACCGATTCTGGAGGAGCTTGGGCGGCACTTTCAGAGCTCTCGTAGAGGGTCTGACCTCTCTATGAACCTGGATCGGGCCCCCCAAGGCTCCTGTGCCCGCTGTGCCAGGTAAGGGGGCAGCGCCTGGCTCCAGGTGCATTCTGCATCGTATTAAGGACCAAGCATTGAAGGAGATGAGACTTTAGCAAGAGTGGAGAGGGAAATTCATTGTGGGAGACAGGGCATGCCCATGTATTGCAGGATGGGCCAGTCTCGCGGCATTATGGGAGTCACATTTCTTCCCTCCCCACAAGGTGAAGTCAGTGTCTTGTGGAACGCAAGAAAGACTTGATGTTTTTCGAGCATCTTGGATTTCCAGTGCATTGTGGGAAGGCTGGGCAGTGGTACTGGGTGGGAGGCAGGTTTTCTCAGTGCATCGTAGGGAAATGAGACCTTGGGGTGTTGGAAGTCGACAGATACCATGCTTGATCTGTGTTAGGGAGGGTGCAGAGCATTTCCAATACAACATGGGATCGGTTTTAACTAGTGCATTGTGGGAAATGTGAGTTTTTGATGAACCGAGGACCGTGTGGTGGAAATCCCCAGGCACTGTGAGATCTCCCCACGCTGTGGAAACCAGAGCATACCAGATGAACTGTAGTTTGGGCCCAGTGCATGGTGGGAAGGTTGCCTGGGTGCATAGTGGAAACGGGACCTGGGTGGAGGCTGGGGAGATGGGCATGGTGTATCCTGGGAATGGAGTTGGTCCGAGGCCTCTTTCACCTGGTGACTACCCCTCCCCCAGCCAGGGACAGCAGTTGTCCACGGAGTTCTTGCAGCAGCTGCTGGAGCGAGCGCTGACCCCGCTAGTGGACGAGGTGAAGCAGAAGGGCCTGGTTCCTGCCTGCCCCAGCTGCCAGAGGCTACACAAGAAGATTCTGGTACCAAGGACCATGGGCCACTATGCCCCACTTTTTGGTCAGGGCAGGGCGGGGGAGCCCCAGGCACAAGGACAGTTCTGGTGTGTGGCAGGATGGGAAGGATGAGCTGTGGGCAGGAGGTGTTGGGGGAACACTTGGCTCTAATACTTCGGGACGGGGTGAGAGGGGAGCTGTTTGGTGTCTAGTGAGTCATAGGTCAATCATTATGGAAGCTTGGGTGATGGATATGGGCCCAAAGCATGATGGGACATGGATCTGGTGCACTGTGGGACAGAGGAGACAAACACCAGTCTATAGCTTCATGGAATATAAGCCTGATTTTCTATGAGACTTAAGAGAGGCAATGCATTATATGGGATCACTGAGATCAGAGAGGGGACCCAGCGAATAGCAGGTCACAGTAAGCTAATGCATTATGGGAAATGGAACCACAGCTCTTCGTGAGGCATTGCACACAGACTCAGGCCCAATAACTGATGGAACTTGAGGCTGGTGTACATTCTGAAACATAGAGATCTAGTATATTATGGGATACTGGCCTAATGTATGATGGGATATGAGTTGTAGTGGGTGAAACAGACAAATGAGGCAGTAACGGACAGTCATGTGGCAGATCTAGAGGACTAAGACATGATAGGACATGGGGGCTGGTACATTGTGGGATATAGGGAACCAGAGCACTGAGGACTATTACTGTGACTGAGAGGCTGGCCTAATTGATAAGATGTGGGGGTCACATCCCATAATGTGAATTATGGGATGTAGATGATCCCCATGTGATGGGATACCGGGGCCCGGACATCAAATGCATGATGGCTCATGGGCATTAGGGGACAATGTGATAGATGCTGATTTACTGCTTACAGGGACAAAGAAGGCCAGTGCAGTAGGGGACAGATAGTGGGACAGACACAAGTCTAGTGCACAATGGGACTTGGGAGGCCCAGTGCACTGTGGGATGCTGGGGTCAGCCTCAGGCTCAAGGCATGATGGGATACTCTGGAGGAGGAATGCGGACCCTAGGGGACCCTGCCCTTTGCCCTCCAAGATCCAGATCCCCCTCCACTCCCAGCCCAGTCCAGCAAGCCTAGCAGCACCTACACTCCTCTCCCCAGGAGCTGGAGCGCCAGGCCTTGGCCAAACATGTCAGGGCAGAGGCCCTAAGCTCCACCCTTCGGCTGGCCCAAGACGAAGCCTTGCGGGCCAAGAACCTGCTGCTGACGGACAAGATGAAGCCAGAGTGAGGAAGGAGGCTGAGGGCATGGGAGGAGGGTGAGGTCTTGCGGAAAGGGCTTGAGTCACCCCCGGCTTCCACACCAGCCCCGAGGCATCGGGCCTCCCGAGTACTAACTGCCCACTGTCTCGTTACAGGGAGAAGGTGGCCGCTCTGGACTATCTACACTTGAAGATGTGCTCTCTCCACGATCAACTCAGCAACCTGCCACTCGAGGGGTCCATGGGGACAATGGGGGGAGGAAATGATGGGGGAACTCCCCCAAAACGTGGGGGCCCAACCCCTGAGCAATAAATGGCCCCTCATGCTGGCATGAATTCCATCTCCTTTTCGGCACCAAAAGAGGGCCAGTAAAATTGCACACGCGCCATGCACCAGCCTCCGTGCTCACTATGACTTGGTCCTCAGCCAACAGGGTGTCGATGGTGGTACAGTTCTTTAGTTTCTTGGGTTTTTGTTGTCTTTTAATATTTATTTATTTATTTGCCTTTTTTATTTGGCTGCACCGGGTCTTAGTTGCTGCTTACAGGATCTTTTAGTTGCGGCATGTGGGATCTTCGTGGCGGCATGCGGGATCTGGTTCCCTGACCAGGGATCGAACCCAGGCCCCCTGCATTGGGAGCTCAGAGTCTTAACCACTGGACCACCAGGGAAGTCCAGTACAGTTCTTTGAAAAGGAGGCAGGGGGTAGAAATAAGGTTCTATGGTGCAGTTTGAGCCTGTCAAGCCAACATTTTTTAGGATGACTTTTACTAGATAATGATGTTGTCTACCACTGTGTAAAAAAACTACCCTCCCCTCCAAAAAACTTAGCTGCTTATAACATATTATCTTACATTTCTGAGGGTCAGGAATCTGGGAGTGGCATAGCTGGATGGTACTGGCTCAGGGTCCTCAAGAGTTTTCGGTCAGGATATCAGCTGGGGCTGCTGTCACCTGAAGGCTTGCCTGGGGCTGGATGTTATACTTCCAAGATGGCGTATTCACATGGCTTTTGGTTGGAGGCCTCAGTTTCTCTTGGCAGCTAACTTCCCCCAGGGCAAGCAGTCTAAGAACAAGCAGGAAGCTAAGATGCCTTTAATGACCTAGTCTTCGAAGTTGCATACCATCATTTTCTCTTTTTATATTCACTAGAACTGAGTCACTAAGTCCAGATCATACTCACAGGGTGTGTCAAAGAATTTGCAGACATATTTTTAAGAGAATGTCAATTTGTGTATATATTTTAAACCACCACACTAATACTATTTTTAAATGTACAGTTGAAATATAAACAGAAAAGTTCACAAGTTAAAAGTGAACAGCTTAGGGCTTCCCTGGTGGCGCAGTGGTTGAGAGTCCGCCTGACAATGCAGAGGACACAGGTTCATGCCCTGGTCCAGGAAGATCACACATGCCGCAGAGCGGCTAGGCCTGTGAGCCATGGCCGTTGAGCCTGCGCATCCGGAGCCTGTGCTCCGCAACGGGAGAGGCCACAACAGTGAGAGGCCCGTGTACTGCAAAAAAAAGAATCTGCCTGCCAATGGAGGGGACACGGGTTCAAGCCCTAGTCTGGGAAGATTCCACATGCCGCGGAGCAACTAAGCCCGTGCGCCACAACTACTGAGCCTGTGCTCTAGAGCCCCCAAGCCACAACTACTGAGCCTGTGTGCCACAACTACTGAAGCCCGCGGGCCTAGAGCCTGCGCTCTGCAACAAGAGAAGCCACCGCAATGAGAAGCCTGTGTGCAGCAACAAAGACCCAATGCAGCCAAAAATAAATAAATTTTTTTAAAAAGCCAGTCGTTTAAAAAAAAGTGAACAGGGCTTCCCTGGTGGCGCAGTGGTTGAGAGTTCGCCTGCCGATACAGGGGACACGGGTTCGTGCCCTGGTCCGGGAAGATCCCACATGCCACGGAGCGGCTAGGCCTGTGAGCCATGGTCACTGAGCCTGCACGTCTGGAGCCTGTGCTCTGCAACGGGAGAGGCCACAACAGTGAGAGGCCCGCATACCACCAAAAAAAAAAAAAAAAAAAAAAGTGAACAGCTCAATGAATTCATGAAGTGGACATGTTTGTGTAACCACCACTGAGATTTAGAAACTACACCTGACCAGCATTCCCTGAACCTCAATCATTACCCTTTCCTTCTACCCCAAAGGTAACCCCTATTCTTCTAATACCATTGCAATAAGGTAAGAAAAGAGAGACTATAGGATAGGAAAGGAAGAAAACTATCATTATTCTGAGATGGCATAACGGTACATATAATCAAAGAGAATCCAACGGAATCTATAAATTACTAAAAATCAGTGAGTTTAGCAAGGAAGCTGAATAAAAGGTGACATAAAAAAATTATCTCTGTATGCCAGTGATGAAAGTTTAGAAAATGAAAAACTTTCAATGGTGCTATTTCTAAGTAGCATAAAACTAAAAAATGTCTAGGAATCCAACAAAAGATAAGTTATGATCTCTACATCAAACTTTAAAATATTATTACGAGAAGTTAAAGACCTTAACAAATGGGGAATTATACCACATTCATGGTTTATAAGATGTCATTATAAAGATGTTACTTCTCTGATTGATTTATAGATTTGAAGATAGCAGGTATGAGATTTATTAATGTGGTTCTGTTTGTACCAACAAGACAGTGGGAATTGGGGGATCTAAAATCTCTCAGAGGATGAATAATTATTCTCATTTTATATAGTGCTATGGACTCTGTGTCCCTCAAAATTCATATGTTCAAGCCCTAATCCCCAATGTGGTGGTATTTAGAGATGGGGCCGTTGGGAGGTAATCAGATGACGTCATGAGGGTGGAGCCCCATGATGGGATTAGTGCCTTTTTAAGAAGACAATCTCTCTCCCTACCATGTGAGAATACAGCAAGAAGGCAGCCATCTGCAAACAAGGAAGCAAGCTTTTCGCCAGGCACTAAATCTGCCAGCACTTTGCCCTGGGATTTCCCAGCGTCCCGAACTGTGAGAAATAAATTGTTTAAACTACCCAGTCTCTGGAACTTTGTTATAGCAGCCTGAACTGAGGAAGCTACAGAGGAGGAACTAGGTCCAGAGAGGATAAATTATTTACACAAGGATACATAGTTAATGGGTAAAAGAACCAGAATTACAACATTTTATATTCCTCCTAGAGACAATGTATTCTAGGGATAACTGTAATCCCATTTTCCCCCTACATGGATATCATTTCATTGAAGTTCAAGCAGATGAACACCTAATCCCAGAATCCCATTTTGGGGATCTGTTTCCTGAGGTCACTCTTTGCACCAAGAACCACAGCAGTCAAGACTCAACTGAGGGACTTCCCTGGCAGTCCAGTGGTTAAGACTCCATGCTTCCACTGCAGGGGGCACAGGTTAGATCCCTGGTCATGGAACTAAGGTTCTGCAAGCCACACAGCGCAGCCAAAACATAGAAAATTTTAAAAATTAAAATTAAAAAAAGGTAAACATGGTAAAAGACTCAACTGAATATCACTATCCCTGTGGCCATTTTTAGCGCCCTAAAGGTTAATTGCAGTAGCTACTGGATCCCCCAAGTCACTTATTTCAGTTGGAACCTCATCACAGTCAACGTGGATGCTAATATATGATTTACCATGATGCCACTGCAAAGTACGGATTACTAGCATCCCATTTTTTGGCAAAGAGCTCATCACTACGTTCAAATCCTAAAAAACAACTAAACCACCTCCACACCCCATCTTTTGACAATCTGCTTCTTGCCAATATTGATGTCAGCCAAGGTATATTCAGGAGGGCTTCCCTGGTGGCGCAGTGGTTAAGAATCCGCCTGCCAATGCAGAAGACATGGGTTCGATTCCTGGTCTGGGAAGATCCCACATGCCGCTGAGCAACTAAGCCCGTGTGCCATAACTACTGAGCCTGTTCGCCTAGAGCCCTTGCTCTGCAACAAGAGAAGCCACAGCAATGAGAAGCCCGTGCACCACAACGAAGACCCAATGCAGCCATAAATAAATAAATAAAATAAAATAAAATAAAATAAGTTATATTCTGGAGACAGAAATCACACCAGTTATTTTCACAGAGATGATTTCATATAAAGAAATGTTACTTAGGTATGAAGTGTTGGTAACCAGGTAACTGAAAAGGCAGAAAGAGAGCCCTATGCTATCATGGTCGTAGTAACTACGGGAAGCAGCTAACACCCCTGGTGCAGGAAAAACAAAGGATATAGGTTAGAATTATGAAAACTAAACACTTGGATGAGAGGCTCAGTGAAGATGAAACTCAGACCATGAGGAGGAGGGGATTGTTCAGATGGTGCAGGTGTATCTGACCTCAGAGGACCACCAGGGACTAGGACCTTCCTTGGAAGCACCCTGAAATGGTGCTGGCGTCTGTGAGGGTGTGCAAGATTTGGAAAAACTGCAAACTAGATTTAGCAGCTGCTACAGGAAGGAACTGCCTCATCTGGGGTAAAGAAGCTGTGCTGGGTGATGCTGATGAGAACAAGAAACTGACAGGAAATAAGCAGAGAGCAAACCGGAAGAGCCCAGTCCCACTGCTTCCTCCAGGCTTCTACAGTCCCTTTGGTGCCCCCTATTGGCAGAGTCGAACACAGCCAGTTGGCAAAGAAGAAGTGCGGTTTGCAGTGTCCCAGAGTCCCAGATTCACAAGGGAGTGAATTTGAAACCAAGAGATAATAGCTTAATAACTGTGCCCACATAACTGTAGTGTGTGCCAAGGACTAGCGGCTATGAGTAATCCAATTCCGTACCCCTAAGGCCCAAATGTATCTTTTAAAGCATGCTTGAATACCTGAGAGTAATTATTTTCCTGGATAGCTAGTCTGAATGTTGTGTTGATGTTAATTCTATACAAGTTCCATTGTGGTTTTAATGCAAATTCAATCAAAATCCCAATGAGATTATTTTTTAAAGAATTTTATCCAATTATTCTAAAGGTCTTCTGAAGAAATAATATGAGAGAAGCAAAGTTTTTTTTTTCTACAGAAGTGTAATAAGATGGGTCTAAAGCCAATATATTAAAATATAAGGTAACACTAATCATGCGGTTCTGAAGGAAGATTAAAAAGATGATAAAATGGACTTCCCTGGTGGCGCAGTGGTTAAGGCTCCGTCTGCCAAGGCAGGGGACATGGGTTCAAGCCCTGGTCAGGAAGATCCCTCATGCTGCAGAGCAACTAAGTCCGTGCGCCGCAACTACTGAGGCTGCGCTCTAGAGCCCGTGAGCCACAACTGCTGAAGCCTGTGCATCTAAAGCCTGTGTTCCGCAACAAGAGAAGCCACCGCAATGAGAAGCCTGTGCACCACAGCAAAGAGTAGCCTCCGCTCGCCGCAACTAGAGAAAGCCCACGCGCAGCAATGAAGACCCAAAAATAAAAAATATAAGTAAAGAAATTTATTTAAAAAATAGATTAAAAAAGATAAATATTAAAATTTCATATAAAATAATATCTGACAAATATGTTGTTATAAATCAACCAAGAATAGTGAAATTATTCAAAATATTATTGGGGGGGGTGAAAGTTTTTTCCTCCCCTGACATCAAATAGTTTTTCCACACTAACTAATTCTCTGATTCTCCAACACCAGCTAGGTGTCTAGCAACTCAGTTCAATTCTGACACTAACCCTCCAGAGTTAGCCCGGACCCCGCAGGTTAAGACCTCAGGTGCTGGCTGCAAATGGGGTGCCCAGTCTTCCCCCAGTGCTGCCCAGCCAACTACAAATTCAGGAGTTCCCATGATCCATGCCTCTCAGGTTCAATAATTTGCTAGAAGAACTCACAAAATTCAGGAAAGCACTTCAGTTACTATTGCTGACTTATTCTAAAGAATACAACCCAGGAAGGGCCAAAGGGGAAAGAGGCATAGATAGGGCGAAGCATGGGGGAAGAGATGCAGAGCTTCCTTGCCCTCTCTGGGCATGCCACCCTCCCAGCACCTCTATATGCTCACCAACTCAGAAGGTCAACAATTCAGGGGTTTTATGAAGGTTCCATTACCTAGACATGATTGAGTCAATCACTGACCATTGGTGATTGAACTCAATCTCCAGTCCCTCTCCCACCCCCAAGAGGCCAGAAGGTGGGGCTGACAGTCCCAACACTCTAATCACTGCTTGGTCTTTTTGGAGACCAGGCCCTCTCCTGAAGCTACCTAGAGGCCCCTCAGCCCAGAGCCATCTCACCAGCATACCAAAAACACTTTTTATCACCGAGACATTCCAAGGAATATTGTCTTTTAGGAATTTTTAGGACCTCTGTGGCAATGAAGGGGCAAAATACAGCACTTTGGCATAAGGATTATTTTGAACTGGAGGCAAATGAGAATCAACAGATGCAGAAAGAAGCCTTCTCAGAGCTACTCTTATCTGACTAAAAGCAGAAATTTCTGAGAAATGAAGACTTTCATAAACCCCCTCTCCCAGGGCAGTTTTTAAAAGTTAATTAATTAATTTCTTGGCTGCGTTGGGTCTTCGTTGCTGTGCGCGGGCTTTCTCTAGTTGCGGCAAGCAGGGGCTACTCTTCATTGCGGTTTGCGGGCTTCTCCTTGTGGTGGCTTCTCTTGTTGGGGAGCACGGGCTCTAGGCATGCAGGCTTCAGTAGTTGTGGCTCGTGGGCTCTAGAGCACAGGCCCAGTAGTTGTGGCGCTCGGGCTTAGTCGCTCCACGGCATGTGGGATCCTCCCGGACCAGGGCTCGAACCCGTGTCCCCTGCATTGGCAGATGGATTTTTAACCACTGCACCACCAGGGAAGTCCCCCCAGGGCAGTTTTATGACCGTGAAGAAGATGGAAGGTTGACAACAAGATGGGTCTTATCTTCCATTAGTTTTGCCCATATATATATCCTAGTCACTTTCCCACAACTTATCACCCCTAGCCTAAAACTTTTTTTTCTGTCACATTGCATCTCCACAATTTATTGTTCTTTGTTTAAAAGGTATATAAGCTAAAAAAAAAAAAAAGAAAAAAAGAAAAAGGTATATAAGCTCTCAGGCCTATCCACTTCTTTGGGTCTTCACTTTTCTATGAAGGCCTCCACATGCATACTTAATAATAAAACTGTTTCCCTGTTACTCTGTCTTTATCAGTCTAATTTGCCCCATACACTGAACATAAGAGGGTAGAGGAAAAAAAAGGTGTGTTTTTTTCCCTCTCCTACACCAGGCATTAATGACAAAGACCAAATACTTTTTATTAAACCACAGAGTTATTGCTTAAAATATATAAAATTTAGATCCTTTTCTGATATATTACTGTAAAATAAATTCCAAATAGATCTTAGGAAAAATAGAAGAAAATTGAAAAGAACTTTATTTGCATAAGCCCTCTGGGGTAAATCTGTGAAACTCATCAAACTTCTCCCCTGAAAAGTGTTACTCCATGTTATAAATTAAATTGTGTCCCCCCAAAAATACATTTTGGTGTCCTAGCCCCTACCCCCGTATCTCAGAATGTGACTGACTGGGAAGACAGTCTTTACCAAGGTAATCAAGTTAAAATCAGGTAGGGACTTCCCTGGTGGTGCAGTGGTTAAGAATCTGCCTGCCAATGCAGGGGATACGGGTTCGATCTCTGGTTTGGAAAGATCCCACATGCCGTGGAGCAGCTAAGCCGGTGCACCACAACTTCTGAGCCTGTGCTCTAGAGTCGCGAGCCACAACTACTGAGCCTGCGTGCCACAACTCCTGAAGCCCGCGCGCCTAGAGCCTGTGCTCCACAGCAAGAGAAGCCATTGCAAGGAGAAGCCCGCAAACTGCAACGAAGGGTAGCCCCTGCTTGCCGCAACTAGAGAAAGCTCGCGTGCAGCAATGAAGGCCCAACGCAGCCAAAAATAAATAATTAAATAAATAAAATTTTTTTAAAAAGTGAGGTAATGAGAATGGGCCTTAATCCAATATGACTGGTGTCCTTATAATAAAAGGACAAGTTTGGACACAGACACACAGGGAGAACGCCACGTGGACATAAAGGCAGAGATTGGGGTGATGTTTCTACAAATCAAGGAACACCAAAAGTTGCTAGACAGCCACCAGAAGCTAGGAGAGAAGCCTGGAAAACAGTCACCCTCACAGGCCCTGGGAGGAACCAACCTTGCCTCTACCGTGACCTTGGACTTCTGGCCTCCAGAACTGTGAGACGATCAAGGCCTACTCTTTAAGCCACCCAGTGTGTAGTATTTTGCTACAGAAGCCCCAGGAAACTAATATACTCCCCTGCCCCTGGCAGTAAGCCCTCGGTGGCAATGTTTACAAGTTAGTCAAAATTCAAGGGAAGGTAACAGAAGCTACCTTAGTTCTTTTAAGCAGAATGGGTTGAATACAAGGAAATAAAGAGAGAAACTGTCAGGAAGGGCTGGAGGAGAGGACCCTGGGCTACGTCTCTGGGAAAGTCTCTCAGAACAGCACTGCCAAAGCACCCTTACAGGGTAGCTATTATCTCCTGCAATCATGAAAGCAGAAACTAGGGAGCTCCCGCACCCCAGCCCACAGCAGTGGCTGCAGGAGCACACAGACTTAACTGCTGGGGGAGTCAGTTTCATTAGAGGCTCAGTGAGCCATAAAGCCTAGTGTTCATACCCTCTGTAGGTCCCTCCCTTTCAGTCTGGCCTAGTGACGTGCTTTAACCAGAAGAATACAGTGGAAATGATGCTAGGATGGTTCCAGACCTAAGCTTAAGGAATCCTGGCTTCTCCATTTTTGTGCCCTGGGGACCCTTGGGCTGCCATAGAACAAGTCAGGCTGCCCTGTTGGAGAGAAACTCGTGAAACAGACCCCATGGAGAGGGAGAGTCCTGCCATCCCATTTCCCAGCTGACACTTCAGCCTGATGCAGTGACCAATGCCCAACGACCACAGCAAGGCCAGTGAGTCCAACTCGACCCAGGCATGAGCAAATGCAATGGCTGGCTTTTAAGACTGTGGCAAAAGACATGGAAACAACCTAAATGTCCATCGACAGATGAATGGATAAAGAAGATGTGGCATAGATATACACAATGGAATACTACTCAGCCATAAAAAAGAATGAAATAATGCCATTTGCAGCAACATGGATGGACCTAGAGTCCATCCTTACTTCATACTAAGTGAAGTAAGCCAGAAAGAGAAAGACCAATACCGTATGATATCACTTATATGTGGAATCTAAAATACAACACAAATCAACACGACTGTGAAACAAAAACAGACTCACAGATACAGAGAACAGACCTGTGGTTGCCAAGGGGGGCTGGTAGCGGAGGGAAGATTTGGGAGCTTGGGATTAGCGGATGAAAACTATTATATATAGGATGGATAAAAAACAAGGTCCTGCTGTATAGCACAGGGACCTATATTCAATATCCTGTGACAAACCAAAATGGAAAAGAATATGCAAAAGAATGCAGGGGCTTCCCTGGTGGCGCAGTGGGTGAGAGTCCGCCTGCCTATGCAGGGGACACGGGTTCGTGCCCCGTTCCAAGAAGATCCCACATGCCGCGGAGCGGCTGGGCCCGTGAGCCATGGCCGCCGAGCCTGCGCATCCGGAGCCTGTTCTCCGCAACGGGAGAGGCCACAACAGTGAGAGACCCGCGTACAGCAAAAAAAAAAAAGAATGTATATGTGGGGACTTCCCTGGTGGTGTAGTGGTTAAGAATCCACCTTCCAATGCAGGGGACACGGGTTTGATCCCTGGTCTGGGAAGGTCTCACATGTCGTGGAGCAACTAAGCCCGTGCACCACAACTACTGAGCCTGCTTTCTAGAGCCCGCGTGCCTCAACTACTGAAGCCCAAGCGCTCTAGGGCCTGTGCTCCTCAACAAGAGAAGTCACGGCAATGGGAAGCCTGTGCACCGCAATGAAGAGTAGCTCCCGCTCGCTGCAACTAGAGAAAGCCCGCACAGCAACAAAGACCCAACACAGACAAAAATAAATACAATTTTTAAAAATATTAGTAAATTGACATGCTGATATTCAGCCAGTAGACCATAATACGGAAAAAAAAAGAATGTATATATGTATAACTGAGTCACTTTGATATAGAGCAGAAATTAACATATTATAAATCAATGATACTTCAAATAAATAAATTGTGACAAAATACGCATAATATAAAGTTTACAATTTTAACCTTTTTTTTTTTTTAATTTGGCTGCGTTGGGTCTTCGTTGCTGTGCGCGGACTTTCTGTAGTTGTGGCGAGCGGGGCTTACTCTTCGTTGCGGTGCGCGGGCTTCTCCTTGCGATGGCTTCTCTTTGTTGCAGAGCACAGGCTCTAGGCGCGCGGGCTTCAGTAGTTGTGGCGCACGGGCTTAGTTGCTCGACAGCATGTGGGATATTCCCGGACCAGGCATCGAACCCCTGTACCTTGCACTAGCAGATGGATTCTTAACCACTGCGCCACCAGGGAAGTCCCTGCCTCCCGTTTTCTTTCAAGAGTTTAATAGAGTGCGCTCTGCGGCCCCTCTCCCCCCGCCCCGATCTGTCTCTTGCTTCAACAGTGTTTAAATTCAACAGACCCAGGGACGCCCCTTTGCTCCAGCCTCCCACCAGCCTCCAACCTTTTTTCCAGTCGCAACCTTCGAATCAGCCACTCAGCTATCCTCGCTCAATGGGACCAGCCGACACCATTTTTTGGGCTTAACTCCTCAACCATGAGCTCCCAGATTCGTCAGAATTATTCCACCGAGGTGGAGGCCGCCGTCAACCGCCTGGTCAACATGCATCTGCGGGCCTCCTACACCTACCTCTCTCTGGTGAGGGTCCCCAGGACGCCCCCAGCCCAAGTTCCCCTCAGCGGCGCACCTCCGGCTCTCTGCGCACGCGCTGGCCTTCTTTGTCCAGTCGGATAGTCAGAGGCGGAGTCCGCATGCCTGGCCCCGCCTCCTGCTAACCGTTATTCCCGCCATCTCTTCCTGCAGGGCTTCTCTTTCCACCGGGAGGATTTGACTCTGGAGGGCGTGGGCCACTTTTTCTGCGAATTGGCCGAGGAGAAGCTCGAGGGCGCCGAGCGTCTCTTGAAAATGCAAAACCAGCATGGCGGCTGCGCCCTCCTCCAGGACATGCAGAAGCTGTCCCAAGCTGAGTAGGGTCAAACACAGGACCTGGTGGTAGGGTAAAACCCAGGACGCTGTGGAAGCTGCTGTGTTCACGGAGAAGAACCTGAACCAGGCCCTTGTGGATCTGCATGTCCTGGGTTCTACCCATGCAGACCCCCACCTCTGCGACTTCCTGGAGAGCCACCTCCTAGATGAGCAAGTGAAATTCATCCAGAAGATGGGCGATCACCTGATCGACCTCCGCAAGCTGGCTGGTCCCCAGGCTGGGCTGGGCGAGCATTTCTTTGAAAGGCTCACCCTCAAGCACGACTAGGAGCCTGCAGATCCCAGCAGCCTTTGAGGAGCCCCTCTGGTGTCAGGGCTTCTGCCTGAAGCCCCTCTCTGAAGCCAGTAGGCAGCTTGTTAACCACACTGGAGCCCTCTCCCCAGCCATGGACCAAATGGAAACAATAAAGAGCTTTATGCAGAAAAAAAAAAAAAAAGAGTTTTATAGTTTTAGCTCTTACATTTAGGTCTTTAATTTTGAGTCCATTTTTGTATACGGTATCAGATAAGGCTCCAACTTTGTTCTTTTGCACATGGATATCCAGTTTTCCTAATACCATTTGTTGAAAAGACTGTCCTTTCCCCCACTGAACGGTCCTGGCAACCTTTCATACCAGGGTTTATTTCTGGGCTCTCTACTCTATTCCATTGTTCCGTATGTCTGCCTTTATGCCAGTACCACACTGTTTTGATTACTGTAGATTTATAATAACTTCTGAAATCTGGAAGTGTGAGATCTCAAACTTTGTTCCTCTTTTTCAAGATTGTTTTCACTATTCAGTGTCCCTTGAGATTCCATATGAATTTTAGGTTGGATTTTTCTATTTTGATTAAAAAAGTCACTGGATTTTGATAGGAATTGCATCAAATCTGTACATCGCTTTGGATAATATGGACATCTTCACGTTTTTGTCCTCCAAGCCAAGTTTACAAGATGTTAACAAATTTTAATTACATGTGTGGCGCACAGTACTGGCTTAAACGTTCCTCAAGATACCACATTAGTTCATCCTATCAATAATATCACGTTAATCAGACTGGATAAAGAAGAAGCAGGAAGTGCATTAGAGGTATTGATAAGACACATGCTGTCCAGGGGATGGGAAATAAACTTTACAAAGTTTCAGGGACCTATCACATCAGTGAGGGTTTTAGAAGCCCAGGCATCTGAGGAGTGGGCAGTACCTACTGGAAAGGGAAGGACAAATACTGCATCTTACCACTAAGAAAGAAGTCCGCGCTCTTCATCCTATGGGCTCAGGCATCTTCAGGTTCTGGAGGAAGCATATTCTACACTGGGAAATACTGCTCTGATCCATTTTTGGGGGGACACGGAAGACTTCTAGCTTTGAGTGACTCCCAGGCCAGGAAAAGACCTGCAGTAGGTACAAGCTGCAATGCAAGCAGCCCTGCCGATTGGGTCATGGGACCCAGAAATATCTGTAGATTGGCAAAGATGTCACACACGGTTTCTGCCAAGGATTCTCCCGACAGAGAAAGCACAGTGTCGACCCCAGGGTGGCGAAGCAAGGCCATGCACCACGTTCCAGAGGAACTCCTGGTGTGCCACTGAGCCGACAGAGATGTAGGATCAGAACACAGGCTATCACATGACATGCAGCCAGCATGGCCCATCGTGAGTTTATTCTGTTGGAACCCCCAAGTATTTCAGGGTGGGCGGATACAACAGCGATCCATCGGGAGGTGGATCCTAGATCAGGCATTAGCAGGACCGGAAGACACAAATAAGCTGCATGAGCAGGTGGGTCAGACCCCCGTGACAGTCACCACCCCCCGCCCGCTTATGACTATATTGGACAGGCTGGAGTGGGGAGGTGTTCTTTATAATCAGCAAAGGAGGGAAAAAGCTGAGCAGTATTTTCACTCATTTAATTTTTTTTTTAAGCTCAATAACCTTGAATTTAACTTTTTTTTGCCCCCCCCCCCCACCGCCCAGCACAGCATGTGGCATCTTAGTTCCCCAACCAGGGATTGAACCCGTGCTCCCTGAAGTGGAAGTGCGGCGTCTTAACCACTGGACCGCCAGGAAGCCCCCTCATTTAACTCTTTGTCATGGAATTTTTAGGCATCTACAAAAGTAGGACAATCTCTAACGAACATTGTAAATAAACTATACGTCAGTTTTTTAAAATTACAAAAGAAAAGTAAGATAATATGATGAACCATCCCCATCCCAATGACCTTTCCCCTAGTTTCACTACTTATCAACTCGTGGCCAGTCTGGTTTCATCTATGCCCCTGTGGTATGCAGAACAATGGTTCCCCCAAAGATGCCCACCTCCTAGTCCCTGGACCCTGTGCATGTGTTACGCTACATGGCAAAGGGGAATTAGGTCGCAGATGGAATTAAGGTTGCTAATCAGTTGGTTTTAAGATTAGGAGCTAATCCTGGATTATCTGGGTGGGCTCAGTCTAACTACGAGGGTCCTAAGGACCACAAGGGTCCTTAGAAGATGATGGCAGGAGTCAGTCACAGGAGGTATGACTAGAGGAGAAAGCCACAGAGGGATGCAGCAATGCTAGCTGTGAAGATGGAAGATGGGATCATAACCTAGGAACGTCGGCAGCCTCTAGAAGTAATAAGAATCCTGGGGGATTCATTTAGGAGATGTCAACCTTTAAGTTTAGGGTGGGCAGGGACTTCCCTGGTGGTCTAGTGGTTAAGACTCTGCACTTCCAATGCAAGGGGCACAGGTTCGATCCCTGGTCGGGGAAGTAAGCACCCACATGCCCTGCAGACTGGCCAAGAAAATATTAAAAAAAAAAAAAAAGTTTAGGGTGGGCAGTTGGTGTTCCAACTGAGCTCATGAGAGCTCGTGGGACTGTTTGACTGGGATGGGCTTCGAATGGTTGGGTTTGGTGCGACTAGAGCTGGAAATGCAGTAAATTGGGCAGGTGTTGGGGGTTATACCTGATGTGGTGATTGTAACCGGGAATTCATGGTGGGGCCTGGAGATGGATGGGAACTTTTCTCCTCCTCTACCCTGACCCTCACCTCTCCCATCCCTGCCCAGCTCGAGAGCACGGCAGACACCACATCCCCAGCGCACACATCTTTATTAGACCGGATGTGGGATTCCCAAACCCAAACAGGCTGCTTCTGTCCTGCACCAGCGCAGCCATAGAGACCTTCCCCCTAGTTCCTGGGGAGACCAGCTCCCCTCTGGAAGGTGTCAAAAGTTAGTGGCTGTCGTGGGTGCCCTGGAGCCCCTGGTATGGCAGGGGAGAGAGTCACGGCTGTGCCCCGAGTCGTCCTCCCCTAACCCTCTGCGCTTAAGACGCTGCCCGTCCCGGAAAAGGGCGGCCACGTCCAACAATGCATCCTCGATGTGCTGCCCCAGCCGGTGGGAGTCCTGGAAGGAGAGATGTGTCACGTCCAGGAGAAGCTGGGAGAGGAGCTCCCAGGGGCTGAGAAACAAGAGGTCTGGGGTCCCCGTTCCTGGGTCTGAGGGGTGAGGGGTTTGGGTATTAGGACTCCTGGATCATGGGATGGTCGGGAGATGGGAGTCTGCGCTCCTAGGAGAGCAGGGAAGTGGGAGTCCTGAGGGAGGAAGGGGCGGGGGTGGGTTAGTCTCACCGTTCTTGTGCTTGATTTTTTGCTGGAGATGTGGAAGGTGATCACATCATCCCCCATGAAGATGTAGGAAACACCATAACCATGGTCATCAGCCTTGACAGGGACAGAGTGAGGGCAACAACATAGCCCCCGGTCCCCCTCCCCACCCCCCACTAGGTAGGAGTGCGGATGCCCAGCCCCCTCCTCCCTCCCTCAGGGCCCAGGTCCACTCACAGGCCCGAATCCACCACCAGAGGAAACATAGTCGGGGTAACTGTGGACGTCGAACAGGTGGATTTGCTGAACAGGAATCTGGCTGGTGGCCAGCTGCCACTGCTCCGAGTGAACCTGAGGGACAGAAGTCGGTCACGTGTGCAATAAAGACAAACTGACCGGCAACTCCGCGCCGCCTTGGCTGAACTGCCTATTTCCCTTAAATCTGTGCCGTTCTGCCCCTCCGCTTCCTGACGTCACCCCTCTGCTCTTCTCCCTTTTGACCATACCCCTCTTTCCTTCTCCCAGAACCCGCCCTCTCTCCCTGTCCCCCCTCCCCCAACTACGCCCCTCTCCCTTTCAAGCCGTGACCCCGCCCCTCTCCTCTCTGACCACGCCCCTCGCGTTTCTTTCCATAACCACGCCCCTCTTTCCTGGCCCCTTTTCCCTGTCCGCTCTCTCCCTTTCTTTCCCGGGTCCCCCTAACTCTCTCCTCTGTTGATACCTCCATTTTCCAACATCACCCTCCTTTCCCGGAAGTGCCTCCCTTCTCCAGTGGTTTGCCACTTCCCTCTTTAACCCTTTCCCTGCACCCCAACCTGGTCCAGGAAGGGAGACTGCAGGTGGAGGAATTGGGAGACGATGTAGAGAGCAAAGAGGTGGCGGTCGACCCCCTGTCCACTCATCGCTGCCTTCAGCAGAGCTTGGTGCTTGTCTACCGCCAAGCGGAACAGGGCGAGGCACTGTGGGTCCTGGGGTCCCCGGGGAGGTCACAGGTCATGGAAAGACAGGAAGTGGGCTTACTGCTGAGGCCTGTCACACCCCCCGGCCTCAACCTAGCTTGCAACATCCCTGCAAGGCAGGGATATCAACTCTATTTTGCAGAAGGGAAACAGGCACAGAGAGGGGAAGTCCCAGGGTCACACAGCAAGGCAGAATCAGGTGGATTCCCAGGGCTGTCTGACTCTAGGGCCCAAACTCCTTCCATTGAACCACAATACTTCGTAAGTTGGGGGGAGAGGGAACAGAGGTGCCTGGGGGGTTCTGAGCAGAGAGGTTATATAGGGAACATGAAGAATGGTACAAATGAAAGGCACAAGGTCACACAGAGGTTAAATAAAGAGACCTACATTGTGGAACCAGGGCTCCCTCTTGGGTGCTCCCCCAGTGCCCTCTGTGTGACCTCCATTAAAGCATCTATCACACTGTGCTGAACTACCTCTGTCTCCCCCCATCAGTGAGCTCCTTGAGGTCAGAGACCAGGCTTGGTTCCTCCCCTGTCCCATCACGGAGCTTGGACCTGAGAAGGTGCTCCTTAAAAGTTTGTAAATGTATGAATGAGTATGTGGAAATGACTGAAGCCTCAAACGAGGCCCACACCCACTGTCTTCTCTTTGTCCTCCATGGCTCTCACAAAGTTGCAGGCCTCCCTCGTGCAAGAACGCACCGTCTCTGTCCGCCCTTCCAGGAACAAGCGAGTCATGGTCGACTCATAAGTCAGGCAGAATTGACCCCTGTCCTGGGGACAAGGAGGAGAGCAGCCTGTCAGCTAGGCCCAGGAAGTCTTCACGGACTTGACCCCCCTCTGTCTGGACCTCCAGCTCCTCCTACCCATGGACATGTGACTGGGAGAGAGAAATCAAGATGGCGGACTCACCATGGCAATAAAAGAAGTCATTAAAGGGGTCAATGCGGCGGGTCTTGGGGGCCCAGGTAAACTGAGGTCCTGAGAGGGGGTGGGGGGTCGGGAACCCAACTGACCCGAAAGTAGGCCAGCTGCAAGGCCATCTGGATGAAGCTGTCTGAAGAGAGATGCCAGCGTTTGATGAAGCTCTTGCCGAAGTGGGAGAAGGGGAAGACGTGGCAGTCGATGTTTCCAGACAAGGTTTTGGCTCCCCTCAGGGCTAGAGAGATGGATAGATGGATCTGCCAGAGAAGGAGGAGGGAGGAATGGCCAGGGGTTACAGATAGGGGTAGGTCAGAGCTGGGAATGGGGCTGGAAGTGATGGGAATGGAGTGAGGTTGGGGTGGAATATGGAAAAGGGGACAAAGAAGGGAATGGAGCTGAAGGGCTAAAGATGGGGCTGGCAGTGAAGGTCAGGATAGGATTGGGGTTGGGGATAGGGATAGGATGGGGAATGGGGTTGAAAATGAGGACTGAATTGGAGCTGGGGATGGGGTTGGGACTGGGTATAGGATGGGATATGAGTTAGGGGTTGGGTATGGGATGGGGTTAGGGTTGAGGATGGGGTTAGTGTTGGGTATGGGATGGGGCTAGAGTTGAGGATGGGGTTAGGGTTGGAGATGGAACTGAATTTAAGAATAGCGATGGAGTTGGGGATGGAGATGAGTTTGGTGTGGAGATGAAGTTGGGCTTGAGTGGGGATAGAACTAAGTTGACATCGGGGATGGAGATGGGATTGGGGTTGAGCGTGGGGCTGGGTGGTGGGAAGAGGGTTAGTATGGGGTGGGTTTGCATTTGGGGTTGTGGTTGGGATGGGGTTAGACTGAAGAGAGGGTTGGGGTTTGAAGTTGGGGCTTTTGGGGGGATGGGGTGTGGGTTTGGTGTTGGGTTAGGGATGGGGTTGATTTTTCAGTTGAGATTGCAGTGGGGATGAGGTTAGAGTCAAAGCCAGGAATTTGGGGACTTGGAAGAGAGGCCTAGAAACCAGGCCTAACCTTGTCTGGAAGGTCCCAGTGCAGCCGCTGGGGCTGGGGCAGTGAGAGGTCAGGGTGCCCCTTGCAGTGACCATCTGCCGCGTAGCCCAGCTGAAAGCATTCTGTAGCCAGAGTGAACTGTGTACAAACGAAAGCTGTCAGAGTCCCTTCCTCCCTCTGGACCAAGGGACATCTAACCAGGGACCTCTTTTCTTAAGTCCCTTCTTAAGGGGGTCAGGGACAATCCTTGAGAAACAGAAACGTCTGATGGTCACAGGTGGGTTCTTGGGGTCATACTCATTGAGAGCAAGGCTAATACTAATACTCGGTGCTTACTGCCCTTGTACTTCTGACAGGCGGATAAAGAGCCACCAGTGGCCGCCCCAGCCCTCCCAAGACAACCCCCGCCATGATCCTAGGACAGGAGAGAGAAAGCTGGGCACAGCATGGGCTTCTAGGGCTCAGCATTCCTTCTGATTGAGTGGTACCCATGCCCTGCTGGTGGTTAAATGTTTTAAATCAGTCCTGATGGAGCACCTACTATGGGCCAGCCTCCCACTTAATTTCTCCCTAGAAAGAAGGGATTAAGGTCCCCATTTCGACATTAGAATTAAAGGAGGAGAAGAACCTCTCACTTTATGCCTTAGAGTTTCCATTTCTCTTTATCTTACTCTATGTGACATCTCTTTGTTCAAAGTCAATATGCAGAGATGACAGATGACAGGCAGTGTCTTGAGGGTCTGAGGTTAAATTAAATTGAGAGTGTCATTTACCAATATAATCAAAGGCAAATTCCCATTTTATAAACAATAAACAGGCACAGAAGACTCAGTGCTTACCTGGGGCTGCTCTCAAGATCTGGAAGCAACCTCCCTTCCCCTCATACATGCCTAATCCGCACCCTGGATCCCAGCTAACCCCTCATGCAGCACCACGGAAGACTGGGAAACTGGTGGGGTGCAGACACCACCCCTTATGATTTAGGTACTAAGTGAAACAGAGAAAAGAGAGATGCTAAGGTTCTCAGGACTGGAGTGGAGCTTAAAGATAAAAGAAAATCCAACCTTTTCACCTGATGAAGCAGAAACTGAGGCTCAGAGGAGGGGAGTAACTTGCTGAAGGTCACACAGCAAACCAGAGCTGGGAGATAGGTCTGACCCAGTGCGAGTATGATACGGTTGGTCACACTCTGGTCTCAGAGCATTCTGGATTCTTATTCTCGCTCTGTGACTCTGGGCAAATCACTTCCCCTCTCTGAGCCCCACATGCCCATTCATCAAAGAAAGGTCATAGGGACTTCCCTGGTGGTCCAGTGGTTAGGACTCGGCGCTTTCACTGCTGGGGCCCGGGTTCGATCCCTGATTGCGGAACTCAGATCCCACAAGCCATGTGGCACGGCCCAAAAAAAAAAAAAGAGAGAGAGGGCTTCCCTGGTGGCGCAGTGGTTGAGAGGCCGCCTGCCGATGCAGGGGACACGGGTTCGTGCCCCGGTCCGGGAAGATCCCACATGCCGTGGAGCGGCTGGGTCCGTGACCTGTGGCCGCTGAGCCTGCGCGTCCGGAGCCTGTGCTCCGCAACGGGAGAGGCCACAACAGTGAGAGGCCCGCGTATCGCAAAAAAAAAAAAAAAAAAAAAAAGAGAGAGAGAGAGAGAGAAAGGTCATAATCCCAGACACCCTTTTTTGCTGCAGGTCGACCCTGGTCTGGTCTCTGCCTCTCTCTGAGCCTCCGTTTTTCTTCTGACCTTAAGGCGCTGGAGAAGGTCTTTGGAGATGGGCGGTGGGGGGGGGGGGGGGGCGGGCAGCCCACAGGGTGGGGCCGGCCAGCTGCCATACCTCCCACATGTGTCCTGAGATGGGGCAGTCAGCCCACGAGTGCTCCACGCTGAGGCCCAACTTCCCGTTGGAGAAGACGATTAAGGAGAATGATTTGTCAAACCAGCTGCGGGGGGAGAGTTCAGAGTATTCACCAAAGAGGCCAGGAGGGACGTCGGGGGGCTCTCTGTGAGAACTCAGGGGGTTTCTGTGAGGAGATCTAGGAATCAGGGCTGGGGTCCTGGTATGGGGAGCTCTAAGAAGGTGGAGGTACTGATGGTCTCTGAGATGTGTCTCAGGTTTGGAGAGTTCAGGGCTTTTGAAAGAATGTGATAAAAAAAGTTCAGGGTTTACGGATGCTGAGAGCTTAGGCGGACTCTCCCAGGAGCCTCAGAACTCAGAGTGGTGCCTGGTGGGCATCAAGGAAGTTGTCTGAGGATCTCTACGTAGGCGGGGTCCCAGGTGTGAGGTCCTGGGTTTGGGGTGCCTGCATTAAGGTCTGAGGATTCCATAGTTTGCAGTTCTGAGTCTGAGGTCCCCAGGCTTGGGGTCTAGCTGCAGGTCTCTGGGTCTAGGGGTCCCAGGTTTGGCATTTGTTAATCCTCATATCTGGGGTCACTGGGTCTGAGATTCTAAGTCTGGAGTCCCAGGTCTAGAGTTTCTCAAGGTCTGAGGGTCCAGGTCAGGGGTTTGGTGGTCCTTAGATCTGTGGTTCTGGATCTGGGGTCCCAGGTCTAGCAGTTGTCTGCTTCAGAGGTCCCCAGGTCTCAATGCATTGGGTCTGGGGTCACAAGTGGGGTGGGGTCCAAATCCCCAGGCTGACTCACCGGTCGTGGCCCCTACCGGCCAGCAGGGCGTGGGCGTAGGCATCTAAGGAAGCTGCAGGGTCCTCCCTGGTGAGCCCCGCGGGCTCAGAGTCGAGTGATACAAAGAAAGCAGCCCCTTCGACGGCCTCCAGGGCCTCCTGGGCCTGGGTCTTCAGGGACCTCCGCACCTGGGCCCACATGTCCCTGTCGGGGGAGTGCCTGAGTTCCGGCTGACTCTCTACCCTGCCCAGCCTCCACCCAGCCTGCAACCTCAAGATGCTGGCTGGGCCTCCGGGCCCCCAGATCTGTGACCCTCACCTTGGAGCAGCCGTCAAGGCCGCCAGATGCTCCTCGTGGGGGCAGGCAGGAGAGGGGTCGTCCAGGATTCGCTGGAACTGCTGCTCCAGGGCCCGCGGGGAAAGCAGGCCGCTTTGGGTGTGGGTCCCCACGCGGAAGAATCGGCCCCGGTGGAAGACAGCCACGTGTCTGCTGTCACGGAGGTGGCGGATGTGGTCTAGGGGTGATACATTATAAGAATAACGTGCTCTGTGATGACCTAGATGGATGGGATGGGGGCGGGGGTCCAAGAGGAAGGGGATATATGTATACATATAGCTGATTCATTTTATTGTACAGTAGAAACTAACACAACATTGTAAAGCAGTTATACCCCCCCCCAAAAAAAGAATAATGACCTTTATTAGGCACTTTACCAAGTGGCTTGCACTGTCTGACACACTCCTTTAATCCTCACCACCCTAGGTACCCTTATTACCCCATTTTAGAGAAGAGGAAACTGAAGCTCAGAGAGGGTAATAATTTGCCCAAGGTCACACAGCTTGGGAGTTACAGAGTTGGTATTTGAACCCAGGCAGGCTAGCTCCAGAGAGCGTGCTCTTAGCCACTACACTGTTCTGCCTCTATCAGTGAGGAGGGGAGAGGGGGCTCACCTTTGTGGACCCCGGGAATTCGCGTGGTGTTGAATATCTTCTCATACTGGGCAGAGCACAAGGGCCGCATTCCCATCAGCAAAGTCTGCAGGAGGTCATGGGCCCATGAACTGCTTCCCAGGACCCATGTGGCCTCATGGTCTCAGGACCACAGCCTCTGTCCCCAGCCCGCGGGGGCAGCCCTCTTACCGGCAGGATCTCCTGTCGGTTCAGGCGGTGGCGGTACAGGAGGAGGGCGTGGACCGCGTTCCCGGCACGGGCGGCCTGCACGGGAGTGGGCGTGACATACAGGAAGTCCTGCGGGCCGGTCCAGGGGATAGCAAAACGCCTGGGGTCAGGTTTGCCTCTGATGGGGGCACTGACCCCAAACACAGGTCTTGATCCCAACGGAGGCAGGATGGTGAAATCCAGATTGTGATTGAGGTCACTGACCCTAAACCCCACATTCTACCCAGACGCCCCAACCCTAGACCCCAGGAACTATGAACCCCATCCCCGGCCCGGTGCCTAACCTCCTTCTCCCCTTCTCACCATCATATAATAGTTGCTATTCACCATCAGTGAGTTCCGGGAGCGCAGGTACACAAATTCTTCCCACCAGTCACTGACCTAGGAGTGGGGCAGAGAGACACAAAGCTGCGGTGGCTGGGGTCAAGGTACGGGGGGTGAGTGGGGGAGGGGAGCCCCCCAAGACTTTGCTATGTCAAATAGGGAGGGTGGAGCTCAATGAAGGAGGCATCAAGATCAATAACTAGCAATAACCTAGAAGTCCATCGATGGGGGATCAGTTAGCTAAACCATGTAACCCTCGTGTTATGGAACACTTCACAGCTGTTAAAAATAAGTTATATCTGGGCTTCCCTGGTGGCGCAGTGGTTAAGAATCCGTCCGCCAATGCAGGGGACACGGGTTCGAGCCCTGGACCGGGAAGATCCCACATGCCGTGGAGCAACTGAACCCGTGCGCCACAACTACTGAGCCTCCACTCTAGAGCCTGTGAGCCACAACTACTGAGCCCGCGTGCCACAACTACTGAAGCACACGCACCTAGAGCCCATGCTCTGCAACAAGAGAAGCCACCGCAATGAGAAGCCCGCGCACCGCAACAAAGAGTAGCCCCCACTCACAGCAACTAGAGAAAGCCCGTGTGCAGCAACGAAGACCCAACGCAGCCAAAAATAAATAAATTAATTAATTTTTTAAAAAGTTACATCTACATTACTGACAGAGAATGAGCACCAAGACAGGCTGCAGAGTGAAAAAGGCTAGGCACACAACAAGATATATGAAACTATCCCATTTTATTTAAAAAAATACTACTAAGGCCCAACCTGTTCACCAAGTGGATGAATAGACAACCAAAATGTGGTCTATCCATATGATGGAATGTTAATATAAAAAGGAATGAAGTTCTAAGTCTTCGGGGCCACAATGAAAACATTATGCTAAGTGAAATGACTCAGGCACAAAAGGACAAATAGTGTATGATTCCATTTCTATGAAAAATCTAAAATAAGCCAATTCAGAGAGACAAAGTAGAACAGAGGTTACCTGGGGCTTTGGGGAAGTGAGAATAGGGAGATTTTGCTTAGTGGACACAGAGTTTCTGTTTGGGATGATGAAAAAGTTCTAGAGAGAGATAGTAGTGATGGTTACACAACACTGTGACTGTACTTAGTACCACTGAATTGTACACTGAAAAATGGTTACAGAGACAAATTTTATATTATGTATATTTTATTTTATTTTTTTTGCGGTACATGGGCCACTCACTGTTGTGGCCTCTCCCGTTGCGGAGCACAGGCTCCGGACGCGCAGGCTCAGCGGCCATGGCTCATGGGCCTAGTTGCTCCGCGGCATGTGGGATCTTCCCGGACCGGGGCACGAACCCCTGACCCCTGCATTGGCAGGCGGACTCTCAACCACTGCGCCACCAGGGAAGCCCAATATATTATGTATATTTTAGTCACAATTAAAATTATATATGATATTTGTTTTATATATAATATTAAATATTAATGTGTTATGATATATAACATATTACTAAATACTTTAAAATTATATGTTATAAATAAAAATTATATACTTAAATATATGTATATATCTCCCTGGGTATAAATATATGTATATATACACTCAGAACAGACTCTGACCGAAGTGTTTCTCACAGGCGATGGTGGGAGAAACAAGAATTAAAGGGAGGCAGTCAGAGAGGACTTGAATGTTTTCTAGATGTTTTTCTTTCTTCTATGTCATAGAATCGCGTAGAATCTATGAAGACATACATGTTTGCTTGCGTCTTAAAGTTCATGGCATCCTACACTTCCTTACGCTTAGACTAGGCAGGATGTAGTTGTCATTCCCTGGAAATTGTGCAACATCTTCTGGAAAAATCCATAAGTTTCCAGCGAACGGTAGAAAAGTTCGATATATTGACCTAGCCAGGGGTTGTCTGGTTATATGCATACATAAAACTTCATTAAGCTGTACATGTAAGATTTGTGTATTTTACAATACTATATGTATAATATTGTGGAATTCCCTGGCTGTCCAGTGGTTAGGACTCTGCACTTCCACTGCAGGGGGCATGGGTTCAATCCCTGGTCGGGAACTAAGATCCTGTATGCCCCTGTGGCCTGGCCAAAAATAAATAAATAAATAAATAAATAATTTGTAACATTATATGCATATCATGTACCATTTTTTTCAAAGAAAAGCCTCACCAGCATCAAAGCTTGCTAAAGTCTATGACTCAGAAGAAAATCCTAGAGATCATTGTGGAGCAAGATTTTAACTTCCAGGAACCCAACTGTTGGGATGGGAGGTCGGGGAGGGGTGGGGCGGTAGGGGCGTTGGGGAGGTGGCGATGAATCAGAAAATCTCCAAAGCAAAAAAAAAAAAAAAGAAAAAAGAAAAAAGAAAATCTCCAAAGCAAAGCAAAAATTTATCTGGTTTTAATAAAGGCCACTTTAGTGCACTGCACCAATGGCTTTAGGTACATCATAGGATCTTTCAGGAAATGCTACATTGTCAAGGTTCTTACTGTGTTCCTGACAACACAGAGGATGAAGCTGTGCAGAAAGTAGGAAGATACGGACAAGTCTGAGTCAAAAAGCAATTGAGAAGAGATGGATTCTGAGCGTGAAAGTCTTAGGGATGCTTAAGCCAATTTATTACAATTTACATTTCCGTTTTTCTGAGCTTGCTTGGGAGTGATAGTTGATACAAATCTATGTCTAAGTAAGTCTGAGCTGTTTTAACGTATACAGTTGATTCTTATTACTCGCGGTCGTTATGTCCTGTAAAGTGGCAGTGAACGCTGATTAGCGAACACTGAGCCATTGTTCCAAGGGGAAATCAGGGTCAGGTTCCTTCCAGCCCTGTTCCATCTCAGCTGGGAACGTGCACGTCGGGCAAGCCAAAATTTTTGCCATCCTGCGCATGTCCGTGAATGACTATGAAAGTGCCATGAATACTGATTTGGGGTTACAAATACATTTTAGCAAGTCAGCAAATCTGCAAATACAGAATGCATGAATAATGAGGATCGACCTATATAATAAGTGATAAGAAAGCACTGTGTTAGACTTTATTTTCCCTTAGTTGTCCATAAGATAATGCTGTATGTTATAACTGGCAGTGCCTTAGAGGTACAATGAAATATATATAATATGGTGTGTATATACATTATTTATATATAATAAACAACACATATTTATATAATTTATATATTATATAATTGCTATATTATTTATATGTGTGTGTATATATATATATATATATATATTTTTTTTTAAGAGCAGAATCTGGTCCAAGAGCATGAAGGGAAAAAAAAAACCCCTTAAAACTAAGGCTTGTTGGGCTTCCCTGGTGGCACAGTTGTTAAGAATCCTCCTGCCAATGGAGGGGACACGGGTTCGAGCCCTGGTCTGGAAAGATCCCACATACCGCCGAGCAACTGGGCCCGTGCGCCACAACTACTGAGCCTGCGTTCTACAGCCTGTGAGCCACAACTACTGAGCCTGCATGACACAACTACTGAAGCCTGCGTGCTTACAGCCCGTGCTCCACAACAGGAGAAACCACCGCAGTGAGAAGCCCGCGCACCTCAACAAAGAGTAACCCCTGCTGGCCGCAACTAGAGAAAGCCGTGCACAGAAACAAAGAACCAAAGCAGCCAAAAATAAATAAATTTATGAAAAAAAAACCTACTAAGGCTTGCATAAAAAGAATGAAATATTGCCATTTGCACAACATGGATGGACTTAGAGATTATCATACTAAGTGAAGTAAGTCAAAGAAAGACAAATATTATATGGTATCACTTATATGTGAAATCTAAAAAAGTGATACATCCGTCTCTTCTTCCTACCTCCACCTCATCACATGCTGCCTGACAGATATTTGTGGCTTCCTACGGAATGGGAGGCCTGGAAGCCGCTTACAGGGTGACTCGCTTACTGGTTCTATGCCTCGGTTTCCCAAGGATCTCAACTCAGAGTGCGTTCTAGGGCTCTAGCTCCTGAAATCATAGTAGAAGCCCGTTTGGCGTCTTTGCCCAGACAGGGGAGAGGAAACAAGAACTGGGGGCGGGACTTACAGACTCGGCAGGCCAGAGGAGGGGCTGAAATGTTGGAAGGGGCCCGGAATTCTGGTTTAAATATTGGAGGGTTGGGGGCGGAGCTCTGGGTGTGGGCGGACCCTGGAGGCGGAGCTTAGATTATTGAAGAGCCGGGCTCAGAATGCGGGAGCACGGGGGGACGGGGCTCAAAAATGTTGGCACAGGATGGACGGGTTCCAGAATATGGGAGAGGAGGGAGGAGCTCAGAATATTGGATCCATCTGGGGCTGGGTTTAAAATATTGGAGCGTGGGGGCAGGGCTCAGAATGTTCTCACGTCTGGAGTGAAGCTCCAGACTCCGCTGGGCCCGGGGGTTGTGGGCGGGGCGAAAAACTGGCAGGGTTAGGAGGGCCGGCTCAGAACTTTTGCCTACAGGATGCTGTACTCACATAATTGGACGCCCACCAGGACTTGAGCTGAAGGTACCACTGCAGCAGTGACGCCTGCAGCCTCAGGAATTCCCGTGCTAGGGCCGCGGTCCAGTCGAAGTCCTCGTCGGAGAGGACGGGTCGGACAGACTCCAGATACTGAGGGGCAAGGAGGGGAAGACGGCAAGTCACACCCCACTGCTCAGCAGCCTCCCGCCCCATCCCCGGGTACCTGGCCCACCTTGCGCACGGTGTCCTGCACGGAGGGCACAGGCTGACGCGGCAGGGAGCGTTGGTAACTGAAGAGCATTGGGTGGCGGCCGGAGAAGATGCGAACCAGGGCCTGGCGGAAAATTAGTGGTTCATTAAACTCCTCACTGCAGCCCGGCAGCCAGGTGTTGGGGGTAGCGGAGTGGCAACCCACAGAGAGAATGGGGCAGAGAGAGTTTGAGCAGGGCTCTGCCCCTCGCATACCAGCCAGGTCTTGGTGCGTGAGGACGTGGCTCCGTGGGGTTGGAGGAGCCAGCCGTGGTAGGACAGAAGTAGCCTCAGGGCCACATGAAGCGTGAAGATCAGAGCTCCCCACAGACACGAAGCAAACAGCGCGGCCGCCAGGACCCCCCGAAGCCTGTGATGCTGTCCACCCCTGGGGTGGGGGTGGGGTAGAGAAAGAGTATAGGCCTGGGTCTCCTGGCCTCAGAACACCCCTCGCCTCCAGCCCCACCCAGCGCCTGCCGTTCCTAACACGCTGACTCTGATCTTTTAGCTGTTGGAGGAATATCCTGTAGCATTCGAGTTGGTCAGAAAAAGTCCAGTTTCCTCATTTGTGAAGTGCTAGGTGTGATTTTTTTCTCGGTACACCCACCATCTCCTCCCAGGACTGCGGAGACACCAAGCTTCTAAAATCACTTCCCATGGAAACTGGCAGGTGCTTAATAAATAAGAGCTGGTATTTCTAGTGAAATATACCAGATCAAATTACACTGTAAGGCAGTGGTTCTCAATGTGTGGCCCGTGGACCAGCAGCATCAGGACCACCTGGGAGCTTGTTAGAAATGCAAATTTCTGGGCCCCATGATCTCCATCTCTTGGCGTTCAGCCTAGCGATCAGTGTCGTAACAAGCCTTCCAGGTGACTTCAATACAAACTCAAGTTCAGGAAATGCTGGTCTAAAGATACAGTAAATCAACATGTTTGCAAAGTTGCAATCAGACAGGCTGTGAGCAAATCCCACCTGGAGGACTCGGGGCAAGCCACTTCCCCTCTGTGGGTAAATCTAGCCTTCCTAGAAATTTCTATGTCTGATCCTGGATCTGCCCTTTGAGGCCGTCTGCACAAAGTTTGAACCTTCTTCCCCAGGAGGACTAATCCAAGAGTTAGAACCTGCCACTTCACCCACATCTGGTTTCCAAACCTTCCCCAACAACTATAGTAATTCAACCACTCCTATTTAATAACCTCCTAGTAATGTACTGAATATTCCACATGCATGATTTTGTTTAATTACTCCAACCACCCTAAGAAGCAATTATTATTATTACCACATTACAGGTGAAGACCCTGACACCAAGAATGGTGAGGTCTCTTGCCCAAGACTACACAACTGTAGATTAGCAGAGTTCATACTTCCATTAGTATATGTAACCATAACTGGATATTGTCTACTTTGCCACCATCCCCTTTAGCAAGAAGCAGCCAGGATGGAAAATGTACAGAGGCAAGAGAGGAAATCACCTCCTTTTACTTGAGTCTGTACCTTTATTTATCTGACCCCAAGTAAGTCTCAAGGGTTACTTTTCTTTAAGGGGCATACATGCTGATAGAGAAACTTACTGGGTGGAGGGAAAGGGATTAGGAGGTTACTGGGCTGAAGTGGGAGACCTCACCAGTCTGGCAGCAACTCTTTGATTTTCTCCATCAGTCCTAAGGAAGGATCCAGCTGGAGGAACCAGGCAAGCTGGATTGCACTGAAGAGGAACAGCCAGCTGAGGGGGCTAGCAGGGAACACACCTGTGAGAAAATCGTTCTGCGGAGAGGAAAGGGCACCTATTCAATCAATTATCCCATCTGCTCAGCACCATTCTTAGATGTTGATTCAGCACTGAGCTGGGTGTACCAGACGCCGTGGGGAACAGACACATCTGGGTCTTGCCCCCAGGGAGGTCAGACCAGAATGAAGTGAGTACTAATGGCGATAGGATACGGCAGGTTGCTCAGCCTGAAGGAGTCAGGGAGGGCTTCCTGGAGGAGAGGTTACTCCCAGGCAGGACCCCGAAGGTGAAACTGTCAAAAAAGCAAACTGGTATCCCCTATACAGCAGGGTCCAGAGCTCAGGAGCTGGCCATGGGATGACTGAGGAATGAATCAAAGTGTTGGGTAACTAATCAGACTCCCAGGGGAGCATGCTAGAGTTGACTAACATTTCCTTTTAAATTTTTGTTTATTTATTTATTTATTTATTTTGGGCTGCGTTGGGTCTTTGTTGCTGCCTGCGGGCTTTCTCTAGTTGCGGCGAGCGGGGGCTACTCTTCGTTGTGGTGCGCGGGCTTCTCATCGTGGTGGCTTCTCTTGCTGAGGAGCACGGGCTCTAGGCGCGCGGGCTTCATTAGCTGTGGCACGTGGGCTCAGTAGTTGTGGCTCGTGGGCTCTAGAGCGCAGACTCAGTAGTTGTGGCTCACGGGCTTAGTTGCTCCACGGCATGTGGGATCTTCCTGGGCCAGGGCTCGAACCCATGTCCCCTGCATTGGCAGGCGGATCCTTAACCACTGTGCCACCAGGGAAGCCCCAAGAGTCGACTAACATTTAATGAGCACTTACTACATGCCAGGTGCCATTTGCAAGGCTTAACTCTTTAATTAACTCCCAACAACCCCGTGAAGTAGGTACTAAGATGTTCTCTTTTTACAAAAGAAAACACATAGGTTCAAAGTCACACAGAGAGCATGGTTAAGCCGGGATAAGAGCTGCTGTTGGTTTTGGTATCACCACCAGGGCTCAAGAAACCACTCCCTCTCCTCTTCCCACATTTTAATAACCAAGAAGGCCTCAGAGATCATGGTTTAGACCTTGGGCTCTGGAGTCCCCACCCTCTGCGTTCAGATCTCTGCTCTGTCACTATCTAGTAGAGTGACCGCAAGCAAGTGACTTTACCTCTCTGTCTCAGTTTCTTCATCTGTAGAATGGGAACAATCCCAGTACTGGGCTCATAGGGCTGTCACAAGGGCTGGATGAGGAAATATTCCACAAATGCTTACTGCAGTCTAACAACAGTGACAAGACAGCAAGATTCCTGCTCTCATGGGGGATAGAGACAATACCTACATAAGAAAAGGCTTTAGTGAAGTGGGTCGGATGACGAGAGGTGCTATGGAGAAAAACAAAGCAGAGGGCTCGGGGTGGGGGGAGCGGAATGGTAAATTGCATAGCTCATAGCCAGGCACGCTGTAGGTGCTCAGTAATTATTATGATGATCCCCTCTGTTGCTAAGCTACTTCTCACTGGAGATGTAGTTACTTGGCAGTCTCCCTTTGGCTTGGCAGGAAAAGGTTACTGGCAAATTTGGTTATTTTTGTTGTTTAATTTTCTTTTTAAAAGAAATTTTCAGTTCTTCTATCTAGGGCTCTGTATTGCAATAGAACAGGGGCATCCTAATAACAGGAAATGTCTCCATAGCACTTCCCAAGTACAAGGAGCATCATTAAATTATCTCGTTCCCCTGTCACTCAGTAAGACAGAAATTCTTATTATCTTCATCATATGGGTGAGGAAACTGAGGAGATAGGAAGTTTGAAGAACTCCTCGAAGGCCACATGGCCAGGAAGTGGTGGAGGTAGGATTTGAACCCAGGTTCCCTGGCTCCAGGGTCCACCATCAATCACTTAAACCATCCGGGATGCCTTGTGACCCTAATGCACCAGGATGAACCACAAGGTACCGAACTCTGAAGTCTGCCGTATCTCAGAATTCCATATTCCTTTGGAAATTATTTCAGATGACACTCAAATCTCCTGCCAATGAACCACCCACTAAGTGCCGGATGCCGTGCCATATGCTTGGCCCAAGTGACCCACTGCACATAATTCACAACAGCTCTTTTGGCACAGATATTGAGATCACATTCTAGAAAAGCACCCCAGGATAGTGGGGCCTCAGCATGGACTCCAGAGCCAGACTGCTAATTCTAGCTCTGCCTCTACTTCTGCATCTTAGCAGCTGTGTGACCTGGGAAAAGTGAAAGCACCTCTCTGGGCTTCTGTAAAATGGGACTAATGATAGGCTTACCTTAGAAGGCCCTAATGGGACTTCCCTGGCAGTCCAGAGGTTAAGACTCCATGCTTCCACTGCAGGGAGCGCGGGTTCGATCCCTGGTTGGGAAACTAAGACCCCACGAGCCGCGCGGCACAGCCAAAAACAAAAAGCCCTGATGAGGACCAGATGAGCAACAGAGTCAAAGGGCTTGGTTGGTACTGAGCCTGAGACACATTACTACCTAGTTTGATTTTAGAAATGAGAAAGCAGAAGCTCAGAGAAGTTACTAACATGCTGGAGGCTACACAGCACCTATGTGGCATGTAAGACAAGAATCGCGATGCTGGAGTTGTCACTTCTGTGAGCCAGGCCTTCTGCTAAGACAACTAATGCTTACAACAATCCCTTGAGGCAGGGACTGTCAAGGTTCCCATTTTTTAAGTGAAGAAAGTAAGGTTTAGGGCTTCCCTGGTGGCGCAGTGGTTAAGAATCCGCCTGCCAATGCAGGGGGCACGGGTTCGAGCCCTGGTCCAGGAAGCTCCCACATGCCGCAGAGCAACTAAGACCGTGCGCCACAACTACTGAGCCTGCGTGCCACAACTACTGAAGCCCGCATGCCTAGAGCCCGTGCTCCGCAACAAGAAAAGCCACCAAAATAAGCCCATGCACTGCAATGAAGAGTAGCCCCTGCTCACCGCAACTAGAGAAAGCCCGCACGCAACAACAAAGACCCAACGCAACCAAAAATAAATAAATAAAACAAATAAATTTTTAAAAAAGAAAAGAAAGTAAGGTTTAGCAATGAGTCTATGGAATTACAGCTCTGGCATTGCTGATGGCACAGCCCCCATCTTGGGACCAAGTTCCAGGAGCTACGGCTTCAGGATGGTTCCTGGGGTCCCAGACTGGAGAGGAAGGATGTGAGAGCTCCACGTGACCATCAGGGAGAGAGGCAGCTATGTGACAGAAAGGCAAGAGTTGTCATTATTACAATTATCAATTAATACTAATATGAGGATCTGGTGGGGGCCATTTGCAACAGGTGACATGAGTCAGAAAAGAGCTTCAGAGGTGACTCAGATACAGGGGTGACAGTCAAAATATTCGACACAGCAACACCAGTCCAAATCTGTCTATAAGCATAGAAATCAGAACAGTGGTTGCCTCGCAGTGAGGGTGAGGTAGGGAGTGCTGGCTGGAAAGGAGCTCGAAGGAACATCCTAGAATGATGGCAGTGCTGTCTTGATGGGGAGTTGGTTACACAGGTATTATACAGGTTACAAAGATATTACAAAATTCAAGGACTGTACACTTAAAAACAATCTGTGCATTTTTCCGTATATAATTAGATCTTAGTTTAAATGTCTGTTTATGTGTATATATATATAAATGTGTGTATTTAACCACAGGTTAACATTTTAGCTGCTGGGTTGGCCTGAGGTGCAGGGGGTCCCAGGGGCGGGGTTTCTCTGGGAGTTTGGGTTAGTGGCTATTTATTCACTGGAGCAGATACATCTCTATTTTAATAACCATTTTAACAACCAATATGGCCACAGAAGTGTGATCCACCCTGCTCAAATGTCTCGGCTTCCAGAGATCCTCCTGGGCTGCCCCCTGGTTTTATTATAACACCTCCATGCTCCCTCTTCCCTGCCTGCTTTATCTTCCTCCATAGCACGTCACTACCTAAAATACTCTATGGTTTGCTTGTTTATCTTCTTTATTGCCTTCTCCTCCCGCTTGATCAAGAGCTCCATGAGGGCAGATCTGTCCGTCTTGCTCCCTGCCGTGTCCCCAGCGCTCCAAACAGTGCCAGGCCCTTAACAGATGCTCCACAGATTTTCGGTAAATGACGAACAATATTATAATCTAAAGCTAACACTTACTCAGCACCTGCCACGGGCCAAGCACTTGGCTCAGTGCTTACATGAACTCAAAACTGTCCTGTGAGGGAGGTGCTACCATCACTCCTGTTTCACACGTGGGGAACCTGAGTCTCAGAGCAACGCGCTTGCCCAAGGCCACACAGCTAGTCAGTGGCAGAGCCAGGATTCAAACTCAGTCCTGGCAGACCCCATAGGTGTTCAAGACCTGTGTTCACAGAAAGAGGGTGTGACAAGCAGGGAGACTCCATACGTAGATGGTGCCAGAGTTCTAGAACCAGGGAGTCTCGGGCTGACCTGGGTGGGCCCTGGGTAGATGTGGGCATTCTAGGGCAAGGAGTTTGTCTTTTCCAGAGCTGGGGCAGCAGGGTTTGTGGTGATGGGTAACTAGACGATACAGACAGTGGAGGTTCACATCTCAGAACTGTAGGGAGGGTGTGCCACATATTGGAGAGGGTACTGGAGGTTCACAGCAGGGGCAAGGAGGGGACTCTCAGACCCAGTGGGTAAGGACTATGGCAAAGGGGGGCCTTCAGGATTGGGGTGTGGGCTACCCAAGATGTTGATCAAGCCATGGGGTTCTGGAATCGGAAGCACCTCGTTTAGAGGTAGAGATGAAAGGGAACGGTAAGGGGACTGAGTTCTAGAAAGTGGAGTGAAAGTTGTGTTTGTGGGTGTGGGGAGAGTGGGAAGGGCTTCCAGGAAGTGGGTACAAGAGGTAAAGGGCAGTTCCCAGTAGGTGAGGTTGAGGATCCCGGAAGTGAGCCATAGAGAACCCGGAAATGGCTTTAAGGGGTCCTGAAGTAGACACCAAAATTCCCAGAAGGGGTGACAGGATCCCAGAAGTGGGACCACCAGGATGCCGGAAGGGAGCCTCAGGCATCCCGGAAGCAGGTAACTGGATTCCCGGAAGGAAACCAAGCCGCAGCCCTCCTCACCCAGAAACGGGACAGATGCCTTTTCCAAGAGCGCAGTCCGGAGAGGTAGATCTCCTGCAACATCGGGGCACTGAGCTCCACTTCTCCCGCGTCCGAAGTCAGCGAGGGTCGGAAGCCCACGGCCTGGTGCGCTTCAGCCATGTCACGCTACAGCCCTGGGAGGAGGACAGAGGGTCATTCTCCAGACCCCCAGACCCTTCTCCGCAGACCCAGGGATATAGGACGCCAGCTCACCCTTCCCTAACCACCTGAGGGGTCTTGAGGGTCCTGGCCGAAGACTCCGGTATCGGGAGGACTTCAGTTGGGGACCTCTGTGAACACACAGAAAGGCAGGAGGGATAATTTGCGGGATAATAGCCCTTTTGCGGCTATTCTGAGAACATGGTGCGGGGACAGTGCCCCCCCCCCGCAAGGGCCTTTCAAGATTCGGGGTTCGGGGCGGGAAACCGGTCCAGGGTGAGTTGCGGGATCTCGGGAAAAACATTAGTCCTAAACCCATTTGAAATGAACACCTGCCGGACGTTGGCATTGTCCACTCCATTTCCGCTTCCCATTCCAAGTCTGGGGCTGGGGGGTGGGAGTGAGGGGGGATTTGGGTGGGGGTTCTCTATAAATTCATACGCTCTGGGGTAGCCCAGCGTCCCCTCCCCCCGCCCCCGGGCTGAAGGGGATGCGGGGGGAAGCACCCTACTGCGCATGCCTCGCGGGCAGGGATGCTGAGGCTGAGAGCAGAGGCGAGCGTCGAGGACAAGTGATGGAGAGGCCCGCACTCCCAACCCAAGACACAATCCTCCAGCCCCCGCAGGAGCTCGGGCCACTCCAGTCCGGCACTTACCACGCTGAGTCAGGGGTCCGCCGATCGGATCCTGGAGACCAAGCCCGAGTACACCCCCCCGACCCCCGATTTAGAGCGCCGGACTCAAGCCTCCCACTTGCATATACCCAATCCCAGTGACTATGAGTCCAAGACTTGGTCGATGGGCCTCCGGAGCACCTGTCCGCCTCCAACTATCCAACATCCAAGAACCCGGATTTCTGTCTAACGGGTGCCTCGCCGGGTATTCAAGTCCCAGGTTTTAACCCCGCCCCCTTCCAATCTTCTATCCCCGCCCCCTTCCAATCCCCGCGCTCAGTTCCCGCCCCCTTCGAATCCCAGCGTCCAATCCCCTCCCTCCGTTCGATTCCCAGCCCACAGACTCCTACCCGCCTGATTCTCCACCATTGGGCCTCCCCCGTTCTACGCAGCACTTCTCCTCCGAACCCGTTTCTTCGGCTCTCCAGTCCACTCTTTGTCTCTTTTCTTTCCCTTTGAGGAAGGAAGGTCAGCTTGGAACTCACAGCCCACGCGCGTGGGAGCCAGAGTGAATCTCAGCCCTACCACCCAGGAGAGGGGGGAGGACTGCTTTGGGGTCAGGTCGGCCCACCAAAACCACCCACGGAAGATGCAGCTGCAGGGATTAAGTTGGCGTGGAGGTGCTACAGCAGATTGGATTCAAGTTAGTCAGAGGGACTTCCGTGAAGGGAAAAGTGCGTGGGTAAAGGTGAGGGGCTCAGGGACCGAGCTCAGATTGGGAGGCCAGAATGGGCACAGACAAGCAGAGACTGAAACATGGAACTCTCGTTTTATTCAGCTCTGGACGTTAATATTCTTTGTCCATGCTGGGTCCGGTGTGCACGTGGTCCAGCCCAGTCGCTGCCTGGGGAGAGCCCAGGAGGTGGAGTTAGGGGAAAAGAAACTTGGGGTCACGGCCCCGATACACAGATGGGTAGACTGAAGCCAGGGGACGAGCAGAGATATGCCCAACATCACCCAGAGAGCCGGGCACTGCGCTGGCCTCCTTGCCTCAGGCTGGGGTCCTGGAGACGCAGCAGGAGTCTGGCCGCGCGCCGCCGGCGGCGCCCATAGCTGTGGGGATCCTGAGGCTCGCGGCCCGCCTTCCCTGAGAGCTCCTTGGTGGAGGCAGAGCGGAGCCAGTATATGATCTCTGGCAGGCGGTGCGTCTGGCACGTGCCCAGTGAACAGAGGTGCCTGTGCTGCTGGGAGACCTGGCGCTGGGGCCGCCTGGGGATGGAGCGTGAGAGAAAAGCGGGTTCAAACAATCCACTCGAGAAATGGAGCCCTGTAGGCGACCCAGAACTCCCGAGATTGGCGGGCGCGTTTCCTGATCAACTTCCGATTCCACCGAAGCGGAAAACCGCCTAGAGAGGTCGCACGCCCCTCGCGGTCTCCCTCCGGCTGTGTCCCCGCTGACACCGGCGTTTCTCACCTGCCCGCGGAGTCCGGGTCCCCCAGGGTGGAGGAGGCGAGGAGCAACAGCAGGAGGATGTGGGCGGTCATCGTGGGGGTGGGGCGGGCGAGGTCCGAGAAACCGGTGGGTGAAGCGGCTTCTCTGGGCTGCCGCCCCACCCCCTTCCCGGGCCTGGAAAATGCCCCCTGAGCGCCTGCTTCAGTGCGAGGAATCCGGGCGTCCCCACTTCTCAGGCCGAGAAAACGGAGGCCAAGAGCCACACCACGCCAGAAGGGCAGGATTAGGATCCGGACACCCACCTCCCGCACCGCGGCCACGGAGCCCTCACGGGTCCCGCCGAGGTGCTATCTACGCCCCTGGGAAGCCTCGGGAGACGCGACCCCTTTAAGGCGGAGAGAGGAGGGGCGGGGCAGCTGACACCTGCAAGTGACGTCGCAGCTTCTGGCTTCTAGGAAAGGGGTGGGGGCGGGGAAGCGCTAGGCTACTTAGATGCGAACTCACCCACATCTCTGTCAGGGACCAGACTAGCGTTAAGTCTCAGGGGACAGGCGACTTCCAGAGAGGGGGCTGGGCAATGTGGGACACTGGCAATTGGGACAGGTGGCAAAGACAGCCAACTGAAGTTGTAGAGTCTGAGCCCTAACACCCTCGTGGTAGAAGAGGAATAGGTGTAGACGGGTGTGGGGTGCAGGCAGGCCTAGAGCTCCAGCTGTACTGAAGCAGGTGTAGGAGGGCCATGGAAAGAAAAGCCTGGGATCCCGTCTCCGGTGATCCAGGTCGTGTGGACAGAGACCTGGGGGACCAGCTACTCGAGAAAGGAAGGGCAGGCACGTGTAGACACCATGTCAGCAGCAGGGGCTGAAAAGACAGCCCCTGGGGAGTTGTGAAGCAGGGTAGTGGAGACTCAATGTGCATCTCCGTAAAGTGTGGCAGAGGGTGGGAACCCCCCCGAACTCCGAGCCAGGATGGGGGAGGTAGCAGGCACCCACCCCCACAAAGAACTTTATCCCCGGACTTCCCTGGTGGTGCAGTGGTTAAGAATCCGCCTGCCAATGCAGGGGACACAGGTTCGAGCCCTGGTCCCCTGGTCTGGAAAGATCCCACATGCAGCGGAGCAACTAAGCCCGTGCGCCAGAACTACTAAGCCTGCGCTCTAGAGCCCGTGAGCCACAACTACTGAGCCCGTGTGCCACAACTACTGAAGCCCGCGTGCCTAGAGCCCGTGCTCCGCAACAAGAGAAGCCACCACAAAGAGAAGCCCGCGCACCACAACGAAGAGTAACCCCCACTCAGCGCAACTAGAGAAAGCCTGCGCTCAGCAACAAAGACCCAATGCACACAAAAATAAATAAATAAATAAAAGAACTCTATCCCCCTCCAACACCCCCCCCCCCGACTCAGTTTCCCCAGATGGAGAGGGCAGGGCAGTAGTCACTGCCAGTCAGCCCTGGTTTGGCCTTGGGAGGGTCCTGGACAGGAAAGAACAGCCAGAGAGGAACAATGTGTGTGATGGGGGAAGGCGGGAGAGAGAGCTTTCTGGAGAACTTAAGGGCCCAGCTGTGCCGGGAACCCACACCCCAGCCCTCCCCCAGCCCAGCAGGGCAGCTGGGAGCAGAAGTCTGGCCCAGTGGGGACAAGAGGGACCAGGGCCTCAGGAGGTCCGAGAGGGAGGTGGGGGGAACAGACCCCGAGAGCCAGTGGAGAAGGCCCTGCGAGTGACCTGAGGGCAGAGGTGGGCCAAAGACTTGAGAGCAGGGCTGTGGAACCCCAGAGACAGCCAGGGGTGGGGTGGAGGTGTAGTAAGACCAAGAGACACAGAAGTGGTGACAGAGACTGGCAGCCACCAGCAGGCGCTGTCCCCACGCTCCGGGTGCCTGGCATCTCAGCACCTAAGGACGGAACCCCAACCCCACTTCGCCCCCAGGAAGCTGAGCCATCCCAGCTGAGGATTTATTGGCGTAAATGCAACCATATAAAAACATAAGTTATGAAAAACACAGTCACGATGTGCCCGCAACCCCCCCGCCCCGCCCCAGCCCAGGCCCCAGAAACCCCCTTCTGTGGGAGGGAGGGAGAGGAAGGGGGAGCCCTGAAACTGCCTAAGAACGCTGCAGCCCCTGGGCCCTTGCAGGGCCGGCCTGGCCGGGGTGGGAGAACCCGGATGCTGCCTCAGCGCATCCGGTAGTCGGTGGAACAGGACAGCTCGCACAGCTGGCCTTTGAAGTCCAGATCAATGGTGAAGTCCAGGTCGCGCTGTGGGGAGAGTGCGGGCGTGAGGGGGAACCTGGGACAGGGCAGGCCAAGACAGAGGGCAGCGGGGGTGCGGTAGGGAGGGATGGCCACCCCAGCCCACCTGAGGTGCTGTGGGCCCCCGGCTGTCTACATACCCTCCCCAGAGACCCCACACTGCCGGTCCCACTCCCAGCATCTGTCTTGAACCCCACCTGACTCCCCGTGAGAAGCTCCATGTGACATCCTCAAACCACCTAGAACCCAGCCACGCCCCCGGCCTTGGGTGGGGTGGCAGAGCTCAGCTGCTGTCTCTTGCATCATGATTTCCATCATTTCCATCAAAACCAGCCCCATCAGCAGGTTATTTTCTCCTTCTTTTACAAGAAGCAAACTTCCTCCTCTCAAAAAGCTCTGTGGTCCCACCCCACCGTCCCCACTTCCTCTCCTCCAAGGCTTCCTGGACGCCAACCCTCTTGTGCCCGTCACCCCCAGCACGCTGGAAAAACTGGGGCAAAGTCACCAATGACCTCAATGACTTCTGCCCTCAGTCCTCACTGCACTTCACCCCTGGCTCCCAGCTTCCTCCTCCCTCTCTGGGTCTCTTTCAGTTTCTAGTTTGGGTTTTCTCTACCTCTGCACTACTGACATCTAGGGCTGGACCACTCCTCGCTGTGGGGGGATTCTTATCTTGTGCGCTGCAGATAGAGCAGCTCCCCCGCCTCTACCCACTAGATGCCAACAGTACCCCTTCTTCAGTTGACACCCAAAATGTCTCCAGACAATGACATGGGTGGGTGGGGCAAAATCATCCCTGGCTGAAAATAGCTGCTTAAACCGGTTCTCATATCCCTGACTTAGAAAGCGGGCACACCCACACTGGCCCCACAGAAGCTCCTGACTTTGCCCTAGACCTGCTTCCCCACCTTGTCTCAGGCTGATGGCAGCTCCGTCCTGTCAGGTACTCAGGAGAAAAAAGCAGGGCAAGAGACGGCCCTCCTTTCCTTCCCTCACCCCCATACCTGGGCGAGGATATCCTGTCAGCTCTCCCGCTGGCCCCGCCCCCACCTGCTCCAATACCTGCCAGCCCCTTTCCCAGCTGGACATAGAAGTCACCTCCCGCTGGCATTTACCACGTGACTGTCCTGTGTCTAGAACATGAGTGCCAGGAGGGCAGGGGTTCAGCCTGATCACCGCTGGGGCCCCAGGGCCCCCTGGTTTCTAGTAGGTACTCAATAAAACTGTGGTCCATAGACAGACCTGGGGGGCCCCCAGACAGATGAGGTCAGAGCAGAGTGTAGCCAGGTTGGCTGGCAGGCTTGGGGCTGAGGGGTGCTGGGGCCCCAAAACGCCTGAGTCTACCCCCCCCCCCAGAGCCTCACGTTGTTCTTGGCATTGGGCCGCATGCCAATGGTGCCAAAGATCTCCTCGCCCGTCTTCACCGTCAGGTAGTCCTCCATGTAGAACACCGTCTGCTTCCAGTGCGTGTATGGGGACTCAGGGCCTGGCGGGGGAGGCGGGTCAGCCAGGCTCACCCGCCTCCTAACCTTCCCAGCCCACACCTTCCCCTCTGCCCAGACACCCCAGCGGCCAGTGACCACCAACTAAGCGGTGACTGTGGCCCCTTCACCCTTGTCAAGCCTGGGAGGGGCTGTTTCACGGGTGGGGAAGCGGAGGCACCGCACGCTCAGGTTGGCTGGCAGAGCCGGCGTCAGAACCCGGGTCCTCGGTGTCCCCGTGGCTCCATCTGGCCACGCCTGTCACATGCCCCACGGCCCCTGGGACCCCGCTGCCCCAGGGCCCCGCCTCACTGGTGGAGAAACCGGTCCTCTTGTGGCAGCGGGTGAACTCGATGTTGAAGTAGGCCACCAGCGCATGCACGTAGTCGTTCCGCTTCACTTGCAGGCAGAAGGGGGAGGTGAAGGTCAGGTCTTCCACCTTGACAGTGTAGATGTCCACCTCCTGCGGGATAAGCCTCGTGAGCCCCACTCCCCGACCTCCGGCCCAGCGGGGAGAGCTGGGGGTGCCCCGCTGGATGCCCTGTTCCCTGCTCTCCCAACTCCAGCCTGAATCTGACAGTTCGACCTCCTACAACAACTACTGGTCCTTAGAGAACCGCCCGTTTTCCCCTCTCCACTGCCTGTACCCTGCCCCTGGCCACCATCCCCGCCTCCGATGCGGCAGCATCTTAACAAGGTTCCGTGGCTCCCGCCCTCTCCCCCCACATCCCTTACTCCACGGTATCAGCCAGTGTGACAGTTTAAAAACAGATCATGTCACATCCCTGCTTAAAATCCTTTGACTGCTCCCCGGTGCACTCAAAACAAAACCGTGACTCCTGACTGAGGCCATGGAGGCTCGCCCAGTCAGGGCGTCTGCCCTGCCATCTCCCTCTACAAACTCCCTCCTCCATCCAGGTTTGCCCACCATGAGCATCCCAGCAAGATTTGATACTGTGGGTCGGGAGGGAGACCTCAAAAAATGATGGCTGCTGGTAGTCTTTATCAGGGACCCATGTGTGTATAAACTCACTCGTGGTGCTGGGCTTTCTGCATTTGGTGGCCCTGCCTGGGGTCTTAGCTGCCTGCCTTGGGCGGACGTGCCCTCCGGGAGGTGTGCCTTAGGATCAGGGCCAGCCTACGTCACTGCCTTGTTCTGGAACCCAAGGGCCATGCCTGGCTCACAAAGCTCTTTAACTGAAGTGGCTTCTCCAGGCGTCCAGCGCCACCTCCAGCAGATCCATCAGGTTCCCAAGACCTCGGGCAAGCAAGCACTCTGTGCACTGAGGTCCCACGCACTGGCCCTTCTTGGGCTGACCCTGCGGGACACCCAGCCACCCCACCCCTTCACCTTTATCAGGCAAGCGTTGGTGACCAGCTGCTTGGGGTCCACCACATCCACCAGGGGCTCCTTGATGGCCACATCTTTGATGCAAGACATGTCAAAGCCGTACACGTTCTCCCACCCTGGGGAGGAGGGGAGGGGTGAGCCCGTGGGGGCACCCGGCCCCAAGTCTGCCCCACCCCTTGGGCTCCTCAGGCCCCGAGCTCACAGTGGATCTTATAGTCTTTGTACTGCCGGTCCTCGATGGCCGTCACATACAGCGTGGCTCGGTCCGGGAAGATGAGGCCGTCGGGTGCCTGCACAGTGCAAAGGAGCAGGGCAAGGGCATGAAGGATGGGGGGCCTCGGCAACGCTGCCCCATTTTGTCTCCTTGCCCGTTTTGTCTCTTTATCCACCACCTCCGTCCCCGCCCTGGTCTGGGCTACCAACATTTCCCACGTGGACTCCTGAAGCAGCCCCCTCACCGGTCCCCAGCCTCAGCCCTCGGCTTGCTCCCCGGATGGCTGCCTGATGGCTCCCAGGAGCATCTAAGTCAGACCCTGTCCTTCAGAGGTCCTGAGGGATCCTCAGAAGCATGCCCCCACCCCCACTCCCCTGAGGAGTAAAGCAAAGTCTCTCAGGGGTCACGCAAGATCTGCACAGGCCCCTCCACCCCTCGCCTCACCCCCTGGCCCCCCCGGCCCCCGCCCTGGCCTCCCACCCCTCGCCCCCCAGTGCTCCTCCAGATCCTCATTCCACTACAACTTCGCCGCTGCTCAACACACAGCAGGCGCACTCCTGCCCGAGAACCTATGCACTGGCTGAAATCCTCTGCCCAGTGTGCCTTTCCACTCAGATCCCACACAGCTCCTTCCCATCCTCTGTTCAGGTCTCAGTCACCTCCCGTGGGAGGCCTGCTCTGACTTGAGCACCTGGGACCACAGCCCCCCAGTCCCTCCCTATCCCTATGCCCTGCTATCGTTCTCTTCCCGGCACTAACTCTCCTGACACTGTACCATCTCCCTGTCCCTGTCTAGCTTCCAGTACTGGCTCCCCTGTCTTGGCTGTGGGCCTCCTAACATCTGTGTAGATGTATTCAATCCCCTGTATTCACTGCTACTGTGGGAAATACCTAGCATGGCTTTCCTTTTCTGCCTAGACCCTGACATATGCTCAACAAAACAGCCGAAGGACGCTGGCCTGCATCAGCTGCTCCCACCCCACTGGGGGCCTCACCAGCCACTTGTCTCGGGCGTAGAGCACGGTGTTGAGCATCGACTCGTAGAAGAGGCAGTAGCCCATCCACTCGCTGATGATGATGTCCACCTTCTCCACCGGAAGCTCCACCTCCTCCACCTTCCCCTTGATGATGGTCACCACTGTGGGGCAGACAAGGGCACATGCCACCAGCCCAGAGGAGGCCCATCTGCTCGCCTCCCTTGGGGGGGATGGGGGATGGTCCAGGGCCTGGGGACCCCACTGGGACCGCCCTTGTCTTCTCAAGGAAGGGCTGGGGGTTGTATTGGGGCATCTACAAAGAACTCCGCGAGCTGAAGCCACACCCTGTTAACTCAGTTTTAAAATTCATTCATCATGGGGTATTTTTGAGGTAGGAGCAAAAACTTTACGTGGATTAGGTATTAGGTGACATTAAGATTTTGCCACCAACAGTCAGGCCTAGGGCCCGGTGCGGAGAGCCCTTCGTCCTGGGACATGAGGCGCAGTCAGAAAGGTGGCTGACCCTTCGCCCGTCACGCACTGCACATTCGTGGGGAAGCTGCTAAACCATTCGTAGACGACCTGCTTCTGGGTCAGGGTTTCATACTCAGCAGAGCAGCTCCCTCGCTGCAATCTATTAAAAGTCAGGCCTTGATGCGAGGGTTTTGTTTTGTTTTTCAAAAAAAGAAAAATTAAAAAAAAAAAAGATTTCCCCACTAACAGTCATGGTCTTTTTTTTTGGCTGCACTCTGCAGCTTGTGAGATCTTAGTTCCCCGACCAGGGATCGAACCCCAGCCCCGGCAGTGAAAGCGCCAAGTCCTAACCACTGGACCGCCAGGTCATGTTTTGTGTGTGTGTGTGTGTGTGTGTGTGTGTGTGTGTGTGTGTGTGTGTGTTTTAATTTATTTATCTTATTTATTTTTGGCTATGTTGGGTCTTCATTGCTGTGCATAGGCTTTCTCTAGTTGAGGTGAGGGGGCTACTCTTCGTTGCGGTGTGTGGGCTTCTCATTGTGGTGGCTTCCCCTGTTGCGGAGAACAGGCTCCAGGCTCAAGGGCTCTAGAGTGCAGGCTCAGTAGTTGTGGCACACGGGCTTAGTTGCTCCGCGGCATGTGGGATCTTCCTGGACCAGGGCTCGAACCCATGTCCCCTGCATCGGCAGGCGGATTCTCAACCACTGTGCCACCAGGGAAGCCCAGGTCATGCTTTTAAAATGGCCTTATCTATTAGAGACACACGCAGCAGTACTTATACAGTCGGAATTTGCTTCAAAAGGAGATATTTAAAGCTGAGTGATGGGTACTTGGGGATGCATTATATTAGTCTCTTTTAATAAAATCCCTTCAGCTTCTAGAATGCCAAGAGCCCTCACATCTGAAAAACCCACCATCTTCCCATGTTCTCTGCCCCTCAAACCTTGCAGGTGGGAAGGACAATTTGGCAGTGTATGCCCAACTTCCATTTTTGACCCACACGATCCTACTTTTATGAACTGACCTCACAGATACACTAGTTTGTATATGAGATGACAATGACGTTACACATAGGGCGATGGAAACCTAGGAAGCTTAAATGCTCATCACCAGGGGCTTGGTTAAGAAAGCTGGTGTATGTGTAGACAGATGATGTCAGCCATCAAAAAGCAAGATCCTCTCAACATCGTGAGAAGTGTTAAACCACATGATAAGCAGGTGAAAAAAGCAAAAGGCAGAAGACTTGTATTAATATGTATGAAATGCTATCTGTGTCAAAAACCAGCACGTGAACGTAGAAACACACACACACGTATATTTGCTCATAGGTACAGACTTCTCCGGAAGGGACCATTGGCTGCACTCAGAGAAGGGCGGCTGAGAGGCAGGTAGGAGACTTCTTACTACAGGCCCTCAGATGCCAACCACGTGACTCTAACACTCACTGAAACAACGAAAGACTGCTTCTTGCCCCGCTCCCCCTCCCCCCTTTTCTAAAGACTGAGGCACTGAGCTTGCGACTTCTGCACTCAGATTCTAAGATGACTTGTCAGGTGGTGGGTTCTGAGAAGGCTGGATTCTTGGGCTGTCGGCAGCCCAGAGTCCACAGAGGAGGAACGCCTGAATTTGAGTTCAGTGGCCCCCATCCCCTTGCTGAGGGCCCCGGGGAAGCTGGGATCACCCGCTCCCTCCCCACCAACCCGTTCTCTTCCTGGGCTCACCGTGGTCTAACTTGTTGGCTTTGACGATCTTCACCGCATAATCAGAGATACTGGAACACTCGATCTGGGGGCCCAGGAAGAAGGGAGGGTGAGAGCCCCCCCCAGTCCCACCCTCAGTCCCCATCCCCCTCCACCCAAACCCTGAGCCCCAAGGGGCCCCCTGTCCGTCCCCAGGCCCAGGCCCGCCTGCTGCCTAGGACACTCACCCCGATGACCTTGCGGGCCCCAGCCTTGGCAGCGAACATGCAGAGGATCCCTGTGCCCGAGCCCACGTCCAGCACCACCTTGTCTTTGAAAAGGTGCCGGTTGTGAAACATGGAGTTTCGGTACGTGAGGGTGCGGACCTCATCTTTCAGCATTTCCTGGAGGGGGTGGGTACAAAGATATCATGAGGGGGCCTGCATCCCCAACTGTAAAACAGGGTGCCCTGGCCTCCAACGCACTGACCATTTCGAGAGCTAGAGCTCAGACCTCAAACTTGCTTTAGTCCCATTGGAACAAGTCATTTCCCTTCCATACGCCTCAGTTTCCCTATTTGTAAAATCGGACTGGGTGGACTAAACTCCCATATCAGCCACCTTAGGTTCTACCATTGCCACCTAAGCCCCTGTGAGCCTTGGCTTTAAAAAGTCCTCAGTAAGTTAATGCCACTGAACCGCATACTTGCAAATGGTTAATTTTGTTATGTATATTTTATAACAATTAAAAAAAGAAAAATCTTCACAATTCCATCCCAGCTGCTTTCTGGGACCTCAGCCTCCATCGCGTGCAAAAGGATCGAGAAGCCTTCAGCACACTGGGCACGAGCAGCTGGGGGACAATCCCGCCGCCGGTCACAAGAGGGCGGCAGAGACCGGCAGGCCCTGAACTCTGGCTAAAGTCTCAGGCACACATGCGCGCTCCCACCCCAGCCTCCCAAGAGGGGCCCAGCAGAGAGCCAGGCTAACCTCTGTCTCCAAGGCAACGGCTGGGAGAGGCGACCCTGGAGCGTGAGCCTCGCATGCGCAGAGGGGAGGCCCGCTGCCAGGGTAGGCAGTGCGCATGCGTTGGAAATTAAGTTCCAGCCCTCCCAAACATTAACCCCCCTGAAGATGCAGCAGCCTTATGAGCTGTCTGTCCATACTCACCTCGTGGATGCCAAAGTGAGCATAGGAGTCAAAGTAGTAATCTTTGGACGTCATGTCCTCAGCGTTGGGCTTCTCGCTGCTTTCTGCCTGGGCACAGGAGACCTGGGAGGGGGCGGATGGGAACAGGGGTCAAACCTGGGGGCTCCCCACAGACTCTTAAGCCTCCAGGTCCCTACTTCTCCCTGGAGTATAGAACCACCCTCCCAAACCGGACCATGGCAACCCTAAAGGCCCCGCCTGCCATCTTGCCAGGAATCCCCAAACCTAACACCCCATTTTCCTCTTCCAGGACCCCCCCCCAGAGCACCATCCAGGAGAGCACCCCTGATACCTCAGCCACGCCTACCATCTCTCCAGTCTCTCTGCCCCCGTCTCTAGCTCAGCCCACAGCTGGGGAGGGGAAGAGAGGGGAAGGCAGAACGGGGACAGACATAGGGAAGGACAAAGGGGGGGCTGGAAATGGAGTTAAGGAAGTAGCCACAGTGTTGGGGGAGGCCAGATAGGGGCCACAAACCAGGAGGGAGTTTGTACTAAGTGTTTCCGGGGCACAGGGTAAACTGATTTGAAGCAGGAGGGATCATAGTTAAGACCACTAGAAAGGGCCTGATGTGTGACAAGATATGTATATGTGGGGAAGGGTCTCACAAAAGGATATTTACTTCTTCAAGAGGCGGCTGGAGGCTCATCCCATTAGCCAAGGTGGCTACAAAATTCTAGGAGAGAGTAACAGGGAGAAAGGATTAGCTACTGGGAGTGACTAGGGGAGGGCCAGGCCAAGGGACCCGGGCTCTTGGGGGACAAGGAGGTATTTCCTACAATTTTGCTTTTTTTTGAGGAGAGTGGACAAATAAAGAGGCAAGGCTGTTTTTAAAAGGGTGCGGGGCAGGTGGGGGGGAGTAGAGGGGGAAGGGGGGTTCTATCCCAGCTGTGGCTGGAGAGATGGTGGCCTGCACCCACACTGCCCCTCTTTGGCCAGGCACCTGATGACACACCTCCCCCATCCAGGCCAGAGGAACTGGCACCCACTGGGCACACAGGCACTGCCAGCTGTCACTCCCCCTCATCACCTAATCCCCCCAGATTAGGTGACACTTCCTGACACAAACCCCCATCCTGGGGTGCCATGAGTAGCTGGGGGAGGGTGGTTGGCAGGGTGTACCCACTGGGCACCTGCCACCTCCGCAAACCAGTCTCTCGTCTGAGAGGATTCCAGAAAGGAGGTGTGGCACACAGACGCCCCCACCAGAGCTGGCACCCCGGCCGCTAGCTCCTGCCTTGGACTCAGGGAGTCCCAAACAAAACCAGTGAGAGCCAACCTCCTCGATTATCACCCGCTGCCCAGGAGGGTAGAATACCAGGGAGGACGCCAGACTCTGGACCCTCAAGCCCACCTACCCTCCATTCAAACAACCATCCCAGGCCCTGAAACCCCCAAGGTGTGGGGCAAAGTCCTGGGGCAACCTCTGGGGAAGATATTTCCTCCACCCACACAGGTCCTGGTCCAGGAGACAGCCGAGGGGGATAGGAGTCATTGGAGTGACCCCTAGGGGCTGCCCCCCAAGGTATGCATCTTGGGAGCCGACCTCCCATTCCAGAGACTGCTTACAAGGTAAGGGATGAGAGTAGGGAGACCCCATCAGATTACAGCTTTTCCTGATGTAACCACCCTCTAGGCTCCAAGAAGCGTGAAATCACAGACATGACCCCCTGGACTCCAAGCCCCACCTCTATCCTCCCAAGCCAGTGAATGACGCGGATTAAGAAGGGCTGCTGGTGAGAGGATTTTCCCACCGGGGCGCATTTCTCAACACCGCCGATACCTCCGCCAAACAAGCCCCCAGAGCGCTTGAAACACAGCACCGGAACCAGCCCCATAGGGCTGCACGAGAATCAAACCTCAAGGGACACCATTTCAGGCAACCAGGCTCAGGACCCTCAAACAGGGCCTCAGGAAAGGGGAGGTCAACTCCCACCCTCACAAATGCCCCAGGGAGAGAACGGGCTCCAGAAGGGGGTAAAGTTCGCTGCGTCCATTCCCTCACATCCCCTTCCCAGAATCCCAGATTTTCCCTCCCCTAGCCCGGGAGGGCTTCGACGGGAGGTGGGCTTTGGGACACGCCCCATGAAAAAGATGTCCCTCCCACACACCCAGAAATGGCCACAAGGGGGTGCACAGGGCCTAAGCCGGAAGGATCTCCTTCAGCTAGATGCCCCCCCCCCACCAACCAAAGGGAGGTCACAGGGGCATGCCCCATCCCCCTAGCTCCCAAAGAGGGGAGAATCCAGGGACAGGAAACAGGGGGTGGGAGGGGGGCCCGGAGGGAACCAATCCTTCGTCTTCCTACAATCTCAACGCAAGAGTGCTCGAAACCTGGACGGATGCCTGAACAGATGCCCTGGTCCGGGAAGGGATTTGTTGAGAGTCGAGATACACTGCCCCTCCCAAAAGACTCTTTACTTCGCGGAGGTCCCCAAGTAAGTCCCATCCCGAGGTGCCTGTCACGATCCCCGGGGAGGGGGTCAGGGGGCCTCAGAAGGAGGGTCGGAGCCTCCTCTCCGCCCCCCCGGGGCGCCCCTCCCCCGGCCGGGGGCGGGGCCTTTGTCCCGCACGTGGAACCCGCCGGGCCAGCGGGCACGGCACACCACCTCCCCACCCACCGCGCCGCGGCCACGTGGGGGCCAGGCCGGAAGCGCCCCCAGCCCTCCTCCACGTGGAAGGGGGCAGGAGACCCTCGGAGCGGCGTGCTGCCTCAGGCCCCCGAAAGCTAGGGAACCCGCACTTCAAACGGTATCTCCATATCCGGAGAATGCGGCGCCCCCTCCGTACGGCTGGGGGCCTTCAGCCCCAATCCGGCGACTTAGAGCCCCTTCCCCAAGACGGAGGCATAAAATACCGACCTCCAAACCGCCCCCTGCCCCCTGCCCCTGACGGCGCTCCAGGCGCTCACCTCCATGATGCAGTTCGCGGCCTCGGCTGCCGCCATCTTCACCCGCGCCTATTCCTCCTCCGGCCGCCGAGACCCCCCCCTTTCTCCGCACTCCCCCGGGACCGCCTTATACCGGAGGGTCCAAGGCCCGCCCACCGCGACCCCGCCTGGAGATCTCATTGGCAATGGAGGCGACCCGTCTGGGGATACCGTTTAGCAATTGGGTGAAGAAGACGCCCATCAAAGTCGAGGGGCCCGCCCAGTCTGGCGTGCCGAACCCCGCCCCCATAAGTCGACCGGGATGGGAAAGACTGCCTGTCTGTCGCAAGAAGTACGACTGATGATTGGGCAAAATCTACCGGGAGTTCCCGCCCCTACTCCCCCAGCACCGCCTCAAAGCTTCCCGGCGGACCCCGCGCTAAGCGGACATCTTGAAATAGAGCTGTCTATCACCAAAATGACCCGCCTCTTCATAGCTGCTATTGGTTTATCAAATCTGTGACGTCACGAGGCCTTTGACCAGCCTCCGCCAAGCGGCCGGCCTCAAGGAGAACATGGCGATTGGCCCACGAGAAAAGAAGGCAGGGCTTTAGGCTCCAGCGATTGGCTCAAACGAACTGTCACTCATCATCCATTCGGTGGCTTCTCACAGTCTGTGGGAAATCCAGGAGGAGTAAGGGAGCTCATGCCCATTTTCCTGAGGGAAAAATGAAGCAATGAGAGGCCCAAAGAGAGGGAGGTCATGTCCGGGATCCCGAAGCAAGTCAGGAATAGGACTCAGGCGTCGAGGTATTGAACCCCTAACCCTCTACTTAATTGTTCCAAATTTTTTAAACCCAGTGACTCCATTCAAGCCACTTGGCCTTTGCCAAATCCCACCCCTGCCGGGAACACCCACCCGCTTCGTCTGGCCAACTCCTATACGTCAGTTAGGGCACAGCTTAGTCGCCACCTCCTCCAGGAAGCTTTCCTGGACCTGCAGAAAAAGTTACTAGTTGAATGAAGATAAATGCAACTTGTGGAATGTATCCGTCACCCAGAAAGTTCCTTCACGACTCTTTCTAGTCAACACCTCCCCCACCCAACCCCAGAAGCAATCACTTTCTGTTTTGTGTCACTATAGTGCAGCTTTTCCGTTTCTAAAATTTCGTATAAATGGAATTATACAGTATGTGCTCTTTTGTGTCTGTCCCTCACCATAATGTTTTTGAGATTCGTTCATGTCGAATATAATGGTTGTCCAATCCTTTTTACTGCTGAGGAGTATTCCATTGTATGGATGGATCACATTTTCCTGTTGATGGACATCTGGGTGGTTTTCATAGGGCTGGTATGAATAAAGTGGCTATGAACGATCATGTCCGGGTCCTTCTGTGGACGTACACTTTCACTTCCCTTGGGTAAACCTAGGAGCACATGGCTGGGTCATAGGCTAGGTGTATGGGTTTTTTGTTTTGTTTTGTTTTTGTTTGGTTGGTTTTTTGGCTGCGCCATGCGGCATGCAGGATCTTACTTCCCCGACTAGGGATCAAACCCATGGCCCCCGCAGTGGAGGCACCGAGTCTAAACCACTGGACCGCCAGGGAAGTCCCCTAGGTGTATGTTTGTAAGAAACTGCCCGAAGGTTTCCCATGGTGTTCTACCATTTTGCATTCCTATCAGTGATGCAAGAGAGTTCTAGCGCTCCACATCCCCTCCAGCACGTCATAAAATCAGTCTAGGGGCTTCCCTGGTGGCGCAGTGGTTGAGAGTCCGCCTGCCGACGCAGGGGACACGGGTTCGTGCCCCGGTCCAGGAAGATCCCACATGCCGCGGAGCGGCTGGGCCCGTGAGCCATGTCCGCTGAGCCTGCGCGTCCGGAGCCTGTGCTCCGCAACGGGAGAGGCCGCATCAGTGAAAGGCCCGCGTACCGAAAAAAAAAAAAAAAAAAAATCAGTCTATAATTTTAATGGCTCTTGTAGGTATTAAGAGATTATCTCCTGGTTGTGACTTGCATAGCCCTGACGGCCAGTGTTGTTCAGCATCGTTTCATGTGCTTATTGGCCATTTGTATATTTTGTTTTGTCAAGTGTCTGCTCAAGTCTTTTGTGTATTTTTACAAACAGTGTTGTTTTCTTATTCACAAATCATAAACGTTCTTTATAGATTCTGGATACAGGTCTCTGTCAGGTATATCTACTTTTTTTTTCCCCTTTAATTTATGTATCTTATTTTTGGCTGCTTTGGGTCGTTGCTACAGCACGAGGGCTTTCTTTTTAGTTGTGGCGAGCGGGGGCCAGTCTTCACTGTGGTGCGCGGGCCTCTCACTGCGGTGGACTCTTCTTGCGGAGCACTGCCTCCAGGCACGTGGGCTCAGCAGTTGTGGCGCAGGGGCTTAGTTGCTCCGCGGAACTTGGGATCTTCCTGGACCAGGGCTCGAACCTGTGTGCCCTGCCTTGGCAGACGGATTCCCAACCACTGTGCCACCAGGGAAGCCTGGTATATCTACTTTAAATTTTTCTCCCAATCGGTGACCTGTCTTTTCATTTTCTTAACGTTGCCTTTGAAAAGCAGAGAGTTTTTCGTTTTGATGAATTCCAATTAATTGGTTATCTGAGCCCAGGTCTTGACCCTACATTGTATGTTGCATGGATCTTTTTTTTTTTTTCTTTTCTATTTCTCCAAATGTTTCAGCAGGGTGTTTGTTTCCTTTTACCTTTTTTTTCTTTTTCTGATTTCCAAGCATTTTAACCCAATTACTTTTGCTCTGTGTTGCTATGAAGAACAAAAAATTGTAACAAACTCTCTACAACACTAGGAAATAACTTAATGTCATTGGGTACAGAGTACAGGGGAGAAGTCTGAGCTGGAGGCAAAACTGGGGGAGTCGTCAGAGTCAAATTCTGCGTTTTCCAAGATGGCAGCCACATGGGACAACTGAGCAATGGACCATGGCAAGTCTCAACTGAGATTTGCTACGGCTGTAAAACACACACCAGATTTTGAAGACTTCACGTAAAAAAAGAATCTATAATATATCATTAATATTTTTTATATTGATTACATGTTGAAATGATTCTATTTTGGATAAATGGGGTAAATAAAAATTATTGTTAAAATTAATTTACCCGTTACTTTTTACTTTGCTTTAATGGGGCTACTAGTGTATTCTAAATAACACATGTGGTTCATATTATATTTCTATTGGCCAGTGCTGCACTAGGTCACGGAATGGACAAGATTACCGGGGAGTTGGTGTGATTAGAAGTGTGGTTAGAGGGACTCCCCTGGCAGTCCAGTGGTAAAGAATCTGCCTTCCAATGCAGGGGATGCAGGTTCGATCCCTGGTTGGGGAACTAAAATCCCACATGCTGCGGGGCAACTAAGCCCGCGCGCCTCAACTAGAGAGCCCACATGCCACAAAACTACAGAGCCCACGCTCTCTGGAGCCTGCGTGCCACACCTACAGAGAGAAAACACACACGCTGCAACTAGAGAGAAGCCCGTGCACCGCAATGAAGATCCCGCATGCTACAACTAAGACCCAATGCAGCCAAAAATTAAAAAAAATAAAATTAAAAAAAAGAAGTGTGGCTAAAAGACCTGAGTCAAACTGGAGAGTCAAGTGTCCACGAGCTGTGATGGTAGAAACTTACATCTCTCGCTAAACTGGAACTCGGTCCTTCCTTCAACTGAGAATTTGGGCAACACATCAAAATAGGATTAGTTCCTGTGCCTGGTTCCGCAATATAAATCACAGAAATTTGCATGTCACATGACAGTTGCTGTAGATACTCCTGTGGTCAGCAGGATTCTAAGATGGCCCTCATGATCTCTGCCTCCTGGTGTTACATACCAAGGAGTAGGTTGGGTTATATGACAAAGGAGATGGATGTCACTCCCTTGATTAGGTGACCTTATATGGCAAGGGTGAAGGGAGTTTTCGGATGACATTAAGGCTTCAAATTGGTTAGTTCTTTTACTTACTTAATTAATTAATTTATTTAGCTGTGCCGGGTCTTGGTTGCAGCATTCGGGATCTAGTTCCCTGACCAGGGATCGAACCTGAGCCCCCTGCACTGGGAGAGCAGAGTCTTAACCGCTGGACCACCTGAGAAGTCCCTCAAATTGGTTAATTTTAAATTCATCAAAAGGGAGATTTTCCTGGGTGGGCCTGACTTAATCAGGTGAGGCCACAGATTGTCCTGCTAAAACCACATGCACTGGGAAGAGGCCCCCGAGCCTCAGATGAGATTGAAGCTGAAACCTTGATAGCAGCATGTGACCATCCTGAGCCAAGCACCCCGCTAAGCTGCACCCGCGCCCCTGACCCAGAGAAACTGAGATTAGTGGGTTATTATAAGCCACGAAATGTATATGACTTGTTACGGTAATAACTAATCTGCCTCCAAATGTCATTCCTGTTCTATTTAGAAATCATGGTTATGAGACCCACCCTAGGTGTTTTTAATGAATGTGTTAATGAGGAGGCATGCCTATTATTTATTTTTTTATTTTTAATTTATTTAATTTATTTTTGGCTGCATTGGGTCTTCATTGCGGTGTGTGGGCTTATTATTGCAGTAGCTTCTCTTGTTGCGGAGCACGGGCTCTAGGCACACAGGCTTCAGTAGTTGTGGCTCACAGGCTCTAGTGCGCAGGCTCAATAGTTGTGGCGCACGGGCTTAGTTGCTCCGCGGCATGTGGGATCTTCCCAGACAAGGGCCCGAACCCGTGTCCCCTGCATTGGCAGGCGGACTCTTAACCACTGCGCCACCAAGCCCGGCATGCGTATTATTAGGCCACTAATTTTTATATTAATCTTGAACGCTGTGGGACTTCCCTGGTGGCGCAGTGGTTAAGAGGCCGCACTCCCAATGCAGGGGCCTGGCTTTGATCCCTGGTCAGGGAAAGAGATCTCAGATGCATGCCGCAACTAAGAGTTCGCATGCCACAACTAAGGGGCCTGTGTGCCGCAACTAAGGAGCCCGCCTGCCACAACTACAGACCCGGCGCAACCAAATAAAATAAATATTTTTAAAAAAATCTTGAAAGCTTTATTTCCACATACACTCGAATCTTATTATTTGTGCTAGTTACATCCTTTAAAGCTTTATTTCCACATACACTCGCATCTTACTATTTGTGCTAGTTACATCCTTACATCGCTGTGAACACTGAACTGGCAAACACCAAGCCATTGATCCTGGGGGAGATACAGGGTCAAGCTCCCACGAGCATCTTGTCACAACACTTTTGCCAACCCATCAACATATAATCAGGTTTTCTGTGTGTTTTCTGTTTAAAGACACGTTATTTAATATAGAGTTGGTCCATTCACAGTGATCTCACAGCCAACAGCAGTGCAACAAAAATTATCTACAACGAAGCTTGTCTAATTGAGGCACATCGCAGCCTTCGTGCACTTATAGGAACGCTAGCCAGCACTCCAGCACTATGCTTGGGGCTCTTTCAAACAGAGAAATCACCACAAAAAAGCACAGAAATGTGAAAAATGTGGCACTAAATAGATTGCAGAAAGGACGCTTGTATACAGCGTGAGAGCTGAGACAAGAAGGCGCAGTTGCCTCGCCTGATCTGAGCTGAAAGGTGCCCATCGAGCGAGTCAGATCCTTTGCTGCTCTGAACACAAGCACGCCTGCCAACAACTGCGAAAGCACGTGAGTATTAGTTTGTGGACTACAAATAAATGTTCGCGAGTAGGCGAATTCGAAAAATACAGGATCCGTGAATACTGAGGCTTGACTGTAATTGGCTTCCTTTGTGATCCTGTGCGTTTCATTTTAGGCATTTACAAACATAATTCGGTGAAGGAGGTGATAGCCCTAAAAAGGTGACAAATTTCTGGCGAACAGGCAGATGAGGAGAAACCAGCAAAAAAGGCTCAGAAGGAGCTGTGTGAAGAGAAAAATGAGAAGAAGGTGGTGTTCTGGATGTCTTGTGAAGAAAGGTCATAGCTTTCTTCTGGAAATAGCTAGAAAGACTCCAGGACTATCAACACAGGATTAGCTGGAATAAATAAATCATGCAATAGGGAAAAAATATAATTAGCTGGAATCATATTTACAGGTATCCTCAAATATGCTGTATATTTAGGTGACAGGTGCTTTAGGTGCCCCAAATAAATATTTCTAGAATGAATGAATTGGTTCTTTCCTCAATTTATAAACCAGAGAGGTCTCCGAACCAAATCTCCTCTACGTAGAACTTTAGTTCTTGAGTGAAAGGACAAATCATTAAATACTTTAAAAAGTTTTTAATGTCAAAACATTTTAAACTTTTTTTTTCTTTGGCAAAAACAGAGAGGGTGGGCACCACCCCACAGCCCTGAGTGGAATAGGAAGGCTTGGAAAAAGAGTGCAGGGACATGAGGTCCAATCTTGTAGCAGCTTCTGAGGAAAGGCTCAGTCCAGGGGTAAGTTCAAGTCCACAGGTGAAACTGCCAGGATGCCCCCCTGGAAGGGAAAAGTGGCAGAGCCCCATGAGCAGAGAGGCGTCCTCCACTCACAGCAGCATCCACACCAGCCCAGTGAGAGCAGAGACAGGGAAGGCAAGGAACCAGAGAGGGGGAGGGGAAAGAGACCCAGAGACAGGTGGACAGGGATGAGGGATGGAGACCCCAAGAAAGGCTCAGAGACGTGGGGTGGATGGGAACAGAGTCCTAGAAGGGGCGGGGGGAGACAGAGCCCCAGAGGGGGTGGACAGAGACTCAAAGAAGGGGAACAAACAGGGTCCTGGAGCTTTAATGATAAAGAGCCCCGGCTTTGTGTTAAAGCCCTAACTCCGATCCCCCACCCTGCACAAGGGACTTTCCCTCAGTCTCCATAAAACCAGGATAATAATCGAATCCCGTAAGGTTGTTGTGGGGTTTCAATGGGATCATTCCACTAAAGTTCTTGGCTGAGTACCTGGCCAAGCTTACCTGTTATCATTCCTTAACAAATAAAATGATTTTACAAATAAACCAGCTTCTGCTCTGAGCTACAGACACTAATATCGACTGTCCCGCATATGTTGCTTTGAGGTCTCAGGGGTCTCTCTCCCTTAACTGGACCACCTCCAATCACCTCTGCCTCTTCCCCAAACCTGCTCCCCACCTTCGCCTCCACTCTGCTCTTTCTGGTTCCAGAGGACATCAGATGTAGCCCTGCAGCTGCTCAGGCCAGCATCTTTGGCATCATCCTTGACTCCCGTCTCCCATCCACTCCATGAGCAAAATCTGTCAGGTCTACCTCCAAATTAAATCCAGAATTCTCTACTACCCCGACCCTGGTCTGATCCACCCTAACCTTCTCCCTGGACCAGCCCAGTCACCCCCTTGGGTCTTTGCCCCCTACAGTATTCTCCATACGGCCGCCAGAGGGCACCTGTGACCACCCAAGACAGCTCGCATCCGTCTACTCTGAGCCCTCCTAGGACTCCTGGCTCACTGAGTCAAAGTGCAAGTTCTTACCTTGACCACAAGGCCTAAAGCCTTGCATGATCTGGCCGCCCCTCCTGCTTTCATCTCCCACCCTCTCCCCCTCACTCACACTGCTCCAGCCCTACTGGCTGTCTCTCTGCTCCTCAAACGCACCTAGCCAGCTCCTGCCAGTCTATGAAGCAATGCTTACATTCTGAGAGCCTGGCAGTGATGAGGCAGGTAAGTGAGATGGTGCCCATTGAGCGGCGTGAGATTGGTATTCAGGGAGACGGGGACAGTTGCCTAGGTCACACAGCCAGTACAAAGGAGCTTAATCCAGCTCTGAGCCCAGCACTGGATTTAAAGCTGTGAGCAAGCAAGGTCAAGGGGATGGTGTGGAGGTGGCTGCGATTTTAAATGGGGATCAGGGAGGGGCCCGCTGAGAGTGATACCTGAGCAGAGCGGCAGAGGAAGCAAGGCACGGGGATACCAGGCAAAGGGCATTCCCGCAGGCAGTGCTGCACAGGCAGACAGTCACCAGATACTCACATAAATGTCAAGTACTTACAAGGATGATCCCATTTTAATCCTCACAATAACCCTTTGAGGTAGGTGTACAATTCTCCTCCCTTTACGGATGAAGAAGCTTGTTTCTAGCTCATAAGTGTTAGTGTATACCAGAGTGGTTTAAGCTGGGCATAGCATCTGCACTCATCACTACAGTGCCTCGTGTACATTAGGTGCTCAGTAAACACAGAACGGATGAATGGTGGAGCTGGGAGAACACCCGTGATGTCTGAAAGGAAGCCTATGAGCCTCCCCGCCCACTCCCCCCCAATACACACACATACAATTACAATTACAGTTAGGTAAAGGGAAGCCCAGAGAGGCTTTAGCGGCTCACCCAGCCCCCGTGGGCCTGGATCCAGGGCGCAAAGCTGTGCACGTGCTCTACGCTGAGACCGGCCAGGGTGCCCCCCAGCCTGGCCACGCGCCGGCTCAGCTCCATGGCCAGGGCCAGGCGGGCCAGAGGCTCCGGGGAAGGCGGTGGGGGCCCGGGGCACGGCAGCGAGGGGCGTGCTTGGCTTGGGCGAGGGTTGCCTTCCCGGCTAGAGAAGAGCTCCACTAGGCGGCTGAAGGAACCAGCGGAGAGCCGGGCCAGCTTGCGCCGCAGGGCGGGGTCTGAGGCCAGCTGTGGGGCGGGGAGGAAGAGGCAGGGTCTGCCTCAGTCACACCCTCGTAGCCAGCCAATGGGAGGCTGGGAGGCGTGGCCTCAAGATCTCTAGATATAACTGACGCCCTAAGCCACGCCCCTATCCAGCACATCTGCCAATCACAAACGAGACTATAAGATCTCGGCCAAACTACTCACAGCAAGATGGCCTAGAACCGGAGAAGCCAAGCCACGCCCCTGACAAGGCCTCGACAGCCAATCAGGACCAAGACCTGTATTAGCTGTGTTCTAGCATGCTAACATTCTAGCCACGCCCCTGTGGGCTTCCCCGAAGGCCAAGCCTGTGACGGCAACCTCGCCTTCTACCAGACAATGAATATTATAAGGCCATACACTTTGCCCAAGCTCCTGACCCAACCTGATTCCAGGACAGAGTCACAAGCCACACTCCCTCCGGCAGTCCATTTCCCCCATGTTCTAAGCAACGTCCCTATATAGTCAATCAGGGCTTCAGATTTTAGACAGCTGTCTTCAAGCTACCCCCTCCTCCCTTTCCCATCACCATACATTCCCTTACCGACTCACCTCCTCCAATCTCCTTCCTAGAACAGTTTCTGGTGGCCACACCCCTCTGCCTTCATGCCACGCCCCTTTGACGATCCAAGAAGTCACTAATTTAAAGTATTGCCCTGGCTTACCTGTCACTCACCCCTTCACTGAAGCCTTGTCCCACCTTCTCCCCACCTGACCATTCAATGAGAATGCAGATCCAGCTTCAGGTCCCAGTGCAGAACCATGCCGCAACTCCTATCCTAGCTAAGGGATGGAACAGACCACCCATCACCTTCTGGTTGATGACTTCTGCCTCTTCCTCCAGCAAGGCCACCAGCTTTCGCAGCAGGGCTTCCTTCTCTGTGGGTACGTGACCCTGTAATTCTGGGGGGCAGAAGAGAATTTGGCTGGGGGCAGAACCCTGGCGACCCTTCTACCCTCATCCTTCTCCAGGGCCCTTCTGCACCTCACCTGGGCTAGGTGGGGATTTCAGTTGCTCTTGGACCAGCTGTTCCAGCCGCTGGGCCACCAGGGCATAGAAATCTGGAGTAGCTGGGCCTGGGATGAAAAGAGCCAATGATGGGACTTCAGGACATGAGGAACTTAGGGATTCTCTCCTCCCAACCATCTTGCCAGGTAGCAATGATTTCCATTTCAGAATGGGATAAATTGAGGCCCAGTGAGCAAACTTGGTAAAAGACCCTTTTACTTTTCCCCAAATTGGACTTCGAAGGTTTGAGCCGAACTGGACCTTGAAGATTATCCCATCTAAGGAAGGCAAACACATGGCACTCCAGCTATTACCACTCTATCTCTTGCCCATTTCAGGCAACAACTCATCACAGAACTCTTCTCCCCAGCTGTGAAATCCTCTCCAAGTGAGCACTCCCAGTAGCCATTGCTTGTCTACCCAGTATCACATATGAGAAGAAACCTACTGGTCACTCTTGATCAAGTCCAGTATCCACCCCCCCCCATTCCTACTTTGCTACTGGAGAAAAGGACTTATGTAACCAAAACAGCCAGGGAATTGTGACTGGAAATCAGGTTTCCTGCCTCCCTATTGGGGGTACTGGTGGCTACAAAAGTCTTAGGGGCAAGGAAGCATGTGTGGAAAGAGAGATAACAAATAGAAAGGCACTAAAACGAAGTGAGAGAGTGGCATGGACATATATACACTACCAAATGTAAAATCGATAGCTATTGGGAAGCAGCCGCATAGCACAGGGAGATCAGCTCGGTGCTTTGTGTCCACCTAGAGGGGTGGGATAGGGAGGGTGGGAGGGAGACGCAAGAGGGAGGGGATATGGGGATATATGTATATGTATAGCTGATTCACTTTGTTATACAGCAAAAACTAACACACCATTGTAAAGCAATTATACTCCAATAAAGATGTTTAAAAAAGAAAAAGGAAAGAAAGAAAGAAAGGCACCCAAAGCCCTCCTGAAGCCTGCTCACAGAATTGACAGATAGTAAACCACTGGGGGTCGGGGGTGAGGGTAGGTGCTGGAGATCCCCCACAGCTACCCCCTTAGCTGAGTGGTCCTGAACTAGTTTCTTATCCTCTCTATGCTTTAAGAATCAAAGCTGCCAATTCTTGGGTGATCGAGGGAAATCTCTTACCAGGCTCTGAACCATAGCATGGCCGGAGGGGCAGGGAGCAAGGCCGAGGGGACTCAGGGGGAACTGCTCCTCGCCCCAGGGAGCAGGGAAGACATCTTCGAAGGCGGCTCAGGAAGTCTGTTGGCTCCTCTTGGGCAGGGCTCCTGGGGAAGGGGACCTCAGAGAGTGACCCCAAAGGCCCTTTGCAAGCAGTCCCTTTGTCCTCCCACTGAGGGCCTTTCCCTGCAACCCCCAGGACGAGGAGTGGAGCCAGATATAAAGAGGGGGGGAAAGGAGACAGACTGAGTCCAGGAGCAAGAGTTGGAGAGGGGCCCAGCTCAAATGCCGTTCCCTGAGGGAGGAGGGCAACTCCTCTTACCTGGGTGGGGTCGGAATGGGAGACCCCGCAGCCTCACCCCTACTTAGGAAGGCAGCTAGGACCCTCAGCGTGTCCTCTCGGAGCCCCAGTTCTTCCGAGCCTGCCATGGGGGCACCTGTGAGAGAGGGAGCTGGAGGATGGGCTCCAGGGTTCAGCGGGAAGTAGAGGCTGGGGACCCAAATTCCTAGTCCCCGAATGAGGAGGGGGCCAGGACTTGTGAGTCCCCAAAGAGGGAAAGGGCTGAGGGTCTACATTCCCAGGTCCTTTACGGGAGTTGGGGGTCTGGGGGCCCAGACGCTTAAGTCTCCAGATGGAGAAGAGGGATGAGAAGGAAGACACCTTGATCCTGGGAGAGGAGAAGGCTAGGGATCCGGATTCTTGGGTCTAAGGGAGGAGGGGCTGGGGGCCTGGACTCTTGAGTTTTCGGAGAAGGGGGCTGGGGGTGTGAACTCTTGAGGCTAAGAGAGAAGGGGGCGGGGCCCTCAGACTTCTGAGTCCCCGAGGGAGAAGGGGGCTTGGGGACTTCTTGATTCTGAAGGTATATGCCAAGCTGCTCACGTCCGTAGAGGGTCGAGAACTACCAATCCCAGCAGGTTTCATAGCAAACATTCCCCTCCCTCCGTTACTGGTTCGCCTCGCAGCCTGCTGGGAGGTGTAGTTCCATTCTCTGAGGCTAGCGTTTGGGGGACCTAGGACACTCGGATGTCGGAGAAGCGGGACTGAGTTGCCCCCTCCTGGATCCCGGCTCCCTCTTCTTTCCTCCTCACCTAGCCCTCGCTAACGTCCCGCTCACCTGGTCCCGGGCCCCGCCGCCGCCACCTCCTCCACCTCCTCCACTGAACTTGTATAAACTTTCTTTTCTTAGTTCAACTTTCCCGCGCCTGCGCACTGGGCCGGGTTGGTGACGACCCAAACATAGAGGGGAGGAGCGTTGGGTCCCGCCTAATTTGCATGTGACGTTCCCAGCATGCCCGCGGTCGGAAGGCCTAAAAAGGGCATGGGATTGGGGGGCGACGCCCGCGCTTACCGAGCAGCCTCTTTGGTTTTGGAGTCACCAATACGACTGTGAAGTCGTTTTTATTTCAGGAAATCGATAGAAAAGGAAGCCCCACCTCTAAAGCTCAGCCGACCGGAAGTGGGGTGTGCATCTGAGAGTTCGAGAGGTACGAAACCCCCAAAACAGACGTGGTGGGAGCACTCTGCGCGCCCCGACCCACCACATAGGAAACGTAGGTAACTGGGGAGTAGGTGGCGTCCAGAGGTGAAGAATCGGAGAAAGGATGGGTCTACACTGACAGTGGAGAAGGGCGGTTGTGTAGTCTGGGGGAAAGTGAAGCAAGAAAGAAAAAAGTGAAGCAATGACTGGCGCCGAGATCGGCTGTAAAAAAAGCAAACGTAGAAGTAGCGGAGAGGAGGCGTCTACACTGGGGGATCTAGGGGAGAGATGGACGGACTGTAAGAATAGGAGGCAGTCCACTCTAGAAAGTGGGGACGTGCCCTGGAGGAGGGAGGCTGTCTGTCTGGGAGGGATTGTGGTTGGTCCTCGGTGGGAATGGGTGAGGGGATCATCGGGACGGGGTGGAACTGTGAAAGGGGGTCTACCGTGGGGTAACTGCGGGAGGTAGCGGTCTACAGGTCACTAGCTTCTGTATTGCAATAACTAGACGGAGGGCTCTACCCTGGAAGTGGGAGTACCTGCCTTGGGTGATGGGGGAAGAACGGGCTTTCAATGGAAGAGGGAAGGTGTACACCGGCGCAATTGAGGGAGGTAGAGGTATCTACCTACACAGAAGAAGCTGGGGAAAGGAGAGGAGGGAGTTCTCGCTGAATTAGAAAGCCTCGCTGGAGGATGGGAGAAGGTCTCCTGTTTGTACCCCAGTAAACTATAGGTGAGAGACCTGCGCCGTGGCACGTGAGGGAGGTCTGGGTGCGGAACCCCTGCACGGGGTGGGCCTGGGAGGCCGCCTGTACCTAGGACCTGTTCTCTGCGCGCAGGCCGGACCATGGGAACACAAAAGCCTCGCATCCTGCCCTGGCTGGTATCTCAGCTGGACCAGGGGCAGTTGGAAGGCGTGGCCTGGCTGGATGAGAGCCGCACGCGCTTCCGCATCCCTTGGAAGCACGGCTTGCGGCAGGATGCCCAGCTGGAGGACTTCGGCATTTTCCAGGTGCGGGCGCGCCGGGCGGGGTGGACTCCGAGGGGGCGGAGGTGCATTCCCAGGGGGCGGGGCCGAGAAGGCGGGATTAGCAAGCATGGAGAGGCCTGCTCTCATTCTGACAGACTGAGGTGGGTGGAGTTAGAACGGGAAGGGGTTTAGTTAGTAGGATCCCCGAACTGGTGTCGGAGAGCGGTCAGGATTAGAGCTGCCAGGTTCCGGTAACGGAATCGGGAAAGTGAAGGAAATGCATCCTGGGGAGTTCGGGGCCTCCGGGGTGAGGCTCTTGGTTGTAGAATTTCTGGGGGCCGGTCTTGGAATATTAGAGGCGAGACTTGGCCCTGAAGCTGAGGTTTCTTACCACCAAATTAGGATACACCGGTGGTGGTAAGCCGAGTTAGAGTGCGAGGGGGCGGGGCTATTATTATAATAATTAATAATATAATAATATATAATATTATATATTATATAATATATAATATTATATATTATATTATATATTATATTATATATAATATTATATATTATATAATATATATAATATTATATAATATAATATTATATATTATATAATATTATTATTATTATTATTATTATTACAGAGGGTGTCCTGGGGCAGGTTGGTGGCAGAGTTAGACACTCATTAGGACCTGGAAGGCTGGCTTAGAAAGCAAAGGTTTTTGAAGGGTGGTGGTAGGGGGATTCGGGGCGCAGAGAATCTGAGAGTTTGGGGATGGAACCTTGCCAAGTTAGAACGTGTCGGGGGGAGGACGGTGTTAGGACAAGAGGAGACAGGGTTGGGACCCCTGGGGCAAGGTCTAAGTCATCCTCTCCACTATCTTGGTACCACTGGTCCCCTAGGCCTGGGCTGAGGCCAGTGGTGCCTACACTCCTGGGAAGGATAAGCCGGACCTGCCCACCTGGAAGAGGAATTTCCGGTCCGCCCTGAACCGGAAGGAAGCGTTGCGTTTAGCAGAGGACCACAGCAAGGACCCCCACAACCCGCACAAGATCTATGAGTTTGTGACCTCAGGTGTGCTGCAAGTGAGGCTTCACTTAGAGGGATGGGATTTCGACTGTCCCTAGCGCCCCCACTCCACTTCCCACCTTTCTCCACAGGAGTTGGGAACTTAGCTGAGCCAGACACCTCTCTAGACACCAATGGCAGATGCAGTACCTCTGATATCCAGGTAAGAATGCGCCCCGACCATCCTGCTCTCTGCCCCATCCCCTCTCTGCGTCCTCATGGGCCTATTCAGGCCTCATCTTCTTCCCCTGCACCATCACCCCAGGCTCCATTCTGTCCCATGCAGTCTGTCCCCAACCTGACTCAGTGCTGACCCTGTCCCCCCACCCCCTGCCCACAGCCCTCCATGGCTTCCCAGCATCCTCAGGAGAAAATTCAGAGCTTTCAACAGGCATTCAAGGCCCTAATCCACCTTTCTAGAATTTAATAGCTTTCCTCCCTGTGCAGGGTTCTCTCAGCGTTTTGGGAACTCAGAACCTCTCCTTGATCTTGCTGATGTCTGTGCCAGGGGAAGTCCCCTCTGAAATTCTTCCCAGCCCTCTCTGCCCGCGTCTTGCTTGCAGAGAGCCAGATCCTTGGGTGGAATTAGCTGCTCCCCTCAGGCCACTGTGGTGCCCGGCATACATCAAAGCTGTACATACTTTACTGTCTGTGCCCCAGGTTAGAAGCCCTTGAGGGCAAAGCTCAGGTCTGTCTCCTCTCTGGGTCCCCACCACTGAGCACAAAGTTTGGTCCATGGGAAGTGTCCAGAAAAGGCTGTGGAAATACCTGGGCCCTTTTGTCTTTCCTCTCCAGGAAGACATTCTGGAGAAGTTACTGAGTGACATGGACTTGGCCCCGGATGGAGAGCCCTCAAGTCTGACCATGGCCCCTGAGAACCCCCCTCAGCTCTTGCTGGGCCCCAACTTAGATGTCCCTGCTCCTTGCCCAATGCCGGGACCCCCTGAAAACCCACTGAAGCAGCTGTTGGTGAGCGGGGAAGGTGAGCGCCAGCTGTGGGTGGGAGGGGTGGGAGGGGTCAGGGCCGGGCCGCAAGCCCCCTGACGCTCCCTCATTCTCTCTCCCCTTCACATTACTGCTGCTGCTGCTCAGAGTGGGAGTTCGAGGTGACCGTCTTCTACCGGGGCTGCCAAGTCTTCCAGCAGACTGTCTTCTGCCCGGGGGGCCTGCGGCTGGTGGGATCAGAAGCAGGGGACAGGACACTGCCTGGGCAGCCAATAAGACTGCCAGACCCCGCGGCGTCCCTGACAGACAGGGGCGTGACAGACTACGTGCAGCGGGTGCTGAGCTGCCTGGGCGGGGGACTAGCTCTGTGGAGGGCTGGGCAGTGGCTCTGGGCCCAGAGGCTGGGGCACTGCCATGTGTACTGGGCCGTGGGCGAGGAACTCCTCCCCAACAGTGGTCACAGGCCTGATGGTGAGGTGCCCAAGGACAGGGAAGGAGGCGTGTTCAACATGGGGCCCTTCATAGCAGGTGAGTGAGGTGGGGCCTTAGCTCTGCTGTGGAAACAGCAGGCAATGGTGGTTAAAAACTCTGGGGTCAGGAGGTTTGGGATCGAATTCAGACCCTGCTGCTCTGCTTGTGGTTGAACCTGTGGGGAGAAGGACTGGACTGCTCTGAACCTGTGGAGTCTAAGGACTGTCTCCTCTCTCTCACCTGCCCAGAGCTGGCAGGAGGCACAGGGCCCAGCGTACAGAAGGTGCTTCGGGGAATTAGCTGCCATAGTCGTTATCATTTATTACAATTATGGTGGAAAGACAGATGCAGGAGAAAGAAATCCTTTAGGGCTTTGCTCTCCAAACAGACCTTTCTGCAATGATGCAAATGCTCTGTATTTCCACTGCCCAATATGGTATCCACTAGCTACATGTGGCTACTGAGTACTTAGATGAGGTGAGTGCAAATGAGGAAGTGAGTTTTTTAAGTTTTATTTGATTTTAATTAGATACAATTAAAACTTGAATAGCCGTGGTGGCTAATGGCTACATATTGGACAGCATGGCCTTGAAGGGTTAAAGAGCAGTAACCACCAACCACTTTATACTCCAGAATCACTGAGCATCCTTGGGGGAGTGGACTCCCCTCCTGGGCCTGTTTCCCCATCCAAATGCTGAGGCTCCAGGAGGTGTGTGTGGAGGCCTACCTTCCAGCCCAGCCCCAATGGAAGGGAGGAGGAACATTTCAGCTTGTGCCAGAACTGGAGGGACTTTCCCCAAATCAATAGCCCCCTGGTCATGGTGGCAGAGATATGCTGAGCTTTAGATCAGGGAGGAAGATGAGGATGTTACTGAGGTTTTGGGGGAGCAGGGAGGGGCAGGTAGAGGGTCTTCTTCCCATCCCTGACTAGGTTCCTGGGCCCCCAGATCTGATTGCCTTCATCGAAGGAAGCAGACGCTCACCACGCTACACCCTCTGGTTCTGCGTGGGGCAGTCATGGCCCCAGGACCAACCATGGATCAAGAGGCTCGTGATGGTCAAGGTACTGCAGCCCCAGGCTCCTGGAGCTGAGGGGTAGATCCTAAAAGGGAGGAGGTTGCTTCTGGGAACTACAACTCCCACAGTCCCCTCAGAGAAACTACAACTCCTAAGAGTCTCTGCAAGTACCAGTTCCTCCTCAGGAGCTTCTGGTGTCCCTCCCACGGCCTCACCCCCAAAGCCTATATTTGCGTTCTCCCAACCATGTGGAAGTTGGTGGACTACAAGTCCTAGCAGCCTGTGTGACGTACTACAGCTCCCAGGAGTCCTTCTGATCACAAGCTGCTCAGCTCTAGCTTCCAGGAACCCCTCAGCAGCCTCAGCCCTAAGAACCATTTATGGTCTCCCTTGGTGGTGAATATGGGGAAAACTGTAACGCCCAGCAGCCCTCGGCCTAACGGTTCATCCTGGGTTACAGTGGGGGCTGTCGGGAATTGTAGCCTACTCAACCCATCCCCGACAGTAGACGGTGCTGGGTGTTTCCCCTGACTGTTTCTCCCCCACCTCCCTCAGGTTGTCCCCATGTGCCTCAGAGCCCTGCTAGACATGGCACGGGTAGGGGGTGCCTCCTCCCTGGAGAACACTGTGGACCTTCACATTTCTAACAGCCACCCACTCTCCCTCACCTCAGACCAGTACAAGGCCTACCTCCAGGACCTGGTCGAGGACATGGACTTCTAGGTCACTGGGGAGGCCTGAGCCCTCAACTTCCACCTCGACCAATAAACTGGCTCCGGCCATGGTCATCACTTGTCTGTCTGGTGTTCACTGTCCCTGGGCCAGCCCTGACCCAAGTTGGGGGTTATTCCTTCTTAAGGCCCGTTTATCCATCTGTGCAAGCCACTCATATCCTAGGTGCTCACTGCATAAAGGCCAGGCACTGTGCAGGGGGCAGCTGACACTCCTTACCTCTTCCCTGTGGCCTAGTGAGTAGGTGACAGTCACCCCCATTTTACAGACCAAGACACTGAGGCTTAGAGAGGAAGAAAGTCCACCAAGTAGGAAAATACAAGGCAGGTCAGAATCCAGGTCTGACTCTAAGGGTGCCACTCTTTGAGGGTGACCCTGGGGCTCACTCTGGAACGCCCGTCTTGCCTATGAACAGTTCAGGCCGACGTCCAGTAAGCACAGAGCCTTTCGCCTGCCTGTCCTGCCTGTCAGGGGCCTTGGGTCCCCTCCCAACTCCTGCTAGGTGACCTCAGGCAAGTCCTTCTCCTTTCCGGGCCCTGGGCTCCCCTCCATGTGGGCCTGCGAGGGCCAGTTGTAAAGGAATTCTGAGCCCACCCCCAATCGGAACCCACCCTCCCCCCGCAGCCTGGCTGCACCCACCTCTCCTCACCGCGCCTGGGTTCTGGGTAACAGGGACTGATGGAGGCCAGCACAGCCCTGATTCACTGTGTGGCCCTTGCTGCTCCATGCCTCAGTTTCCCTCTCCATCTCGGGGGAGTCAATTAGATCACCCCAGCCTCACAGGACTGGTAAAAAAAAAAAAAAAAACTGAATGGAGGACAAAGATCCTGTTTCTGGGGCAATTCCAAGGTTAGACAAATAGCACCTAGACGCCCTGAGCTGGGCAGACACTGGTCAGGTGGGGCAGGGACCTCTCCCTCCCATCACCACCACTCTGTATCAGTAGCAACGGCTTCCTATGTGCCAGGTCCGGTTCGAAGTGCTTCACCGCCTGCGTCTTTCTTAATCCTCACAACACCCACTTTATAGACGAAGAAACAGGCCCAGTGAGAGGAATGCACTTTTCCCAAGTCACACCGTCTACTTCCCCGCTAACCACCCTCACGCTTGGGCCAAGGCTCCTCCCCAACCCTTTCCCAAACTGGACTCTGAAAAGAAAGGGCTAAAAGTCCTGGGGCTCAGGGGTAACATTTCATGAAATCTTTAATGAAACTGGGGTAGGGGCACGAACAGAGGGGAGGGGCAATGGGCACAGGCTTGGGGCGAGGGAGATGGCAGTGGGGCTGGGCAGGGGGCTCTCCTCTTTCCCGCAGCAACCCTCCCCCAATCATCCCACTGACAGGGGAGGGACGTAGGGAGGCAGAGCCATAAATATGTCCAGAATTCCAGAGAGACAGCGAAGGAGGAAAGGGGCGGCTGGGGATCTCAGAGAGGGGGCAGGGGCAGGCCCGGGCCGCCCTTGTCAGGGGGTCCCGGCTCCTTGGGCGGCCGTGGGGGCCCCGGAGGGTCCCCTGGCTTGCGGCCGTGCTTGCGGAAGTAGCGGTAGCGTTGGACGTAGGCGCGCACCAGGTTGCTCACCTTCACCGGGTTGATCTCCCCACTTTTGCTGTGGCAGATCTGGGGGGCAAGGGGCAGCTGCAGTCACTGCCAGCCCCCATGGTCCCCTGCACCTGGACTGCTGAGCACAGCTGGGGACTGGGATGGGAACCCCTCCGCCAAAATCCAGGCCAACGTCCCTACTTGTCCCCCTGATGCCAGCAGAACAGGCCCAGGTGGGCTTGAGGCATCCTGTCACCCTCTCGCCTTCCAGAGTGACCCACTGCCCCTCTGTCTCCCCATCTCTGTACGCCTGTCTGCTCACGTCCAGCACTCCGTCTCATCCTCTCCCCACCTCTGCACATCTTGTCCCCCTCTGGGCCCCACCTTGTGGACGGCCTTCCTCAGGATGTCCTTGTACTCCTCCTTGGTGATGTCCTTCTTCTGATAATACGGCTTGATGGCCAGCTTCACCTCCTCTACTGCCCGCTCCTGCGTGTGCAGCTTCTTCAGATACTGGCGGGGGTGGCGACAGTGGGAAGAAGGGACAGCAAAGGCCAGGTGAGTTACTGTAGAACCCCTACCTCCACTCACCTGCCCACAAGCTCAGACTTCTTGACCATCCAGCTACTCCCAGAGATGGAAATCCTGCTTAGGGTCTGCCCTGTTCTCCCCTTGCTACAGTCGCCCCAGACCCCAGGCCAGGCCTGGGCCTCTCAATGTCACTAGCATCTCCTCCAGGATGGACCCTGGGCTGTCCCAGGCGTCCATGACCAGGACCCATGTGTCCCCTGCCCTTACAGTCTGGTAGGGAGACAGACCTGAGCCAGGCGGCTGTTCCCTACCATCCCAGAGAAGATGGGGGCAGGTAAACTGAGGCCTGGGAAGGGCAGGACACCCCAGCCTTCAGGGCCAATATCTCCCATGAAACACGAATGCCAACTGTTGGGTGAGCTGCTGGGGGAGCCACGGCCACCTCGGGGGGACTCTTCAGGCCTCCCTAGCCCCACAGGAGTGGGTTTCTAAATATGCGGCCAAGAGAAAGGGATTGTGTCCTGCACCCGTCTCATATGTGGAGAGAGAGGACGTTGGCAGAGAACAGACAGGGCAGCCTCACTGGCGGAACAGGGACCTGCTGCTCGTCTCAGGGCCTGTACTGTCCCTGTCCCGCAGCCCATGGCACAGGCCATGGACAAGTACACATCAAAGCTGTGGCCCCACCTCCGTTTATACGGGGCTTATAACACGGGGATTTGTTCTGCTTTCCTTCTGGCTCTGTATGTGGGGTGCGAAAAGGGTGAGCAAAGCCATCATCTGGTGACAGGGCCATAGCGACCAGCAACCAGACCCACCCAAAAGGTACACAGCCCCAAGGCCCAGGAGGAGGAGCCAGATGTAGTGGGGGGAGGGGGGGCCTGTTTGCCCTGCACCCATTCTTCCTCCCTCCGTCCAGGAACAGATGCTTGATTTTTTGTTTGTAAACCACCCCGAGCCCCCCTTACACAAAAAGATCGGGGTGAGAGAGAGAGGTATAGATGACCAAAGAGTAGACTGTAGTAGGTATATGTATAAACATGCGTGTGTTTATATCCATATCTATTTCTTTCTTTCTCTCCCTACCTCCATCCCATCTCTATACGAAATTCTTTAAAAACCTGTCTAGCACCCCTTTCCCAATCACCTAATCAAGTGAAAGTTTAGTTCCTTACAATTTAGTGATTTCAGTTTTATCTAAGTCCTCATCTGCTGGCATCAGTCTCTGGCATTCTCCTCGGGCCCCTGCATCTCAGTATCTGCCTGCGTTCTCTGCAAAACTGTCACCACTAACCCACCTCTCCCAAGCCCAGTTCACCTTGTCTGTGTCACCACGTCCCTCGGAGCTGCTGCTGCCCTCTCTCTTGTCAGACGCTGCAGCCAGCCCAGTGGGGGTGGGAGGGGTAGAGCCACAGCCCCCCAGGGGGAGGCTGCCAGGGAGCAGGTAGCTGGAGGGGCCAGGGGGCAGACCCAGAGAGGTGGGCACAGGAGCTGGCGTCACCCCCAGACTTGAGGGGGGCTTCCTGTGGCTGAGGATCTGTGGGAAAAGGTTGGAGGATAAGCAAAGGGAGGTGGAGGGGAGGACGGAACATGTACCCCTATTCCCACCCTGATTTCCCAACAGTCCCAGAGGCAACAGGCTCCTCTTCTGGCAGATACCTTGCCCCAAAGCCTGCTGGGAGCTGAAGTTCCTCTCCTAACCCGAAACAGGGGACAAGAGAAGGGGCTGCGGGGACTCTTCCCCAAGGAAGCCCACCTGGTTGGTGGCCTGGATCAGCTCCTGGGCCTTTGCTCGGCTTGCCAGATTGGCTTCTTCCATCTTGAAGAGAAGTGCAGTCACTGCAGTAGGTGGAGAGTGGACGACAAGGATCGGGAGTTGACGCAAGACAAGAGGGTGACCCTCACCCAGCCACGTGCCACCTCCCGCCCCGGGCCCCCAGACAGGCTATAAGGTCTCAGGCTCATAACTGGGAAAAGGGGCCTCAGCCACCAAGAGAACCAGCCCACACCCTGTATGTTCTTAGGACTCAAGGTGTGTGTGGGGCAGGGGTGGGGGTGGTGTGTGGCCAGGGTCACACAGTGACGAGTTGGTCCCGAGCCCCTGTAGCCTCTCTCCCCACCTCTGCAGTCTAGCAAAGGCTCCTGCCATCCCTTAAAGGACACTGCTCCCTGCTCCCCGATTCCGGTCCCTCCACCAAGCCTACCCCAGTCTACCTCTAGGTGGACCCCAGGACACACCCCACTCCTCCAGTCTCTGCTCAACTGGCTGCCCGCTGCTCCCATCTGCCCAGTGCTCTCCCAGTGCACCCAAACATCGTGGAGCCTTCTGGACAGACCCTGACTGGCCCTTACCCACCCAAGGCCCTCCCAGTCCTGGTCACTATACCCACCCCTTCCAAGGTATCTCCACTGCCTCCAAGTTTGTCCCCACATGACCTCCTCCCTGATCCTGTCTGTCCACCCTAATGTGCCCCGGCCCCCCCAGGGGACACTCACAGGCCAGGACACCGCTGGTAGTGCAGTCTACACCAGCGGGCAGGTTCCAGGGCATGGGTGGGGGCAGCGTGGGCAGCTGGGAGACACGGGGGGCTGGCCCATCCTCCGCCCCCGAGTCGCCAGCCGTGGACCCCGCACTAGGGGCGGTGCTGGGAGCGGCCGCAGCCGTGCTGGTGGCCGTGCTGGTGGCCGGCTGCTGCTCCTCCTCCTCCTCCTCCTCCTCCTCCTCTTCCTCCTCCTCCTCCTCCGCCCCACCTCGGACTCCAGCCTCCTCAGCGGCCTCTTCTGGCAGGAAGGAGACCTCAGGTGTCTTGCAGCTGCTATCCACAGTCTGCGAGTCGGGCGTGAGAGCAGGGGGTGGAGGGGCCGCCTTGGGGGGCGGGGTGCTAGGGGCCTTCGCTGCCCGCTCTTCCCCGGACCAGGAAGTCTCCTCGGCCCCTTTGGCTCCCGCCGCCTGGCTGCAGCTGTCCGCCTTGGACTTCTTCAGCGTCGCAGGGCCACTGCCGCCACCGCCACCGCCCCCACCGCTGCGGATCTTTTTCCTGGTCTTGGATGGCTTGGTCTTTCCCTTGGTCCCCTTGGCTTTCTTGGCCCCAGCCTTGGCCTTGACCTTGGTCTTTTTGGGCTTGGTGCTGCCCTGAGCTGCTTTGGCCACCTCAGTAGGGGCCCGCTCATCCGGCTTGAGGAAGGGGGAGCGGCTCTCTCGGTCTCGGCTGAACTTGACTCCGATGGAGCCCAGGCCAGCAGACGTGGCCTCCTTGGCTGATGTGGTGCTGCTGACACCCTCTCGGATCAGAACGGCCACCTTGGACTGTAGCTTCACCTTCCGGGAGGATGAGGAGGACGACGAGGACGAGGAGCCTGAGCCGCTGCTGACAGGTGGCTTTGGCGGGGGCCCTGAAGAGGGCGCCAACTCCTTGGGGGGCCGGGCCTTCTTGGATGACCTGTCCCTGTCCCTATCTCTGTCCCTGTCCCGGTCCCGATCCCCCCCATCCAGTGCCTTCCGCCGTGATCCCTTCTCCCGGGAGGAAGAGGAGGAGGAGGCCGCCCCAGAGCGGCGCCGGTCCTTCTCACTGCTCTTGCCTCCCCGCTCCTCGGCGCTCAGTCCCTCGGAGTCGTATAGAACCTCGCGCTTGGGCGATGAGGCCGGAGCCGGTGAGGGGCCTCGGGGGTCAGGCTTGTCCGGCCGGCCCACGGTGATGGTCCGCTTGATGGCAAAGAGATCGTGGTCCGTGAGGTCCTGGATGGAGGGCGGCACGGCCCCCCGGCGGCGGCTGTCTCGCTCTCCGCCCAAGGAGGTGGAGCCGGAGGGCGGCTGGGCCGGGGCAAGGCCCTTCTCACTGTCCCCAGACCGCTTCTCGCCCCGGGACCGCGACCGCTTCTTCTTCTTCTTGCTGCCGCCGCCATCCCGGTGCTTGCCGCGGTGCCGCTCGCGCCTGGAAGACGACGACGAGGAGGTGGCCGGGGGCGGGGAGTTCGAGCGCCGCCGCCGCCGCCTTTTCTCCCGAGACCGGGACCTGCGGCTGCCCCCGCGGCGCCGGTCGGTGCTCCGCGAGCGGCGGCGGGCGGAGCGGGACCGCGAGCGGCGGCGCGCGGACGACGAGGCGTGGGAGCCCGGCTTGCGGTCCCGGGAGCGGTGCTTCCTGGAGTCCCAGGGGGAGGCCGGGGCCGGCGGGGCGGGCTGAGCGCCGGAGGAGGACGAGGCGGCCTCCTTGGCCTCGCCGCCGCTCCTCTTGCGCTCCCGCCTCGACTTCTTGCGGGTGGGCGGGCCAGTGGGGGCAGCGGAGGCGGGGGCGGCGGCCGGGGAGGGCGAGCGCTGCCGGTAGCGCTCGCGCCGCTGGGTCAGGATCTTGCGGCGCAGGTCCAGGCCGCCCCAGCGCGCGTCCGCAGTGGGCGGGGCGGGGGCCGGCTCCCCAAGGTCCACCTGCAGGGCGCCCTCGCCGTCGGACTCCGCGTGCAGAGACAAGAAGTCGTCCCCCTCGGGGGCCCGGGGGGCGGGCGGCGGGGGCGGGGGCTGGGCCGCAGCGGGGGCCGGGGCCGCCGGAGGGGGTCGTGCGGCCCGGCCGCCGGCCCGGAAGAGGGAGAGCGCCATCCTGGGCTCCTCCTCAGGCTGGACAATCTCGCCCTCCTCAATCTCTGAGTCGCCCGGTGGCAGCAGAGGGGGCGGGAGGGCGGCGCCACCGGCCGTCACCACCTCCACGGAGACCTTGCCTTCCCGACAGGCCTCCGCCTCAGTCCCCACCACAAAGACGCGCCGGCGGGTGGCTCCGTCGGCCCGGGTGGAGTCGGCCTGGGGCGGTGTGCCAGGGGCTGGAGTCGGCTGCAGGGGCTGGGGGTCCGGGCCGGGGCTCTCGTCACCTGGGAAGTCCTGGCTCAGGCTGTTGTCGTCGTAGATGCCCGCCAGGGTCTCTGAGATGCGGCTGATGCTCTGGGACAGGGCTTCCTCCTCCTCTTCTTCCTCTTCCTCCTCCTCCTCCTCTTCCTCCTCCTCCTCCTCCTCAGGTGAGGGGGTCCCCGCCGATGAGCTGGGGTTGGAGCCAGTGGGCTCGAAGGGGTCGTACTTCTGCTCTGGAGCAGGCGGTGGGGAATAGGCCTCGTCGGTGGGGTGGAAGGGGTCATAGATATCAAACCGGGGTGCAGGAGGGGCCGGGGGGGCCGGGGGTGGTGGAGGGGGAGGCGGGGAAGGGGAGGATGATGAGGGGGAAGGGGAAGGCGAAGAGGAGGCAGAGGAGGGGGCAGGGGGCGGAGCAGGGCCCCCGTCTCCAGTGCCCAAGGTGAGGAGGTGGCGGGCACAGGTGGGTCGAGAAGAGTGAGACTGCGGAGAAACTGCAAAGGAAGAGCGGAGACAGGGTGGCGGTCAGGTGCCTGTCCCAGTGCAGCGGAGGGGCCCGCAGGCAGGTCAGCACCCCATCTGCTGGTCCCCCTCGCTCAGCACTCGCCACACCAGCAGGCACTGCTTCCAGTGCTTCACGTGTGTCAACACATAAGATGCTCCTAACAACAGTACCTACGCTCCACGCTGTAGGTACTGCGACCCGGGGTCCCAGGAGGAAACTGCAGCATAGAGAGCTGTGGCATCTTCCCCTAGAGCACAGTCAGCAGGGGGGAGTCAGGATGCAAACTCGGTCAGTGTGGCCTCCGAGCCCGCACTCTCATATCTGGAGATGTAAGCTGGCCTGCGGCCCAAGACCGCCCTGACCAATGACAGCAGTGATGTTCCTGCAGGAGGCACAGGCTGGGATGGGAGAGCCAGGGTTCCAACCTAGGATCACCTGCAGGGGTCAAGCCCTGGCCTGATGAGCTGGCTGCCTCTTGAGGGAATCTATCCCTTTGTACAGGAGGCCTAACGTGAGGCTGAGAAGGTGAAACTCCCTCTCCAGAGTCAGAAAGTGGCAGAGCTGGTGAGCCCTGAGAGCCCGAGTCCTCACCGTGCCCCCGCCACTCTGTGATGAGCCCCATCCCAGGGGCGACATCTGCTTGGGACTCAGACATCACTGACCGGGCCAGGCATCGTGCTGTCCTCCGTAATTTTGTCCGCCCTCCCGAGACCTTGCTTTCGAAGCACTCCACGGTCTCGGCACCACAAGTCACACATGTGGAAACAACTGATAGAGGCTGCCCCCGGGGCGGATGACCGGGCCAGGATTCAGACACACACATCAGAGTCCGGAGGCCACTCTCTCAACCACATGTAACTGCCAGGATCCTGCCCCAACAAGGACACCGGCATGGTCACATGAACAATGCCAGGGAAGCCCGAGGCTAAGAAGGCAGCACCAGAGCCACCTCCCCACCCGGATCCCAGGCTCCAGCCCTCTCCGGCAATATGCCCGAGGGCAAGCAACTCAACTGCTGTCTGCCTTGGTTTCCTCATCTATAAAAGGGGAGTTTGCTCATTCATTCAACACATTTTTTCTGATCATCAATCTGACAGACGCGGCTTGGGGTATAGAACAGAACCGCAAACAAGAGACAAAAATCCCTGCCTTCAAGGACTTGCTGAGCACAAACTCTGACTACCCGGGCTGTTATTACCACCACCTGAGGCAAAAACCACGTCTGCAGATCGTAGCAGTCTGCAAACTCGAGACATCCGCTTCCTTATAAATAGTTTTTTTTAAAGGACTATGGGTGAGTTCTTCTTGCGTTCTTAGTATTTTCCAAACGAAGACCAAAAAACACTTGGAATAAGAAAACAAAACATAGGGACTTCCCTGGTGGTCCAGTGGGTAAGACTCCGTGCTCCCAATGCAGGGGGCCCGGGTTTGATCCCTGGTCGAGGAACTATATCCCGTATACATGCCGCAACTAAGAGTCCTCATGCTGCAACTAAAAAAAAAAAAAAAAAAAAAAAAAAAATCCCGCACGCCACAACTAAGACCTGGCACAGCCAAAATAAATAAATATTTTAAAACAACAACAACAACAAAAACCCAAAACATAACCCCAGAGTCCTGCTGAAAACAGCTATTAGGTTCCAGACGCAGCTACGGATAGCACTTAAAGCCCAAGGGCCAAATCCCACACATCACCTGTTTTTGTAAATAACATTTGATTGGAACCCTGTCCCGCTCACTCGTTTACTTATCCCCTATGGCTTCTGGTTTTAAAAGAAATGAAGCGGGAGTTCCCTGGTGGCCTAGTCATTAGGATTCTGGGCTTTCACTGTTGAGGCCCGGTTCAATCCCTGGTTGGGGAACTGAGATCCCACAAGCCATGCGGTACGGCCAAATAAATAAATAAAATTTTAAAAAATAATAAAAGAAATGAAAATACTTTTGTGGGCCCCTAAGAGTGTGGCAGCCCCCTAAGAGCATGGTAGGCCCCAGGCACCATGTCCCCTGAGCCTAAAGGATAAGTAAGTCACCCCAGATCTGTGAGAAAAAAGAAAGGACGAGGATGGGACTTCCCTGGTGGCGCAGTGGTTAAGAATCCGCCTGCCAATGCAGGGGACACGGGTTCGAGCCCTGGTCTGGGAAGATCCCACATGCCGCGGAGCAACTAAGCCCGTGCGCCACAGCTACTGAGCCTGCGCTCTAGAGCCCGTGAGCCACAACTACTGAAGCCCACGCGCCTAGAGCCGGTGCTCCACCAACAGGAGAAGCCACCACTGCAGTGAAGAGTGGCCCCCTGCTTGCCACAGCTAGAGAAAGCCCACGCGCAGCAGCGTAGACCCGACACAGCCAAAAATACATAAAGTTAAATCTTAAAAAAAAAGGACAAGGAAAACGAGAACTGGTTCAGAGGGTGTGCAAGCCTCTGGCAGAACAGTTGCTCGTAGCTGACCTCCTGCTACGTCTTCCTCTCCGCTCCACCCCTCCCCAGATATTACGTGGCAGAAGGGAAGTCTAAACCCAGGGTTCTCATCAGGGTCCCGGGGGATCTGCAGCAGCATCACTGGGGAGTTAGTTAGAAATGCAAATCCCAGGGCCCTACCAACTCCAGGCCTGCTGCATCAGAAACCCTGGGGATGGGCCTAGTGACCTGTGGATTAACAAGTCCTCCGTGGTGATTCTGATGCCCTTTCGAGTTTGAGACCCTCTGCTCTACACTGCTCAGGGGCTTACCACCGTGTGCAGCGGGGCTAGGGAGCAGACTCTCCCTTGGGCAGGTGCACATCGCAGAAGTCAAAAACTTGCACTTTACACACAGAAGGCCCCAGGCTCAGGGCCACCACTAAGCAACTGGCTGTGCCACCTCGAGCAAGAGACTTCCCTCTTTCAGACTCTTCTCTTCCTGGAGTCGGAGACGCTGACAGTCCCCCGTCCTGGGGAGACGAATTCCTAACGCAGTTACACTGATATTCAGAAGCCCCGGACGCACGCTAACTGCTCCCACATGGTAGCTCTCACGTCAGTTTTAACTTTAATTACATCTGCACGTGCATACAGCCTTTACTTAAGTCTAACAGAAGAAAGACATGACAGTACAGATTTTGTCTAAATGACGTACTCAGCACCGCTACTACTACCAACAACAGCTAACGCTCACGCGACGCCGAGGCTGACTGCCTGCCAACTCAGCCCTGGTCCCACATACCCGTTTTGCCCGTCCTCCAGGCCCTGACACGGGGCAGCAGGCTGGGTACAGGAAGGGGGACTGGATCCCTGTCCCCAATTCGGACCTCGGCCACCAGCTCCAGCATGTCCTCGCTTCTGCAAGACAGGGGGTGAGTGAGCCTCAGAGGTGCGTCCGACTCCCACGCCAGGGGCCTCTCCCACTCCAGCTGCCCAGATACTCACTCGCCAGGCCGCAGGTCCAGGTGGCTGGGAACCCAGGTATCCGGGGGATCCAGGATACTCACCAGCCCTGCGAGGAGGCCATCGGCAGCCACGTCCAACACCTGGAATAGGCCAGGAGGGGCTCCACCCTGTCCCTGCTTGTGTGAGGGCCCACACAGGCCCTAAGCTCTCAGTAACCCAGACATCTGAGACCCCATGAGAACACGAGGATCCAACTGACTCTTCAACCTGACTGCCTCCAGGACCCAAGGGACCAGGCCTCAGAGCCTCCAACACTGCCCCCAATCAGCACCCCAGACACAGGAGCCTGGGTCCCCAACTCCATTTCCCCATTTCAGGGATCCAGGCCCCAGTGAGCTTCCTCCCCCAGCCCCAGAAGTCCAGGTCCCTAGGCCCCTCTTCTTACTCACAGAAGCCGTGTCAGTTCCCCCTGATTCCTGGGAACGGGGCTCTGAACGTGGGCTCCGACAGCGCCTCCATCGAAGGCCATGACACCGAGAACCATCTGGAGAGAGATTTGCATGGGGGGTTGGAGACAGGGGACTAGTTGCAGAGACCTTGCTTGGCAGAGGAAAAAGCGCCTGCCTAGCTCTTGACAAAGGTACCAAGCTCCTGCCTACTCTCCCGGCCTCCATCCAACCGCTTCCCAACCTGGGTCCCAGAAGGACTTCCCAACACCCTTTTGAGGCACCAACTCTCTCACCCATTTGTCCTCCCAGCCACCCTCAGGATGAAGTCCAGACAAGTCAGTTTGGCCTTTAAGCCTTGCTGTGACCCAGTCCCCATGGAGCAATCCTGCTTCCCTTCCCACCAACATCCTCTGCCCACCAGCCCCAAAGACCCACAACTCGGTCCAGCAACGTGGTCCCTGTGCTGTGTGCCTGCTGGTGCCGCCCCCACCTATCAGGCTTTCCTCTTCACCAGACAATGCTCAACAGCCTTAGAGACACAGGTCCCCTGTCACCTCCTCACTGAAGCCTTCCTGGACCCCATCTCCCTCCACACCAGCTTAGCTGGGCCTCCTGCCCTCTCACGGTGCCTCGGGCTACCTCTGTGCTGGGACTGTGTCTCCCCTCTGCCAGACTGTGAGCCCCTCCAAGATGGCCACGGAGTCCAACCCATCTTGGGCTCCCTGTGCCAGCACAAGGGTGGCACCCAGGAGGCCTCGGGAAAGCGTATATGAATGAGATTAGGAGAAAGAATGCAGAGATGGGGCAGGGGGCTGGGAAGAACCAGAAGCTGTCATACCTTTATCATTTGGCAGGTCCCCCTGCAGGGAACTTCCCACAGCCTGCTGAATGGCCCGCTGAAGGAAAAGTGAGGGTGAAGGGGGTGGAAAGAAAGACCAGTCAGGGGATGCATGCGGAAGGTCACAAGCTCTGCTGCTGGGAGACAGCCATTCCAGACACCCCTACAACCAGACTCAAACCCTACAGACAGGCCAAGAGTCCTGGCCCCCCAACCCCTCCTTTCCCAAGGGTCCAGGAGTCAGGGCCCTGGAATCTGGACTCCCGGCCCCTCCCTCCCTCGGCCCCAGGCGTCTGGCTGCCTCACCAAGATAAAAGCAGAAGGAGAAAGCGTAGGGTCTCTGTCTGGCGGACCGTCACCCCGATCCTCGCCTGACTCCTCTGTCTTCCCTCGAGACTCATCTTCTTCCTCCATGGTCACCTGGTGGTGGAGGCGGGGGAGAGTCTGGAGTAGAGGCTGGTGGGCAGGGCACGGTGGTGCCAGGTGGCAGAAGGAGAGGACGGACATGAAGACCTCAGGGGCCTCCAACACTGTATCCCCTTCAGCATCCCTCCTCTCCTCCACCGCATCCCAGGCCCGGGCAAGTACCAGGCCCAGTGCAGACACTAGAGGGACTGGAGCAACCCTCTTCCCTTGTCTGAATTTGTTGCCTCCTCTGCCAAAGGGAGGCCTTCCCGGCCTATTTCCACACACCCCTCCCCAGTTCCCGCACCTTCCCCCTTTAAGACCTCACGGGAGCCTGCCTTCACGGGAGCCAAGACTCTTTTCTGTTGAGTTGTGATTTCAAACACTGCCCCGAAGTCTCATAAACCCACCTTTCCCAAACCGAGATACGTGCCAGTGTGCTGGGTGCGCCTCAAACACCACGCCACTTCCTAAAGCATCGATTCTCCTCGATGGTGAGGGACCCAACAAAATGTATTTACACACAGAGGATGGAGCTATAATAGAATGAGCTACAAAACCAGTACGCCACTTTGAAAACGAAAACACGAACTTCAGGAATGCTGTCCACTAGACGCTGCAGGGAGCACCCTCCGATCACCTGTCTGCCCCTTGTGTGGAAGTGCGGCGCAAGGCTTTGCCATGTCACAGAAATTCTTAGGTTATACAGAAGGTGAAAAATCACTCTTCAGACTGATGGGGATTTTGATTAGGGCTTCAGAAAATACGAAGATTTCAGCTATAGGCTTCCCTGCAACTGTCAAGTCTCCTACTCTGAAGACAATAAATATCTGGTCCCACAGTTCCTAGAAAGCTTCAAAACCCCTAACCCTCAACGCCGTCTGCTTAGCTCTAAGTGGGCCCAATAGGAGTATCTAAGTCAGAGAAAGCCTGTGAGAATTGAAAGGAGACAGACTCCTGACACAGAGTAACAATACAGAGTAACAATAATTATCATCGGCTATATACAGAGTAACAATATTTTTTGCGGTACACGGGCCTCTCCCGTTTCGGAGCACAGGCTCCGGACGCGCAGGCTCAGCGGCCATGGCTCACGGGCCCAGCCGCTCCGCGGCACGTGGGATCTTCCCGGACCGGGGCACGAACCCGTGTCCCCTGCGTCAGCAGGCGGACTCTCAACCACTGCGCCACCAGGGAAGCCCTATCATCGGCCTTTAACGCCCAGGTTTCCCCTACTTCGGTCTCCCCTACACTCTCGGTTGCATACCTGCCAAAAAAAAAAAAAAAAGATCTCGGCCCTGGTCTCCCTCGTACCAGATTTTCAGAAAGCTCTCCCATGCTGCCTCCTGGCTCTCTAAGAGCCTGCAGTTCCTTCCCGAACTCCCACAGACAACTCTCACCCTGATAAGCCCCTCTGGACAGTTCCCAGCCCTGGCGCTGCTCTTCGGCACCTGGGTGGGGGTGGGGGGAGCACACGCTATGTAGAACAGCGCTGTCACATAAGAGAAGCTTAATCAAGATGTGCTGACTACAGACCCACAGAGCCCCAAACGCTCTGTAGAATGAACATCCTCCCTTGCCCATTCACACATGCCCCGGGATTTGCAGACACACCCCCGGCTCCTTAGGTCTTTTATACCTGAGAAGCCTCTGCAGACGCTGCTAGGTCCCTCTAGATCAGTTTCCCAAACTATAAACTTGATAGCAGTTCAGTGCTTTACAAATAGCTTGTTATCAAAGCAAATCGAACACAGTAGAAGATTCTTCACAATACATCACAAGTAAATGAAAATACTAATTAATGGGACTTGGGTATGAAATTCATATGACGGTGTACACTGGGTCTCAATGAAAAAATGTATTTCTCACTGTAGATCAAGGTCAAAAGAGTTTGAAAAGCACAGCACTAGATGAGTCTAGACGATCCTATAGACTTTCCCAGACCAAGGAGGACTAATTCTAACTCTCTCTGTAGCCCCAGGGCCACGCAGAATTTTTCAACATTGTGCATTTGAATTACTTTCTAAGGGCAAGTACAATACACCTGGGCAAATTTTCCAATACTCTTCATTGTCTTATTCTCCATGCAATTATATGGCCCCCCCAAAGGCATTCGAATTTGCAGTCACACTCAAAGCCACCTAGATGGTTCCAGGTTCTTCTAACTGCCCCCAGCCTCCTGTCACCCAGACTAGACACTCCCCAGACAGCTGGAGACCCATCCAGGCCTCTCAGAACATCTCAGTATTTGCCTCTCTCCCTTCGTGGGTACATCCCGCTCCTCTGGGTATCTATAAAAGACTTCCTATCCCTGGAACAGTTCTTCCAGGCCCAGCTATATGGCCCCAGACCCCTGTAGGTGAGCCGCATCCTCAGGTCAGCACATGTAGACACTTCCCAGCCCTAACAGACATACCCTAGGCGCTACAGTTGGCTCTGCAGATACTCCCCAGCTCTTGCAGATCACCTTCACCCCGGGACATATCTCAAGATCTCAAGATGGCCCCAGAACCCTCTAAACAGACCCTAGCCTCCGGTCAGCTCATAAAGACGATCAACAGTGCCTACAAAAATGACCCAAGCCAGCTATATGATGGAAGGCAGGCTTCAGTCTCAGTCCAGGCCCTGTGGACGCCCCCAATCCTCTCGGGGACGCCCCGTAGATGCCCCCCGGGACCACAGACGCGTCCCGGGGCCTTCAGAAGGCCCTCCGCTCGGCGCCAGGCGCCGCCGCCGCTACCAGGCCCGAGGCCGACCCGCTAAGCCCTCTAGGCCCTGCGGCGTGCCGGGAGGACCCCGGGACAACTAGCGACCCGACTCCGCCCCGCCCACCCCGATAGGCCCGAGCCCCGCGGCCCGGACCGCCGCCGCCATCTTACCCCGCCGCTCGGGCTGCGGCTCCGGCCCCGGCGCGGGGCGGGGCGGGCTGGGGCGGGGCTCGCGAGCAGAGGGAGGAGAGGGGTGGAGCTAAAACACCGCCGAGCTTGCCGGGACTTCAAGTATCGAGCACGGTGCCGTGAAGGCTGGTGGGAAGGCTCCGGACTCAGTTTCCCAGCAACCAATAGGACACATAGGCCGGGTGCGCGCGACGCACGCCGGGAGGCGTAGTCCGCGCGTCGCCTCCGCTGCGCGGGGACAGCAAGCGGGGTGAGGGGTGAAGTGGGCGGGGTTGCGGTAGGCCGCGATTAGGCCCCAAAGTACCCAGCACGCGCGCGGAAAGAGCGGCGGAAAAGGAAGTGACGGAAAGAGCGGTCAGCGTGACAGATGCGAGGGAGTTGTAGTTCCAAGGAGTGGGCCGTAGGAAAAAAAAAAAAAACAACACAGGACAGGCTGGGAGTTGCCCCGCCCACATTCTAGGGATCCCAGAATCCCGATACCAATTTCTCTCTAAATTTAGAACCAAGGAGCGCAGCCCTACAGCATCCTCCTCATTTAGGACAGAAAAAGTCCAAATTCCGATTCCTCTCACTCAGAACAGAGGAGTCCGGACTCACATTTCCCTCCTCCCTGGGACTCAGAAGCCGAGCCCTCCTTCCTGTTAAATCCAGGAGTCGGGCCCTCAAGCCATCCTCAGACCATTCCTGGTCTCAAACAACTACCTTACACTAACCCGAGTGTTCGGGTTCCCCATCCTAACTCCCTCGGATCCAGAATTTTGGGTCCCCAGCCTCTCCAACCTCTGGATCCAAGAGTCTGGGCCCTCAGCTTCCCTCCTTTACCGAACCTAGTAGTAAGGACCTCCAGGTCCCCTCCTTCTGGGGACCCAGGAGTCCAAGCTTCCAGCCCTATTCTCTCCTAGGTATTCCTAGGGGTCTGGGCTCTCAGCTTCCTCCTCCTTAAGACCCAGAAATCCTGACCCTAGACCAGGCATAATCCAGGCATCCCGGCTTGGGCGAACTGGCTCATGGATTAGGAATGCAGTGATCTCACGGCCCCTCCCTGCCCAGTTACCCGCTGTCCCCCCTCCAGGGCCCCATCTTCCCTCCCAGTCTGTCTTCCGCTTGGCTGGGACAGCGGGAACCGGAAACCTGGGTCCCTTAGCGGGCGGAGCCTGCAGCATCCAGCCCAGACGCCCGCGTTGGGAGCTTGGCTAGGATCCCAGGACGGAGGTTGAGCTTCCCCTCAGGACTTGCTACTTTCTCGGAGCGCGCCTATATACGGCCGCGCGCGAGTCCGCGAGCTCCGCCTACTGGAACAAGGCCTCGGAAATGGTGCCCTGAGAAACTGTATCACGGGGTTCCTCCTTTGCATAGCCCCACCCCGAGCTATCTTCCCGACCCATCGGGAAGAGAGAATGAGAGCTTATTAGCATATCCCCGCCCCCAGACGGCCGGCCAGCCGAGAGCGCGTGGCGCCGCTCGGGGTGAGCCCAGTTCTCTTATTAGCGTGTCCCCGCCCCATTTGGAATTCCCCTTCTCAGCGAACGCCGTTCCCCTACTCTTATTATCATAGCTCCTCCTTTTCCCTGGCCTTGCCTCCTTCTTAAGTGTCCCGAGATACTAGCCCTTCTTGCTGGAGTTCATGATTATGCAGTAGCCTTATTAGCGTGGCCCGCCCCTAGGCCCCGCCCGGCTCCCCCCCAGGCGGTAGCGGCGGCAGCGGCAGCGGTGGCGACATGAGCAGCGGGGCGGCGTCCGGGACAGGGCGGGGGCGGCCCCGGGGCGGGGGGCCGGGGCCCGGGGACCCCCCACCCAGCGAGACACACAAGCTGGTGGTCGTGGGCGGCGGCGGCGTGGGCAAGAGCGCGCTGACCATCCAGTTCATCCAGGTAGTGGGCCCTCACCCCGGGGGGGTGCCCCCGGGACCCAGAACTGAGCCCTTTGCGGGATCCCTGAGACCCCGGTTTCCCCTCGATCCATCACTGAAACCCTCCTGTGAGGCCTTCTAATCTTAAAAAAGTCCCCCTCAGATGTGACCCTGAGCCCCTCAGGGCCTCCACCCACTACATGAGAGACATTCCTCCTGTACTTGTATCTTGAGACCCACCACCCCTACCCCCAGTACCCAAGACCCCGCTTCCCTACTGATCTGACCGTGGGTGCCTCCTGGGAGCACTCTAAATCCAGAAGAGTCACCCCATCCAGACCCTAAGCACTCTCATGGGCCCCCACCCCCCTAGATGCCGCCTTCCCCCAACCTTGAGCACCATCTCCCCCAAATCGCAGACCCAAACTTCCCCTCTGAGCTACCCAGAACCTGAGACAATGCCAGTGCCCGATGCCCTTGAGATTCCCTCAGTCTGGAATCTCCCCCAGGGACCTCCCCCAGAAACTGGAAATTATGCCCAGGCTTTGCCCCTGAGGCCCGTCTAGGACCACCCAGTCCAGAGAGAGGCACCCTCAGACCTGAGAGGTTTCAAAAAGATCCTGCCCCTTGGCCATTCCAGAGAACTCTAAGACCCCAAGTTCTGGGGTTCCCCTATCTCACCAGACCCAGACCCCCACCCTTCCCCAAGGAAAACCCACCACTCCTCCATCTTGAGTTTTCCTCCACTCCGATTCCCCGAGCCCCTCTCTGAAACTCTGGCTAGCCCCCAAATCATCTCCATGGAGTAAGTCCCCAGATTCTTGACACCCCTAAAAAGACCTGCTCCTTGGGAGTTTCTCTGATATCTTAAATGTATCTCAGGGTCTTTAAGATTCTCTAGACTCTATAGTCTATGACAAACCTCCCAAATGCTCCCAAGGCCCCAGTTTTCACCCCTGAGCTTCTCCTGATGTATTTTGCAGATACACCCCTAATCCCCCCAGGGCCAAGCACCCCCGCTAACAGGCAGGATGCAGCCTGCAGACCCCCAGCTGCCAAGTCACCACTCCTCTCCTGAGAATCCACCCCTGCCCAGGAAACTTCCACCCCATTCCCGAGGGAAATCCTCCCACCTCAGAAAAACCCTAGAAAGGTGTCCGCTACTGAGATGCTACCGCAGAGGCCCCCCCCCCGCTCAAGAGACCCCAGCCAGCACCTGCAAGGGAGCCCCTGTCTGTGTAAAGAAATGCCCCAGCCCTGGGCCCCTTGCACCCAGGGGCAGACCCAAAGCTGGCCCAAAGCCTGGCTGGAGGCGGGCAGG